>NW_027507718.1:157252427-157863347 GCF_037356315.1 Lithobates pipiens | reverse complement strand
TAGCCGACAGGTGTTCCTGAAAGCCCGGAACTTGTGGCAAACCCCTGAAAAGCATTCTGGCATAGGAACCCGTGGTTCGGGAGCTGGAGTAGAGAGGGGCTGCTCCATAGCCATAACAGGTAGCTCAGGGCTCAGAACTGAGGTATTGGCCATTGCAGTCAGCCGACCTTCCAGTTGAAAGTACCCCTCTTGTATGAATGTCAGGGCCTGAGACACAGAGGCCACTTGTTAGCACAGGGCCTCGATGGCGGAAGCACTCCCCTCAGTCTCAGACATGGCTGGATTATTCTGTCACGGGGGCCACATACCTGAGTAGAGACAAAAGTAGTGGGGATGCCTCCTTTGCACCTCGGGTCTTTGGAGCCTATGGAGATGAAGACAGAGCCTTGGTGGGCACCAAGTGGCACAGGTGCCAGGGGTGCGGAGCACAGTTCAAGCCTTAGTCCAAGATCCGAGCCGAGGTCAAGTCCAGTTTGGCAACAAAGTATAAAAGAGATAATCAGAAGAAGAATTGTCGAGATCCAAGCCAAGGTCAGTTCCAATCTGGCAGCTAAAGTACAAAAGGGGCAAAGAAGTAGAATGGTCAAGGTACCAATTCCAGGTCAATGGCAAGCGGCAATCAAGAGTAGTCAAATAGGTTTCCAGGCCACAACAAGTTCAGACAGCTCACACACTAGCACAGGAACAAGGGGGGACCGAAGATAATCCAGCAATTTGGCAGTGGCTGGGCTTATAAAAGGAAGTTTGAGGTTGCTTCCTGTGTGCCTCCTGGGCATTTTCCCACCCTTTTCCATCAGGTTGAGATCACTTCCTGTGTGCCTCCTGGGCATTTCCCTGCTTTTTCCATCAGGTTGAGGTCACTTCCTGTGCTCCTCCTGGGCAATAAGCCCTGGACTCCTCTTTCTAAGTTCTTTGATCGCTTTTTCCAGAGACATGATCAATCACAAAATTGTGTTATTCTAACCCCCCCATTGTCGAGGAGCAGGGGGAAAAAAATGGGCTGGCTTAGCCAATGTAAAAGTAAAGAAAACTTCACAGACACGTGTAATGTCAATAGTGTCTTTTTAGGCATTTTGTTCAATAGTTCAATAGCCAGGCTATCTTAAAACAAATTGTGAGTTTATTTTATCACACTTAGCATCAACTTGAAAATATATACAAAGTTAAAACTTCATACAGCTTGATGTAGTAAAACAAAAGATATTCGGAATAAAAACTGTAGTAAAAGAAAGTACAGGAAAAGACATAGGTTCTTGCTTTCTCTATTGTCATAGAGGTGTCTGTTAGAACAGCTGTTAGGAGTTAGGCTGAATATAGGCCTAAAGTAAATATCTTCTTCAGTGTATGAAAGTGTGTGTAATGAAAGTGTCTCATTCTGTGTGTGTGTGTGAAGAAGAAGATGTGTGTGTGTAGAAGTGTGTGAATCAAAGTCTTGTGTAGCACTGTTTTATTTATACTATTTCAAATCTATAAGTCAGCTACGTCCATATATAGTTTGAGCTAGCTAGCAATTTTGGTTACTGAAGGCCCCCGATTCCCTCATGAAGGTTGAGGGAATGCCTCTTTACCACCACTTTGGAGCACCTTCACCACGCAGGTCACTTACCAGAAGGTGCGGTCACACAATATTGGCCCAAACACATATGTTATAATCATCCGATAAAGCTGATATATATGCGTTTTTACTGCATCCAATTCACATAACATGGAGCCGGTTCACACATGTCCGAGGCAGCCGAGGTGCGGTTTTGAAAAGGGTCTCGAGCGTTTGTTTCTAGTTTAGTGCAAATTCCGGTAAAAATTTGGCCCTGAATCGCACCGGAACTGGTGAACAGAAATGCACCAGACTGCAGCTGCGCATTTGTAAACTCTGCCTCCACCGCTCATACTGGTTCCAGATGGTAACAGGTCACACCATAGATAATTCACCTCCGAATTCTGAGCCTCTCACCACCTGGGGTTGCCACCCAGTACCCACAATCACATTATACACAGTAAAAAAACTTTGAAGCAATCTGCCAAAAGTCAACCTTTTCTCCTACTGTAGGCTCTGCTATAGCAGAGGAGAGAAATGCGATTGTGGCTACTGTGTGGCAAGCCCAGGCGGTGAGAGGCTCAGAATTCAGAGGTGATTTATACATGGTGTGATCTGGAACCAGGTTGAGTGGGGGGGTGTAACTGGATGAATATAACATACGTGTTTTGGGCCAATAGTGTGTGACTGCACCCTCTGGTAAGTGACCCGTGTGCGCACGGATTTGTGAATTTGGTTTTCATTATTTCTTCACAAAATGGGTTAGCACATCTATCCAACATTTCATATCTAATTAATGTAAGTTGTGGTGAGCTTTTAGAGTCCGTATGAGAATTTAGAGGGGGTCATGTTTTTTTCTCGTAAGAAATGCTCTTCTGGCATTCTTGTCAGTTGCACTGAGAAAAAAAAAGGTATTGGTAGAACCAGTTTATAGTGTTTCTCACTGACAGTCTGCTTTGCTGCAGATAGTATGCTTTCTAAACTCTCCTCACTCTCTGCTGCTGACGCGCTCAGCCTGTAACACTATTCTTCAACGCAAGGAGAAAGAAATCAGAAGAAATACATCAGGGGGATGTGTGTGATTAGGGAGAGCAGCCCACTCACAATGTAGAAGTTGACAGCTTCTAGGTCTAGGTCTAGGAAAGCACTTTTGGGCTGAAACAGGTGAGGAGAGTGGGAGGAATCTCCTTGTCTAGTGGGAGGTTTCTCCTGGGGTCAAGTGGGTGTGTTCAATGATGTCAGAGCCTCTGCACTTCCTGAATCCAGGGTCCTCCGGCCTATACCAATGATGGTGAACCTTGGTACCTCAGATGTTTTGGAACCATCTGGATGCCATCTTTCCCGTGATGCTCAACTACACTTCAGAGTGCATGAGCATCATGGGAAATGTAGTTCCAAAACATCTGGGGTGCCAAGGTTCGCCAGCACTGTCCTATACTATGCTCATGACAGATTACAGGAAGATGAGAAGTGATTTCTGTTTAAGTAACTTCTGGCTGAGGTGATGCTTCTGGAGAGAGGGACAGAATTATCTCTGCTCCATAAGAGCTCCATTACATCTATACTGGCACATAGAGCAGGTGGAATTTAATAAAAAAATAAAAAAGTGAACTTAGCCTTTAAGTGTTCCACTAATTTGTTTTGTTTTCCAGTATACATGGCTCTGCTGTCTGCATTTTTGACATGGAGCAGGTGGCCTTGACATTTTCTGGTCGGTTTAAGGAGCAGCGCACTCCAGATTCCATATGGACACCTGTGGCAGAGGAACTAGTACCATCACCAAGGTAATTGATTATATAAAAAAAGCATTTTTTTAATAAACCAAACTGCAACATCCTGCTTAGAGCATTGGGACAACTCCCAGAAAATATTGAATAGATGGTACCTAACTCCTTACAAATTAGCTAAAATATATCCATCTACATCACCACTAAGCTGGCGTTGTACGAATCAAGTTGTTTCCTTATTCCACATTTTATGGAGTTGTAAAAATCTGACCAGTTTCTGGAACTCGATATCCACCTTTATTGCCTCTCTCACAGGCAACTTGTTAAAACTCTCACCTGCTATGGCCCTTTTAGGTTTCAACCTTGACACTTTCCCACTTCAATACAGAATATTAGTGGCAAATATTCTTATAGCAGCTAGACTTACCAGAACGAAAATGTGGAAATCAACTGAGGCCCCTAACCTGTGTGATGTCATTCTTAGAGTCAACAGCCAGGCATGCTATGAATTACTGTTAGCACTTTAACTACTTTCTGACCACCGACAGTCAAATGACGGCTAGGCGGCACACCTATTGTGGCGGGAGGCCGTCATATGATGGCCTCCCGTTTAAACAGGGAATGCGATCGTGCGTGCGCATTCCTGATTCTTTGGTGGCGGCGTGTCACGGAGACACCGCTCGCCACCGAAGGGGGTGAACAGCCATTGGTTATGGCTGTTTACCACGTGATCGGCCGTGATGAAGTCATGGCCGATCACAGATGGTCACACCCACACTGTGCACGACGCATGCACACGAGCGCGCTGCACGTGCATGTCGGTGGCGGCGTGTTCCCCGGGAATACTGCTTGTCACCAATGCTGGTAAACAGCCAATGGCCGGCTGTTTACCCACGTGATCGGCTGTGAAAGGATCACAGCCGATCACTAAAATGTAAACAAACGGCGGTAACGAGATGTTACCGGGTTCTCCTCCTCACACAGGAGATTGCGGTAACATCTCGTTACCGCCTACAGTGTACACCAATCACACTGATTGCCCCCCCCCCAATAAAGAGGACCTGTCACCACACCTCATAGTACCTGTCACTCACAGTCCATCAGAGTACCTGTCACAGTCCATCAGAGTACTTGAGCACCTGTCACAGTCCATCAGAAGACTCGAGTACCTGTCCCAGTCCATCAAAGTACCCGAGTATCTGTCACAGCCCATCAGAGTACCCGAGTACCTGTCATGGCACATCAGAGTACCCGAGTACCTGTCACGGTCCATCAGAGTACCCGAGTACCTGTCCAAGTCCATCTGAGTACCTGTCCAAGTCCATCAGAGTACCCGAGTACCTGTCACGGTCCATCAGAGTACCCGAGTACCTGTCACGGTCCATCAGAGTACCCGAGTACCTGTCCAAGTCCATCAGAGTACCCGAGTACCTGTCACGGTCCATCAGAGTACCCGAGCACCTGTCCAGGTCCATCTGAGTACCCGAGCACCTGTCCAAGTCCATCTGAGTACCCGAGTACCTGTTGGGGTCCATCAAAGTACCCGAGTACCTGTCACGGTTCATCTGAGTACCCAAGTACCTGTCACAGCCCATCTGAGTACCCGAGTACCTGTCACAGCCCATCTGAGTACCCGAGTACCTGTCCAAGTCCATCAGAGTACCCGAGTATCTGTCACAGCCCATCAGAGTACCCGAGTACCTGTCACGGCACATCAGAGTACCGTGTACCTGTCACGGCACATCAGAGTACCCGTGTACCTGTCACGGCACATCAGAGTACCCGTGTACCTGTCACGGCACATCTGAGTACCCGAGTACCTGTCGCAGTCCATCTGAGTACCCGAGTACCTGTCACAGTCCATCTGAGTACCTGAGTACCTGTCACCGCCCTTCAGAGTACCCAAATACCAGCCACCAAGCCATCAGAGAACCTGTCACCAGGCCATCAGAGTACCTGAGTACCTGTCACCAGGCCATCAGAGTACTCGGGTACCTGTCACCAGGCCATAAGAAAACTCGAGTTCCTGTCACCAGGCCATCAGAGTACTCGAGTACCTGTCACCAGGCCATCAGAGTACTCGAGTACCTGTCACCAGGCCATCTCTGTTACCAGAGTACCTATCTACAGCCCATCAGAGTACCCGAGTACCTATTTGCAGCCCATTCCTCATAGAATATACGTTGGGGTGTTTGCTTTCCAAAATGGGGTCATTTTGTGGGTCATTTCCCTGTCTTGGTGCCCCAGGACCTTCAAAAGTGTGATAGGTAGGAATGAAATGAGATGTGTCATTTATACTCCTAGAACGCCTGAACGTACTCAAACGTATTCAATTTTCGGCCTCTCTATGTGACCAGGCTGTGTAAAAGTCCTACACATGTGGTATCGCCATACTCGGGAGGAGTAGCAGAATGTGTTTTGGGGTGTAACTTTTGCTATATACATGCTATGTGTTAGAAATATCTTATAAATTGACAACTTTGTGTAAAAAAAAAATGCGTTTTCATTTTTTTCCACATATTCCAAAAACTTCTGGAAAAAAATGAACTGTTCAATAGACTCATTATGCCTCACATATTATATGTTGGGGTGTTTCCTTTCCAAAATGGGGTCATTTTATGGGAAATTCCATTGTCCTGGTACTCCACGGCCTTTTTTTTGCTCATAGAACATCTGAAGGTACTACTTCAATGTTGGTGCTCTGTATGTGGCCAGGCTGTGTAAAAGTCTCACACATGTGGTATTGCCATACTCGGGAAGAGTAGCAGAATGTATTTTGGGGTGTAATTTGTTGTATGCATATGCTGTGTGTGAGAAATAACCTGATAATATGATAATTTAAAAAATAAATAAAAAAATATGTAATTTTTTTGCAAAGAATTGTGGGAAAAAATGACAACTTAAAAAAAACTCACCATGCTACTTACTTAATACATTGGAATGTCTAATTTGTAAAAAGGGGTCATTTGGGGGGTATTTGTACTTTCCGGACTTGTTAGTGTCTCAAGAAATGAGATACACCTGATATACTGAAGGCCTGATCAGATGTGATCAATTTTCAGTGATTGGCACCATAGTTTGTAGACTCTATAACTTTCACAAAGACCAAATAATATACACTAATGTGGGTTATTTTTACCAAAGATATGTAGCAGTATACATTTTGGCCAAAATGTATGAAGAAAAATTACTAATTAGCAAAAATTTTTTGCTGATAATCGATCAGCACAGATTCCCCCGTCAGAGGAGCAGCCGATCGGCTCTCCTCTACTCGCGTCTGACAGACGCGAGTGAGGAAAAGCCAATCACCGGCTCTTCCTATTTACACTGTGATCAGCCGTGATTGGACACGGCTGATCACGTGGTAAAGAGTCTCCATCGGAGACTCTTTACCGAGATCATAGTTGCCGGGTGTCAGACTGACACCCCGCAACAACGATCGCCGCGATGCGCGCCCCCGGGGGCGCGCCCCCGGGGGCGCGCAGCGGCTCATAATCCTGATCACGTCATATGACGTCCGATCAGGATTATGCAACCACTTTGAAAACCGTCAATTGCCTATAGGGCGGGCGGCAAGTGGTTAATGTCTTTATTTGTTATTTTATGTTCTGATAACTAAATAAAAATTGAATGTTAAAAAAAAACATTGTTTTTAACCTTAACTCCAGTCAGAGTTTATTTTGTTTTATTAATAAAATACAATATATTGTTTTTATTTTCCTCTTTTTGAGAGCACGAGACAACTATTCATCCTTTCACTTGTCCACTTGACTTTGCAGCGGAGGACCGCCGGACTTTCCAAACGAGCGGACCTGCCCACACATGACCGGACTTTTCTGGTGGACAATCCACCTGACTATGGCGGGAGTCCACCGGACTTTTGAAATGAACAGACTTGCCCACACATGGAGTAAAGTCCATTCACTTTGAACGTGGCTCTAGGTAGACGGAACTAGGGAAGGAAGTGAATGTCGCCGCCTCCATCAGCGAAATTGACACCTCGCTAGCCCCGTCACCTGGTATGGATTTAAAGGGGAACTCCTATGCCAAAAAAATGGCGTGGGGGTCCCCCCAAAGTCCATAGCAGACCCTTATCTGAGCAGGCAGCCCGGCCGGTCAGGAAAGGGGGTGGGGACGAGCGATCGCCCCCCCCCCCCCCGAGCCGTACCAGGCCGCGTGCCCTCAACATGGGGAGGTGCTTTGAGGAAGGGGGGCCCTGGAGGGAAGGTACTTTGGGGTGGGCAGGCTGCAGGGCCCCCCTTCCCCAAAGCACCCCCCATGTTGAGGGAATGCGGCCTGGTACGGCTCAGGGGGGCGCTCCCTGACCCCTCTCCTGAACAGCCGGGCTGCGTGCTCGGATAAGGGTCTGCTATGGACTTTGGGGGGACCATACCAGGTGGGCTAGCGAGGTGTCAATCTCGCTGATGGAGGCAGCGACATTCACTTCCTCCGCTAATTCCATCTACCTGGAGCCCTGTTCAAAATTAACGGACTTTTCTCCGTGTGTGGGCATGTCCGTTCATTTCAAAAGTTCGGCAGACTAGCACACTGCCAAGTCCGGGGGACAATTTTGAGACAAAACTTCTTTCTAAGTCCACCTGACTTTTGGGAACAAAAAGTCAACCGGAGCCCACACACAGGCGGATTGTCCGATCATGTGTACGTGGCACAAGGGGGCAGCACAGTGGTGTAGTGGGTATCACTCTTGCCTAGCAGTAAAAAGGGTTGCTGGTTCAAATCCCAACCACGATACTACCTGCCTGGAGTTTGCATGCTCTCCCTATGCCTGCGTGGGCTTCCTCCAGGTACCCTGGTTTCCTCCCACACTTCAAAGACATGCTGGTAGGTTAAAATTGGTATAGTATATGAATGGGGGCTTGGAATGAAGGTAGGGACTGATGCGAATGTGTGATGTACAATGTACAGCAATAGGGACAGTTGTAGACACACACACCCACACTCAGCCCTTGTACACATGGTCGGAGAATCCGTCGGAATGTGTCCTATCGGACCGTTTTGTCGGATATTCCGACTGTGTGTGGTATGCATCAGACTGTTTCCGTCGGAATATCCGTCGGACCAAATTTTCCAACTTGCTGGAAATTTTTTCCGACAAACTGGTCCGATCGGACATACTCCGATCATGTGTAGCCTACTCCGATGGACAAAGTGCCACGCATGCTCACATTCAAATTCCGACACGGAAGCGCTCGTTCAGGTAAAACTACTGCTCGTAAGCGATATAGCACATTCGTCACTCTGCAATGTTAAAAATTCTTTCATGAAGTGCATTCTCTTGTTCTTTACACACTCACACTTCTCCCAAACGTATTTCATGACTCTTTTTTAACCATTTCGGCAATACAATTTTAGTTTGCGTCACATCTACATAATTTTAGATTTTGTTTATTCTTTTTTGGATGCTTTCTTTTTTTTATTGCCTAAAAATCTCCTTTAAAGACAGTTTGCTAATTTCTCCTTTTTTTGGGGTGTTTTTTGTGTGTAAACTTACCACAACAACATTAATGCATTTTTTATCTTTGTTTTTTCGTTTTTATTCTACGGGAGGTTGTTTAGTGTTGGTATCCCTTGTTATTCATTTCACTTTGTATTTTTTAAATGTACCTGCCTGCTCACAAATAAACTGGCCTTTTGGAGGGAAAACACATACACAAGTATTTCATCAAACAAAAAAAAACTTTATTTTGGTCGCAATAAAATAAAAAGAGGAACGCAGCGCTGGAGAAACTTGTTACTTTGGTGCAGCCTTTGGCCCCCAGGGCAGACATGAACAAATTAGAATAATAAAAAATGGTGGCCTGAGGAGTACATATCTCAGGGAGAGAAGTCTGGTCCAGAAGTCCTAGAGAACAGGAAATTCAGATGCCATTTATGTCCCCAGGATGTGGTTCTTCAAGAGGCTGCATCTTCTGGCAGACCAGACTGAACCCAGGCCATCACTCTCTCGTCTTCCTTAGGCACTTCCCTCCAGGCATCCTTCGAGGCTGTGGCTCGGCTCCTGTAGTTGGGGCAGGAGGAGGAGAAGGAGGACGTTGGTCGACCTCCTGGCTGCCACTTGCCACAGCCTCCCCCCGACTGAGGTCTTCCTGTGTATGAAAAGGGGACATCGTTTTAGCTTTTTGATCATCAATCACACCATTTTGTGCTCCTGGCTTTTGCAATTGAATGTTACCAAATAGAACAGACTATCATTCTGAGCCCAGCATTTTTCTTTCCCGTCCCAATCATTTTTGGTCACTACTGTCTCTTGATATGTAAACCACTTTGTTAAATCGCAACTTACTGATCAATAAGAACATCTAGTTAACATCATTAAATGTAACACAAGAAATACAAAAATGCAATACCTGTCTCAAGCTGGGCCCCACCACATGTTGCTGCCTGGAAGGCCCAGGTTGGACGTTGGAAGCCTCAGCTGGGGGTGAAGGATGCCTTGAAGGAAGACTGGAGAGTGGTGGCCTGAGTGGTGGCCTGGGTACCCCCTGGTCTACCAGAAAATGCAGCCTCTCAAAGTAAACCATCCTGGGGTAATAAATGGCATCTGGATCTCCTGCTCTCAAGGACTCCAGGTGCTTCTTTCTCTCCCTGAGATATGTAATCTTCATGGCCCCAATTTTCCTATTCAGATAGGCCCTGTCTGCCCTGGGGACCATGATCCGCACCAAAGAAAGACGTTTCTCCAGCGCTGCGTTCCTCTTTCTTATGTCGTTGTAAAACTTGTTGTGGAACTGCCACAGGCAGGGCACCTCCTTGTATAGTTCGAGGAATAGCCCCATAAAATTTGGGTTTTTGAATGGATCCATATTGTCTGCAAGACACAACACAAGACAAACCCTCAAATACTAATAATGCCATTAAAAACCCTCCTAATCTTGTCCCAACATCGGCCTAGATAGAAGCAGACTAGTCTAGTGATGCACCAAGTTAAAAATGTTACCTTCGTTTGCACGATCGTGGCGTCCGCGCCTCACTCTCTTCCCAGATCGTACGGACGACACACGCGTGTTGCGTTTTATATACAGTGTGCATGCGTGAAACTCCGCCCACCCCTGATGTTCTTTCTAGACTATTCCCCGCCCCTTCGATTCCAGCGCAGTGGGGAGAGTACATGGCGGAGAGAACTCAGGTGCGCACTAATAATAGTTCCACTAACGAGGAGGAGGGTGAGGAAAGCCCGGAGCCTGAAACGTCCCGATCCAGGAAGAGAAGATTTAAGGCCTCAAATATGTCTTTTGGAGAGATGTTGGAGATGGTGGACATATTGAACAGGACCGACTATGATGGGAAGTATGGACCTTACCCAAACCCAAATATCAGAAAGGCCAAGATCATGACTAAAGTTGTGAAGAGCCTTCAGAAGAATTTTGGGGTACGACGATCCAAGGATCAACTGAGAAAACGCTGGTCAGACCTGAAACTGAGGGAGCACGAGCAGTACCTAAGGATCAAGCGTGTTCTTAAAAAAAAGTAAGTAGTTGTCGTGTGTTCATATGATTATTCTTGCTTGCATACTGCTCCATGTGCTTTGATTTCATGTAGTGCATTTTAAAATGGCCACTTTCAAGTTCATGGTTTCATTCGTTCGTAAGAAACATCGTTCTGCAGGTAAGTATTCCAGCTTAACAAAGTGTCCACATTAATGTTCTCACCTTGGAACTCGGCCAAAAAACAATTGTACAACACTTCCAAGCAATGTTTCATATTCCTATTTCTGCCCTCTGTGTGCTAATTTTTTTATTTTTCCATTCTCATAGGGGAGAGAAGACTCGGCAAGTATGAGGACACCAGGGACCACACCCCTCCCAAAGAAGGGCAACTTCGAAGACCAGAAACAGAGGAGCAGGAGGAGGAGGAGGAAGGACAGATCGTTGAGGTTGGGCAAATTGTCACCACAACAGGTGAGTGTCGGAGAACACAGCTTCCGGTAAGCTCATCAATGTATGTCACCATATTTTTATTACATGGTGTGTTTTTTTGCTTTGTTTTGTAGGTGATGTGGAAGAAGATTCCCGTTTTACCAGTGAAAGTGCCCAGATCCTGATTGGGGAGATAATGGGGTGCAATCGGGATTTGGAAAATATACAGCAAAACATCAATGATGTTAAAAATAAAATGAAGAACATCATTGATGTTTTGGGGAGAGTGTGAAACACAAAAAAATAGATAGGGTTTTATTTTTGATATTTTAAAACACAAGTTTTGTATTTATCGAAATTAGAAATTTGGAAGATGCACAGAGTGTGTAAATATGTACTATCTCCCATCATGGGGGATCAATGTACATGTTTTGTGTAAAGTGGCTGAGATGAAGGGGTTGCAGCCCCAAAGCATGTACATTGATCCCCCATGATGGGAGATAGCACATGTTGACACACTGTGTGCATATTCCAAATTTGTATTTTTCAGGGGTCACACACAATGTGATGAAGGCAATATCAGCCCAGTTTGTACATACACATGTCTGATATTGTCTTCACTTTTCAAAGTTGAACTTCCTGTAAGTTCCTGTGTTCTTTATTTTACGGTTTGATACATGCCTGTTTACACAAAAACACCAAGTAAACCAAATTTTCATTAAACTCTGTTTTTGATACACACAATTTCTTGGTTTGTTGTAAAAACCTTTTCTAAATGCACATGTGAATGTGCTTGTATTAAAAAGTTTAATTATCAACAATGTGTGGCTTCCTTTTTCATTGCGCCAAAAATGTATTTGTAGTAAAATTTGAGTTTGTGCTGAGAAGGAGTGTGATTTACTAAAGGAAACTCCACTTTGCACTCCAAGTGCAGTTTCAGGTGTACATTTGCAGTGCACTTGTAGTGCATAGTGGATGTGCCTTTAGTAAAAAACACCCACAGTGAGGTGTAAATTTGGACAATCATGCCATTTTCCTGCCATGGTGCTGAAAATGAGCACGATTTTGGTCAGTAATGTACTACATACATTAGTTACAAAAACAAGGTGTGTGTGTAGCAGACCCACAACATTAGATTATCTGAAGAAGAAACTGTCCCCTCATCTCGCTCTGAACTTGGGTTTGCACTGTTGTTGAAAAAAGGCACAACTTGAAAAAAAACTGGCAAAGTGGGAGGCCACAGTCTGCCATTCCTGTGGCGTTAAAGGACACTGTGTAGTGAAACAAGAACAAAAATGTGTAATTTGACAAATCAACATTGCAAGCAGATTAGACACCAACATTTTTGGACAAAATTAGTATAACATTTTGGGAACTGAGTATTTAAAGCCTAAAGTATAAGGTCCCCTTATGAGAGTCATCACCCCCCCATCCCCCCCCCCCCCCCCATCTGATGGGCCCTTGCTAAAAAATGAGGGGGGATGTTTTGGACAGGTAACCCTCTCCACTTGATTGAGAGCTGAATGCCTAAATAATGTGTGATACTTTGAGAAGCCCCTCCTTAGTTACACTATTGGCAGCCCACCGGACAGGTAAGAAGTGTCATAATCCCAAAAAGAAAACAAAATGGAAGCACATTTTGACATTCTGCTATTACATATCCAGATAATTAATATGTTAAAAAAAAAAAATAGCAAGTATTGAGGCAGGCCCTTGCACTACATGCTTAGGTGAATTCATCCATAAATGTGATCATCGAAAAGGTAGGTATAGTGTGTATTGGGTTTGGTAAAGTCATCAGATAGAGGATTGCTATCAGCTGAGCTAGCAGTTGGGGGGAGGGGGGTTCCTAATGAGTTTGGCACAACCCCAAAAATTAAAAAAAGTGACTGTGCATTATTTGAAGCACACACATCACATTTGTAGACATTATAGGGGGTGTTTAGGGGAAAGCAATACTATGGATCTGACAAAAGACATTGGTAAGTGACTAGACTATAGATTTATGGGCCAAGAAGAGCATGGTGGGGAAGTTAGTGAGGCAAATATGCCTGAGGATAAAGGGGCAGAGTATATGAATTAGAGCATATTGCAATGATGGTAATTAGGGAATGAGGAAAGAAATGCAAGACATTAGCAATCATGAAATACATAGAATGTGATGTTTAAGGAGAAAACTTAGCTTCATATAGTCCTTCTGAGAGACCTGAATGATGGCAGAACAGGTCTCTGGAATAATGATCCCCAGAGCCTGGGGGGAGATGCCTGTAGAGAACTTGAGGTCCTGAAGGCTTCTCCCTGTCACCAAGTAGCGCAACGTGGCAATGAGCCTCTGCTCCGGAGTGATGGCTTGCCGCATGCAGGTATCCTGCCTGGTGATATAAGGGGTCAGCAAAGCCAGCAGACGGTGATAAACGGGGTCCGTCGAGATAATTCCTGAAATCATCAGGATTATTCTCGTGGATCTCACGGAGCAAAGGCATGTGCGAGAACTGGTCACACTGGCGCAACCAATTCTTGGTCCACAAATGCCTCCCCTCCCTGTTCATGGACCGGGCTTGTGTCAAAGTAAGAACCCCAACACGAAGCCCCTGCACAGCACAAACTCTATGATGAGTACGTAGAGGAAACATGGTTTGAAAACGGTCGGCTCGTCAGAACGGACAACAGAAAGCACAGATAAACAGCAAGGCCTGAAAGAACGACCTGAATAGCAGAAGCAAGCAGACAATAAGAAATGCCTTTCAAAGCGTACTACACCAAGATATAGTCCACAATGAGAAACAAATACTTACTGACTGCATGCACTGATTATCAGATACGCACACACAAGCACAAACTGAAGAGCAGTAGCGATCTAAATCACTAATCTGAAAAGCGCGAATCGTCTCTCACCAAACTTCTACTAACACGAGATCAGCAGAAGGAGCCCAAAGGGTGCCGGACGTGGTGCTGAACTTCCCTTTTCTAGTCCCGCCGTACACGGCTTACGTCACCGCGTTCTTGGCAACCGCAAATTCCGACAACTTGGTCCGACCGTGTGTATGCAACAGTTTCGGACACAATCCGTCTGACAAAATACGTCGGACAAAATCCAACGGATTTGGTTGTCAGAATGTCCGTCCGTGTGTACAAGGGCTCACACAGGCTGAACTGGATGGACTGGTGTCTTTATTTAACCTTACAAACTATGTAACTAAGATTATTCCTGACCCAAATCAAACCTTGATCTAGCTATATTTTTCTTTTTTCCTTTTTTTTTTTTTTGCTGGTTTATATCTTTCTCCTCTGGCAAGGAGAGAAAGATACAATTTTATCTTTCCATTCAGAGGAAAGAAAACATACCTTAACTCTGGGTCATCTTTGGATGATGTAATTACTGATCACTTTGATTTCCACTGATTGGCTATATAGTGATCAGGTGATTGGAGACTTTGACTCCTGTTTCACGATTGTTAGCACTAGATCTAAAGCTCTCAGTGAGAGCCTGATTTGTTTGCTGGGAGCACTCTGTGCAACGTACTCCCAGCACAAATACTGGTACGGAACAAGACCCACTTAAGTGAGGTTGTATATACACTGTACTTTGTTTAAAGCGGGAGTCCACTGGGACTCCGCGTTTTTTTTTTTTTTTTTTAAAGCCAGCAGCTACAAATACTGCAGCTGCTGACTTTTAAATAGTGACACTTACCTGTCCAGCGCGCCCGCGATGTCGGCACCCGAAGCCGATCGCTCGCTCGTGCCGCCGCCATCTTGGGTATGGGAATCAGGAAATGGAGCCTTTCGGCTTCATTTCCCGGTTCCCTACTGCGCATGCGCGAGCCGCGCGGCGCAATCCGGACGGTCCCCGCTGCCTCTGGGAGCTGTGTGTTTCCCAGCAGGCAACGGGGCACTTGCTGAAGGGGGCGGGCGCTTGCGGAAAGGGGCATAACGTACGCCCCTTTCCGCAGAGAGCTAGCCCGGAAGTGGGTGCAGTTACCTGGATTATCCAGGTAACTGCACCCCCCTCCCCCCTGAAAGGTGCCGATTGTGGCGCCGGAGGGGGGAGGAATTCCGATGAGCGGAGGTCCATTTTAGGGTGGACCTCCGCTTTAAAGGGGTGGGAAGGAGTTAATAACAATATTCCCTGTTGTAGAAACACTTTCTCTATCCCCCTGGGCTTTCCCTGCCCATAAAGTACATACAATCAGGTATTAAGTAAAAGTAAAAATCTGGCACCAGGACATCTTGGCATAACATTTTTTTGGTAATTATATTTAACTTGGCTACTGGGCACTTATACCCCCTTCCTAATAAGGCCAATTGTAGGTGTGGTTAAAAAAAGACACAAGTCCATCAAGTCAGTATTACATTGTATATCCCTGTTGTGGTCTTTCAGGTACTTATCTAATAGTTTTTTGAAACTATTGATACTCCCCGCTGAAACCACTGCCTGTGGAAGGCAATTCCACATCCTTGCTGCTTTTACGCCTTGTACACACGGTCGGAAATTCAGACGGAAAATGTCTGATCTGGACCATATTGTCGGATAATCCCATCATGTGTGGGCTCCATCAAACTTTTTCCGTCGGAATGTCCGACCAACAAAGTTTGAGAGCTGGATCTAAAATTTTCCCACAACATGATCCAATGCGCGTCAGTTCCGATTGTCTGTAGCCTAGTCCAACGGACAAAGTGCCACGCATACTCAGAATAAATTCTGAGATGGGATCGCTCGGTCAGGTAAAACTAGCGTTCGTAATTAATATAGCACATTCGTCACACTGCAATGTTACAAAATGTTTAATGCAGAGCATTTGCTTTTTCTTTATAATGCTAGAAGAATGAAGTTGTTTTGCTGCTCATATTCACACACACTTCTCCAAAACGTATTTCTTTATTCTTTTTCCTGATTTCATGAATAGAATATTTTTATTCGTCGGATCTCCCGCATCTTTTTTTATGTATTTTTTTGTTTGAATTTTGTGGTTGCTTTTTAATCAAGATCTCCTTGTTTGACATTTTGCTCATCATCATAATTTTTTTAGTGTGTTTTGTGTGTCAACTTACCACAACACCATTATTATTTTTTTAAATAAGCAGAGCACAATTTTGGGACTTTAAATGAAGCGAGCATCAAAGAGGTGCCCGCCTCCATCCCTATCAAAATATTAAAAATGGGGGGAAGGGGGAAAAAGGGAAGAAGGTGGGACTTTAAATGAAGCACACAGCAAGTAAAAAAGTTGGTCAAGCGACTAGAAAATTACATTTATTCATATTTCATAATCCATAATCCACCATAAAACATTTTGGGCATCAAGCCTCTAACAAACATTTTGGGCATCAAACCTCTATAAGGTGGATCTTAAATAGACATACAATGTATAAAAATGTATCACAATCCGATAGATCTTAACATTTGAAAAAAGCAGCAATGACAATTAATGCATAAAGTACACAGAGTGATAGTAAAATATATTGAATACACATAAAATCAAATGATGTCTTATTATTCCATGATTAATGTAGAAATTAAAAAACGATAAAGGCTCGACGCGTTTCGCGGCACGACAACCGCTCATCAGGAGCAAACATGAAGTAAATCTAAAAAAATAAAATAAAAAATGAACAAAAGATAAAAAAGATTGAATAAGAAATATAAAAGGAAGAGAAGTATAATTTTATAATTAATGAGAGCTATGCATCCAACTCACGTCTGCACCCACACCCCAGCAGATTAGCATCGAGGATCGCCACAACATCGCAGAGCAAAAACTCCCGGTCACCACAAAGGCCAGCATGGGCGATAACACCCACCACAGGCACCTCCAAAGTGAAAATGTGCATGTGTGAGGTGTGAATGAAAATCCCAGAAGGGAGCCTAAGTGAAAATAATTGGAAAAAAAAATAAAAATAAATAATTATATTAATAATGTGTGTATGTTAGTGTATCAACAAAATAGAAAAATAAAAATGTTTTAAAGTGTACCTATAGCCAAAAAGTGGGCCATAAAAAAGTGAATATGATCTGTCACGTAGAGCAGATAATGGTATGTGAACCTACTGAGGAAATGCCTAAATAGGTGCACCGCCTTTTGTCCCGCCCCCAGCACCACGCTGGCCGAGACAACACCGACGAGAGGAATGCTTTCACCTGGGCGGCTCAGCCGTCCGGCGATTAGCACCAGTCCATCTCCTCAGTGTGTCCAAGCCAAGGGATGGCATATCGCCAGCAGTGCATCGCCACAAAGGACAGAGCACTCCTGGCGTCCACAGCGTGATGCTGGCAGGCAAGGACCAGAGGTCCGCCCCTCCCACGTCACAAGGAGGCGGGAAAGAGCGGCGTACCCGCAAGGCACATTTCAGTAACCGGAAGACCAGCAACAGCGAACGAGGCAGCGAAACCAAATGCATGCCCCAAGGTGTGCAAATGCAGACCCGGGACACAACAGCCCACACCAAAAACATAATGTTTGTATGGTTTAATAGTCAATATATTCAAAGAGAAAAAAATGAAAAATAAAAAAAAAAAGAACTTAGAATGTTAAGATCTATCGGATTGTGATACATTTTCATACATTGTATGTCTATTTAAGATCCACCTTATAGAGGGATGATGCCCAAAATGTTTGTTAGAGGCTTGATGCCCAAAATGTTTTATGGTGGATTATGGATTATGAAATATGAATAAATGTAATTTTCTAGTCGCTTGATCAACTTTTTTACTTGCTGTGTGCTTCATTTAAAGTCCCACCTTCTTCCCTTTTTCCCCCTTCCCCCCATTTTTAATTATTATTTTTTATTTTATTGTTTTATTTTTAATCTCTAGGAGGTTGTTTGGTGTTGGTGCCCCTTGTTAATTTGACTTTGTATTTTTAAAATGTACCTGCCTACTCACAAATAAACTGTCCTTTTTGAAGTAAAACACATAGGCAAGCATTTATTGAACCCCAAAAAATCTTTATTAGGTGTCATAAACAAACAGGAAGGCAACGCTGGAGAAACTAGTCAATTTGGCAAAGCCTTTGGGCAAAATTGGTGGCCTGAGGAGTCCATATCTAAAGGGAGAACAGTCTGGGCCAGAAGTCCAAGAGATCAGGAAGAGCAGATGACATCAATGTCCCCAAGCTGTGGTCATACAAGAGCCTGCATCTTTTGTCAGACCAGACTTAACCCAAGCCATCACTCTCTGGTCTTCCTTAGGCACTTCCCTCCAGGCTTCCTTCCAGGCTGTGGCTCTGCTCTTGTAGTTGTGGCAGGAGGTGGAGGAGGAGGAGAGCGATGGTGGAGCTCCTGGCTGCCACTTGCCACAGCCTCCTCCCGACTGCCACTTGTCACAGCCTCCTCCTGGCTGAGGTCTTCCTGTGTATGAAAATGGGACATAGTTTTTTGGTCATCAATCACATAATTTTCAGCTCATGACTAACAAATAGAACAGACTATCATTCTGAGCCCAGCATGTTTCATTCTTGTCCCAATCATTTTTGGTCACTACTGTCTATTGATATGTAAACCACTATGTTAAATCACAACTTACTGATCAATAATAACATCTAGTTAACATCATGAAATGTACGACAAAAAATATGTTGAACAATGCTATACCTGTCTCAAGCTGGGCCCCTCCACATGTTGCTGCCCGGAAGGCCCAGGTTGGACATTGGAAGCCTCAGCTGGGGGTGAAGGAAGCCTTGAATGAAAACTGTAGAGTGCTGGCCTGGGTTCCCGCTGGTCTGCCAGAAAATGCAGCCTCTCATAGTACAACATCCTGGGGACATAAATGTAATCTGGATCTCCTGATCTCATGGACTCCTGGAACTTCTTGCGCTCCCTCAGATATGTACTCCTCAGGGCACCAATTTTGGCCATCACATAGGTCATGTCTGCCATGAGGACCATGATCTTCACCAAAGCAAGCAGTTTCTCCAGCGCTGCCTTCCTCTTTCTTAGATCCTTATAAAAGGGGTTGTTAATCTACCACAGGCAAGGGAGCTCTCTGAGCATATCAATACCAGGAAATGTGGTTTCTTGAAGGGATCCATATTCTCTGCAAGACACAACACAAGACAAACCCTAATGTCAGGCTAAACTCTCCTAATCTTGTCCCAATATAAGCCTCAATCTAGAAGCAGTATAGGCTGTTAAAATTGTACCTTCATTCTAACAATCGGTGCTTCGGCTCCTTCCTCAGCTCACAGATCGTACGTACGACGCACGTGTGTTGCGTTTTATATACAGTGTGCATGCGTGAAACTCCGCCCGCCCCTGATGTTCTTTCTTGTGTAGTCCCCACCCCTTCTCTTTCGGCGCAATGGGGAGAGCACATGGAGACACAGCAGGTGCGCACTAATAATTCCACTAACAAGGATGAGGACAAGGAAAGCCCGGAGCCAGAAACATCCCAATCCCGGAGGAGAAGATTTAAGGCCTCAAATATGTATTTTGGAGAGATGTTGGACATATTGAAGAGGAACGACTATGATGGGTAGTATGGACCTTACCCAAACCCAAATATCAGAAAGGCCAAGATCATGACTAAAGTTGTGAAGAGTCTTCAGAAGAATTTTGGGGTAGGACGATAGAAGGATCAACTGAGGAAACGCTGGTCAGACCTGAAACTGAGGGAGCATGATCAGTACAGAAGGGTCAAGCGAGTTCTTCAGAAAAGTAAGTAGTTGTCGTCTGTTCATATTATTATTATTGTTTGCATACTGCTCCATGTGCTTTGATTTAGTGTTGTACAGTTTAAAATGGCAACTTTCATGTTTATGGGTTCAATCATTCGTAATAAACATTGTTTGTTCGCCCACTCCAAAGACGATGTTTTGGCAAGCTGAACTTAACATAGTTACATAGTAAGATTGAATAAAGACACCAGTCCATCCAGTTCAACCTGAGTGAGTGTCTACAATTGTCTTTATCCCTGTACATTGTACACTCACATCAGTCCCTACCCTCAAGGAGCCCACAATCCAAGGTCCCCATTCATCTACTAGGGCCATTTTTGGACAGAAGCCAATTAACTTACCTGCATGTCTTTTGAGTGTAGGAGGAAACCGGAGTATCCGGAGGAAACCCACGCAGGCAAAGGGAGAACATGCAAACTCCAGGTAGGTAGTGTTGTGGTTGAGGATTTGAACCAGTGACCCTTTTTACTGCTAGGCGAGAGTGCTAACCACTAGACCACTGTGCCGCCCTGAACTACATTTGTTCAGGCCTATTTCTAGTCAAAGGAAGTTTGTTGTCTAGAGGGGTTTGTAATAGAAATGCTAACTTGATTTGGTGTAAAGGAGAGGACACTCAGCAGCTGTTTACACATCTGGACTCAGGAGCACTAGTGTGGGACACCAGAACACCCTTTTTACTAGGGTGCCCCACACATGTGCTCCAGTGGATACTATAGGGGTTTCTCCATCTGTCAAACTTTCACAAAACAGGTAAGTATTCCAGCTTTAGAAAAGTGTCATAAATAATGTTTTCAGCTTTGAACTCTGCCAAAAAAACACAATTGTATGAGACTTCCAGGCAATGTTTCATATTCCTATTGCTAAGTATTCCTTTTTTACATTCTCATAGGGGAGAGAAGACTCAGGACGTCTGAGGACACCAGGGACCCCACACCTCAAAAAAGAAGGGGAAATACCAACACCAGAAGCAGAGGAGGAAGGAGAGATTGTAGAAATTGACGAAATTGGCACCACAACAGGTGAGTGTCTGAGACCACAATCAATGTTTTAATGTATGCCTGCATATTTATAATACACCGTGTTTTTTTTTGGTTTATTTTTAGGTGATGTGGATGTTGTGGAAGAAGAATCGCATTTTACTAGTGAAAGTGCCCAGATCATCATCAAGGAGATAATGGGGTGCAATCGCGATTTAGATAATATCAAGAAAAACATCAATGATGTTCAACAAAAAATTAAGAACATCATTGATGTTTTAGGGAGAATCTGAAACCCAAAAGCGTACATTTTCATTTAAAAAAAACACTTTTATATTTTTAGAAAAGCCAAATTTGGAAGATGCACACAGTGTGTCAACATGTGCTCTCTCCTATCATGGGGGATCAATGTACGCGTTTTGTGGGTGCAACCCCTTCCTTGCTACTAAAGAGGCTGAGATGAAGGGGTTGCACCCCCAAAACACGTACATTGATCCCCCATGATGGGAGATGGCACATGTTGACATTAGGCATGGGATCAGGAGGAAAATGCCCAGTTTGATTCACAATTTGTGTGCATCTTCCAAATGTGGCTTTTACAGGGGGGACACCCCATGTGATGAAGGCAATATCAACACAGTTTGTACATACTCATGTCTTATATTGTCTTCACTTTTCAAAGTTGAACTTTGTAAGTTCCTGTGTTCTGTATGTTATGCTTTGATACATGCCTGATTACACAAAATCTGCAAGTTATATTAATGTTACCCAAAATAATGTTTTCTATACACCAAATATGTTGGTTTGTTGTAAAATCCTTTTATAAACACACATGTGATCATATTTGGTGATCGGAATGTGCGACCGTGTGTACGGGGGCTTACAGTAAAGAAACTTCTACGCAGTTTAACCACTTACAGACTGCCCACCGTCGTTACTTTGAGTAAAACGTTTAATTATGGCTTCCTTTTTCAATGCGCAAAAGCAGTATTTGTAGTAAAGTTGTTGTATTCTGTGGCAATGGGTGTTATTTACTAAAGGCAAATCCACTTTGCACTCCAAGTGCAGTTTCAGGTGCACTTTTGCAGTGCACTTGTAGTGCATAGTAGATTTGCCTTTAGTAAATAACTCTCACAGTGCTTTTTAACCACTTCAGCTCCGGACCAATAAATACCTTAAGGACCAGAGGTCTTTTTGCAATTTCGCACTGCGCTGCTTTAACTGGTAATTGCGCGGTCATGCAATATTGCACCCAAACGAAATTTGCGTCCTTTTCTTCCCACAAATAGAGCTTTCTTTTGATGGTATTTGATTGCCTCTGCGATTTTTTTTTTTTGCGATATAAATGGAAAAAGAGCGAAAATTTTGAAAAAAAAAGATATTTTCTTCTTTTTGTTATAAGAAAAATCGAATAAACTAAATTTTAGTCATACATTGAGGGCAAAATTTATTCAGCCACATGTCTTTAGTAAAAAAAATGTCAATAAGCGTATATTTTTTGGTTTGCGCAAAAGTTATAGCGTCTACAAACTAGAGTACATTTTCTGGAATTTACACAGCTTTTAATTTATGACTGCCGATCTCATTTCTTGAGGTGCTAAAATGGCCCCATTTTGGAAAGTAGACACCCCAAGGAAATTGCTGATGGGTATGTTGAGCCCATTGAATATTTTTTTTTTTTGTCCTAATTGATTGAATAATGACAAAAAAAAATAAAAATTTTTTTTTACAAAAAGTTGTCACTAAATGATATATTGCTCACACATGCCATGGTTATATGTGGAATTGCACCCCAAAATATATTCCGCTACTTCTCCCGAGTATGGGGATACCACATGTGTGGGACTTTTTGGGAGTCTAGTCGCGCACGGCACCCCGAAAACCAATCACCACCTTCAGGATTTCTAAGGGTGCAAATTTTTGATTTAACTCCTCACTACCTATCACAGTTTCGAAGGCCATAAAATGCCAAAATAGCACAAAACCCCCCAAAATGACCCCATTTTGGAAAGTAGACACCCCAAGCTATTTACTGAGAGGCATGTTGAGTCCATGGAATATTTTATATTTTGCCACAAGTTGCGGGAATATTACAAACTTTTTTTTTTTTGCACCAAGTTGTCACTAAATGATATATTGCTCACACATGCTATGGGCATATGTGAAATGACACCCCAAAATACATTCTGCTGCTTCTCCTGAGTACGGGGATACCACATATGTGGGACTTTTTGGGAGTCTAGTCGCGCACGGCACCCCGAAAACCAATCACCACCTTCAGGATTTCTAAGGGTGCAAATTTTTGATTTAACTCCTCACTACCTATCACAGTTTCGAAGTCCATAAAATGCCAAAATAGCACAAAACCCCCCCAAATGACCCCATTTTGGAAAGTAGACACCCCAAGCTATTTACTGAGAGGCATGTTGAGTCCATGGAATATTTTATATTTTGCCAAAAGTTGCGGGAATATTACAAACTTTTTTTTTTTTTGCACAAAGTTGTCACTAAATGATATATTGCTCACACATGCTATGGGCAGAAGTCAAATTACACCCCAAAATAAATTCTGCTGCTTCTCCCGAGTACGGGGATACCACATGTGGGGGACTTTTTGGGAGCCTAGCCACGTACGGGACCCCGAAAACCAAGCACTGCCTTCCGGATTTGAATATAAAATGCTACCAAAAAACCTGTTAGCGATGGCAGGGATCAGGCCTGACTCTGCGATCGCTGCAGTTATGTGTTTAGTGTTTTGTAAGTGACAGTGATCGATCGATACTGCACTTGGGTGGGCTGGGCAGAGGGGCAAAACGCAGGTGCCAGCAGGTATTTGGGCTGATCCCGCTAACAATGCGTTTTTTTGGAACCCTAAACTGCTGGGGACGCTAGTATAGATCTGATCAGATCAGATATTGATCTGTTCAGATTCTATACCACTACGGGAGGTGTATGCTTTGTGTGTGGGTGTTAGCGGTACTGGCACTAACCTAGCGCTGCCTGGGGCGACGCAGACCCTGACCCTAAAACCTAATTGATATCACCCGCCGGGTGATCAGGGGGTTAAACCTTTATTGGGTAATAAATGGTGGGTGCCCTGATGCTATAAAAAACAAACTAACCAGAGTCACCCGTAACACTTATACGGTGATCAGTGGTGAAAGGGTTAACTAGGAGCAATCAGGGGGTTCAAATTTTTATTAGGTAGTATATGGGGGTCCCTGGCGCTATATAAAAACCTGACGGGGAACCTAAATAACTAACTGGCTAACCAGCGTCACCAGTGACACTTATACTGTGATCGCTGGTGAAAGGGGGTGAAAGGGTTAACTAGCAGAAATCAGGGGGTTAAAACCATTATTGGGTAGTATATCGGGGTACCTAGCGCTATAAAAACCTGGCGGTGAACCTAAAAAAATAACTAGCTACCTAGCGACTGTAGCGACACTAATGCAGCGATCAGAAAAACGATCGCTTAGTGACACTGGCAAAAGGGGGTGAAAGGGTTAACTAGCAGAAATCAGGGGTGTGTGCCTGTGTGTACCTACATGTCAGTGTAGTGTTGGTGCACACTTACTTTTACTTTTCTCCTCGTAGTCCGGTCAAAAAGACCGCCCCGAGGAGAATGACATCACTTCCTCCTTCCTGTGTAAACAATACACAGGGGAGGAAGCTTCTCATTGGCCAGGAGCGATCCAGAGGGGGTGGCCGAAAACCAACGGCCATCCCCTCATCACGGAGCGCTCCTGGACCGTATCGGACCGCCGTAACCAGCGGGAGGGGGTCCGATCGGACCCCCCACCCGCTGGAAGGCAATCACGTAGATGTACGTGATTGTGCCTGCCTGTGCCATTGTGCTGACGTACATTGGCAATACGGCGGTCCTCAAGTGGTTAATTTCCCTCAATCACGCCATTTTCATGACTCCAAACATTTCTGTCATGGTGCTGAAAATTAGCGATATTTTTGTCAGTAATGCACTTCATACATTAAAAACAAAAATGAGGTGTGTGTGTAGCAGACCCACAACATAATAATATATTATCATCTGAAGAAGAGACTGTCACCTCATCTCGTACAGAACTAAAACAATAAATAGAAAGAGAGAGACGGCGCCCTCTAAGTGCAGCAATAAAAAATACTAAAATGTATTAAAACGGTTTAAAAACACTCACATTATCCATTGGGTCATTGCTTTTAACTGGCGTTCTCCATCTCTCCCTTGGGCTCAGGTAATAGTAAGGATGGAAACTATTAAATTATCTGAACGCATCCACCATATTTTATTTGATACTATGCAGATATTTGAAGATAAATGGAAACATTGGAACACTACACTACTGTAATTTATAGGACACTCCCATTAGGATCCTGTATGTTTTTCTAACTTTCGCCCTTTAGCATTTGCTTTGCTTTATATTCCCTCAGGTCGATTTCTGTACTTACTAATCCTTTGTATCCCACCTTGTATATGAATATCTTGTCTCGCTCTATATATCTAATCTGGTCTGACGCAACTGTTGTACTCTTTTTTATATTCATCGAATAAAAACTTTTTGTAAACGAAAAACACTCACATTAGATTAGTGGTGTAAAGGCACATCTTAGATACAGCATTTCATCCGTATGTCCATAGGCACAACTTATGGGGCTGTAGTACAAGGTTCACAGCATTTATCCTTTTAGCCGGTGGTTAGTGGCTTAGTCCATTACGTGAAATTCTTCAGGATGGTCAGGATGGTCGAGGTGGTGCTGGTCGCTGTAGTGCCCTTAGTTTGATCTTCAAGGAGTCTGTGTCATCAGGAGACGGGCTGAGATAGCATGCATGCTCCTTCATCAGGCTTTGATAATGGCCATGTAATAGAGGCAGATTTAAATGCTAGATGGGAGGGGCGAGGAGAGTGGGCGGTGACCCGAAATCTAAAGAATGTGTATCATGTGGGCGGGAATAAAACATACAGAGAATGTCAGCGTTATGATTGCAGAGCGTGCACGGAGGGTTTTTTAACTCTCCGAGGTGCGGCGTGAGCGTGGCTATAGTGCGCCGTATGAAGGGGGGTAACTATGGGGAAGGAACGTGCGCAGTGGCCGGCGGGGGATTCCCTGTGAGAAGGGATACGTGACCCGTGCGTCATTATGGTACGTCATATACAGAGGAAGGAGGGTAACTATGGAAACCACACATGCGCAGCAGCAACAGAGAGTTCCCAATAAGGACGGGAGGACGGCATAAGCGTGGTCATAGCAACGATCGGGCGCAGGAGTCAGACAGATAGCATAGAAGGGGAAAACATAATTAAGACACCTAAAACAAACCCAAGCAGTAAATGAAAACAAAGATTATTGCAGTTTAAAAGAAAAATGTTTTAAAAAATGCCTCTCAGACATTGTCTGGCATATCAATGGCTCCCCCTACCCAAAAAGTACTCCATATATCTTGTTCTGACCTCACGGTCGCTTTGGGGGGGCAAGCCAGGATGGCCAGCTTCAAGGGCCATCAGGTTGGCATTTTCAGGTAAATCTGTGTCAGGCCCAACTGAGACCACATAGTTTAGTGAGTGTTTCTTCAAAAAATTTTGCAGAATGCAGCAGGAAACACAATACGATTGAGTTTATATTCCGCCATGTGGATTGGAGTCAAAAATAGGCGGAACCGGCTGGCCATTATCCCTAAAGTGTTCTCCACTACTCTTCTGGCTCTGGCCAGCTGGAAATTAAAGACCGTCTGGTCCGGGATGAGGATCCTTATCGGGAAAGGCCACATCAGATGGTTTGCCAGAGCAAACGCCTCATCCACGACGAAGACGATTCTCATTCTCCTCTGGAGGTGGCAAGCCCAGACGCCCAGTCTGCGCGATCACTCCACCATCCGACATCCGGACATTTTTCCCCACGTCCACATACAGAAAGTCACATGTTGCTGACACCACCGCCAACATCACAATACTATTATACCCCTTCTAATTATAATAGTAGGACCCAGAGTTGGGGGGTGGGATGATGCTGCCGTGTTTCCCATCAATTGCACCTCCACAATTGGGAAAGTTTCAATGGGTGGCAAAGTGGGAGGCCACAGTCTGCCATTCCTGTGGTGTTGAAGGAAACTGTGGAATCAAACAAGAAAAAAAAATTGGTCATTTTGCACATAAACATTGCAAGCAGATTAGACACAAACATTTTTGCCCAAGATCAGTATAACATTTTTGGAAATGAGTATTTAAAGCCAAATGTATAAGGTTCCCTTATCAGATTCCTCACCCCCTCCCATTCCCCCCATCTGAAGGCCCATTGCCAAAAATTAGGGGGGGGGGGGATGTTTTGGACAAGTAACCCTCTCCACTTCATTGAGAGCTGAATGCATAAATAATGGGTGATACTTTGGCCAGACCCTCCTTACTTACACTATTGGCAGCCCACCGGACAGGTGTCTTAATACAAAAATTTTTTAATAATTAACAAATGGAAGCACATTTTTACATTCTGCTATTACCTATCAAGATAATAATAGGAGAAAAAAACTTAAAACAGTAGCATTTGAAAGTATTGAGGCAGGCCCTTTCACTACATGCTTTAGTGAATTCATCCATAAATCTGACCACAAAAGAGGTAGGTATAGTGTATATTGGGTTTGGCAAAGTCAGCAGATAGATGATTGCTATCAGCTGACCTAGCAGATGGGGGAGGGGGGTTCCTAAAGAGTTTGGCCCACCAAAAAAAAACTGAATTTGATGACACACTTAACATTTGTACACATTTTATGGGGTATTTAGGGGAAAGCAATACTATGGAGCTGAAAAAATACATTGCTAAGTGACTAGGCTAGATGTGTATGGGCCCAGAAGAGCATGCTGAGGAGGTTAGTGAAGGCAAAAATGCATGAAGGACAAAAAAGGAACTTTAAAAGCTTCCAGCATGCATGAGGACAAAGGGGCACAGCATATCAATTACTGCATATTGCAATCATGGTAATTAGGGAATGAGGAAAGAAATACAATACATTAGCAAACATTGAATACATAGAATGTGATGTTAAAGGAGGAATCTTACCTTAATATAGTCCTTCTGCTGGACCTGTATGATGACAGAACAGGTCTCTGGAATAATGATCCCCAGAGCCTGGGGGGAGATGCCTGTGGAGAACTTGAGGTCCTGAAGGCTTCTCCCTGTCGCCAAGTACCGCAACATGGCAACTAGCCTCTGCTCCGGAGTGATGGCTTGCCGCATGCAGGTATCCTGCCTGCTGATATAAGGGGACAGCAAAGCCAACAGAGGGTCCGTCATCTGGAGATAATTCCTGAAATCATCAGGATTATTCTCCCGGATCTCACGAAGCAAAGGCATGTGCGAGAATTGGTCACGCTGGAGCAACCAATTCTTGTTCCATGAACTGGACTAGGCTTGTGTCAAAGCCACAAGGTAACACCAAGCCCCTGCACAGCACAAACTTTATGATGAGTACGTACACGAAACATGGCTTCAAAACGGTTGGCTGGTCAGAACGGACTAACAGAAAGCACCGATTAAACAGCAAGGCCTGAAATAACGAACTGAAAACCAGAAACGAGCGGACAACAAGCACTGAAAATCAAAGCATACTATATCAAAATATAGGCCACAATGACAAACAAATGCGAACTGACTACACGCACTGATAAGCAAATATGCACCCACAAGCACAAACTGTAAAGCAGTAACGATCTCAAGCACAATTCTGAAAAGCGCGAATCGTCTCTAACCAAACTTCTACTAAGACGCGATAAACACGAGATCAGCAGAAGGAGCCCAAAGGGTGCCACACGTGGTGCTGAACTTCCCTTTTATAACCCCGTTGTACGTGGCTTACGTCTCTGCATTTTTGGCGACTGGAAATTCCGCCAACTTTGTTCGACCGTGTGTAGGCAACACCAGTTTCAGACAAAATCCGTCGGAAATTATCTGACGGATTTGGTGATCGGAATGTGCGACCGTGTGTACGGGGGCTTACAGTAAAGAAACTTATACTCAGTTTAACCACTTACAGACTGCCCGCCGTTGTTACTTTGAAGGGGAAAACCATTGTTATGGTAGCAGCTAGCTACCATAACCCCAGTATCCTCTTCTTCAGCTTGCTGTCCGCTTCAAGATAAAAGTTGTCTCTGTGGCGATGTCAGGGAACTCACCGTATGTATGCCCGTCCCAGTATAGCAGCAGTTCATCTTCGTTCTAGGCACCATGCGCGGTGTCCCCGTCAGAGGCGTACGAGTTCCGGGACGAACAGACGCATGCTAATCCGAACATGTGGACGTACACCAATCCGAACACGCGGAGGCAGCCGTGCAAACTGAACGTATGTACGTACTCGCGCACGGACGGCCACTTCCACCAATCCTGGCTCACTCCTCTCTATATAAACAGGATCCTGGCCTGACACCAGTGCTGGATCGTCTTCAGCTACTCCTGAGAGACCTGATCGTTGTTCCTGTGATCTTGTTCCCGTGATCTTGTTCCTGTGCCCTTGTTCCTGTAACCTTGTTCCTGATACCCATTCCTTGGATACCCCTTGTTACGACCTCCTGGACTACCACTGACCTCGGCTTGGACTTTCAACTTTGGCTTGCTTCCTGATTCTGTACCTCATTTGCTAGCACGTTACCAGACCCTTGCTCGTCCTTGACTACGCACCTGCCTCTCGTTCCTGTACCGCATTGCCCGCCAGTTGCCGACCTTGCCTGTTCTAGACGTGCAGTGTTTCCTGCATACCTGCTGAACTTCCGCTGCCTACCTCCATGACCAATCTACACCTCTTCCTCCATGAGGACCCAGCGTCTCCAGGTCTTCAACTTCCACCTGCAGGCACCTGCACCCTTTCGTTGTCTTCACGCTCCCTGTTACCACCTCCAAGGGTATGGAGACCGGAACCGTGCGAGAGGCCACCCTCAACAGTCTGACTCCGCTGTAAGGTACGTGACAGTACGATCCAGCCAGAAAAATGGAGTCAGACAGGGGAGCCTCACCTTTGGAAGCCTTGTGCCAACAGATCTCTGCCCTTACCCAGGCAGTTCAGGGCCTGCAAGATGGTTACCACCATCTTGAGCAGAGAGTGGAGTCATTAACGCCAAACACTGCTGCTTCCCAAAGGGCCACAGCATCCCGGTCCGCCAGTCCGGCAACTTCAGCATCTATACCTGCAGTAGTGGTGCCATCCCCTGAGCCTCGAGTTCCTACTCCAGAGCGGTTTTCCGGAGATCGCAGCAAATTCCATGCCTTTCGTAATGCATGCCAATTATACTTTCTGCTACAGCCTTGCACCTTCTCCTTGGAAAGCACAAAAGTGGGGTTCATCGTCTCCTTGCTTCAGGGGGAACCTCAGACCTGGGCCCACCGCCTATTGGAACAGGCCAGCCCCCTGCTTGATACAATGGACTCTTTCTTGAACGAGATGGCTAAATTATATGATGATCCTCAGCGTACCACAACTGCTGAGGCCAGTCTCCATGCTCTGCAACAGGGTCGCAGACACGTAGAGGATTATGTGACTATTACGGACTTTAGGCGGTGGAGTTCTGATACTCAATGGAACGACGCCGCCCTACGTTACCAATTCCGCATTGGACTTTCCGAGCCATTAAAAGATGAGTTGGCCCGTATTGGAGTTCCCAGTTCTTTAGAGGACCTCATACAGGTATCAATTCAAATCGACCGCCGTCTCAGGGAATGGAGATCTGAGAGAATTGGCCAGATTCGTCCCACTTGGATGTTACCCAAGGTCCCGAATCATCCTCCCATTTCCACACCAGCTACCACTTCTGAAGCTCCAGAGCCAATGTAAATAGGATTGCTTCGTTCACCGTTATCTTTGGAGGAAAAGCTACGCCGACGCCAGAACAATCTCTGTCTTTATTGTGGGGAAGCCGGTCATTATGCAAATACATGTCCAAATAAGATCCGTAAGTTCAAAAACTCATCTCTTGAACCCAATGCATTACCTCTGACAAAATCAATTCATATTGCTGTTCCCCTTTCCTTACAGCTTCCAGAAGGAACACTCCAGGTTCAAGCTAAAAGAGAACTGAGGAAACAACTGAAGTTGTGAAACGCGTCTTCTGATTGGCCCACGCGTCACTTCCGGATCCCAGAGCTTGCGTTCCACGCTGGAACGCACTTCCGGTTCCGGCCATCCGACCATCCGGACGCTTAACAAAGCTGGAAACCGATGAAAACTATTAGAAATACAGAGGTGCTGCTCCAAATCAGCTTTTGGAACACAGAGGCAAGCCTATTGTCGTCCCCCCTGTCTGCTTTTATACTCCATCAGCTCTGCAAACCCCGTGGACCGGATTGAGACATGGATACATCCCTATCTAATTTACATGCCTAAATCACTCTGACCTTTGTGAGTAGCCATTTGGCCGTATGTTTTTTATTTTAATAAATACTTTATCGTTTATACTGCACTTAGTCTGGCGCACCTTCTCCCTGTTTTTTGTGTTTTCATAATTGATTCTGGCGCCTGTAGCTGCTTCATTGACCATGCTCTCGTTCTGCAACACAACATTCCATTGATACCCAAGCAACGCCAACTCTCCATATGGTTAGCAGATGGATCCAACATCAGATCGGGTCCCATTACCCATGAGACTCAACCATTGTCCGCCAACATCCTATCCGATCACCAAGAACTACTCCGCCTGGATGTCATTCCTTCACCACTATTCCCAATCATTTTGGGAATGCCCTGGTTACAAGCTGATAATCCCCAAATAAACTGGATAACTGGTGAGGTCGTTTTTCGGTCCACTTACTGCCTCCAGAATTGCATCAAGATCTCACACCACCTGGTCCCAGTCATTGCCTGTTCAGGCCCTACATCTGAGGCCCAGAGACTGGTCCCAACCACATATCATAATTTCCTAGACGTGTCTGACAAACGAAAGGCGGACACGCTCCCTCCTCACCGGGTCTACGATTGCCCAATCGAATTATTGCCTGGAGCCGAAATTCCGTTCGGAAGGATATTTCCCTTATCGGAACCTGAACTTCTGGTCCTCAAAGAATATATCAATGAGAACCTCAAGAACGGATTCATCCGACATTCCTCTTCTCCAGCCGGTGCTGGAATATTCTTCGTTGAAAAGAAGGACCATTCGCTCCGCCCATGTGTCGATTACAGGGATTTGAATAAGGTGAAGATTAAAAATCGCTATCCCCTTCCATTGATTCCGGAATTATTCCAGAGACTTCGATCAGCAAAAATATTTACAAAGCTGGATTTACGAGGGGCCTATAACTTAATCAGAATCCGTAAGGGGGATGAATGGAAAACGGCTTTTCGGACACGCTTTGGCCACTTTGAGTATCTGGTCATGCCATTCGGACTCTGCAACGCACCAGCTACTTTTCAACATTTTGTTAATGACATTTTCAGGGACTTTTTGGATTTGTTCGTAATTGTTTATTTGGATGACATTTTGGTATTCTCAAACTCTCTAGAAACCCATCGTGACCATGTAATACAGGTTCTTCTGAGGTTAAGGCAAAATGGGCTCTATGCTAAAGCCGAGAAGTGCGCGTTCGAACGTCAGACCATTTACTTCCTTGGTCTGGTGATATCAACAGAGGGAGTAGAAATGGATCCTCAAAAGGTTTCAGCCATTTTATCCTAGCCACCTCCAACTGACAAGAAAGGGGTACAACGCTTCATTGGATTCTCCAATTTTTACAGGAAATGTATCAGAAACTTTTCCAGTGTTATAGCACCCATCACGCAACTCACCAGCAAACAAAACCATTTTCAATGGACTGTTGAGGCCCAAGCTGCGTTTGATAAACTGAAAGGACTATTCACATCTGCCCCAATACTTAAACACCCTGACCCTGCTCTACCTTACACTCTGGAAGTGGACGCTTCAGAGAATGCTGTAGGCGCCATTCTGTCCCAACGCCAAGGGCCTAAGTCATTAATGCACCCCGTAGCATTCTTTTCCAAAAGACTAGGTGCGTCGGAAAGGAACTACGATGTGGGAGATCGGGAACTTCTGGCAATCAAATTGGCTTTAGAAGAATGGCGGTATCTCCTGGAGGGGGCAACACATCCAATATTGATCTATACAGATCATAAAAATTTGGAATACCTCAGAACAGCCAAACGCCTCAGGCCCCGGCAAACAAGATGGGCTCTTTTCTTCTCCCGCTTTAGTTTCCATATAACCTACAGACCAGGATCCAAGAACAGTAAAACTGACGCATTATCCCGTATGTTCTCTGAAACTGAAGCCTCATCCCCTCTGGACACTATTTTGCAAGCTGGAAACTTTTTACTAACACAAACCAGTTTTCTATCACAGGTTCGGCAGTCATCTCGAGGAGCATCAGTCCCCCCAGATACTAACCTCCAAGAAAAAGATGGTCTCCTCTGGCGAGGGAGTAAACTATTCATCCCTCAAAACCTCCGCACCTCCGTTCTACAGGTTTGTCATGACTATCCCCTGGCAGGTCACTTTGGGGGTCACAAGACTATAAATTTAGTTCAAAGACACTTCTGGTGGCCAAACCTTGCAAAGGACTGCAGAAACTATGTTAGCTCTTGTTCAACCTGTCTCCGGAATAAAAATAGCAAAAATAAAGCCTGGGGATTGTTGAGACCATTACCCATCCCTGAAAGACCATGGGATAAGATCGCAATGGACTTTATTGTTGAGCTTCCTCCCTCTGAAGGATTCTCCTCTATCTTCGTGGTGGTGGATCGCTTTTCCAAAATGGCACACTTCATTCCCAGGAAGGGAACTCCATCTGCAACTGAGACAGCCAGAATATTCATTAAGAAATTGTTAGACTCCATGGAATTCCCAGTGATATTGTCTCTGATCGTGGAGTCCAGTTTACGTCAAAATTTTGGAAGTCATTGTGTGAAGCTCTGGGTATCAAATTAAATTTTTCTTCAGCCTACCATCCCCAAACAAACGGGCAGACTGAACGTACTAATCAGACGTTGGAACAATACTTACATTGTTTTACTTCCTTTTCTCAGGAGGATTGGGCCTCATTATTACCCTTGGCAGAATTTGCATTCTCACTCTGCCACAAACCAGTCACCATTCTATTCTAACTATGGTTTTCATCCCTCTTTCCTGCCAACATCCATACTGGATTCTCCTGTACCAGCCGTCCAGGATAGGCTAAATTTCTTTGTTACCAACAATCAGGTACTTAAAGAAACCCTTTTCAAGGCACAGGAGGACGATAAAAAAAATTGTGACAAGAGAAGAAGGGGGGAATTGGATTTAAAGGTCGGTGATCGTGTATGGCTTTCAACTGCAAGCCTGAAACTGGCTTGTCCCTCTAAAAAATTGGGACCCAGATATTTGGGACCTTTTTCAATTAAAAAGAAAATTAATTCAGTGGCCTATGAACTTGAACTTTCCGGCTCATTCAAAATCCATCCTGTATTCCATACTTCTCTACTTAAGCCTGATGTACCCAATTCCTTTCCAGATCGGGAGTTAGGCCCTCCAGAAGCTATATTGATAGATGGGGAGGAGGAGTTCGAGATCGAAGCCATTTTGGATTACAGGAAACGTCAAGGACAAAACCAATACTTGATTAAGTGGAAAGGCTTTGGGCCTGAAGAAAATTCCTGGGAACCCCAAGCAAATCTTCATGCCCAGAGGCTTATCAGAGGCTTTTCATCACTCTCGAAGGTTGGTTCAAAGGGGCACCCGGAGGCTGCCCTTAAGGGGGGGGGCACTGTCAGGGAACTCACCGTATGTATGCCCGTCCCCCGTATAGCAGCAGTTCATCTTCGTTCTAGGCGCCATGCGGGGTGTCCCCGTCAGAGGCGTACGAGTTTCGGGACGAACGGACGCACACTAATCCGAACATGTGGACGTACACCAATCCGAACACGCGGAGGCAGCCGCGCAAACTGAACGTATGTACGTACTCACGCACGGACGACCACTTCCACCAATCCTGGCTCACTCCTCTCTATATAAACAGGATCCTGGCCTGACACCAGTGCTGGATCGTCTTCAGCTACTCCTGAGAGACCTGATCGTTGTTCCTGTGATCTTGTTCCCGTGATCTTGTTCCTGTGCCCTTGTTCCTGTGACCTTGTTCCTGATACCCATTCCTTGGATACCCCTTGTTACGACCTCCTGGACTACCACTGACCTCGGCTTGGACTTTCGACTTTGGCTTGCTTCCTGATTCTGTACCTCATTTGCTAGCACGTTACCAGACCCTTGCTCGTCCTTGACTACGCACCTGCCTCTCGTTCCTGTACCGCATTGCCCGCCAGTTGCCGACCTTGCCTTTTCCTTGACTTGCAGTGCTTCCTGCATACCTGCTGAACTTCCGCTGCCTACCTCCGTGACCAATCTACACCTCTTCCTCCGTGAGGACCCAGCGTCTCCAGGTCTTCAACTTCCACCTGCAGGCACCTGCACCCTTTCGTTGTCTTCACGCTCCCTGTTACCACCTCCAGGGGTGTGGAGACCGGAACCATGCGAGAGGCCACCCTCAACAGTCTGACTTCGCTGTAAGGTACGTGACAGGCGAAGTCGCAGCAAAATCACTTTTATCGGCAGCAGGAGAGGGGACTCCCGCCGCTCTCCGGTGCTGTCGGTAGCAGCGGAGGCGATTGGATCCTCTCCCTAGCTTAACTTTTGTGCAATCTAATCAATGTATACTAATTGCGTTTTTTTTTTTTTGTTTTTTTTTTTACCAAAAATATGTAGAATACATATTGGCCTAAACTGATGAAGACTTTTTTTTTGGGGTTTGAATTTTGGATATTTATTATTGCAAAAAGTAAAAAAAAAAAAAGTTTTTTTTTCAAAATGGTCGCTCCCTTTTTTATTTGTTAGTGCAAACATTAAAAACCATAGAAGTGATAAAATACCATTAAAAGAAAGCTCTATTTGTGGGGAAAATTGTGCACGACCGCGCAATTGTCAAAGCAACGCACTGCCATATCGCCAAAGAGAATGATTGAAGTGCATTATTGCATTGTTATATAAAATGAAATAATTCAACTCACCATAATGCCGAATCAGTGGGAGCCCTGAGTGTGTCACTTGCCACCATCACCTGCCTTCAGATGCGGGTTGTCACTTGCCACTGTCACCTGCCAAATGTTGCGGATTGTCAGTTGCCATGACCTCACCTGCCACACATTCCGGATTGTCACTTGCCATGATGTCACCTGCCACACATTGCGGATTGTCACTTGCAACGATGTCACCTGCCACACGTTTCAGATCGTCACCTGCCACACATTGCAGATTGTCACTTGCCACAACTTCACATGCCACACATTGCGGATTGTCACTTGCTGTGTCCCAGAGTGAAGGCAGGCAGCAAAAAGATGATGTTATCTCTCTGCTGCCTATGGCTGCACAGTGAGGGTGGAACTGCAGTAATGCAGGGTGAATGCTGAGAGATGATGTCATCTCTCTGCTCCCCACCCGGCAGCCCACTGATTGGCCAGCAAGCCCGCTCACCTGCCGACTGGCCTGCCCACCCGTGACTGCTCCCCCCTGGGCAAACGTTTATGGGGAACTGTGTCAATAGCTTTTGCAAAATCCAGATACACCACGTCTACAGGCCAATTGATGTTAGGCTAACTGGTCTGTAATTCTCAGGGATGTATTTTGGGCCTTTTTTAAATATTGGTGCTACATTGGCTTTTCTCCAATCAGCTGGTACCATTCCAGTCAGTAGACTGTCAGTAAAAATTAGGAACAAAGGTCTGGCAACTACTTGACTGAGTTCCCTAAGGACCCTCGGTTGTAAGCCATCTGGCCCCAGTGACTTAATAATGTTAAGTTTTCCAAGTCAATTTCTAATTCTGTCCTCTGTTAGCCATAAGGGTGCTAATAAACACTGCAGTTTTGGTTACTGAAGCCCCCCAATTCCCTCATGAAGAATGAGAAGAATAAATTCAATACCTTTGCTATCTCCCCATCCTTAGTAACCAGATTCCCGTCATCATTATTTATGGGGCCCACCTGGTCTGTCCTCCCTCTTTTACTGTTTATATACTTAACTGCTTGCCGACCAGCCGTCGGTGGCAGGTCAGCAATGTGGGGGGTGCCGATTCTCGTGGTCGACGGTCACGATGACAAAAGGCAACGAGCAATCGAAGGCACGAGAGGCAGAACAGGGACGTGTGTATGTAAACACAAAAATCACTGTTCTGTTCTGTGAGGGGAGACAGATCGTGAGTTCCTAATAGCTAGGAATCATGATCTGTAATTTCCTCTAGATCAGTCCCTTCCCCTTACAGTTAGAAACACAAACAATAAAAAAAAGTACACACAAAAAGGACAAAGTATTGTGGGTTTTTTTTTTTCAAAACTGTTGCTCATTTTTTTGTTTATAGGGCAAAAAATGAAAACCATAGAGTTGATCAAATACCACCAAAAGAAAGCTCTATTTGTGGGAAAAAAAGGACGTCAATTTTGTTTTGGTGCAGCGTCGCACGACTGCGCAATTGTCAGTTAAAATGACGCAGTGCCGAATCACAAAAAATGGCCTGGTCATTCAGCAGCCAAATCTTCCGGGGGGCTGAAGTTGTTAAATAATTTCTTGTTTTTTTTTTGCTCTCCTCTGCTATGTGGCTTTTGTGTTCTATCTTAGCCGCCCTAATTGCACCCTTACATTTCTTGTTGCATTCTTTGTAAAGACTGAATGCTGATGATGATCAGCCTTGTATTTCTTGAAGGCCTTCTCCTTTTATATGCATTTTTAACATTGGAGTTAAGCCATCCAGGACATTTGTTCTCTCTTTTAAGGCCCTTATTTCATATGCTCTTAAAGCAAACCCATCTCACTTCCGTGTTCTTTGTTCCTAATGGCCTACTGATGGCCTATCTCATTTCTTGAGGCTGGGTTCACATATGTGCAGCCCTGTGTTCATGCCTGGGGTCCATTGTATCTCTGTGCACAGGTTCAGGTATGATTCAGGTCGGAACTTTTGCCTGAATTCGCACCAGAACTGGACGCACAGAACTTTTTCTGCACCCCAGACCTGTGTGAACCGGCTCTATTGAGAGCCAGTCACACTCGCCTGTCATGCGAATTGCATGCAGGGAAATCCACATCCAATTTGCATATATGTGAACCCAGCCTGAGGCACTAATAAGCCAGGACAGTACAAATACCCCCAAATGAGCGAGGGGAGAAGATCCCCCCACTAGCTGACACAGCGGGAGCAGGGGCAGATACTTTCAAAATATGGTACATGTCACACCCTGATTGTTGATGTTATGAAAGGTGAAGTTATCCCTTAAGCCAAAGGGCTATTACCTGGCATTCCTTATAGAATGAATCAGTGGAGCAGCCCATACGAGCTCTAGTAAACTCCCCACTGGTATGGCCCATATGGTGTGAAGTGGGTGACAGCTTGTGGCATGTAAGGTGGTATTGCCAGAGAATGGTTTGCAATAAGGGGAAGCGGAGATTTCTCTGGTGACAGCATTACCTTGTAAAATGACATCTAAAAAATAGTGTCCATATGGCTCTCACACATAAAGCAGAGATTCAGATTGTTATAATTGAAATAATTTAATTTAATAACTCATACAAAGCCACTGCTGTTTCACGCCACACCATTAACAGGTTGCCAATGTAACAACAATACCAGCATATTTTGTCCTTAAAGGGGTTCCCTGAGGTAAAAAAGGAAAAACTCCTCCCACTATCTCAATGGCGAAAATCTAGCTCCCGTGAAAACTTCACAGCACTGCAGATAGTATATTGTCCAAAAGTAAAAAATGATTCCTGAGTAAAAACTGCACTGATGCAATAATACACTCCTGCAGGGGAGGTGGGTAAGTGCTGTACTTCCTTAAATTATGTTTTACTTTCTTAAACCCAGCCTCTTGCAGGATAGAGGAATAAAGTGCACAGACATCTAAAGTTGCACACATTAAACTGGATGACCACTGTATGGATGGAATATAGGATTGTTACCCTGTTTTTAGTGCTAGTATCACAAATGTAACCCAGCAAACTTATAACCAATGTATTCCCCAACCCATTCCCCTAATTTCTTCAGCAAGGAACCTATACCTGCCACAATTGGGCAACCATGTAAAGTGTTGCATGGTTTATGGATTTTGAGCAGATTGGGGAATATTGGTGAAATTGGTTGTTCCGCAAACAAATATTCAGATGTCTTAGGGCAGTGGTCATCAACCCTGTCCTCAGGACTCACTCACAGGCCAGGTTTTATGTATTACCTTGGGGAGATGCAGACTAGAATACTGCAATAACTGAGCAGCAAATTATATCACCTGTGATGTATTTCAGTTATCTTGAAAACCTGGCCTGTTAGTGGGCCCTGAGGACAGGGTTGATGACCACCAATCGTGTGTGAGGAGGAGATTGCGGTAACATCTCGTTACCGCTTACAGTGTACACCAATCACACTGATTGCCCCCCCAATAAAGAGGACCACCCCTCATAGTACCTGTCACTCACAGTCCATCAGAGTACCTGTCACAGTCCATCAGAGTACCCGAGTACCTGTCATAGTCCATCAGAGTACTCGAGTACCTGTCACGGCACATCAGAGTACCCGAGTATCTGTCACAGTCCATCTGAGTACCCAAGTACCTGTCACAGTTCATCTGAGTACCTGGGTACCTGTCCCAGTCCATCTGAGTACCCGAGTACCTGTTACAGTTCATCTGAGTACCTGTTACAGTTCATCTTAGTACCTGCCACAGTTCATCTGAGTACCTGCCACAGTTCATCTGAGTACCTAAGTACCTGTCACAGTCCATATGAGTACCTGAGTACCTATCACCGCCCTTCAGAGTACCCAAATACCAGTCACCAGGCCATCAGAGAACCTGTCACCAGGCCATCAGAGTACTCAAGTACCTGTCACCAGACCATCAGAGTACCAGAGTACCTATCTGCAGCCCATCAGAGTACCCGAGTACCTATTTGCAGCCCATGCCTCATAGAATATATGTTGGGGTGTTTGCTTTCCAAAATTGGGTCATTTTGTGGGTAATTTCACTGTCCTGGTGCTCCAGGACCTTCAAAAGTGTGATAGGTAGGAATGAAATGAGATGTGTAATTTATGCTCCTAGAACACCTGAACGTACTTCTTCAATGTTCGGCCTCTCTATGTGACCAGGCTGTGTAAAAGTCCTACACATGTGGTATCGCCATACTTGGGAGGAGTAGAAGAATGTGTTTTGGGGTGTAATTTTTGCTATATACATGCTATGTGTTAGAAATATCTTATAAATTGACATCTTTGTGTAAAAAAAAAAATGCGTTTTCATTTTTTTCCACATATTCCAAAAACTTCTGGAAAAAAATTAACTGTTCAAAAGACTCATCATGCCTCACAGATTATACGTTGGGGTGTTTGCTTTCCAAAATGGGGTCATTTTATGGGAAATTCCATTGTCCTGGTACTCCAGGGCCTTCAAAAGTGTAATAGGTGGTTGAGAAATGAGATGCGTAATTTTTGTTCGTAGAACGTCTGAAGGTACTACTTCAATGTTGATGTTCTGTATGTGGCCATGCTGTGTAAAAGTCTCACACATGTGGTATCCCCATATTCAGGAAGAGTAGCAGAATGTATTTTTGGGTGTAATTTGTTGTATGCATATGCTGTGTGTGAGAAATAACCTGATAATATGACAATTTTGTAAAAAATAATAATAATAAAAAAAAATCTTCATTTTGCAAAGAATTGTGGGAAAAAATGACAACTTAAAAAAACTCACCATGCTACTTACTTAATACCTTGGAATGTCTACTTTGTAAAAAGGGGTCATTTGGGGGGTATTTGTACTTTCCTGACTTGTTAATGTCTCAAGAAATGAGATACACCTGATGTACTGAAGACCTGATCAGATGTGATCAATTTTCAGTGATTGGCACCATAGTTTGTAGACTCTATAACTTTCACAAAGACCAAATAATATACACTAATGTGGGTTATTTTTTACCAAAGATATGTAGCAGTATAAATTTTGGCCAAAATGTATGAAGAAAAATTACTACAAACAAAGAAAAAGGCATTTTTTTCACAAAATTTACATTTTATTTTATTTATAGCACAAAAAATTGAAAATTTATATCAAATACTTACCGTAATTTTCCTTTCCTGATGGACTCCATGGCAGCCTACGTATGGGTTAAACCCGCCTCTCATACCTCATAGGACCCCACTCCCATAAATCTTTGCTTCTAGCCAGAGACTGTGTTCCGTAACTTAGCCTACTCCAGCAAACGGGAGGGAACTCCTGCTGCCATGGAGTCCACCAGGAAAGGAAAATTACGGTAATTATTTGATATAAATTTTCCATTTTCCTGACAGACTCCATGGCAGCCTACGTATGGGAAATTACTAGCCATACACACCGGGGTGGGCAATTGCTGGATAAAGAAAAAAGGTTTAATTGGCACCGTCAACAGATAAGACATTCAAACCAATATTAACCGAAGACAAGGACGCTGGTTCTACAAAATAGTGCGTCATAAATGTATTGATTGACGACCATGAAGCCGCCTTACAAATCACTTCTGGAGAAAGAAACGCGATGGGCAGCCGCCCAAGATGTAGAAACGCTCCTAGTAGAATGAGCCATCACCGCTTCTGGAGGAGCCAAACCCCTAGCCTTATAAGCCCCTTGGATGGCCTGAACGATCCAAGCTGCAATAGTTCTGGAAGAGGCACGTAAACCCTTATTCTTTCCGTAGAAAAGGATGAACAGATGATCGGATTTCCGGAAAGGAGCTGTGGCTTTCAAGTATTGCTTTAAAACGTCCCCAACGTCCAAAGGATGAATACTGGAATCTTCAGAGGACTGAAAGATTGGAAGAACGATTTCTTGATTTTCATGGAAAAGGGTTGACACCTTCGGATTTGACCCTAACATAGGAATCAAAACTGCTCGATCAGGAAAGAAAGTGAGAAACGGCTCCTTACAGCCTAGAGAACTGATCTCCGAAACCCTCTTAGCTGACCTTATGGCTACTAAAAAGGCAGTTTTACAAGAAAGTTCTTTAATAGATAATTGTTCCCCATGATGTAAATCTTTCTCTGAAAAGTAATCCAGGACAAAGGGGAGATCCCACTTAGAAAACCATCGGTTTCCTCTGAGGTCTGAGCCTCACTGCTCCTTAGAAGAAATGTTTTGTGAGAGGAAGCTTGGCCCAGGAAACACCTAAAAAGGCAGATATTGCAGAAACCTGGACCCGCAAGGAACTCACCGATAAGGACAAGTCTAGGCCTGTCTGAAGAAAGCCAATAACATCCCTTATCTTTGGGTCTTTACAGGAACCGTTGGTTGTGGACACATAGTCTGCAAATTTTGACCAAATTCTCTGATAGACCTCGTTGGTACCTGGTCTTCTAGCATTCAGTAAAGTAGCAATTGCCGTATCAGGACAACCTAACGCTTCCAGCCTTTCCCTCTCAAAAACCATGCCATCAGATGGAGCTGGGATGGGCATGGATGAAGAGTCGTTCCCTGTGACAAGAGATCCGGTCTGGAGGGCAGAGGAACTGGATCCTGGAAACTGAGCTGCAACAAAAGTGGGAACCACGGCCTGTTGGGCCAATACGGAAGAACCGCTATTATTTCGACTTCTTCCCACCTGAGCTTCGCCAGAAATCGGAGAATGATCGGAGTCGGGGGGGAAAGGCATAAGCTTTGTGGAATCTGCACTGGTCTGTCAGGGCATCCACTCCGAAGGCCTGAGGGCAACGACACCTCGTGTAATATTTCTCCAGTTTCAAATTGCATGGGGAGGCAAACAGGTCTACTTCCGGTAGGATCCCCAGAGATAGAATGCAATCGAATACCTCGCTGTGGAGAGACCATTCGTTGTTGTCCAGGGAGAATCTTGAAAGAAAATCTGCCTGGACATTTTGAACTCCTGGGAGATAAACCGCCGTCAGATCCATCAGATTCGACTGGGCCCAGGACATAATCGGGCTTACTTCCCTCAGTAAAGAGAGACTGCGAGTGCCCCCCTGTCTTTTGACGTAAGACACAGCTGTTGTATTGTCCATTCGAAGGAGAACTGAAGCTCCTGACGTCAGGTGAAGAAAGGTTTGCAGCGCTTGAAAGGCGGCTCGTAGTTCCAGCACGTTCGACACCACGCTTTGGACAGGAAAATCACAACTGCCTTGGGCTACTTCCGAGAGACAGAGAGCACCCCAACCTCTGCTGCTGGCATCCGTTGTCACTGTGACCCAGGAGACAGGTGTTATGGAATGACAATGAAGAAGTTTTTTCCGCTGTAGCCACCAAGGGAGGCTCTCCCTCATGGAAGGGGTTATCCGGACGAGATGATCTTGAGCCTCTGGATCCCACTGTTGGAGGAACCCTTTCTGAAAGGGACGCATCTTCCATTGTGCCCACTTCACCATAGGGGCTGTGGCTACCATAGTGCCGATTATCTTTTGACATTGAGAGACTCTGAGGAGAGAAGGGGACATTGCAAGACGAATCCTGTTTCGGATCACCGTAATTTTCTCCAGGGGTAAGGAGATGGTGCTCATTACTGTGTTGAACTGGGCTCCGAGGAAGATTAGAGACTGCGTTGGCTCTAGATGGCTCTTCTTGTTCAGGAGCCAGCCGAACTCCGTTAGGGTAGAAATAACCTGTTCCCGATGAGACAACAGTTGCTCTTTGTCTTGAGAAAGTAGGAGCAGATTGTCCAGGTAGTGATGTAACCGGATGCGTCTGATCCTGATTAAAGCCACGACCGCCAGTAAGAGTTTCGAAAATACTCGAGGCGATGTAGAAAGCCCGAACGGGAGACATGTAAACTGAAGATGCACCTGATCTACCGCAAACCTGAGATACTTCTGGTAATCTTTTGCAATTGGTACGTGGAAATAGGCATCCTTGAGGTCTATTGAGACAAGCCAGTCGCCTGGTTGAATAGCCTGGCGTATTGTTAGTAGAGACTCCATTTAGAATTTTTCCTTTTTTTATGAGGTAGTTCAGATGTGTCAGATCGATGACCGGTCTCCAGGAGCCATTCTTTTTGAGGACCATGAAAAGAGGGGAGTAAACTCCTTGAAATCTTTCCTTGGCTGGAACCGGAATGGCGGCTCCTTGAGTCATCAGTGATTTTGTGTATGATACAAGAATCTGTCTTTTTTCTTCTGAATGGGGAAGATCCGTTGGCATAAACTGGTGAATGGGTGGATTGTTGAAGACCCAAGAATGTCCTGAAGAGACCGTTTTGACGGTCCAGTAGTCCTGAATCGAGGCTGCCCAGACGTGCTGAAAATGGAGTAAACGAGCCCCAACTTGCTCCGTCTGGACAGACCCCGTATCAAAAGGACTTAGAAGCCTCCCGACCACCAGAAGAAGAAGCTTTTGAGGACTTTTGACCTGAAGGCTGGCTTCTTCTCCAGTTCTTCCTAAACTCGCGGCCAGGTCTGTAACGACGTGCGTCCCTAGCACGTTCCAGTTCTTGTCTGGGGAGAACTCTTCTCTGACCCATGAGACAGCGATCCTGGGGCAGAAAACCCGATTTCCCCCCATTAGCATGGGTAAATAGCTGAGTCAAGTTTGTTCCCAAAGAGGGAAGATCCCTCGAAAGGAATTTTACACCATACCTGCTTAGAGGCAGGATCCACAACCCATGGGCACAACCACAGGGCACATTTGGCCGTGATCGAAGAGAGCATTACGCAAGCTACCAGACGAATCATGTCCAGGGATGCCTCCCCCAGGAAAGCCGAGGCCATCTTCAGCTCATGCACTGGTGAGCTTTTGACCAGCTCCTCAGAAAGGCTTCCTAAGGTTGTACCTATATCATCCGTCAAGGATTCCATGGCCTTAGATAACGCTGCGAGGAATAGGGCTGTTTTACAAGCCATGCCTGCAGTAATGTAGATGTGCTTGAGGTCCGTATCTATCTTCCTCTCCAGACCATCTTTTAAGGAAACAAAATCTTCCAGAGGGAGAGTAACATGCCTCACCAACCTCATTAAAGTGGCATCGATAAGAGGGGCCGACTCAAGATGTTTAACCTCATCGCTCTTGAAAGGATACATTTTTGCTACCGTAGAGATCAAGGAATTTTTCCTCTCAACTTTGCTCCACTCATCAGACATGATTTCACCAAGCTCTTCCAGAAAAGGTAAGTTTGGACAGTCTTTCTTCAGATGCTTGAAGTATTTCCTCTGCTTAGAGGGAGCTTCCACTGGTTCATCCCATTTTAAAGCATCTTTGACTGCTCTGACTAAGAACAGAACCTGAGAAAATTCAAAACCTGCGCCAGGTTCATCCGTCTCCACCTCGCTATTGGAGGATCCACAAATAGAAAGACTGTGATGAGAGGGACCTGAAGCCTCAGGATCAACCACATCAGTATCTAGGGCTGGAAGAGAAGGAGGATTGAAAGTATGGCTGGAATCTGACTTGTTCATGGATTCTTAGATCACCTTCCTGACCAGAGCCTCAACATGCTGGTCCTCAGATCCTCTTTCCTTCATAGCCCGAGAGTAACACAACTCGCAGAGAGATTTACCCTCTGGAACCTGAGTTTTACATCCCCAGCAAGCCTTTTCCACAGAATGGCTGGAATGGCGGTAAGAATGGTGTCCAGAACCAGACTTTGAGCCTTCCTTCCGATGTCTGGAGGACAATCCGGTATGACTAGTGCTTGAAGATGAAGGATGGCGCTGTGAACTAGATATGTCACTATCACCGTGTGTCAAAACTTGATATTCAGACCTAGAGGGGCTGAGGAAAGAGGATAAATAGTTAACTTGCTCCAGACACCCAAATACAAACAGGCAGAGGGAAAAAAATTCCATCCTACCTGTGACATAAGGATTGGCCACTAGGGGGCGGTGACACATCCATCGCAGCAGAGATTCAAACAGCTAAAACAAACGCAATTCGAATAAGCATGTAAGAGGTAGGAACATAGAGAGAACAATGATACGCACAGTACCACACAATAATACTTCCCCCCACCTTGAGCAGAAAAGCCACGAGCACGGGAAGTAGCTGCCTTGCTTGGAAACCTTCCAAAGCATAGCTGTCTCTGACAGCTATTTAAATCTGCCGCCACGATGAGGTCATTACGTTAGCAGCGCACCTGCGCTGTAAGTAACGCCCAATCCTACGGCGTCCGTGCGCATGCGCGACTGCCGCCATCTTGTCCCAACTGCCCACGCACTAACCAAGCCTCAATCTCAGTCAAAGCCTCGCAGCTGCGCAGAGAGAGTGAAGAGCGGCGGACTGGAACGCAAAGCGTTACAGCCGCCATGGCTACACCGGAGCAGGTAAGGACAAACAAACCCACAAAAACGGGCCAGCATGAAAATATTATACATCACCACAATCCATCCTGGGACTGGGAGGGTCGATCCACTATCTGCACGATCGGTACATTAATAAAGGGGCCTCCAGCTAATAGCTAGGACGAATGGCCATGATGCAATCTGTCAACCAATGGATGACTTTAAAGATCTTCACAGCATCGCTCTTCAGTGCCTGTGTCCTCCCTGCGAATAGCTGGGAAATGTGGACTCCAAGAATAACCGCCATCACCATCAACGTGCAAACCACCAGGACTGGATTAAAGCTTCCGATAGGTAAGAATGCACCTTGGTCTTAGGAGGAGGACAAAAAAGGAACACAGTCTCTGGCTAGTGGGTCAACATCAACTCCACAAGTGCCTCCAAAAGAGTCTGTGTGTAATTGCTCCAAATATACCTACATATTCATCTAAAAAACTCTAAACTTGGCTCTAAGATGCCCAGGAGCCATCCTGGAAGGAGGGGAATCGGGATCCAGATCCAAACCCAGGACCTCTGCTGTGTTGGGCAGTGTCACCTGAGATGCTGGACACAGCTCCCTACCTGATCCCTTGGAGAATCTCATTTCTAGTGAACCTTGGACTCCTTGCATCTCCCATGAACTTCTTATTTAAGCCATGTCTTTGCACTTCCTGTTTACCAGATTATTGTGCTCTACTCCAGCTCATATCTTGTTTGTTGTGCTCTTTCCTGCCATTTGTATGTTTAGTACCACTTGTTACTGAATTTTGGTTTGTTCCTCAACTATGCATTTGCTTGATCCCAACCTACAACCACTTGATATATCCTTTGCCTTGTTCGCATAGAAAGGTCGTTTGTATCCCCCCCCCCCCAAAAAAAAAAATTGGGGACTTTGTATTGGCAAGGGAAGGATTAAAAGATCTGAATTTATTGTACAAATAACATTTAGATTCTATGAAAAAAAATCACCTAAACATGATGATTGTGAAAACAGACAAAGACATGATTAATATAAAAATAATAAACACAGCTATATTATTGTGCAATAAATTGTATGATACATATGTTGAGTAAATATCACTTCATTATCCAGTAGTACTTTCCGGTGTCTGATATCCGGGATAAGTTCTAGTGGTACCCAACATGTTTCAGGTTTTAGATTCCTTTCATCAGGGGTGATTATATAGGAGGATTTATATTCTGAAAAACAGAAAAATATAGTATAGTTTATAATGCAAGACCACAGTTTTAACAGACATAATAAGCATTGTGCTATTAGATTTCAAAAGAGGAAGAAAATGGGGCAATATTTTACCATATTATACCATATTTCCATTAAGGGAAAGGAGAGCAAAAAGAGAGAGAAGGAAGGTGTAAAAGGCAACCTACCAAAAATGGGATGAGTAGCATCATATTGAAGCAAGGGTGGTAATATTGCAGCAAGGGTAGTAGATGGCGCTATCAGAGGATGGCCCCTGAAAAGGTTTAGATTCAATCTGGACGGTTTAAATATTGGTCCACCCCATATGGAGGATATATAGTCCTAAACCCTCCGGATAGTGATTTAAGGTGGGTATAGATATCAGACATATAAAAAGTTGGGAGAAAAGCTCATCATTCATTTTAAATGCCTCGATTTTGCTCCCAGTAGTCCCTATATATCAGTCACTATTTTCTTTATAGTCATGAACAAAGGATCTTGCAGGATCAATAGGTTCAGAATTCAAGTCAAAATCCTCTATTATTAGTATGGCTGTAATAAGAAATCCACTGTCATTTGTTCCAACTGAAAAATAGAGAAAGGGAGCTCTGATCGCATGGTTTAAGGTGCTTTCTATCTAGTCCAAACCTCCCACAGAGAGAAACTCTCTGTGTGCGGGTATCGGTCAAGCAATAGTGAGTAGCCCAGTAAATACTTGTGTTCAGTGGGTCCATGAGAAACACCAACCGTACTGACAAGGTCCGCAGTTACTGTGGATTAGCCTTGTCTATTTACAATGGCTCCAGACACCAGCGCATGTGCAATGCACCTGTGTGTCCATTGCGCATGCGTGAGGCCACAGTGATCCGAGACCTGTGTCTCCATCGCGCATGAACGAGGCTAGGGCAATCTGGGACTGGTGGACAGAAAGCACCAATCAATGGGGCATAGAGGCTTAGCCAGCAATTGGATGTGAATGGAGAGCATGGCACGCCCATCTCTATCGATAGGGTGCCACCATGTGTTCCATGTGTTAAATACACTTATTTTGGATGAAATTTCTATATAGTTTTTTTCAACTATATACATATGTTTTTAATTTGTCTTGGTTTATGTCATCTTACATCTATCCCAGTCTCATCTGTGCCCCCTTTTTTCTCTTTACCTATTATCTGGTAATTTTAAATTGTAAGGCCGCGTACACACGGGCGGACTGTTCGCCCAACTTTGTCCGCTGAACAGTGTTTGGGCGGACAGTCCGCTCGTGTGTGGGCTTTCAGCGGACAGTTTCAGCGGACAGTTGGACGGACAAGGTTTTTCGGAATTTCCGAAAAACTATCCGCTGAAACCTTGTTTCAGCGAACAGCCCGCTCGTGTGTAGGCTTGTTCGTCAAACAAAGTTGCGCGCATGCTCAGAAAGGATTTTCACGCCGAAAGCTATAATGCAGTGTATAGGACGTCGTATTTTTCGTCCCGTCGTACGTGCCGTTCACGTCATCGCGCACGGTTTCAGCAAACTGTTCGTTCGTCGTGTGTGGCCATGTCCGTCCATGCTAATTTTGAGCGGACTGTTTGCCGAAACTGTTGGACGGACAAAGTTGGGCGAACAGTCCGCCCGTGTGTACGCGGCCTAATAGTCTGCCCTCTGTCAGGCTAGGAGCACATAACAAGTAACAGTTCAGGTGTGCCGATTATACAAGAGTTCAAAGCACATACCATGAGCAGGTCTAAGCAGAGCAGGTCAGCTGGGACTTGTAGTACACCGCTGCAGACGAATGTAGATGATTTCTGGACCTTGTAGTTCACTGCTGTAGATGAGGATATATGATTGCTGGACCTTGTAGTTCACTGCTGTAGATGAGGATAGATGATTGCTGGACCTTGTGGTTCACTGCTGCAGATGATGGTACTAGTAGAATCAGGCAAAGCGTAGTCTAGGCAAGCTGGGTCATACACAGGTAGATCAGAATCCAAACGGTACAGAATCAGAAGCAAGGAAGGAGGGTCAAACAAGCCGGGTCAAACACGAAAGACACAGAGCAAATATCAGCTGGATCAAACACAAGTGAACTCTAACACGAGCATTGACTGAATGCCGATACAGGGGATTTAAAGGTGAGCTGGCCAATCACTGTTTCCCAGACACAGGCTGTGTCAGGTGAGTTGTGCTGGGTCCTAAAGGGATTCTAGTACTGACACCCTCTCCATTGAATGCGGTGAATGAGGTAATCTACAATTTAGACCAGGGGTCTCAAACTGGTGGCCCTCCAGCTGTTGCCAAACTACAAGTCCCATCATGCCTCTGCCTGTGGGAGTCATGCTTGTAATGGTCAGCCTTGCAATGCCTTGTGGGACTTGTAGTTTTGCAACAGCTGGATGGCCGCAAGTTTGAGACCCCTGATTTAGACACTAGGTGGCGGTATTTGCAGCGGAATATTGGTAATTACTGTACAATCAGCATCACAACACTGAAGCAATATGGGTAGAAGCTGCCACTCCAATTCAATCTATATGGCAAGGAACTACTGGGAGCGACTGAGGCTCCAATAGCCATCCCTTCCCTTAGTTGCTGATGCCCTTCCCCCCAGATCAAGATAGGGAGTGTATTTGGCACTGAACTTGACCAATGGCAAAGCAAAGGGAACTTCTGGAAATCTTCTGCTACAGGAATATGGAATTAAGTGTCTTTCAGATCTATAGGCACAAGCCAGTTGCCTGGCTGAACTGTTTGTTGGATTGTGAGTATGGTTTCCATTTTGAATTCTTCCCGATGAATGTGTTCAGATGGGTAAGGTCTATGACTGGTCTCCATGTGCCGTTTTTCTTCTGGACCATGAAAAGGGGCGAGTAAATGCCTTGGAACTTCTCGCCATCCGGAACTGACACAGTGGCACCCTGTGTCACCAGAGACTCCACAACAAAATGGGTGCAATGGAGTGGCAGTTGAGAAGATTCTTCCATTGCAGCCATCAAGGGAGGCTTTCTCTCATAAAAGGAGTCATGTAGATGGAATGGTCTTTGTTTCCTGGACTCCATTGTTGAAGGAAACCCCTCCTGGAAGGGACGCATCCTCCACTGTGCCCACTTCACCATGGGTCCTCTGGCTGCCATGGTGCCGATGACTCTCAGGCACTGTGAGGCCTGGAGATGAGAAGAGAACAGCGCTAGACGTATTCTGCCCCTAATCACTGAGATTTTCTCCAGGGTGCCCGTGATGGTATTGAATGGGGCCCTGAGAAATACTAGGGATTGAATGGGCTCCAGGTGACTCTTCTCCAAGTTCAACAGCCAGCCAAACTCTAGGAGTGTGGAGATGACATGAGCTGTGACAGCAGCTGCTCCCTGTCCTGGGACAGCAAAAGGAGGTCATCCAGGTAATGGTGTAGATGAATGCCTGTTGTGCAGATCAGAGCTACGCCAGCCAATAAGACTTAGATGTTGAAAGCCCTAATGGGAGACAGGTAAACTGGAGAGGCATAATCTTGACATTTCTCACATTTGGATTTGGATAAGGTCCATACTTCCCATCATAGTCGGCCCTCTTGAAGATGTCCACCATATCCACAATCTCTATAAAGGCCATAATTGAAGCCTTCAATCTCTTTCAGGATCAGGAGGTTCGGGGCTCCAGCCTTTTGTCTTTGCTGCTCTCCTCTGCATGCAGCTGTTGTCTCTCCACCATGTTCCGCCCACTGCACCGAAAGAGAAGGGGCAGGGAATAGACTAGAAAGAACGTCAGGGGCGGGCGGAGATTCACACATGCGCAGTGTATATAAAGCGGAACTTGTGTGCATCGTATGTACGATGACAAAGGGACGAAGCAACGGAAACGGCGATCGTTATAACGAAGGTACAATTTTAAGTTGGTGCATCAGTGGCCTATACTGCTTATAGATTGAGGCCTATATTGGGTCAAGATTAGGAGAGTCTGACATTAGGGTTTGTCTTGTGTTGTGTCTTGCAGAGAAAATGGATCTATTCAACGATGAGGACTTTATCCCCATATTCATTGATATGTACAGGAAGCTGCCCTGTCTGTGGCAGGTAAACCACCCCTTTTATAACAATAAACCAAAGAGGAAGGCAGTGCTGGGGCAGTGCTGGATCAATTGCTGGAATTTGTGAAGCCAGTGATCCCCACAGCAAATATCCCCTATTTGAAGGCCCTAATTGGTGGCATGAGGAGATCAGGAGATGCAGCAGATGACATTTATGTACCCAGGCTGTGGTACTATGACCGACTGTATTTTCTGGCAGGCCAAACTAAACCCAGGCCAGCACTCTCCAGTCTTCCTTCAAGGCTCCCCCCCCAGCTAAGGCTTCTGACGACCAACCTGGGCCTTCCAGGCAGCCACATGTGGAGGAGCCCAGCTTGAGTCAGGTATAGCATTCTTCAAAATATTTCTGTTTGTCAAATTAACCACTTTCAGACCGGACCATTTTGCTGGTAAATGACCAGAGGTCTTTTTACACTTTGGCACTGCGCTGCTTTAACTGGTAATTGCGCGGTCATGCAATGTTGTACCCAAACGAAATTTGCGTCCTTTTCTTCCCACAAATAGAGCTTTCTTTTAAAGGTATTTGACTGACTCTGCGATTTTTATTTTTTGCGATATAAACGTAAAAAGACCACAAATTTTGAAAAAAAATGATATTTTCTAATTTTTGTTATAAGAAAAATCCAATAAACTCAATTTTAGTCATACATTTAGGCCAAAATGTATTCAGCCACATGTCTTTGGTAAAAAAAAAGTCAATAACTGTATATTTATTGGTTTGCGCAAAAGTTGTCACATCTACAAACTAAGGTACGTTTTCTGGAATTTACGCAGCTTTTAGTTTACGACTGCCTATCTTATTTCTTGAGGTGCTAAAATGGCAGGGCAGTACAAAACCCCCCCAAATGACCCCATTTTGGAAAGTAGACCCCCTAACGAAATTGATAAGTGGCATGTTGAGCCCATTGAATATTTTATTTTTTTGCCTCAAGCGATTGAATAATGACAAAAATTTTTATTTTTTTATTTTTTTACACAAAGTTGTCACTAAATGATATATTGCTCACACATGCTATGGGCATATGTGAAATGACACCCCAAAATAAATTCTGCTGCTTCTCCCGAGTACGGGGATACCACATGTGTGGGATTTTTTGGGAGCCTAGCCGCGTACGGGGCCCCGAAAGCCAAGAACCGCCTTCAGGTTTTCTAAGGGCGTAAATATTTGACTTCACTCCTCACTACCTATTACAGTTTTGAAGGCCATAAAATGCCAAGATGGCACAAAACCCCCACAAATGACCCCATTTTAGAAAGTAGACACCCCAAGCTATTTGCTGAGAGGCATGTTGAGTCCATGGAATATTTTATATTTTGCCACAAGTTGCGGGAAAATTACAAACTTTTTTTTTTTTTTCACAAAGTTGTCACTAAATGATATATTGCTCACGCATGCCATGGGCATATGTGAAATGACACCCCAAAATAAATTCTGCTGCTTCTCCTGAGTACGGGGATACCACATATGTGGGACTTTTTGGGAGCCTAGCTGCGTACGGGACCCCGAAAACCAAGCACCGCCTTCAGGCTTTCTAAGGGCGTTACAGTTTTGAAGGCCATAAAATGCCAAGATGGCACAACCCCCCCCCCAAATGACCCCATTTTGGAAAGTAGACACCCCTAAATTTAGGGGTACACTAGTGAGACTAGGTAATAAATGGCGGGTGCCCTGAAACTATAAAAAAATAACTAACCAACCAGCGTCACCTGTAACAGTTATATGGTGATCACTGGTGAAAGGGTTAACTAGGGGGCAATCAGGGGGCTTTATGCGGTAGTATATGGGGGTCCCTGGCGCTATAAAAAGCTGCGGCGAACCTAAATACCTACCTGCCTAACTAGCGTCGCCTGTGACACTAATACAGCGATCAGAAAAACGATCGCTTATTAGGCTGGGTTCACACTGGAGCGATGCGGGAACGCCACGAATCCGCGGCGGGTTCCCGCATCGCATGCCTCCCGGCGGCAGTTCACACTGCCCTATGCGAACTGCTGGGAGTGTCAGTGAAATGTTAATGACACCCCCAGATCAGTTCACATATCGCAGTGCGATCTGCAAACTCGGATCGCATGGTGTGAACACCCATGCGATCCGATTCTGCTGCCGACCAAAAAAAGGGTCCCGTGCGAGTTTGCGGCGGGTGCAACGCGAATTCAGCCATACTATCTGTATGGCTGAACTCGAATCGCACAGAGATCGGATGTGATTTGCACTGCAGTGCGGTGCGAATCACATCCGTTCTCATAAACCGCTGCAATGCGAACCCAGCCTTAGTGACACTGGCGACGGGGGGTGATCACGGGGTTAAACCTTTATTGGGGGGTTAGGGGGGTACCTTAGAACTAAAGGGGGCTAACCCTAACTGCCCTAACAGTTATTACAGTCACAAATGACACCAATGCAAAAAAAAAAAAAAAAAAATGCAATTGGTGTCACTGTGACTGGGGGGGGCAGGGGTAATTGGGGGGGTGATCGGGGGTTAAAGGGGGGGTGTGAGTGTGCCTGGCATGTTCTACTGTACGTGTGGTGTGTTGGTGCAACTCACCGATCCTCTCTCCTCGGTGCCGGAACGAAAAATACCGACACGGAGGAGAGATTACATCACTTCCTCTCCTGTGAGGAGAGGAAGTGATGTCGTGGAGCATTTCTATTCGTCGGGAGCGATCGCGAGGGGGTGGCCATGAATGAATGGCTGCCCCCTCATCCCGGATCACTCCCGAACGAATGCCGACCGATCGGGCCCCCCACCCGCGGGAAGGCAGGGACTTATATATACGCCCTTATGCCTGCCCGTGCCATTCTGCCGACGTATATCGTCGTGCGGCGGTCGGCAAGTGGTTAATGATGTGAAATATATGTTCAGATTTTCCAAAGTATTTTACATATCAATAGACAGTAGTGGCCAAAAATGATTGTGAGAAGAATGAAAAATGCTGGGGTCAGAAAGATAGTCTTTTCTATTTATTAAATTCAATTTGCAACAGTCATGAGCTGAAAATTGTGTGTGACTGATGAACCAAAAATGAAATCTATGTCCCTTTTTCATACACAGGAAAGCCTCAGCCAGGAGGAGGCCGTGGAAAGTGGCAGCCAGGAGGTGGCCAGGCACAGTAGCCTGCCCGAATCCCAGGTCATTCCCCTCGGCCTTCCACAAAAAAGGGCCAGGAAGAGGAGTAACCTGAAGGAGGCAGCAATTGGCCTATTTCTGAAGGCTACTGCTACCTTCAGAAACCGCCCCAGTGTTCAACAGGACTATGCCTATATGGCAGCCTGCAAAATGCTGGAAATGGAAAAGGGCCAACGCTTCTTATGTGAGGAAGTAATCTTGCAAGCCCTAAATAAGGGGTTGAGGGGCCAACTCACAAGCCAAAGCCACATTTGTGAGTTGAACCATGGCCCTCCTCCTCCAGGTCCTCCTCCTCCTGCCACACCTCCAAAACTTGAGCCACAGCCTGGAAGGAAGCATGTAAGGAAGACCAGAGAGTGATGACATGGGTTCAGTCTGGTCTGACAAAAGATGCAGGCTGTTGTATGACCACAGCCTGGGGACAGATATGTCATCTGCTGCTGTTCCTGGTCTATTGTAGTCCTGGACCAGATTGTGCTCACTATTATATGGACTTCTAAGGCCACCAATTTTGTCTGTAAAATAATAGATGTGTGCCCTGGGGTACAAAGGCTTCACAAATTTCATCAGTTTCTCCAGCGTTGCCTTCCTCTTTATTTTGTTATGACCCAGAATAAATGGCTATTTATTTTTCACAAATACTTGCCTATGTGTTTTACTTCAAAAAGGACAGTTTGTTTGTGATTAGGCAGGTACATTTCCTAAATACAATGTCAAATTAACAAGGGACACCAACCAACCTCCTTGAAGTAAAAAAAAATACAAGATAATAATGGTGCTGTGGTAACTTGACACACAAAACGAGAAATAATATTATGGAAAGCACTAGAAAAAAAATGCAGATCTTGATTAAAAAAAACAAATTAAAAAAAAGTATTATGGAGATCTGATGAAATTTTTTTTTTTTATATATTTTTCATGCGATCACAAGAAATTATAAAGAAATCATTTGTGAGAACTTTGTGAATATGAGCAGCAAAACTACTTCATTCTTCTAGCACTCCAAAGATGAAGAGAATGCGCTACATTAAAGGATTTCAAAATTTGCAGCGTGATGAATGTGCTATGTCCATTACGAACACTAGTTTTACCAGACCAATCGCTTCTGCCTTGTAATTTATTCGGAGCATGCTTGGCACTTTGTGCGTCGAAATTGTCTACACATAATCGGAATTTACGATTTTGTTGTCAGAAAATTTGAGAACCAGATCTCAAATTTTGTGCAATGGAAATTCCGATGGAAACTGTCCGATGCAGCCTACACACGGTCGGAATTTCCAACAAGCTCAGATCGCACATTTTACGTCGGAAAGTTCAACCGTGTGTATGGGGCATTGGACTCTAAGCCCTTGTACATACGGTCTGACATTCCAATGGACAATGTCCGATAGGACCGTGTTGTCGGATAATCCAACAGTATGTGGGCTCCATCGGACTGTTTCCGTCGGAGTATCCGATGGACCAAGTTTTCCAGCTGGGCTATAAAATTTTCCGACAACATGATCCAATCGGACTTTGTCCGATCATGTGTAGAGAATTCCGATCGGACAAAGTGCCACGCATACTCAGATAAAATTCCTAGACCAAAGCTATTGGCTACTAGCCTGAACGTAGTCCCGTCCTAACAAAATAACGTCATCACGTTAAGTACGATCGGATTTTCTGACAACTTTGTCCGACTGTGTGTATGCAACAGTTTCGGACAAAATCCGTCAGACAAAATCCGACGGATTTGGTTGTCAGAATGTCCGACCGTGTGTACAAGGGCTAAGAGAGAGGTTATTCCATGACGTGCCTTTAAAAAGGCATTTGAATTATAGAAAGGGAACCATTATGGAGAATAACAGAGCTCAATTTTTTGTTGCCAACATCCCAAATATATTGTATATTTAAAGAAAAGAAGTACCACCTGGTACTATGAGACTTTAAGGGCGAATGTTTGAAAACACAATTTTTTTTTAAAACAGAAAAATTTGATTTTTATATACAGCTTACATCACGGGACACAGGAACTTCATTACATAGTGGGTTATATAGGCACCTCTGGTGATTGGACACTGGTTAACCCCAATTAAGGAGAATTCCTCCCCTATATAACCCCTCCCATATGGGAGGCACCTCAGTTTTGTAGCAAAGCAATAAGAAACCATGTAAAACCCAAGAGGGGCGGGAGCACTGTGTCCCGTGATGTACTCTCAAGAAAAGGATTTTACAGGTAAGCTGTATATAAAAATCCCATTTTCTTGATCATACATCACGGGACACAGGAGCTTCATTACATAGTGGGATGTCCCAAAGCAATGTTTAGATTGAGGGGAGGGAGACACAGATCATAATTATAGACCACCAGGGACAGGAGGACCTAAACTGCAGCCTGCACTACACTGCGCCCGAAGGCGATATCCTCTTGCCCTCTGACATCCACCTGATAGAATCTGGTGAATGTGTGGACTGATGACCAAGTTGCAGCCTTACAGATCTGAGCCAGGGAGGCCTGGTGATGCACTGCCCAAGAAGCACTTACAGCCCTAGTAGAGTGCGCTTTCACTCGAAAAGGAGGGATTTTCCCTTTAACACTATAGGCTTGAGAAATAACCTGTCTAATCCACCTTGAGAGAGTGGATTTTGACGCCGCCTGGCCCTTCCTGTGCTCTAACCACATCCAAAGTGTGCAAAGATTCTTCTTCTCCGGACTGTGGGTCCAGAAAAAAGGATGGTAGGATTACGTCTTGATTCAAATGGAATCCCGAAACCACCTTAGGTAGAAAGGACCTGTTGGGACGCATGACCACCCAGTCCTTATGAATAATTAGATACGGCTCCTTGCTGGAAAGAGCTGCTAGCTCTGATACTCTTCTAGCCATGGATATGGCTACCAAGAAAACACATTTTTTAGTCAGGAGAACTAATGAAGCCAGATGCAAAGGTTCAAATGGTTGCCCCTGCAAAGCCGAGAGAAGCAAATTCAGATCCCATGGGCATACCGGAGGTTTGACTGGCGGTCTTATCCGCATGGCCCCCTGGATGAAAGCCCGCACCAGGGAATGCGATGCAAGTGGCTTCTGAAAAAACACTGACAGGGCCGAAATCTGCACCTTGATGGTGCTTATGGCAAAATTCATTTCTAGGCCTGACTGGAGAAAGGCCAAGATCCTGCTAATGACATACTTTCTAGGATGCCATTTCCTGAGTTCACACCAGGAAATATATGCCCTCCAGATTTTGTAATAAATAAGCCTGGAGGCCGGCTTTCTGGCATTGACCAGAGTAGAAAGGACTGGCCCCGAAAGGCCACAGTCTCTCAGAATGTGGGTCTCAGCAGCCAAACTGTTAAATTCAGACTGTGTAAAGCAGGATGGTAAATTGGACCCTGTGACAGCAGATCTGGCCGGAGAGGGAGGATCCATGGCCTGTCTACTGCGAACTTCATGATCTCTGCGTACCAAGGTCGCCTGGGCCAAGCCGGGGCCACCAAAAGGACCGATTTTGTCTCCCTCTTGACTCTTCCCAGGAACCGCAACAGAAGCGGGCTCGGAGGGAAGGCATAGATCAGATTGTACTGATCCCAGGGAACTGTCAGAGCATCTGACCCCTGAGCAAGTGTATCTCTTGTCCTTGACACAAAATTGTCCAGTTTCCTGTTGAACCTGGATGCAAACAGATCTACGTCTGGAGTACCCCACATATGTTCCGAAACACGTCAGGGTGCAGAGCCCATTCTCCTGGGCACAACTGCTAGCGGCTCAGAAAATCCGCCTGCCAATTTTCCACTCCTGGAATGAAGACACGGAACATGCTTTTCTGCCCAGACAAGTATGCGATTCACCTCTTTTTGCGCAACCAGACTCCTGGTACCGCCCTGGTGATTGATATAAGCCACTGCTGTGGCATTGTCGGACTGAACCAGAACAGGGAGACCTCGTAGTCTGTAAGACCACTTTATGAGAGCCATATAAACTGCCCGGATCTCCAAGACATTTATGGGCAATAGCTTCTCGATCGCAGACCATTTCCCCTGCGAGCACGTCTCCTCCAACACTGCTCCCCAGCCTGTCAGGCTGGCATCTGTCGTGATAATCTTCCATGGAAGAGGAAGAAAAGTTTTGCCCTTCAGCAAATTCTTGATTTGTAACCACTATCCCTGGGGATAGACGCATAGGAAGATCCAAGGATTGGGGCTTCCTGTTCCAAGCCGCAAGGATGCATCTTTGCAGAGGCCTTGAGTGGAACTGGGCGAATGGGACGGCCTCGAAGGAGGCGACCATTTTCCCTAACAGTCTCATGCACAATCGAATGGGGGAAGATCTCCTGCCCAGAATTAGGCGCACCAGATCTCCAATGGCCAAGGCTTTTGGCCTTGGAAGAAACACCTTGCCCTGAGCGGTGTCGATGATCATACCCAGGTATTCCAACCTGGTGGCAGGCTGTACGGGGGACTTTTCTAGGTTTAAAATCCAACCTAGGCGTTCCAGTTGTTCTAGCGTTCTGGTAACGCTGTGGTTCAGGAACACTACTGTTTTCTCCATGAGAAGCAAATCGTCTAGATAAGCCATGACGGCTATACCCTGAGCTCTTAGGTTTGCCAAGAGAGGGTCCAGAATCTTTGTGAAGACTCGAGGGGCCGTAGCAAGCCCGAACGGCAAGGCCACAAATTGAAAATGGAAAAATTGGCACATGGAGATATGCATACTTGATGTCTATTGATGCCATAAACTCTCCCCCTTGCAGGGAGGAGACCACAGTGCGGATTGACTGCATTCGGAAGGACCGGATGCGTAAAAACCGGTTCAGATCCTTCAGATCTAGGATAGGTCTGACACTTCCATTTGGCTTCGGAACTGTGAAGAGATTCAAGTAAAATCCTAAACCCTGTTCTTTTGGGTCCACTTCTACTATCACCCCCTTGGATAGTAAGTGATCTAAGGCCAGAAATAGCGTTTTTTGCTTTACTGGATCCCTGGGGATCCTTGACCTTAGAAAGCGAGAAGGTAGCCCAGAGATACCGAAGAGATCACCCACTTGTCCCGGATCTCTTCCCGCCAGGCTCCTGCAAAGCAGGAGCCTTCCCCCCACTCAGCCGAGCGGGGGCGCCCCTTCACAAGGAAGCTTTTGGGCTCTGCTTGGCAGGCTTTCACCCCCAAGACTTTTTCTGCCCCTGGGCCCGGCCCTGAGCCTTTCCTGTAGAGGAGGGTTGAGAAGGCTGTCGCCACTGCTTAGAGCTTGATGCTCCGGGAGAGAGAGCACGCCTAAATGAAGGACGTTTGCTCCTTTTGACTGGAAGGAGAGTAGATTTACCCCCTGACATTTTTTGGACGAATTTGTCTAATTCTTCTCCAAACGTTCCCCTTTAAACGGGAACCCAATCAAATGCTTCTTGCATGACAGCTCAGCTGCCCAATTCTTTAGCCATAGGGCCCTTTGCATGTGTACCAACAGGAGAGACAAACGTGATGCTTGTTGGACAGAATCCAAAATCGCATCAATCGTGAAACACAGAATATGAGGTATTTCTGCATAATTCTCTACTTCCTCACTGGGAAGGAGCCCAAGCATATGCTTAACCTGTTCCTTGAGGAACTGACACAACCCCACGGCTGCGACTGTAGGTTGCACTGCAGCGCCAGTCATGGAAAAGGAGGCTTTTAATAAGGTTTCCAGCTTCTTATCAGTTGGATCTTTAAATACCTGCGCATTATCCAAGGGACAAGTCAGGTTTTTATTCACGCAAGAAACAGCCGCATCAACAGATGGGACCCCCCACTTCTTGGTAAAACTTTCCTCCAGAGGATAATGCATAGAAAACCTTTTAGGAGGAGCAAACAGTTTATCTGGATTTCCCCAATCCTCATACAACAATTTATCCATTAATGGATGAATTGGGAAGGAAAAAGCAGTCTGTGGGGCTTTCCTGACTCCCAGGGAAGAAACAGAGGATGTAGCGACTTCAGCAGCAGGCATTCTGAATGTGGTATGCACCAATTCAGTATAATACTGCACCTGTTTTCTGAGCGCCTGGGAGGAGGAGACTCTCTCCTCTTCCTCTGATTCCTCCGACTGCTCTTGATCCCTGTCCCAAGACAGGGATCTCTCCTCATTGTCAGAAGAATCATCTGAGAGAGGAATCTCAGCAGAGGGAGGGGATCTACCTCTTTTCCTGCTATCTTTCAGGGAAGCAGAAATAAAATTAATTATTCTCCCTTCAAAACCCTCCAATGTAGCCCTAAGGGAGTCCTCAGTGACATATACCGGGGCTGACACATTAGGAGAGGCTGCAAAACCTGACAGGGGCACTGACTCATCCTGAGAGGCTGGCTCCAGTCTTGCAGGGGGGGATGGTAACTTACAGGCACTTTTAGAACCCCTGGACCTAGGCGGTGATTTACCAGTGCTCTTGTTACCTCCCCCTGAGACCCTCTTACGAGGAGACATAGTCCTAAGCTACAAAGCAGAGGTACTAGTACAAAGTGCAATCACTGTTGTGCTTAAAGTCTCACAATAAATATATATGCTTAAACTGCACAACCTGATGCTGAGTAGGTGTCTAAGGTTTGCCTGGATCCAATCCCCTGGGATGCTTACTGCCCACAGCTCCTGTGTCTCCACTTACAGCCCCCTGACGCTCTGGGCTTTTTAAAACTGACGCCTGGCGCCTGCGCAGTACAGCACCATGCACACTGACGTGCACGGCTCACAACCACACTCCCCCCTCATCCATTAGGCCGGGAGCGCGCCCGGCGAGCGTGCACGAGGACCGCGGAATCCAGGGGGGGAAAGGGAAACTCCATCGGAGCTGCGTGGGACCCCCAGACTACGTGGGACCCCTGTATTACCTCTATTGTGGCAGGGACTGCAGTGGAGACGTGAGACAGCTGGAGAACCAGGCTTCACTGAGCGTGTGTACTGAAAGGCATGCAAGTATGCATCAGGCTGCTCTTACTCTCTCTAGTGGTGGAAACCAGGTAAGACATACAACTACTCAAAATGAAGAAATCCATCATATAATTATATATATATATATATATATAGATATATATATATATATATATATATATATATATATATATATATATAGGATTAACTTCCCTTACCTGTCCTTGCCACAGGAATTGCTGAAACAGACAAATTTCAGCCTTCACCCATCACGGCGGGCAGTGTTAGCCAACCTTCAGGTTTATCTGGGGCTCTTTCTCAGAAGAGCCTCCTACCTGGACCATGTAAAAGACTCTGCCAGAAACTTCTGTGCGCTCTGTGTAAACAGTACACCAAGTCTGGTTTTCCCAGAGCCCAGTCTTCCAATAGGAGAGAACTTACAGGCCAAACCTCATTTCTTCGGCTGACGAGGCCCGGGTACCATATCATCTTGGGAGTCAAATATCGGCCCGAGATATGGATCCGGTTTGTTGTAGCCCTTAGGCCCCCGCAGGGACCTGCACAGAGCTTTCGTCATAGCACATGTTTTACGTGACCAACCACCATAGACACTGGCGAAAAAAACTGAGGTGCCTCCCATATGGGAGGGGTTATATAGGGGAGGAATTCTCCTTAATTGGGGTTAACCAGTGTCCAATCACCAGAGGTGCCTATATAACCCACTATGTAATGAAGCTCCTGTGTCCCGTGATGTATGATCAAGAAAATGTATTATTTTATAAAACAGTGTAGCGGTGTACATACATACATAAATAGTACATACTGTAGTATACATATAGTATGAGAAAAACACTTCTATAGACTGACGAGTTTCAGGAATTTCAGGGTGAATCCCTTCTTCAAGGGAACGGAGGAGGTAATGATTAGAGATACTGTGGAATAAAAAAACTAGAGTCTAGAGTCTAGATTTCAGGAATAAAACAGAGCAAATGTTGTGTCAGAATGTGGAACAACACGACCAAAAAGTATGCACATACCAGTACTATATTCATGAGATTGAGTATTTATTAAAAAATTGTTAAGATGGAGCTGAACGGTTAGACACATATCCAAGAATGGAAAGACTAACCAAACGAATGGAAAAAATCCTCTGGGCTCAGGAAGTCCCTCACAAGGATCCCCAAAATGGGTCTCCACAGCCAACTCGTGAAATCCAATATGGAACCGGGATTGTAAGGAAGTCAGTCCTACAAAAAAAGGTAAGTATCTTATGGGATCTTTCTCATTATTATGATTTTTTATAAGAAGGAATTTTATCTAAATTATGCCACGTACACACGTAGCCGACTATCCGGCGGACTTAGTCTGGCGGACTTCCCGTCGGACTGTCCGCCGGACTTTCTGAACAAGTTAATTGCCCACACGGCACTTTTTCAGCAGACTAATACGGCGTACTAAGTCCGCCGGACTATCCGCCGTACTTTTGAAATGAAAGACTTGCCCACACACGTGCAGGAAATAGGAAAAATGTAAACCGCGCTAGGAAAAATAGTGTAAAGCTAACAGACTAACAAAATAGGCAGCAGCAATAAATGCGATATGGCACTCAACAGCAATAGAAAAATATATAAAGCTGCGCCAACCCTCTAATATGTGTAATGTGAGATAATAAAAATAAAAACTATAATTAATTAGCAAATAAATAATTAATACAATTATACAAAACACCTCAAATTGTGTATAGATAGCAAAAAAAGCCAAAAAATGGCAAAAGAAAAAAGTCCAATCTAGGAAAAGTTCATAGGTGAATCCAAATAACGAACGTTAGTGTTCCTAAATAACAGCACCACAGTGGTTCAACACTTTCCAAAGCGCATGAAGTGCCCGTCACCATATGTTGAATGCGCTTACCAGAAAATATATGAAATGAAGCATATATATATATGGTCGGTGGATCACATCCAAGTTAACCTTCCTTCACTGGGTCAGCACTCCATCTCTTAGCGGTATTTCCAGGATAGTAATCTGTTCCGTGGTCTCAAAATAAAAAACTCAGAGGCCCACAGAAAAGAAAGGGACTGACATAGCGTAATAACGTAGGAACAGTTTAATAAAATAAAAGTAATGCACTTACAAGTACGTAGATAAAACACAGCATATAGGAGCAATGTAAAAAGCCGGCCGGCAAACAGGAGCCCGTCCTCCTCTCCTACAACGTGGTGGCGTCACTGCGTGCCTTCCCAGACGCGTTTCGTCATACCTGACGTTGTCAATGGGGAACGGGCAGCGCAGTGACGCTCCGCCTAATAAAGCTAACGAAGGGAACCAAGCCTCGTCTTGAGATGCAAGACTCAGTCTACATGCGCCATTATAGATGATGGCAAAAAGCCCTAAAACGAGCGCTGTCTATCCAGAATTGAGATATTACATCAACCCATAACGAACACGCTTATCATTTAATAAATAGAACATCATAGATGAAAATCATATCTCTCAGATGTATTATGTGTTCAAAAAGAAAAGAAACATTAAAAAAATGCATATATGTGCTAGTGTAACACAAGTATAAAGCTAACAATATATAAATCGCATATCGCTTCGCAATGCATGAAAGAAAAAAAACAATTAAATTATGAAACGAAGGGATTACATCCAATCCTTCTGACGGGATTGGCGCAAAAAACATATGCAAATATGGTGCCATATGCCTGACATATGCTGACAATAAAAAAATCGCATATCGCTTCGCGATGCACGAAAGAAAAAAGACAATTAAATTATAAAACGAAGGGATTACATCCAATCCTTCTAAAGGGATTGGCGCAAAAAACATATGCAAGTAAGGTGTCATATGTATGACATATGTATATTAATGGTCATCAAAAAAAAGGATAAATGGATAAAGAAGGATTATTGGAGAAAATTATTTCAAACAAATCCATAGGTATGATATTTCTCTAGATGGAAAGAGAAAATAAGATAGATATTTATGAAAAATAGGGGGTGGTCCATGTGCATAGATCCAGCCAAAAAAAACATAAATTGGATCCCCGCACATGGACCAAACCACATAATAGCACAAAAATAAATATATCTAATCTGCACAGTCTATAGGTGGTCTATAGTGAAGAAATTAAATAAAAATAAAATACATATATATACATGTATAATGAAAATAATACATGTGCCTAAAACATATAAACATATCTGGAAATAGCGCTCTTATCTAAAAAATATATGGACCAGTCCAGCATCTCAAGACAGGCAAGGCCAAAAGAAGAATGTTGCATATATGAAACTAGTATGACTTTCAAAATGCAAAAAATACCTAAAATAAATGTATAAATGAAAATATATAAATAGAGAGTCAAGCCCAATAAAATAAAAATTATATAAAGAGAAAAATAAATAACTAAGAATTGTCAATGAAGGCATTGACATCAGTGTCAATATTGAGCCCAAAAGGGGTATAAGTTTTAAGACGGTGGACCCAAGACATCTCAAGTTTAGAAATTTCTCTCACTAAAGAGCTACCCCGCCAATGAGGTTTATATTTGTCGATCCCCAGGAAAAGGGTCTTAGAGGGGTCTTTATTATGAAATCTCAAGTAGTGTTTAGACACAGAATGGTTAGGGAAACCAATGATAATATTGCTTATATGTTCATTGAGTCTCACCTGCAGGGGGCGCTTCGTGCGTCCCACATATTGCAGCCCACAAGGGCACTGCAACATATACACCACTCCCAAGGTGGCACATGTGATGCACGGTTTGATACTATGATCTAATCCAGTAGCCGTACTCCGAAAAGTGGTGGTCCGTCTCTGAAGGCAGGAGTTCAAGGAACAGACCCTACACTTTCCACATTTATAAAACCCTGTGAGCTGATCAAAAAAACCCCTACCTCTAGCCGGAGGGTCTATAACATTTGGTGCCAGGCGATTACGGACTGACGGTGCTCCTCTAAACACTATTTGAGGCCTCTCACTAACCACATTTTTCAAAGTAGCATCACTGCTGACAATGTGCCAGTGTTTATTTATCAATTTTTTTATACTCTTCTGTTGGAGAGAGTAAGTGGTTATGAAGGGGACTTTCCCTTGAATGTCGTTTACACGTGGGCCCCTTTCGACCAGCAAATCAGCACGGTGAATGTTGGTCACTTCATTAAGGGTCTTAATCAAGAACTCTTGTTGATATCCTTTTTCTAAAAATCTGGAGGTGAGAACTTCGGCCTGTGCCAAAAATTCCTCAACTCCAGAGCAGTTGCGCCTCAATCTAATGTATTGACTCTTGGGGACTGATCGAAGCCAGGGGATATGATGGCAACTATTGGTCGGAATGAAAGAATTCCGATCAGTATCTTTAAAGAACGTTGAGGTGACAAAACGATCCTTTGCTACAACAATATTAAGGTCGAAAAAATTAATTCTCACCTGGCTTATCTCATAACTGAGGTGTATACCCCTTTCGTTGTTATTCAAGGAATCCATAAAATGTCTCAAATCTCGCTCATGGCCATCCCAAAGGAGGAGGATGTCATCTATGTACCTAGCCCACAAACCAATCTGAGGTATATTATGGGCATAGATGACATCCTCCTCCCATCCGGCCATAAAGAGATTGGCCAGGCTGGGGGCATACTTAGCCCCCATAGCAACTCCCATTGTCTGTCTGTAGTATTGGCCCCCAAACCAAAAATAGTTATGGGAAGCCGCAAACCGCAGAAGAGACATCAGGAAAGACACCTGTTGGGTGGAAAGCCTAGGGTCTCTGTCGAGATATGAATGAACCGCCTCAAAACCCAGGTTATGAGGAATACTTGTATACAGGGAGGTCACATCTGCCGTGACCATCCATGTATCGGGTCCTGCAGACAAATTTTCCAAAAGGTTAATGACATGTCTAGAGTCTTTAACATAGGAGGGGGTCTTCTGGACCAAAGGCTGTAAAAATGAATCTATGTATCTGCCCACCCGGGAAGTGATGGAATCGATACCACTAATGATGGGTCTTCCCGGGGGGCAGACAGGATTCTTATGTATTTTTGGCAAGTAGTACAAGATCGGTGTACGTGGAGCCCTAGGAATCAAAAAAAGGCTTTCTTTATGGTTCAAAAGACCTGCTTCCTGTCCTGTCTTTACCAGCTTTTCCAATTCCCTAGTGTAAGTAAGTTTTGGATCAGAGGGTAATTGGGTGTAAGTATTGGTATCACTCAAAATTCTACTGATCTCAGTCTCATAATCAACCCGGTCCAATACCACAATTGCACCACCCTTGTCAGCTGGTCTAATAACAAGCTCTTTATTCATACAGAGAGAATCTAAACCTTCCTGTAAATCCTTTTTCATTTTACATTTTTTCACTTCCATTGTATCTAAATCCCTTAAGACAACATCCCTGAATACACGTAATGCAGCAGGAAGGGTGCCAGGAGGGTTAAAAAGTGAGGCGTTAGCCAAACCTGAATGCACAACCTGCGGGACTTGATTAGTTGTTATATTAGAATTATATGTATTGGATGAACCCATCATATATCTTTTAATATTGATTTTTCTCACAAATTTATGTACATCCATATATGTTTGGAATTTATTTAATTTAGCTGGGGGTACAAATTTCAAACCTTTGTCTAGAATCAGTAATTCTGACTCTGACAAAGCCTTTGAACTTAAATTAAAGACACCCTTACCAATTACATTCTGGGCCTTTTTAATTGTTCGGACTCTCCTCCCCCCTCTGGTTCCTCTCCTCTTTCTCCTAATCTTTTGACGCCTTGTGTGGGTTTGGGAAAACCCAAACCAACACTGGTGGGTGCATTTAGGCCCAAAGGACCATCAATAGGCTGTTCAACAGTAGGAATCCGATAGGGTCTAGTTCTCAGAGGTTCTTGAACTGGGGCAAAGGAGGTTTGTGGATGACCAAAGGAGGCTTGTGAATGGCCGTCCCCAATAGGAGCATTAAGATCACTTAATGGAAAGAAAGAGTTTCCTGTGGGTATGCCATAATCCCACTCGGAATATCCTCCCATGTTGTCATATGGGAAAGGATTATAGTCCCAATTACTACTACCTTGTAAATTCCACCCTTCGTGATGATTATTTGGGGGGCCTCTTCCTCTTAGGTTAGAATATTGTACCCACCCCCTACCTCGGGGTGGATAATTGTTATTGTGAGGGAGTGTATAATTAACATTCCCATTGCCATGGCCATTAAATGGTCTCGTGGTGCCAGAGGATTTAAATTGGCCCCTAGAGGGAATTATGCCCCTATTGCTACCACGTCCTCTCCGAGGGGAAGGGTATGTGTGGTTTGTTGTGTTGGTCTGAACCTTATTAATAGATTGGAGACGCTTCTGATTAGGAGGTTGTACAGGAGGCCCTGGTTGTGAAACTGTCTCAACCGTAGGGCCTGCTACCTGTGTAGAACTTACTTCCATACCTTCTTGTGTAGAAGCTGCTTCCAACAGTTTCTTTTGCCACTCGAAGATAGTATGGTTGTTATAATCAGCTAAATCTCTATTGTATTTTTTCTTTTTTTTAACCCTTTGATCTCTATCCTCTTTTTCAAGAATTTTTAAAAGGTTCTGCGATTTTTCTTGATAATCTATGCTTCCTCTCACAGAAGATAGCTTACTCTGGATTTCTTTTATTTCATCATCCAATTTAGATAGCTTGGAGATTTTCCTATTGACCAAAAATCTCAAAAAAGAGACACCTGCCTCATTAAAATATTTGAACCACTCCTCTAAGTTGGTGTCCCCTTTCTGGGGTGCTACCTCCCACCTTAGGCTTCTCGGAACCATTAAACTGTTCCTACGTTATTACGCTATGTCAGTCCCTTTCTTTTCTGTGGGCCTCTGAGTTTTTTATTTTGAGACCACGGAACAGATTACTATCCTGGAAATACCGCTAAGAGATGGAGTGCTGACCCAGTGAAGGAAGGTTAACTTGGATGTGATCCACCGACCATATATATATGCTTCATTTCATATATTTTCTGGTAAGCGCATTCAACATATGGTGACGGGCACTTCATGCACTTTGGAAAGTGTTGAACCACTGTGGTGCTGTTATTTAGGAACACTAACTTTCGTTATTTGGATTCACCTATGAACTTTTCCTAGATTGGACTTTTTTCTTTTGCCATTTTTTGGCTTTTTTTGCTATCTACACGTGCAGGAAAGTCCGCTGATTTTGAGCGCGTCTCCAGGTAGCCGGGGACAGCGAAGGAGGCGTCGCTGGCCCCGTCACCTGGCATGGAGTTAAAGGGTACCCCTACACCGAAAAATCGGCGTGGGGGTCCCCCCTAGGTCCACATCAGACCCTTATCCGAGCACGCTACCTGGCCAGCCAGGAAAGGGGGTGGGGACGAGCGAGCGCCCCCCCCAGCCGTGCCAGGCCGCGTGCCCTCAACATGGAGGGTGCATTGGGGAAGGGGGGCGGGGGGCTTATCAGAATCCGTGAGCCCCCTTTAATAAGGGGGCCCCTGGATACCGGCCTCCCACCCTATGTGAATGAGTATGGGGTACAATGTACCCCTACCCATTCACCTGTAAAAAAAAGTAAAAAAAACACAACACACAAGGGTTAAAATAGTTTATTGCACAGCTCCGGGGGTCTTCCGTCTTCAGGGGTCTTCTCGCCGCACTCCTCCGCTATCTTCTGCTAGCTCTTTTACTACCGGAGGAACCCGGTTTTCTTCTTCGCCGCCGCCCCCTTCTTCCGACTTCAGGGGTCTTGTCCCCCTCTTCGGGGGTCTTGTCCCCCTCTTCAGTTCTTGTGGCCGGGCCACCGCGCTTTCTTCTAGCTCTTTTACAAGCGGTGCCCTGGTCTTCTGTCGCCGCTGTCGCCGTTTTCTGTTCTTCTGTTCTCTTCTTCTCTTCAGATGTTGCCTCGTCGCTGCCTCCGCTCACAATGGCAGGGACGCGGAGCGCGGCGACTTATATAGGGACATCACCGGATGATGTCCCCGCCCATTATGATGTCACAGTCCCAGAGGATCCTTTAACCAGTTGCCGACCGCCGCACGACGATGTACGTCGATAGCATGGCACGGGCAGGCATATTGGCGTACATGTACGTCCCTTGCCTCCCGCGGGTCGGGGGCCCGATCGGGCCCCCGCCCGGTGCCTGCGGCGGTCGGTATTCGTGCGGGAGCGATCCCGGACGAGGGGACGGCCATTCGTTCATGGCCACCCCCTCGCGATCGCTCCCGACGAATAGGAATCCCCCGTGACATCACTTCCTCTCCTGTAATGTAAACACAGGAGAGGAAGTGATGTATTCTCTCCTCCGTGTCGGTATTTTTCATTCCGACACGGAGGAGAGCGGATCGGTGAGTTGCACCAACACTCTACACACACAGTAGAACATGCCAGGCACACTCACACCCCCCCTTTACCCCCCGATCACCCCCCCAATTACCCCTGCCCCCCAGTCACAGTGACACCAATGTCATTTTTTTTTTTGCATTGGTGTCATTTGTGACTGTAATAACTGTTAGGGCAGTTAGAGTTAGCCCCCTTTAGTTCTAATGTACCCCCCTAACCCCCCCAATAAAGGTTTAACCCCGTGATCACCCCCCGTCGCCAGTGTCACTAAGGCTGGGTTCACATTGCAGCGGTTTTTGAGAACGAATGTGATTCGCACCGCACTGCAGTGCAAATCACATCCGATCTCTGTGCGATTCGAGTTCAGCCATTCGCCGCACCCGCCGCACCCGCCACACCCGCCGCACCCACCGCAAATTCGCACGGGACCCTTTTTTTGGCCCGCAGCAGAATCGGATCGCATGGGTGTTCACACCATGCGATCCGAGTTTGCAGATCGCACTGCGATATGCGAACTGATCTGGGGGTGTCAGTAACATTTCACTGACACTCCCAGCAGTTCGCATAGGGCAGTGTGAACTGCCGCCGGGAGGCATGCGATGCGGGAACCCGCCGCGGATTTGCGGCGTTTCCGCATCGCTCCAGTGTGAACCCAGCCTAATAAGCGATCATTTTTCTGATCGCCGTATTAGTGTCACAGGTGACGCTAGTTAGGCAGGTAGGTATTTAGGTTCGCCGCAGCTTTTTATAGCGCCAGGGACCCCCATATACTACCGCATAAAGCCCCCTGATTGCCCCCTAGTTAACCCTTTCACCAGTGATCACCATATAACTGTTACAGGTGACGCTGGTTGGTTAGTTATTTTTTATAGTTTCAGGGCACCCGCCATTTATTACCTAATAAAGGTTTAACCCCCTGATCACCCGGCGGGTGTCATTTGTGACTAATAACTGTTAGGGCAGTTAGGGTTAGCCCCCTTTAGTTCTAAGGTACCCCCCTAACCCCCCCAATAAAGGTTTAACCCCGTGATCACCCCCCGTCGCCAGTGTCACTAAGGCTGGGTTCACATTGCAGCGGTTTATGAGAACGGATGTGATTCGCACCGCACTGCAGTGCAAATCACATCCGATCTCTGTGCGATTCGAGTTCAGCCATTCGCCGCACCCGCCGCATCCGCCACACCCGCCGCACCCGCCGCAAATTCGCACGGGACCCTTTTTTTGGCCCGCAGCAGAATCGGATCGCATGGGTGTTCACACCATGCGATCCGAGTTTGCAGATCGCACTGCGATATGCGAACTGATCTGGGGGTGTCAGTAACATTTCACTGACACTCCCAGCAGTTCGCATAGGGCAGTGTGAACTGCCGCCGGGAGGCATGCGATGCGGGAACCCGCCGCGCATTCGTGGCGTTCCCGCATCGCTCCAGTGTGAACCCAGCCTAATAAGCGATCGTTTTTCTGATCGCTGTATTAGTGTCACAGGTGACGCTAGTTAGGCAGGTAGGTATTTAGGTTCGCCGCAGCTTTTTATAGCGCCAGGGACCCCCATATACTACCGCATAAAGCCCCCTGATTGCCCCCTAGTTAACCCTTTCACCAGTGATCACCATATAACTGTTACAGGTGACGCTGGTTGGTTAGTTATTTTTTTATAGTTTCAGGGCACCCGCCATTTATTACCTAGTCTCACTAGTGTACCCCTAAATTTAGGGGTGTCTACTTTCCAAAATGGGGTCATTTGGGGGGGGTTTGTGCCATCTTGGCATTTTATGGCCTTCAAAACTGTAACGCCCTTAGAAAGCCTGAAGGCGGTGCTTGGTTTTCGGGGCCCCGTACGCGGCTAGGCTCCCAAAAAGTCCCACATATGTGGTATCCCCGTACTCAGGAGAAGCAGCAGAATTTATTTTGGGGTGTTATTTCACATACGCCCATAGCATGTGTGAGCAATATATCATTTAGTGACAACTTTGTGTAAAAAAAAAAAAAAAAATTTTTTTTTGTCATTATTCAATCGCTTGAGGCAAAAAAATAAAATATTCAATGGGCTCAACATGCCTCTTATCAATTTCCTTAGGGGGTCTACTTTCCAAAATGGGGTCATTTGGGGGGGTTTTGTACTGCCCTGCCATTTTAGCACCTCAAGAAATGAGATAGGCAGTCGTAAACTAAAAGCTGCGTAAATTGCAGAAAACGTACCTTAGTTTGTAGATGTGACAACTTTTGCGCAAACCAATAAATATACAATTATTGACTTTTTTTTTACCAAAGACATGTGGCTGAATACATTTTGGCCTAAATGTATGACTAAAATTGAGTTTATTGGATTTTTCTAATAACAAAAAGTAGAAAATATCATTTTTTTTCAAAATTTGCGGTCTTTTTACGTTTATATCGCAAAAAATAAAAATCGCAGAGGCAATCAAATACCATCAAAAGAAAGCTCTATTTGTGGGAAGAAAAGGACGCAAATTTTGTTTGGGTACAACATTGCATGACCGCGCAATTACCAGTTAAAGCAGCGCAGTGCCAAAGTGTAAAAAGACCTCTGGTCATTTACCAGCAAAATGGTCCGGTCTGAAAGTGGTTAAGTCCATACCAGGTGACGGGGCCAGCGACGCCTCCTTCGCTGGCCCCGGCTACCTGGAGACGCGCTCAAAATGAGCGGACTTCTCTCTGCGCTGGAAAAGTCTGCTCATTTCAAAAGTATGGTGGGCTAACACACACACAGCCGCATTGTCTGCCAAAAAGCGAGTCCGGCGGACAGATTGTAGTGCAAAAATACTTTCTAAGTCTGCCGGACTTTTGTGTAAAAAAAGTCCGCCGGAGGCTACACACGGGCGGATTGTCCGGCGGACTTGAGTTTGCCGGACTTTTCCACCGGATTGTTTGATCGTGTGTATTAGAATATCTAAATTAGAAACTTTAATCTAAACTGGAAAACAGAGCTACATACATGTGAGCATCACCTATGACGATATGATGACTTTATATGGTAGTTGTTTGCTCTAAACAGTCAATAGAGGGCAGGGTGGAAAAACCCAAAACCAGTCCCTCAGGTAGGTATTGTAAACAAGAAAATGGGGGGTGTTGATGCTTGTAACTGCAAATAAAGATAATTTAAGCAAAAGTGTATCTTTACCTTGATAAGAGGTGTCGGCGTTAATCTCCCAGGAGAACCGCAGCATCCGCACAGAGCAGACGCGCCATTCGGGGTTATCACTGCAGGAACGTTATGACTTACTCATGACTTACTGCGTCAACATCATCATTGCGTAGTAAGAAGCGGTGTTCTTGTCATGGTAGCAAGGCTAATGTGCTGACAACAGTAGCGTATAGACGCCACATGTGTAGTGATCGCATCATAAAAAAAAGGTGTGACAAGGGCGTGTGTGTAACATGGAGGAAAAGCATCCTCTATCAGCGCTAATGCAAGTATGCAAATATAATAAAACATAGTATATCAATATACATAGTATAGCAATAAATGCAGACAAGTGTGAAAAAAGGGAGAGAGGGCTGCAGATTCCACCCACCGGCGCAAAAAGAGGCGACAGATGCAGAGGGACGGGGTGGCCCCGCACAACTGGGACCGAGCCAACACCCCCTGCAGTGTCACACATAACATGGGCCCAACCCCCTGGGGGAATGGGCCCCTGTGCGCTGGGCGGGGACAAATGGAGCCAAAGAGTACTAGGCAGCAAGAGAAAAAAACCTGCACCTCAAAATGGATAAAGGTGTCAGAGAACAGATCCATCAACTATAATAGGACAGAAACAGACAAGAGTCAGTATGTAATGATAATCTGAATATCGTGGATGTATATGCAGATGAGGCTGAGATGTATCCACACGACACTTACATATGGTAGTCAAAATGACAGACAATATAGCAAGGCATAACAGCATCCCGCAATTGTTGCTATAAAGATATCAAAAGTACAAACATACAGGTGAACATTTTGGGTAAGGATAACCATTATAGAGCATATACAATATGATAATGTTGATAATAGCCGATACTACAAAGCTGTGTCTTGTCTTTAACTTTTTGACACTTTTTTTTGTGAAATGATAGGGGTACTTGTACCCGTTACCATTTCACACAGGGGGGGGGGGGCTGGAATCTGGAGGACCCCTTGTTAAAGGGGGCTTCCAGTTAACAATAAGCCCCCTGCCCGCAGACCCCCACAACCACCAGGCAAGGGTTGTGAGGATGAGGTGCTACCCCAAAAGCACCTTCCCCATGTTCAGGGCATGTGGCCTGGTACGGTTCAGGAGGAGGGATGCCCTTTTGTCCCCCCTCTTTTCCTGCAGCCTAGTATGGATTTTGGGGGGGGGGCATTTTTAAAAAAATTTTGTTGCAGGGATCCCCTTAAAATCCATACCAGACCTGAAATGCCTGGTATAGATTTTAGGGGGACCCCCACGCAATTTTATTCTTCATTTTGGTTCAGGGGTTCCCCTTCATATTCATACCAGACCCAAAGGGCCTGGTAATTGACTGGGAGGGGATCCCATGCTCTTTTTTTCAATGAGTTTTATCTATATTGCCAAGACCCGACAATTCATTACAGGCGCGATCAGTTTTAAATGACACATTTTCCTTTAGAAATGTAATTTTGCTGTGGTACTGTTATTAACAAGGGGAAAAATGGGCCACTTTACAGGCATACTATAGACACCCCCCCCCCCCCAGTCATGATATTTAAAGGAATATTTCATTTTTATTGTTTCACTTTAAGCATTAAAAAAAATCACTGCTACCGAAAAAACGTCCGTTTAAAAAATAAAAATAAAGGCATATAAGCCTTTAAAATTAGAACTTTTGATTATTCATGTTCGTGTCCCATAGACTTTAAGCCCTAGTACACACAGTTGGACATTCGGACGGACAACGTCCGATAGGACCGTGTTGTCAGATAATCCGACAGTTTGTGGGCTCCATCGGACTGTTCCCGTCGGAATATCCAACGGACCAAGTTTGAGAGCTGGGCTATAAAATTTTCTGACAACATGATCCGATCACGTCAGTTCTGATCGTGTGTAACCTAGTCCAACGGACAAGGTGCCACGCATGCTCACAATAAAATTCTGAGATGGAAGCGCTCTCTCAAGTAAAACTACCGCTCGTAATCGATATAGCACATTCGTCACGCTGCAATGTTAAAAATTCTTTCATGCAGCGCATTCTTTTTCTTTACAATAGACAAGAGGGAGGGTATGACAGGGTCACGTAAATTTACAATGGTACAAGAATTAAGTTGTTTTGCTGCTCATATTCACACACACTTCTCCCAAACGTATTTCTTTATTCTTTTTACTCATTTAATCAATACATTTTGTGAAGAAAGTGTAGCGCTTATTCGTTTTTACAAAATTATGATATGACCAATATAACCTGTGCATATATTAGACTATGTGAACTGATAAGCACACCAAACACTCTTTGCTGTATATGATGAACAAACAAAGCTGAAATGTCCAAGAAACGATCATACAATCACCACGCGCTTTTTCAAGTGCTTATGTTCTTTGTACACGTGAGTTTGATAATTTTTTATTAAATTATTTTAAACGAAAAAACTGAGTTACACTATTGTGGTCCCTGCTTCCTCTCTTTATATATGCCCAATTACCTATGGATCCATATGGATGGAGACATTCTGTAGAGGAAATAGCCACATTTGAATGTTTTCCAGAAAAGGGCAACACCGAAAAAGCTTATGTATATCTACAAGCGTATATGATCCTCCAAATATAATTTTGAGCAGGATCCATTAACCCTTTCATGACTAAGCCTGTTTTTGGAATTTGGTGTTTACAAGTTAAAATCCATATTTTCTACTAGAAAATTACTTGGAACCCCCAAACATTATATATATTTTTTTAACAGAGAGTCTAGAGAATAAAACGGCGATTGTTGCAATATTTTATGTCACACGGTATTTGCGCAGCGGTGTTTTAAATGCAACTTTTTGGGAAAATGTACACTTTCATTAATTAAAAAAAAAAAAAACAGTAAAATTATCCCATTTTTTTTGCATAATGTGAAAGATAATGTTACGCCGAGTAAATAGATACCAAACATGTCACACTTTATAATTGCACGCACTTGTGGATTGACGGCAAAGTACGGTACCTAAAAATCTCAATAGGCGACGCTTTAAACATTTTTTACGGTTACCAGGTTAGCGTTACAGAGGAGGTCTAGTGCTAGAATGATTGCTCTCGCTCTGACGATCGCGGCGATACCTCACATGTGTGATTTGGACACCGTTTACATACGCGGGCGCGACTTCCGTATGCGTTTTCTTTGCTTTGCGAGCTCGCGGGGACGGCGGGCGCTTTAAAAAAATTTTTTTTATTTTTTTATTTATTTTATTTATTTAAAAATTACTAAATTGTTTAAAAAAATAATAATAATTTTGATCACTTTTATTGCTGTCACAAGGAATGTAAACATCCCTTGTGACAGTAATAGGTGGTGACAGGTACTCTTTATGGAGGGATCGGGGGTCTAAAAGACCCCCCACCCCTCCTTTACACTTCAGTGTATTCAGATCGCCGAAAACGGCGATTCTGAATACCGGATATTTTTTTAAAACCGGCGCCATTGGCAGCCGAGTAAACGGGAAGTGACGTCATGACGTCGCTTCCGTGTTTACTATGAGGAGACTGGAACGAAGCCGATTACAGCTTTGTTCCAGTTCCTCCCCAGCGGCCGGAGCCATCGGACATGCAATCGGTGCTCCCGATCGAGCGGGAGCACCGGTAACAGCGGCGGGAGGCGGCGGGAGGGGGGGACGTCCCCTCCCGCTCCTCCGGCATAACAGCCGAGTGGCTTTTAGCCGCATCGGTTGTTATGGCTGGATAGCCAATCGCCCGCTGTAAAAGACGGTACCGGGATGATGCCTGCAGGTGCGGGCATCATCCCGGTATACCCCCCGGAAGCCGAGTACGCATATCTGCGTACGCTCGGCGGGAGTCTGGTAAGCCTCCATTTCGTGTGGTGGAGGGCTCACGTGGTGATTGTATGATCGTTTCTTGGAGAAGGTGTAGGATTATTTACACTTCATCGTGTCATACACAGAAACTTCGGAGAACTTTCCACTTGTTTTCATATTGTTTTACTTTTAAATTTTTTTTTATTTTTTGGACATTTCAGCTTTGTTTGTTCATCATATACAGCAAAGAGTGTTTGGTGTTCTTATCAGTTCACACAGTCTAATATATGCACCGGTTATATTGGTCATATCATAATTTTGTAAAAACGAATAAGCGCTACACTTTCTTCACAAAATTTATTATGTCACATTTGTACACCTGGATGTTGTGTTAGCTGCTGTTTGTATATTGTTTACACATTTGAATAGCGCAGTGTTTTTGATCTTTTAAAATACTCATTTAATCAATACAATATTTAAATTCGTCACATCTCCCCAATCTTTTTTTTTTTTAAATAATTTTGTGGTTGGTTTTTTTAATCAGCATCTACTTTTTTGACAGTTTGCTCATCTTTGCATTTTTTTTGGTGCGTTTTGTCTGTCAACTTACCACAACAACATTATTATCTTTTTAATTTATTGTTTTCTTTTTTAATCTAACGGAGGTTGTTTGATGTTGGTGCCCCTTGTTTTTCATTTGACTTTGTATTTTTGAAATGTACCTGCCTACTCACAAATAAACTGTCCTTTTTGAAGTAAAACACATATGCAAGTATTTCTTCAACCCAAAAAAAAACTTTATTTAGGTGTCAAACAAATAAACAGGAAGGCAACGCTGGAGAAACTGGTCAATTTGGCAAAGCCTTTGGCCCCCAGGGCAGACATGAACTAATTTGAAAATGCAAAATTGGTGGCCTGAGGAGTACATATCTCAGGAAGAGCAGATGCCATCTATGTCCCCAGGCTGTGGTGCTACAAGAGGCTGCATCTTCTGTCAGACCAGACTGAACCCAGGCCATCACTCTCTGGTCTTTCTTGGGCACTTCCCTCCAGGCTTCCTTCCAGGCTGTGGCTCGGCTCCTGTAGTTGTGGCAGGAGGAGGAGAAGGAGGAGGGCGATGGTCGACCTCCCGGCTGCCACTTGCCACAGCCTCCTCCCAGCTGAGGTCTTCCTGTGTATGAAAATGGGACATAGTTTTTGTTTTTTGGTCATCAATCATACAATTTTGTGCGCATGACTGTTGCAAATTGAATGTTACCAAATAGAACAGACTATCATTCTGAGCCCAGCATTTTTCATTCTTGTCCCAATACTTTTTGGTCACTACTGTCTATTGAGATGTAAACCACTTTGTTAAATCACAACTTACTGATCAATAATAACATCTAGTTAACATCATTAAATGTACAACAAGAAATATGTTGAACAATGCTATACCTGTCTCAAGCTGGGCCCCTCCACATGTTGCTGCCTGGAAGGCCCAGGTTGGACATCGGAAGCCTCAGCTGGGGGTGAAGGAAGCCTTGAAGGAAGACTGGAGAGTGGTGGCGTGGGTTCGCCCTGGCCTGCTATAAAATGCAGCCTCTCATAGTACAACATCCTGAGGTAATAAATGTCATGTGGATCTCCTAATCTCAGGGAATTCTGGTACTTCTTTCGCTCCCTGAGATATATACACCTCAGGGCACAAACTTTGCCCTTCGCATAGGTCATGTCTGCCGTGGGGACCATGATCTTCACCAAAGCAAGAAGTTTCTCCAGCGCTGCCTTCCTCTTTCTTAGGTCATTATAAAAGGGGTTGTTCTTCTGCCACAGGCAGGGCAGCTCCCTGAGCAGATCAATGAATAGCCCCATGAGTGCTTGAAGGGATCCATCTTGTCTGCAAGACACAACACAAGACAAACCCTAATAATAATAATGCCATGCTAAACTCTCCTAATCATGTCCCAACATAAGCCTATATAGAAGCAGTGTAGGCTATTGATGTACCAAGTTAAAAATTGTACCTTCGTTTGCACGATCATCCTCACTCCGCTCACAGATCGTACATACGACACACGCGTGTTGCGTTTTATATACAGTGCGCATGCGTGAAATTCCGTCTGCCCCTGACGTTCTTTCTAGACTATTCCCCGCCCCTTCTCTTTCAGCGCAGTAGGAAGAGCATGTGGCGGAGACACAGAAGGTGCGCAATCATAGTTCCACTAACGAGGAGGAGGGCGAGGAAAGCCCGGAACCTGAAACGTCCCGATCCTGGAGGAGAAGATTTAAGGCCTCAAATATGTCTTTTGGAGAGATGTTGGAGATGGTGGACATATTGAAGAGGAACGACTATGATGGGAAGTATGGACCTTACCCAAACCCAAATATCAGAAAGGCCAAGATCATAACTAAAGTTGCGAAGAGTCTTCAGAAGAATTTTGGGGTACGACGATCCAAGGATCAACTGAGAAAACGCTGGTCAGACCTGAAACTGAGGGAGCACGACCAGTACAGAAGGATCAAGCGAGTTATTCAAAAAAGTAAGTAGTTGTCGTGTTTTCATATTATTAATATTGCTTGCATACTGCTCCATGTGCTTTGATTTAATGTTGTACAGTTTAAAATGGGCACTTTCATGTTCATGGGTTCATTCGTTCGTACTAAACATCGTTCGTTAGCCCACTCCAAAAACAATGTTTTGCCAAATTGTACTTCACTACATTTGTTCACACTACAGGTAAGTATTCCAGCTTTCGAAAGTGTCAAAAAAATGTTCTCACCTTTGAACTCGGCCAAAAAACACAATTGTATGACACTTCCAAGCAATTTTTCATATTCCTATTTCTGCCCTCTGTGTGCTAAGTATTCCTTTTTTACATTCTCATAGGGGAGAGAAGATTCGGGACGTCTGAGGACACCAAGGACCCCACACCTCCCAAAGAAGGGGAAATACCAACACCAGAAGCAGATGAGGAGGAGGAAGGAGAGATTGTTGAAGTTGGACAAATTTTCACCACAACAGGTGAGTGTCGGAGACCACAGCTTCCGGTAAGCTAATCAATGTATGTCTGCATATTTATAATACATGGTGTGTTTTTTTTAGGTGATGTGGAAGAAGAATCACATTTTACCAGTGAAAGTGCCCAGATTCTCATTGGGGAGATAATGGGGTGCAATCGCGATTTAGAGAATATACAGAAAAACATCAATGATGTTCAACAAAAAATTAAGAACATCATTGATGTTTTGGGGAGAGTCTGAAACACCCCAAACTAGCTAGCATAGTTTTTTATTTTTCCGAAAAACTTATATTTTTCAAAAAGACAAATTTGGAAGATGCACACAGTGTCAACATGTACTATCTCCCATCATGGGGGATCAATATACGTGTTTTGTGGGTGCAACCCCTTCCTTGCTACTATAGTGGCTGAGATGAAGGGTTTGCACCCCCAAACATGTACATTGATACCCCATGATGGGAGATAGCACATGTTGACATTAGGCATGGGATCAGGAGGAAACTGGCCATTTTTGTATTCTCAATGTGTGTGCATCTTCCAAATTTGGATTTTCCAGGGGTGACACCCCATCTGATGAAGGCAATATCAGCACAGTTTGTACATACTCATGTCTGATATTTTCTTCACTTTTCAAATTTGAACTTTGTAAGTTCCTGTGTACTGTATGTTATGCTTTGATACATGCCTGTTTACACAAAAACGCCAAGTTATAAAAATGTTACCCAAAATAATGTTTTCTATACACCAAATATGTTGGTTTGTTGTAAAACCCTTTTCTAAACGCACATGTGAATGTGCTTTGAGTAAAAAGTGAAATTATCAACAATGTGTGGCTTCCTTTTTCAATGAGCAAAAGCAGTATTTGTAGTAAAGTTGTTGGTTTCTGTGGCAATGGGTGGTATTTACTAAAGGCAAATCCACTTTGCACTCCAATTGCAGTTTCAGGTGCACTTTTGCAGTGCACTTGTAGTGCATAGTGGATTTTCCTTTAGTAAATAACACCCACAGTGATGTTTAAATGTCCCCAATCACGCCATTTTCATGACCCCACATATTTCTGCCATGGTGCTGAAAATGAGCAATATTTTTGTCAGTAATGCACTACATACATTATCAACAAAAACAAGGTGTGTGTGTAGCAGACCCACAACATAATAAGATTATCTGAAGAAGAGACTGTCACCTCATCTTGCTCAGAACTTGGGTTTGCACTGTTGTAGAAAAAGGCCCAAAAAAACAGCAAAAATACCTAGGAGACACCTAAAACAAAGCCAAATAATAACTGAAAACAAAGATTATTGGAGTTTCAAAATGTATTAAAATAATGCCTCTCAGGACTTATCTGGCATATCAATGGCCCCCCTACCCACAAAGTACTCCATGTATTGGTTTCTGACTTCTCGGGCGCTTTGGGGGGGCAAGCCAGGGCGAGCAGCTTCAAGGGCCGTGAGGTTGTCATTTTACGGCAAGTCTGCATCTGAGCCAACTGAGACCACATAGCTGAATGTTTTTTTAAAAAAACTGTGCAGAATGCAGCAGGCAAGCACAATGTGATTTCGTTTATATTCCGCCATGTGGATTGGCGTCAAAAATAGGCAAAACCGGCTGGCCAGTATTCCGAAAGTGTTCTCCACGACTATTCTGGCTCTGAAAGATCCTCTGATCCGGAGTGAGGGTCCTTATCGGGAAAGGCCGCATCAGGTGGTTTGACAGAGCAAATGCCTCATCTACGACGAAAACGAACGGGAGTCCTTCCAGATTCTCCTCTGGAGGCCCAGACTGCCACTCTGGAGACGCCAGTAGAATTCTGTCCGTGCGAACACTCCACCATCCGACATCCGGCCATTTTGCCCCACGTCCACATACAGGAACTCATAGGTCGCTGACACCACCGCCAACATTATGATACTATTAAACCCCTTGTAATTCTAATAGTACGACCCCAAGTTGGGGGATGGGACGATGCGGACGTGTTTCCCATCAATTGCACCTCCACAATTGGGAAAGTCCCAATGGCTGGCAAAGTGGAAGGCCACAGTCTGCCATTCCTGGGGCGTTGAAGGAAACTGTGGAGTCAAATAAGAAAAAAAATTGTAATTTTGCACATCAACATTGCAAGCAGATTAGACACAAACATTTTTGGACAATATCAGTATAATATCAGTATAACATTTTGGGAAATTAGTATTTAAAGCCTAAAGTATAAGGTCCCCTTATCAGATTCATCACCCCCCCATCTGATGGGCCATTGCAAAAACTGAGGGGGGGTGTTTTGGACAGGTAACCCTCTCCACTTCATTGAAAGCTGAATGCATAAATAATGTGTGATACTTTGGCCAGCCCCTCCTTACATACACTATTGGCAGTCCACCGGACAGGTAAGAAGTGTCATAATACCAAAAAAAATTAACAAATGAAAGCACATTTTGACATTCTGCTATTACCTATCAAGATAATAATTGGCAAATCAGCCGACCTAGCAGTTGGAGGGGGGAAGGGGTTCCTAATGAATTTGGCCCAACCCAAAAAAAAAAATCTGTCACTCTGCATGAATTTAAGCACACACATAACATTTGTATACATTTTAGGGGGTGTTTAGGGGAAAGCAATACTATGGAGCTGACAAAATACTTTGCTAAGTGACTAGACAATAGGTTTATGGGCCCAGAATAGCATGCTGGGGAAGTTAGTGAAGGCAAATATGCATGAAGGACAAAAAAGAAACTTGAAAAGCTTCCAGCATGCATGAGGACAAAGGGGCACAGCATATCAATTAGAGCATATTGCAATCATGGTAATTAGGGAATGAGGAAGAAATCCAATACATTAGCAATCATTAAATACATAGAATGTGATGTTAAAGGAGAAAACTTAACATCAGATAGCCCTTCTGCAGGATCTGAATGATGGCAGAACAGGTCTCTGAAATAATGATCCTCAGGTCCTGAAGGCTTCTCCCTGTCGCCAAAGTAGCGCAACGTGGTGATGAGCCTCTGCTCAGGAGTGATGGCTTGCCGCATGCAGGTATCCTGCCTTCTGATATAAGGGGACAGCAAAGCCAGCAGACGGTGAAAAATGGGGTCTGTCATCCAGAGATAATTTCTGAAATCATCAGGATTATTCTCCCAGATCTCACGAAGCAAAGGCATGTACGAGAACTGGTCACGCTGGCGCAACCAATTCTTGTTCCACAAACTCCTCCTCGCCCTGTTCATGGACCGGGCTTGTGTCAAAGCTAAAAGCCCAACACCAAGCCCCTGCACAGCACAAACTCTACGATGAGTATGTACATGAAACATGGCTTAAAAAGGTTGGCTGGTCAGAACGGACAACAGAAAGCACCGATAAACAGCAATGCCTGAAAGAACGCCCTGAAAACCAGAAACGAGCAGACAATAAGCATCGAAAATCAAAGCGTACTATACCAATATATAGTCCACAATGAGCAACAAATGCTTGCTTATTGACTACACGCACTGGCAAGCAGATACGCACCCACAAGCACAAACTGAAGAGCAGTAACGAACTGAAGCACAAATTTGAAAAGTGTGAATCGTCTCTCACCAAACTTCTACTAACACACGATAAACACGAGATCAGCAGAAGGAGCCCAAAGGGTGCCGGACGTGGTGCTGAACTTCCCTTTTCTAGTGCCGTCGTACGCGGCTTACATCACCGCGTTCTTGCCAACCGGAAATTCCGACAACTGAGACCGACCGTGTGTATGCAACACCACTTCCGGACCACTTCCGGACTAAATCCGTCGGAATTTATCCGACGGATTTGGTTGTCAGAATGTCCCACCGTGTGTACGGGGGCTAACAGTGTTCGTATGTTCTGACAAATTTTTTGCCTGTTCGCATGTTCTGCTGCAAACCGAACAGGAGGGTGTTCGGCTAATCCCTATGCATTGGTCATAATGACAATGGGGGTCATTTACTAAGATTAATGCGCTGCGGCGGTACATACCTTAATTGGTGCGCCGAATAAATCATTAATTGAGCGTGTGAACCGGCACACTCATATGCGCAACTGCAATAATAATATGCCATTGATAATAGCGCACGCCGTATCATTAAGAGTCCATTCACACAGGGGCAACACGACTTCCAACGTGACTTTGGGAGGCAACTTGGACACGACTTAAATATGAATCACAGCGCGACTTTGGGTGACTACAACAGGACTTGGGGTGACTTAGAACATGACTAAGTTGCCCCCAGGCCAGGCGTGGGGGTACCCCTCAAAATCATAGAACAGGAGCATTAGTCTCTTCTCTTCGGAGTGTGGAAGGGTAGGGGGAAGAACCTGAGTTGAGGGGCGTTGCTGAACACCCAGGAATGGGCTGAGGAGATCATCCTGATGGTCCAATAATCCTGGATTGAGGCTGCTGGATTGAGTGGAGAAGACATGCCCCCACCCAGCCTGCCTGAGCGGGCCCAATCTCAAAAAGACTTAGTGACCTCCCGGCTTCCTGAGGACCCACTTTTTGAAGATTTCTGAAGTGATGACTGGTTTCTTCTCCAGTCTCTTCTGAAATCACAGCCAGGTCTAAAGCGGCGTGCGTCTCTGGCACGTTCCAAGCTTTTTCTCCTGGGCTTGCACCCACTTCTCGCTTAGCAGGCACCGATCCTAGGGCAGAAAACCTGACCTACCCCCCCCCCCCCCTTGGTATTGGTTATGGCGCTCTGCCAAATACACTCTACCTGACACAAGATGGCCACCAGAGTCACATTGGATGCTGCCTCTCTGTGACCTGCGGTGGAGAAAATAGACTGTGCTTGCCTACACGTTGACCCCCTGTAATTTAAGGGGTCCAATTGGCAAGTGAGAGCATACTCATATGGCACAAAAGGTGGAAAGAATTCACTATGTGGCACAATTTCAATATTTTTTTTGAAAATTCTGCTGTGGATGCCATAATTTAAAGGGAGATTAAGACGGAAATGTGTTTCTAATAAGAACATTTAATTTGAAGGGGACTCCATTTTTATGTTGTCTTTCAGAGTTTGTGGACTTTGACACACAATTTGCTTGCACTGAAGATTACATGATTACTTACTTGAATTTATCACAATTGTTCTTTAGTTTGCACTAAAGATGGTGCACAGATTAGTGTTGGATTGGATGATCTGACATAATATATGGCATGTAGTGTATGGTATTTTATTATAAGATTATTGGGGATTATTTTGTACAGGGTCATTTGTGCCTTACACTAATTTATTGTATTTTTTCTGCACTCTACAGTGGAAGACAATAACTTCCAACTTTTCTCACTGTCTTTTGACTTATCCTCTGCTCCCAGAATATTCCCAAAGGTCCTAGCACATCTACTTTTCCTTCTAAGAACTCAGGGCATCGTAGGTCACAAGCTATCTGGATGACCTTCTCCTGAAGAACTCATATCCCTTCCCAGCTGTTTGCAAACGTGTTTCAGGCTTTTGGCTGCGTAATCACTTTCCTAAAATATTCTCTCCAGGCTACCCTTTGCCTGGAATACTTTGGTCTGATCCTGGACAAATCCCAATCAAAGATTTTATTTCCAGAGAAGAGAATTCTCTCTCTCAGAGCTCATACTTGCAAATTAAAGTTAACCAGTTCAATGCGGGCCAATTCTGACTCTTCTCTCATAGACCTGTTTTAGACCCCAGATCTCTCATCTGGACTCCAAAGTATGTGATTCAACTGAGATATTGAAAGAAACCGTGACCAGCAGAATCAGCTTAGGATGCAGTCAAACAATACCACTGCTGTGGACTGCATCAATCACCAAGGAGGCACCAGGAGTCATCCAGCCTGGAAGGAAGCAAGCCACTCACTGTCCAGCAGTCTCTATGATCCACATTCCATGAGTGGGAAACTGGAAAGCGGATTACCTCAGCTGACAATGACTATATTAAGGGAAATGGGCCCTTCACCACAACATCTTTAACCAGATACTGTATATTTATATTAGAGATAGCATTGGAAAATGTATTTCCACTGTGTTGCTATGTTGTACACGGTCAAGAATAAAGATATATGCACTTGTGAGCTAATTAGTTATTCTCTTTTCCTTCTGCTCACTCTAACTTCAAGATGCAAGCTATCCTTCAAAAGATCCTTCCAGTGGCTCAATTTTATTTTATTTTATTTCATCCAATTCATACAAAGTCCCAAATCAAATTTCTAAGGCCCCTTTCACACGGGACGGATCAGTAATGATCCGCCCCATGATGATCCGCTCGCTCAGCGGGGATCGCTCCGTTGTCCCTGCTGAGCAGGCGGCGGACAGGGCAGTCCCGGCACACTGTGCCGGGACCGCCCTGTCAGCTCTCCATTCTCCTCTATGGGGATCGGATGAGCACGGACCGTCTGTCCGTGTTCATCCGATCCACTCTGCAGACGGATAGAAAAATAGGATTTTTCTCCGTCTGCAGAATCGGACAATTGCGGAGGCGGACAATAGCGGGTGTCTGCGGATGTTCATCTGCAGACACCCGCTATCCCATAGGGATGCATGTATGTCCGTATTTCATCCTCAAACGGATGGATGAAATACGGACATACTGTCCGCATGTGTGAAAGGGGCCTAACTTTCACATATACTAAACCGACCACTGTGAAATTATGGAAGTCTCCAACTCTAACCTTTCATGGGCCATGATCTTTAAAAAAATGACTACTAATCTTTTTTACACAATGGTCAAATCAATGTTGACCCCATGGGTACAATACTATCCAGATTTTGACAAACACCTACTCACCCATTTAAGTAAAATAGTCCTACCTAACCTTCCTTTGTCATTCATTACCATGCCTATCAAGTCTTCTAAAACAAAAACAACATCATACATACAATTACAATAAAGGTATATACTGTATCCATGTAAGGTAGGGACCTTAGATTGTAACCTTGAAGACAGGGATTGATGCAGATGTACAATATAATTTCTGCAAAGTGCTGCATATATTTTCAGTGTTATATATAGTTACATCTTAAAGTAAAATATTAACTTGACTCAGTCTGACATATTTTATTTTACATTGGAATTTGTTTTGTTTGCTTGCACTAAAATTAGGGTGTATTTTTTAGTGACAATATAAGCATGACAAACTGTATCACTAACATTGTGTGCAGGGCCAGATAATTTTTTCTCCGGGGGGGGGGGGGGGGGGGGCCTTAGTCTTGAGTACCCAGAAGACAGAAATTGGCGAGTTCACTATGCTATGACAAATTGTGGATGTCGGAAATTGTGCTTGAAGCTTGACTCTATACACTGTGTATATAGTAACATATGCCACAGCCTTTGTGCCCAGAATTATTCTTTATTTACCTGTGCTACAAGTAAGAGACTAGCAGTTGTACAAACCTCAGCACAACGATACTGCAGATGTCGTCCTCATGGCGATCAATCTCACATACTCTGTCCTAACCAAGCGGGAGGTAGCCAGCAATGCTCTGGGCCTCCCACTCAAACCTGATGTCCACATCCTGTAGGCTGAATGGAGGTTACATAGTTAAATAGGTAGTCAGGTTGAAAAAAGACACTATCTAGTTCAACCATGAAAAAAAAAAAAAAAACGGACAAAATAAAAAATATCGTACAATCCAATATACCCAATTCTATACCCACAGTTGATCCAGAGGAAGGCAAAAAACCCCAGAAGAGCATGCTCCAATTTGCTACTACAGGGTAAAAAATTCCTTCCTGATTCCCCCCCTCCCCCCCGCGAGGCAATCGGATTTTCCCGGGATCAACTTTACCTATAAATGTTAGTGCCCAGTTATATTATGTACCTTTAGGAAAGTAACCAGGCCTTTCTTAAAGCAATCTACTGAGCTAGCCAGAACCACCTCTGGCGGGAGTCTATTCCACATTTTCACAGCTCTTAGACCTCTTTCACATGGCCGATCCCTTCAGTTTTTCAGGCGGACCTGAATGGATGCTCCATAGAGGTCTATGGAGCTTCGGATGTCAGCGGTGACATGTCTGCTGACATCCCACCCGAACCGATCCGAAAAAGTGTGAAGGAGGAAAAACCTACTTTTCCATCCGTCATCGGATCGGGTGATGACGGACACTGCTGTCTGTCGTCATCTGATCACCCATAGGGGAGAGTGGCGCTCTGACAGGTCCATCCCTGCCCAGTGTGCAGAGATGAACCTGTCATCTTCCTGCTCAGCGGGGATCGACGGAGCAATCCCCACTGAGCAGGCGGATCATCACTAATCCGCCCCGTGTGAAAGAGGCCTAACTGTGAAGAAACCTTTCCATATTTGGAGATTAAATCTCTTTTCCTCTAAACGTAAAGAGGGCCCCCGTGTCCTCTGTGTTAACCGTAAAAGGGAATAACTAAACACCAAGTTCACTTCATGGACCCATTATATATTTGAACATGTTGATCATACCCCCCCCCCTTATTCTCCTCTTCTCAAGAGTGAATAAATTCAGTACCTCTTATCTTTCCTCATAGCTGAGCTCTTCCATACCTCTTATCAGTTTGGTTGCCCTTCTCTGCACTTTCTCCAGTTCCCCGATATCCTTTTTGTGAACTGGTGCCCAAAACTGAACTGCATATTCCAGATGAGGTCTTAAGGTCTTACTAATGATTTGAACAGGGGCAAAATTATATTTCTCTCTCTGGAGTCCATACCTCTCTTAATACAAGAAAGGACTTTGCGTGCTTTGGAAACCGCAGCTTGGCATTGCATGCTATTATTGAGCTTATGATCTCCCAAAACCCCCAGATCCTTCTCCACCATTGATTTCTGTAATTGTACTCCCCCTAGTATGTATGATGCATGCATATTCTTAGCCTCTAAGTGCATAACTTTACATTTAACAACATTAAACCTCATCTGCCACATAGTCGCCCAATTAGACAGTGCATTGAGGTTAGCTTGTAAATTGGAGACATCCTGTAAGGACGTTATTCCACTGCATAGCTTGGTGTCATCTGCAAAGACAGAAATGTTACTTTTGATCCAGACCCAATATCATTTATAAAGATATTAAAAAGTCCCAGCACTGAACCTTGGGGTACACCACTGATAACCTTAGACCATTCAGAGTATGAATCATTAACCACTACTCTCTGAATTCAGTCTTTTAGCCAGTTTTTAGCCAGTTTTCTATCCATTTACAAACTATTTCCAAGCCTGTAGACTTTACCTTACACATGAGCCGTGTGTGCGAAACTATATCGAACGCTTTTGCAAAATCCAAGTATACCATGTCCACCGCCATGCTTCTGTCCAGGGTTTTACCTACCTCTTCATAAAAAGAAATCAGGTTTGTCTGACAACTTCTGTCTTTCATGAATCCATGCTGCCTGTTGCTTAAAATGTTTTTTTCCAGCAAGAACTCGTCAATGTGGTCTTTTATTAAACGCTCCTATCTTCCCAACTATAGAAGTTAAACTGAGGCCGCGTACACACGCGGGGACTGTTCGCCCAACTTTGTCCGCTGAACAGTGTTTCGGCAAACAGTCTGCTCGTGTGTGGGCTTTCAGCGGACAGTTTCAGCGAACAGTGCGCTGAACAAGGTTTTTCGGAAATTCCGAAAAACTGTCCGCTGAAACTTTGTTTCAGCGAACAGTCCCCTTGTGTGTAGGCTTGTTCGTCAAACTAAGTTCCGCGCATGCTCAGAAAGGATTTACACGCCGAAAGTTCTAATGCAGTGTATAGGACGTCGTATTTTTCGTCCCGTCGTACGTGCCGTTCACGTCATCGCGCACGGTTTCAGCAAACTGTTCGTTCGTCGTGTGTGGCCATGTCCGTCCATGCTAATTTTGAGCGGACTGTTTGCCGAAACTGTTTGACGGACAAAGTTGGGCGAACAGTCCCCGCGTGTGTACGCGGCCTAACAGGTCTATAGTTACGTTGTAAAGACTTTGTTCCCTTTTTAAATATAGGCACCACGCTCGCCAATCCAGTGGTACTATTCCCATCATTAATGAGTCCCTAAAAATTTGATACAATGGCTTTGAAATTACAGAGCTCAATTATTTTAGGATCCGTGGGTGGATACCATCAGGTCCAGGGGTTTTATCCACCTTTCTTCTGTCTAAATATTTCTGGACCATGTCAGTTTTGAGCCACTGTGGATCATTCAGGGCTGTGTCAATACCACTCCCATTATGGAGACGAGCTACCCCATGCTCTTTTGTATACACAGAGCTGAAGAAAGTATTTAATAAATTAGCCTTCTCTTTGTCCCCAGTCAAGCACTCTAGATTATTTTGTAAAGGACCTACATACTTTGACCTGACCTTTTTACTATTAATATATTTGAAGAATTTTTGGGGGTTTGTCCTATCTTTTGCAATCTGTAGTTCGTTTTGAACTTTTGCATCCTTGATTTCCTTTTTACATATTCTGTTAAATTTTTTGTAACATTTAAATTACACTAGTGTTTCTTCATATTTATATTTTTTAAAAGCTTTTTTCTTATTGTTTATATCTTTTTTAACTTTGACTGTGAGCCATATAGGTTTTATTTTTAGCCTTTTAAACTTATTGCCCATGGGACTATACTTTGCAGTGAGGTCCCAAACAGTCTTTTTGAAAAATTTCCATTTCTGTTCTGTGTTTATCGATGCCAATATTCCCTCCCAGTCTAAATCCTGGAGAGCAGCCCTCATCCTTGGAAAATTTGCTCTCATGAATTTAAGTGTTATCTTTCCCGTATGTATTCTTGCTTACAGCTAACATCAAATGAAATCATATTATGATCACTGCTACCCAGGTGTTTCTTTATCTGAACATTAGTAATAAGCTCTGCATGGTTAAGATTACCAGGTCCAACAGAGCTTCATTCCTAGTTGGGGCCTCAATAAACTGGACCATAAAATTGTCCTGTAATAGGTTTATACATTTTTGCCCTTTAACTGTCCCAGCAGTGCCATTACTCAAGTCAGTTTCTGGGTAGTTAAAATCCCCTATTATAATCACCGTCCCAGCCCTTGCAGCTCTTTCCATCTGTGCATTATTATTATTATTATGCATTATTACATTTTGCTCTGGTGTTTTTCCTATAATTTTTAGTAGTACAAATGGCACCATGGCTGTTTGCAACATGGGAAGTTTCTTGTCACCTGCCATAACCCTCCCCCCATCTATCGCCATCCCACCCTCCATTAATGTGTGGAGGTTTATGAGCAGGCCCCACTATCCCTACAGCACAGTGGAGGGGTTAAAGCCTAACTCTGTTTTTATGGAGACTTTAAATAGTTAATTTGAGCCAGGGTGGTCCAAATTAACTATTTCCTTAAAAGAGAAGTATGTTATTTTTTCTTCCAAAATCATACTCACCTAGGTGGATGCAGTATCAGACCGATGCTGCACCTGTCCCCCGTGCATCTGCACTGAGAACTGAGTGATTGAACATCTCTGATGGCTCGGTTCTCTCAGCTCCCCGAGCAATGAGCTGCTGACTGTCAATCACTGAAGCACTGAGCTGCGGAGAGGCGGGGAGCGGACGTCTCAGGCTCTCAGTGGCTCGCTGAGAGGCTGAGACAGGTATCAGTCCAGGCACCTAGCGGATCCAGACTTTATTGTCGTGATGATGCAGTGTCTGGACTGATTTCTGTGACGTCAGCAGAGAGCGGACTTCAGTCACCTCTCTGCTCTGCTGAAAATGGAGTGCACTCCTGTGATACATAGGAAAAGCCCAGCCAAAAGAGCTTTGACTGGACTTCTCCTTTAACAAATAGATACATTTGCGGTCAGTGCTGTATAAACTATATGTAGCATCAGCTACATACAGTGTACAGCTCTATGTTCCAGCAGCAGAATGGGGACTTCTCATACTGCTCCTGGAACAAAATCAAGTCAGGCTGAGAGACTGGGGTTTTTCAGCAGCAAGATAGTCAATGAATACAAAGCATAAAGCTTCCTCTGGTTGGCTAAGGCGGAGATGGTGACATTATCCACCTACCTTAGTCAATCAGAGGAGGCCTTGTATTTGTTGATAAAATACAAAGCTGTGAATGACTGAGGGCTTTCAGCCTGACTTGATTTTTGATTCTGCTGCTGGAACATAGAGCTCTACACCTTATGTAGCTGATGCTGCACCTATGCTTCACAGGTGCACAGTTATCAGGTTGCTGTGGCACTGTTAAAAAGACAGGGATATTGCTGGCATTAAAATGTGTGCTATTAAAGGGGGGGGGGGGGGGCACAGGCTTATGTACTGTACAGTTGCCACTTCTGGCAACTTCCCAGTTTTCCTTCATTTATACTGGGGAAAAAAACGTGTTCTTTTCTCCTTCCTCCTTATCAGTGGCGGCCCGTCCATAGGGGGCGCATGGGCGCCGCCCCCCCCCCCCCCCCCCCAGCTAGTGACAAAAAAAAGTAAAAAAAAAAAAAAAAAAAAAAAAAGGGCCCTTTAAAAAAATAAAAGTTCTTCAAGTTCACTGTGCATGGGCGCCGGCCATAGTTCACTATGGAAGCGTCATGACACTGCAATCTCGTGATTGCAGGCAAGATGCTACATTTGCGGGGTTTTGTGTTGCTTTGTGGCGCACAGCTAAGCGCCTCTCCACTATGATTGGGTCAGCCTTCTGTCTCTCTGCCTAACTGACCATTAGCATTGCCATAGGACTTGGGCGGTGCTGTCCCCCGGAAGCGTGTTGCTTTCGGTTTCTGTGCCAGTGCGATGAAGGCTCCATGAAGCAAGAACAAGGTAATGTGATCTGACACTCTGCTCTGCCAGTTTGTGTCCTCCACATACCTTGTATTGTATTCTTATGTTGTGACCTGTGATCGGACGGTGGAGGGAGGGGGAGGGGGTGCCCTGCTCTTTTAGTCAAAGTGTTGTTCCTCTACATACCTTGACTGTATTCTGCTCTGATCAGACGGTGGGGGGAGGGGGTGCCCTGCTTGTTTGTCTTTCCTCCACATACCTTCTACTGTATTACCCCGCAGTGATCTGTGAGTAGAGGGAGGGGGGAGGGGGTGCTCTGCTTCTTCTGTGCCATTCACCCAGCACTCTGCAGGAACATTTATGTGTACCATGAGGGGTCCCAGCTACAGCCATCGTATGCAGTATCCTCACCTTCACCAGGTCTCTATCTCTCTCCCTCTCTCTATCTATTATCTATCTATCTATTTATTAATCTATCTATCTATCTATTTATTAATCTATCTATCTATCTATTTATTAATCTATCTATTTATTAATCTATCTATCTATCTATCTGTTTATTAATCTATCTATCTGTTTATTAATCTATCTATCTGTTTGTTTGTCCGTCCGTCCGTCCGTCCGTCCGTCCGTCCGTCCGTCCGTCCGTCCGTCCGTCCGTCCGTCCGTCCGTCCGTCCGTCCGTCCGTCTATTTATCTGTCTGTGTACCTATCTACCTATCGGTCTGTCTGTAGGCCCTATCAAGGGCGAGTGACGGGGGGTGGGGGGGAGTCATTGGTTGGGGCTCTGTTTGCGCCCCCCCAAAAAAAATTGAGCACCAGCCGCCACTGCTCCTTATCGCTCATTGCAGGAGCCTCGCAGCTTGTAGTTCAGTAGCTTGTCTGCAGACTGGCTTCTCTTCTCATCAGAGATGCTTCATCCCATATCTGCACTGTCAGGAAGCAAGCAGAATGAACATTTAATTGTAGGAATGGAAAGCAAACTTTGCTGATTGGCTCAAGAGGCAGTAGGAGAATCCGCATCCTCTAGGCTACAGAGTGCACCACCCCCTGCTGCCTCCTCAGCCAATGAATAGTTTAAGTTGCCCCATAGGTCCTTCTCTGCTGACATCACCCTCAACTCTTTTGAGTCCTGGTCTGCCTGTATAGTAAACCAACAGGCTGGGACACATGTGAACACCATGTCCCAGTTCTACAGCTGAAAAGCTAGATTAGCCTAGCTGCTATGCCACGGTTGGATGCTCTGGGGGATTTTGACCCCCCTAAGTCCCCCTTATCTACACCCTCGATTGTGTGAAATAAAAATAAATTACGCTGCCTATTGCTTTCAGAAAATGTATCATGTTTTGGGCATTTAAGTCAGTTTTCATATACAACATTCTAATTTTAGCATGTGTGCGGATAAATCACAGGCAAATGTACAACTGTATTTCAGAGATGTACTGCATATACTTTTTTTATTTTAACTATACATTTAAATACTAACTCCAGGAAACCTAAACACCTTCCCTTGCATGACTTACACAGTAACTGTGCTTATATCTAGGGCACAGAAAAGTAGTTTTACTTACCTGGTCCTCCTCTCCCCTGACAGACAGCACTACCCTATGCTTCAGCTGTGGACTGGTCTTCAGTGTCCCCATGTCCAATGCAGAGCTATGGTCCCTGTATCAGTCTTGATGATGCCAGGAACCTTAGGCTGCTGAAGCACAGGCAAGAGGAGGCTGCAATATCTGGACTAGCAACACAAATTAGCCCACAGAAGATCTGCTTTTCCAAGTCTCTTAGACATAAACAGGGAACCTTTGCAATGTGGGCGCAGTCTTGCTGCAATGAGGGGGGGGGGGGGGGGATTTTTAGGTATCCTGGAGTTCAGCTTTAAGCATAGGTTCAAAAAAGCTACTTGCTACTATTGCGATCTTTTCTAGCTATTCTAAATGATTGATTTATAATTGCACAGAGAGGTTATTATATTTACATTTTACATTTTATTGATTTACTTGTCTGCAGGCCAGGCTGTTGTGTTAGCCCCCCCATGAACTATAATTCTTCTCGTAATCTCCCTGATGAAGTGTTGAGTTTTATAAAGTCGCACCCCTTGGTGGAGGATTCTATTCCCCCTCTCGGAAGCGCCCCTTGGATTACCAGGACATTAACAAGGTAAAAAATATCCAAGACAAATACAGACTACAATGAGCTATAATTCAGTTATGATGACATTTTCTTCGCAATCAACATAGAGGCATACGTATGGGGGTCGCAGGGGTCGCCATTGTGACCTGGTTCCATGCTCCAGGGGCTCTTATGGCCCCTTTAACACCTGGATATGAGGGTGGTGAGGGTGATGGTATATAGAGGAACCGTTCCCTCCATGTAACCGTTGAATGCCCGCTTCTCCTCTTCTTCCCACAGACATTCAGCAGCTATAGGAGGGAAATAGAGGGCATTGGTTCCTCCACGTGCCGCTCCCACTGCCTCCTTATCGCTGTCCTGGGCTCCTGTGTGCTTCCCTGGCACCTCCGGCAAGTGCAGCGGGGGATCTGTCAGGATGAAGAGCAGGGAAGGAGCTGTTAAATGTGTAATTTACCGACCTCTGCCTTGTTTTAATGCATAGAGTCAGTGATCGGTACCAATCACTGACTTTTTTGTCCATTAATTTGTAGCTGGGGCATAGTAAACTGGATTTATCTGTCCAAATCTGTCCAAACCAGAGTCTAGTAGACATCCCGGGCATGATAAAGTTTGAAAAATGAATCATTAATCATTAATTATAATATAATAAATAACAATAAATAATTATAACAAATAATAATATAATAATAATACTAAAAATGATTCAATAAAGTAATCAAATCAAAAACACAGAACTTTGCTCAGTTGCAGAATTGTCGCTGTCATTACTTTCAGTGTTTGATGCCGAATCTCCCCACAAATCATTATCTCTCAATTCTGCTAGTGATTCTAATTTATTATCACTGTTTTCTAGCTGGTCTAAAACCACTTTTGATGTAAAGTGACACTTTTTGGTTGCTATGGACAATCTCCAGTTTCCAGGCAGAAAGAACAGTTTTTATAATATAAAATTGCATGCAGGGCACTGGACAGACCTCTAGGGACAAAAGAGATGTGAAATAAATAATGTGTGTTGGAATTGAACAAGAAGTAATGTTATATATCTACACATCTGTTTGTACAACCAAACTCAGCCATATTGATATTTGCAGTCCCACATGTTTAAAAGGTATAGAGGAATGTGGCACCAAACAGAATCTGCATAGCAAAGGAGTTATCTTCAGCCCACCTGGTGTGCACGAAGCTTCAAAGAGGTTGATGACAAAGACGGCCCAGGGCACATCGACTGAAATACTGTCCACAGAAGCCAAGTATGGCAGGACAGTCAGTAATATAAGGAGGGCTGTCATGTGAACACTGATTGGTCCAAAGCAAATGGGACTGGCAGTAGGATGCGGTTTGGATGGTGTGTGTTTATCAAAAAGGGATTCATCAAAGAGAGCTGTCTCTCTGTTTGCTGCAAGAGCCTGCCATGTGGTGATTCGGCCTACTCTGGGTGATGTCTTCGGCCTAAACCTCATGGTGAAGGCCCTCTCCTGGTCTGAGCCTAGCCGATGCAGCAAAGCCTCACGGAGGACCATATGATAAGTATCTTTCATATTTTTGTATTATATGTTCTGATTGTAAGCTTTGTGATATTGTAACGTCTTTTTAATACTTTTTGTTAGCTTTCCTAATTTCTTGGGAAATAAATAAGATAGTGTTTTACTAGCAGCAATGTGTGTGTTTTCATAAGTAACTTTATATCAGTGTGCCTAGTAGGGTTTTATAAACAAGATAACTATGGTAAGAGACAAGGTAATAATAGTTTGTAGAGCACAGAATGTCCTTCAATGTGATACAGTAATGTAATCTGTAAGATTACAGTGTAGTGTATGTATTGTATGTGTTTCACTTTTTGAATTTGGCGCCGTTCTCCTTCCCCATGCATTGCAATGCTCGCAGGGAACGGGGCCTGGCTCCGTGATGATTCGAGCGGAGGACGAGCCTCTCACACTGCCGGCAGACATTGCAGGATCCTGGGGACAAGGTAAGAGTAAGCTCTTCCTGGATCCTGCGATGTGATCTCTGGCTCAGGGTTACCACTTTTGGTTCTGAAATTCCACCCCGAGCCAGACTTAGGAATACCGCCAGGGAAGTTAATTCTGTGCAGATGAGGTGGCAGAGAAAGGGACTGATAAATCTGTCTTTATTCCCTTTCTTTCTCAAAAGTGAGACACAAGGGGTCTGTATTATGTAAAAAATAATAAAAAATAAAAATAGTAAAAACAAAAATAAAAATGGTAAAATAAGACCACAAAAATAAAAACATCAATGGCAGAACTACCAGGGTCACAAAGGTCACACTTGTGACTGGACTCTGATGTTCCGCCATCATGGAAGGACCCCAAGATGACAGAGGGAGATTAGGGAAGTAAACAAGTGGCTGGTGTAGTAAGGAGGGGTTTGAGTTCTTGGAGGACTGGGCCGACTTTTCAGTCGATAACCAGTACTATAGAAGGGACAGACTGCACTTAAATGAGGAGGATGCAGATCAGCTGGAAATGAAAATGCCCAAAAAGTTAGAAGGGTTTTTAAACTAGGTGATGGGGAGGAGATCCAGAGGTAGAGATAGGCAGGAACATATTCCAGAGGATAGTATTGGGGGCATTAGTGATAGGTTGACCAAAGCACATAAACCCAAGGTAAGTATAGTAGCAATTCCTAGTTGCAATCTTGGAACACCCAATAGGAGGATAATATACGTCTAAACTACGTGGCATGTTCACTAGAGATGGCCTTGCGGTTCGCCTGGGGTCAGTTCACTGCAAACTTTGCTCGTTCGCGATTCGACAAACCGGCGGACTTCTGGCGCTGTTCGCGGCAGACATATTTGTTTACATTGTGAAGAACTTTGACCAATGACGCATCCATCATGGGGTACAGGACAGCCAATTGAGACATTTCAGCACATGGACATACCCCCTACCTTTTAAATAGACCTGATCTGGCGGCCATTTTACATTCTGTCTTTTTTCAGTTTAGGGAAAGGACGCTGTGTGGAGCAGGGACAGTCAGTCTGTAATCACTAGCTATTACTATTAGGTCCACAAAAGTCCTTTTACGGACTGGTATAGTTGTACAGTATATAGGGTTGACTTGTAATACACTTAATAATATACTTTCTTTCAAATATAGAAATCATATTATAGTGCACTACAGTGCTGACCGATTCTGCAGCTGTCTTTTCTCAGTGTAGGGACAGTTTGGTGTTTGGAGCAGGGACAGTCTGTCTGTAATCACTAGCTATTACTATTAGGTCCACAAAGGTCCTTTTAAGGACTGGTATAGGTGTACAGTATATAGGGTTGTAATACACTTATAATATACTTTCTTTCAAATATAGAAAGCATATTATAGTGCACTGCAGTGCTGACCAATTCTGCAGCTGTCTTTTCTCAGTGTAGGGATAGAGTTTGCTGTTTGGAGCAGGGACAGTCTGTAATTCACTAGCTAGCTACTATTAAGCCCTGTACACACGAGCGGACTTTTCAACATCCAAAGTCCGACGGACTGATTCCGTCAGACTATTCGATCTTGTGTGGGCTGCAACGGACTTTTGACTCGCCAAAGTCCGAAGGACTTTAGAATATGGAACGTGCTTCAAATTTTTCCGAAGGAACTCCGCCAGACCCGGTCCCTTCGAAAAGTTTGCTCGTGTGTATGCTATTCCGACGGACTAAAACCGACGCTAGGGCAGCTATTGGCTACTGGCTATGAACTTCCTTATTCAAATCCAGTCGTACGTCATCACGTTCGAATCCGTCGGAGTTTAGTGTGATTGTGTGTGGCCAAGTCCGCTCAGCCGAAAAGTCCGTCAGAACTCTGTCGGAACTCCGTCAGAACTCCGACGGAACTCCTTCGGAAGTCTGTCGGACATAAGTCCTCTCGTGTGTACGGGGCTTTAGGTCCACAAACGTCCTTTTAAGGACTGGTATAGGTGTACTATTTGGTGTGCAGGGGTGTAATACACGTATAAAATACTTTCAAATATAGAAAGCATAGTATAGTGCATTTCCACTGTGCATCATTGTGACTGCTGAGCATTTGTGCAGTGATACTACAAAGAGTGACAAACGCAATTAGAAAAAAGTATTATAACTGGTGTGGTAAGACCAGTGGCCCCCCCAAAACGACAGATTAAAGCGGGTGTTATATATCTTCTTCCACATATACTGCACTTCTCTAGAGACTTTTGTCACAGGGTCATTTAAAAAATGACAGACAAAGGAAGAGGCAGGCCCTTCCGCAGGGGTGGTAGGGGTAGGGCAGGAGCAATGGGTTTGAACCAAAGTGGGAAATTGCAGAAGGTACGTTCGATTACGTCAAAGGACGCACCAGACTTGGTTGAGTGGCTCACTCAGCCTTACTCTTCTGCACCCTCCTCATCCCCTCGATCTGCACCCTCTTCACTCTCTGCTGTGTGCATCCCCAAAGACGCTACCACCAACACCACCACCACCATATACCCTCCGCTTGAGTCACAGGAATTATTTTCCGATCCATCACAAGACATTTCCGATGCGCAGCCATTCTTGGCATTGGATCAGGAAGAGGAAGTAGCAACAACCACCACTCAGCGGTCTGACGACAGTACCCAGATCAGCCCAAGGAGGTTGGTCCCCGCTGTTGCTGCCTATTCGGAGATCTCTAATTATAGAGGTGGGGAAGGTGACATCGATGATGACGTGTCTAGTGATGTCACGTGTGTGCACACAAGAGAGGAAGAGGAGGGGAGTTCAGAGGGAGATATGGACCATCAGATAGGGAGGAGAAACAGGCAGAACTTACATTGCACAGGAGGGACAATGTATCAGGAGCGAGGCATCAACCATGTACGGTCACATCTGGCGCTCCCAGGATGCAGAGTCCGCTGCTGACAATAGTGTTGCCATCTGGAGCCTTTGCAGTCAATGTATAAGTCGCGGTAAGCCCAACACTCACCTAGGGACGACTGCCTTAAGAAGGCACATGAGCTGCCATCGCTGAGCCCAGTGGGAGCAATGGAACCCACAAAGCCATACTCCAGGCTCTTCTACTTCTCCTTCTCCTCTCTCCTCAGAATTGTCCTCCACTCCACCTTCCATCATGCCGTCCTCACGTTTTTCTGGAAAAAGGCAGGCTTCCGTGGGCCAAGAGTTCGAGCGTAGAAAAATTATGACGCCGGATAACCCTCTTGCCCAACGGTTGACGGCTGGCTTGTCAGAACTGATAGCCCGCCAACTACTGCCATATAAACTGGTGGACTCGGAGGCCTTTCGAAAGTTTGTGGCCATTGGAACACCACAATGGAAGGTCCCAGGAAGGAAGTTTTTTTTCAAAGAAGGGCATCCCAGAGCTATATGGCCATGTTCAGTGGCAAGTGAATGCATCTCTGGCACACAGTGTCGGTGCCAAGATACATCTGACCACAGACACGTGGTCTAGCAAACACGGGCAGGGAAGCTATATAACTTTTACTGCCCACTGGGTGAACCTTCTGACGGCCATCAAGCATGTAACCCGTGGCACCAGTGTAGATTTGGTTTTACCGCCACGGATTGCATGCAGGCGTGCCTCTTCTTCTCCTCCTCTGCCTACTCCATCCTCCCTCTCCTCGTCGGCCTTTTCCGCTGCTAGCGTCTCTTCTGCTGCACCGCCCAAGATCCCCAGAACCTATTCGACATGCTAGTTGAGACTTTGCCATGCTGTGCTGCGTCTGTTGTGCCTGGAAGCCAAGAGCCACATTGGCCCTGCACTCCTTTCAGCTTTGCATTCACAGGAAGATCAGTGGCTAACACCGCTCAATTTGACAGTTGGTAAAGTGGTGTGTGACAACGGTGCCAATCTGCTTAGTGCATTGAAACAGGGCAAAATTACACATGTGCCATGAATGGCACACGTCTTAAACTTGGTCGTGCAGCGATTCATTGTCAAATACCCTGGGGTCCAGAACATCTTTCGGCAGGCAAGGAAAATCTCTGCCCATTTCAGAAGACATTCAGCGGCGACACAATCGGTCGGTCGGATGTCTTATTTGTGATTGCCCGACGCAATGGAACTCAAGCTTCTATATGTTTGATAGGCTGCTCCAGCAGAAACGTGCAGTTAACGACTACCTGTACAACTATGTGGCAGAACAGGTTCTGGGGAGCTTGGTTTTTTCACTGCGCCAGTGGCTGCTCATGCGCGATGCATGCAGACTTCTGCGGCCATTTGATGAGATCACCAAACTGGTCAGTCGCAGCCATGGCGCGATCAGTGACATCGTACCTTATGCCTTCTTTATGGAGAGTGCATTGCGTCGTGTCATTGATCAAGCCGTGCAGGAGCAGGAAGATGAGGAAGTCGCAATGCTGAATGAATTCCCAGGGGGGGCTACTCTATCTGAGACAAGTCAACAACAGGAGTCTGAAGAGGAGTCAGAGGAGGATGGTGCCAGGGCGGATTAGGAGGAGCAAGAAGAGCATGCTTTAAACCTTTCTGGGATCCCTGTTGTTGTCCGTGGATGGGGGAGGAGAACGAGGAGGATGACATTATCCTGGATGATGAGCAGCAGCCAGGCCACCACAGCGCTTCCAGTTTAGTGCAAATGGGGGCCTTTATGCTCCAGTGTTTTAACAGGGACCCCCGTATAAAAAGCATAAAGGTAAAGGACCAGTACTGGGTGGCAATGTACTTAGACCCCCGGTACAAACACAAAATGGTGGATTTGTTACCACCATCACAGAGAGCTGTCAGAATGGAGCACTTACAGGCCTTGCTTAGAGAAATGCTGCATTATGCTTTTGCGTGCGCTGGCAGAGGAATTCCCACTCCCAGAGAAAGAGTTGCGGGTACCAATTCAACAGCGCCTGCAAGAAGAGGCAGTTTGAAGATGTGTTGGTCACTTCTGATATGAGATCATTCTTTCAGCCGACCCATCTACAGGTGTCATCCGGATCCAGCATCAGGGAAAGCCTAGACCGACATGTGTCCGACTACATTGGGTTAACGGCCAATGTGGACGCTCTGAGAAGTGATGAACCCCTGGACTACTGGGTGGGCAGGCTTGACCTCTGGCCAGAGCTTGCACAATTTGCAATGGAATTGTTGGCTTGCCCCTCATCCAGTGTCCTGTCTGAAAGGACGTTCAGCGCAGCAGGGGGGATTGTGACCGATAAGTGTACTCGCCTAGCTCACGACAGTGTTAACTACCTCACATTTATAAAAATGAATGAGGCATGGATCTCTGAGGAATTCAACACATGTGACCAGTCGACCATGTATATGCATAACTCTATAAACGATTTATATAATCTAGCACACTGACCTTTTTTTCTAACTTTGGCTTACTTGTACAAAAAAGCACACCATACTATATGCCCCTACCCTCCTGTTTGAAGAGGTTGAGCGCTGTCATATTTTTGGGTCCCACAGCGAGTTGCTGGTGTCAGTGCTGGTGTCAGTGCTCTCTATCTTGGTGCTGGTGTGGTGTTAGTGCTCTCTATCACGGTGCTGGTGTCAGTGCTCTCTATCACCGTGCTGGTGTGGTGTCAGTGCTCTCTATCTCGGTGCTGATGTCAGTGCTCTCTATCACGGTGCTGGTGTGGTGTCAGTGCTCTCTATCATGGTGCTAGTGTCAGTGCTCTCTATCACGGTGCTGGTGTGGTGTCAGGGCTCTCTATCTCGGTGCTGGTGTGGTGTCAGGGCTCTCTATCTCAGTGCTGGTGTGGTGTCAGTGCTCTCTATCACGGTGCTGGTGTCAGTGCTCTCTATCACGGTGCTGGTGTGGTGTCAGTGCTCTCTATCATGGTGCTGGTGTCAGTGCTCTCTATCATGGTGCTGGTGTGGTGTCATTGCTCTCTATCATGGTGCTGGTGTGGTGTCAGGGCTCTCTATCTCGGTGCTGGTGTCAGTGCTCTCTATCTCTGTGCTGGTGTCAGTGCTCTCTATCACAGTGCTGGTGTCAGTGCTCTCTATCACAGTGCTGGTGTCAGTGCTCTCTATCACGGTGCTGGTGTGGTGTCAGTGCTCTGTATCTCGGTGCTGGTGTCAGTTCTCTCTGTCTCTGCGCTGGTGTCAGTACTCTCTATCAAGGTGCGGGTGTCAGTGCTCTCTATCACGGTGCTGGTGTGGTGTCAGTGCTCTCTATCTCGGTGCTGGTGTCAGTGTTCTATCTCAGTGCTGGTGTCAGTGAGGGAGATAGCAGCGGAGAAGCCAATCAGCAGGCAGTGCCAGCACCATGGCTGAGGATCAGCACTGGACTGGCACCTCCGGACCACCGCAGTGGAGCCCTGCATAGGTGGGGGTAAGGGCCGGGCAGAGGGAGGAGCTCAAGCACAGGTTGGCACACTGGGACACTGGCACAGGACTGCGCTGCCCTGACTGTGGCACTGATCATCTCCTGCACCCCCTTCATAGCCTGGCCTGACCTTGCCTCTCCTCCATGGCCTTCATTCGCTCCTGAATTGACAAAATTTCACAGATAAAAAAAAGAATGCTTGTCGTTGTCGATCCCAGATTCAGATTCACCAGATTCACTATACTTCTGGTATGTCAGTGTCCATGTTGTGGGACTATGTGTGCACAGCTAGTAAGTATTTTGTGGCTGAAAATATGACCTGGAGGTTTTTAAGGTCCACCTGCCATTAAAGTGAATGGGGTCCGCCACGAACCTGAGGTTCCCGAACATTTGGGCACGTTTGCAGATCATGTTCGCGAAACGTCCCGTTGGAAGTTCATCCATGACTAATGTTCACCAATGCCAGGAGCCTGGCAGACAAGATGGGTGAACTAGATATACTGTTGTGTGAGTGAGGATTTGAATTTTGTGGGAATTTCAGAGACCTGGTTCAACAGCTCTCATGATTGGCTGGTAAACATTCAAGGGTATACCCTTTATCGCAATGATAGAGAGGGTAAATGGGGTAGGGGTGTGCCTATATATCAAGAATAATATACAAGTGGATGTGAGAGATGATATCACTAATGGATCTAGGGAGGAGGTGGAATCCTTATGGGTAGAGCTCTAAAGGGATAAAGCTAAGGGGAAAATAATACTGGGAGTATGCTATAGGTCCCCTAACCTGACCTGAGGGAGGAAGGGGAGACAGATCTCCTATCACAAATTGGATTAGCAGCATGGATGGGAAGCGTTATCATCAGGGCTTTTTTTCAGCAGGAACTAGGGGGAACTCAGTTCCACCACCTCTGACTCAGATCTTCTGCTCCCTGCTCACCACTATCACTTGGTAACACTGAAGTCCAGCTTCTACAAGTGGAAGCTTAACTCAGGTGGCCAGGGTTCAGTGCACTCATGGGCAGGAGAGGGTCTCCATTTTTTCCCCTGATGACCAGTTGTTGATGCTCCTACTGCACGATCTCCCTTGCAAGTGACTGTAGTATAGTATAGTATGCTGGGAGGTATACAGCCGGATAGGCGTTTCAGCTTAATATTGCAACAAAAGTAAGACATATGGCAGATGGTAGAGCTTTTAAGGAGAGGGGGAGAAAATGAGGGCAGTGGAAAGAGGGGGTTGTATGCAGAGGGAAGAGCTATTATTTGATGCCATTTGGAAAGTATGTATGTGTGGCGGGCATGGTTGAGTTCCTGCACCTATTCTCTGAGAAAAAAAGCCCTGGTTATCATAATAGGGGATTTTAATTATCCAGACATAGACTGGGCGGAGGGAACTGCGCATTCAGCTAAGGACTGCCAGTTCCTAAATGTCTTGCAGGACAATTTTATGGGTCAGATGGTAGACGCACCAACTAGAAATAAAGTATTACTGGATCTACTGATTACCAACAATACAGACCTGATCACGGATGTGGAAATACGGGGCAATTTAGGTAACAGTGATCACAGGTTAATTGGCTTCCGTATAAATAACACAAATAGGAAACATAAAGGGAATACAAAGACACTGAATTTCAAAAGAGCCAACTTCCCTAAACTATGAACCTTACTAGAAGGCATAAATTGGGATAAAATCTTAGGAACAAAGAACACAGAGGAGAGATGGGTTTGCTTTAAGAGCATATTAAATAAGGGTATTAGCCAATGCATCCCATTGGGTAATAAATTTAAAAAAGCAAACAAAAGTCCTGGATGGCCTAACTCCAATGTAAAAATGCATATAAAAGCAAAGGAGAAGGCCTTCAAAAAATACAAGGTTGAGGGATCATCATCAGCATTCAGACTTTATAAAGAATGCAACAAGGAATGTAAGGCTGCAATAAGGATGGATAAGATAGAACATAAAAGACACAATCCCAAGAAATTCTTTAAGTATGTAAACAGTAAAAAACGTAGGACAGACCATATTGGCCCCATAAAGAATGAGGAAGGACATTTGGTTACAAAGGGAAAGATGGGGAGATGGCGAAGGTATTGAATTTATTCTTCTCCTCAGTCTTCACGAGGAAATCGGGGGGCTTCAGTAACCAAAACTGCAGTGTTTATCCTCATGACACATCACAGGAAGCACCTCCATGGTTAACAGAGGACAGAATTAAAATTAGAGTTGAGAAACTTAACATTAATAAATCACCGGGACCAGATCGCTTGCACCCAAGGGTACTTAGGGAGCTCAGTCAAGTAATTGCCAGACCATTGTTCCTAATTTATACTAATAGTCCACTGACTGGAATGGTGCCAGCTGATTGGAGACAAGCCAATGTAGCAACAATATTTAAAAAGGGCCCAAAATACATCCCTGGGAATTTCAGACCTGTTAGCCTAACATCAATAGTATGTCAAATCTTGGAGGGGATGATAAGGGACTATATACAAGATTTTAGTAATGAGAACGGTATCATTAGCAGTAATCACCATGGATTCATGAAGAATCGTTCTTGCCAAACCTATCATATAAATGTACTCACCGAGGCCAAGATGCTGAGAGCGGTCGCTGTTGCGACTCGGCGCAGACCACCCCTGAAGGTGGCACAGAGGGTGGTTGCACCAAGAGGCACAAGCTATCAGTAGGACAGTCACTTGCTAGTAGATCAGCAGGGCTGAAAGGTGATGTCCCGTGGGAAGGTCCAGAAGCAATGGTAGCAAGTCCGTAAGGCAAAGGGAGAATCCAGGAGGCAGGCCAGGAGTCAAACACAGTCAGGGCTGGTGCAAGAATTTTTTACACCCTAGGCGAAACCTCATTTTGCTGCCCCTCATTGGCTCCGCCCATGACCCCACCCCCTTTTCAATATGTGACCCACCTGACCATTACACACACACTGACCTACCTACCTGAAACATACACTGACCTACCTGACCATTACACATACACTGACCCACCTACCTGACACATACACTGACCTACCTACCTGACACACACACTGACCTACCTGACCATTACACATACACTGACCCACCTACCTGACACAATGCACTGACCTACCTGACCATTACACACACACTGACCTACCTACCTGACCATTACACACACACACACACACACACTGACCTACCTGACCATTACACGCACACACACTGACCTACCTACCTAACACATACACTGACCTACCTGACCATTACACGCACACACACACTGAGCTACCTACCTGACACATACACTGACCTACCTGACCATCACACACACATACACTGACCTACCTGACCATTACACACACATACACTGACCTACCTGACCATTACACACACATACACTGACCTACCTGACCATTACACACATACACACTTACTTACCTACCTGACACATACACTGACCTACCTACCTGACCATTACACACACTGACTTACCTACCTGACACATACACTGACCTATCTGACCATTACACACACACTGACCTACCTATCTGACTCCTATTTCCTGCACTACTCACCCCCCACACACCGCTCGCTGTAGATAGGGAGGATCCACCCTCCTTCCTTATCTCTGCTTCATCGACCATCACATCCAGGCTCTCCTCAGCACTGGGCGGGCGGTGTTGCTCTGGTGTCCCCGCTGGCCGGGAGGTCAGCTAACAGATGCTGCACCTCTCGATGCTCTGATCTCCACCGAGCCCCGCCCCTCCGCTGCACACACACAGCACCGCTCCAGAGGGACAGGCTGGAGCAAAGGAGTCCCGAAGCGGCGCTGTGAGCTTTTACTCTGAAGAGTGTGAGGGAACAGCAGGGCGCTCAGTGGGACACATTGGGGGATTGGAGGCATGCAGATGTGTTCCCGGGACAGAGGCCGTGGCTGCGCCCTGGGGGGTAGTGCGCCCTAGGCGGCTGCCTACTCCGCCTAGTGGTAGCACCGGCCCTGAACACAGTCCAGATCAGAAGACAACAAGTACCAGGGATGCTGAGGCAGAAGGATAATCCAAAGACAAGCCACGGGTCGAACACAGGAGATAGCAGGTAAGTCCAGATGCAGGCTGAGGGTCAAACACGTTCAGAAAGCGGGAGTCCAAGGTCAAGCCATAGGTCGGGTCAGGAGGAGATCAGCGAGGTCGATGAGGCAATAAGGGTCACAACGGGTAATACAGATCACAGGAACAGACGTGGGAATCACAGGAAGCTGAAGACGAACCAGCAGTGTGTTTGGATGACCTCACTTCCTTTATAGGTCAGCGAGGGGTCACACCCTGTGAGTGTGTGCTTGTGTGCTTTAGCTTATTCCTATTGCGCACAGCTGTGCACCAGAGCACTTTACCCGTGCGCATCTTATGACAAAACCAATCTACTAGCCTTCTATGAGGAGGTGAGTTGCCAGCTAGATAATGGAAGGCCCATAGACGTGGTGTATCTGGATTTTGCAAAAGCATTTGACACAGTTCCCCATAAACGTTTACTGTATAAAATAAGGTCCATTGGCATGGACCATAGGGCGGGTACCGTATATACTCGAGTATAAGCCGAGATTTTCAGCCTCTTTTTTGAGGCTGAAAGTGCCCCCCTCTGCTTATACTCGAGTCATCGCTGTCTGCCCGCTCGATCAGCGTGTCGAGCAGACAGACAGCGGCCATTCTATCATTCAAAAGCCGCGCCTCCGGCTCCGCCTTCGCCTGTGATAGGCGGAACACTGAATTTCCCAGCAGCCTGTGTTCCGCCTATCACGGACATCGTATCATCCTCGTACTACGGACGAGGATGATACGATGTCCGTGATAGGCGGAACACAGGCTGCTGGGAAATTCAGTGTTCCGCCTATCACAGGCGAAGGCGGAGGCTTTTGAATTTTACAATGGCCGCCGAGGCGCCGACGAAGAGGGCACGGGACGGAGGCAAGGCAAGGCACGGCACGGCACGGGACGGGACGGGACGGAGGCAAGGCACGGCGGCAAGGCACGGCGGCAAGGCACGGGACGGAGGCTCGGGACAAAGGCTCGGGACACAGGTAGGCTGGACACACACACACACACACACACACACACACACACACACACACACACACGGATGGATGGATGGAGACACACACACACAGGGATGGATGGATGGAGACACACACACACAGGGATGGATGGATGGATGGATGGAGACACACACACACAGGGATGGATGGATGGATGGACACACACACACACAGGGATGGATGGACGGACACACAGGGATGGACGGACACACAGGGATGGACGGACACACAGGGATGGACGGACACACACACAGGGATGGACAGGCATGTCTCACCCTCGGCTTATACACGAGTCAATAAGTTTGCCAGTTTTTTTGGGGGTAAATTGGGGGCCTCGGCTTATATTCGGGTCGGCCTATACTCGAGTATATACGGTACATGGATTGAAAACTGTCTACAAGGGCGAGTTCAGAGGGTGGTGATAAATGGGGAGTACTCGGAATGGTCAGGGGGGGGGGGGTAGTGGGGTCCCCCAGGGTTCTCTGCTGGGACCAATCCTATTTAATTTGTTCATAAGCGACCTGGAGGATGGGGTAAACAGTTCAATCTCTGTATTTGGGGACGATACTAAGCAAAGCAGGGCAATAACTTCTCCGCAGGATGTGGAAACCTTGCAAAAAGATCCGAACAAATTAATGGGGTGGGCAACTACATGGCAAATGAGGTTCAATGGTGAAAAATGTAAAATAACGCATTTGGGTGGCAAAAATATGAATGCAATCTATACGGGGGGGGGGCTCTGGGGGAATCTAGGATGGAAAAGGACCTGGGGGTCCTAGTAGATGATAGGCTCAGCAATGGCATGTCATGCCAAGTTGCTGCTAACAAAGCAAACAGAATATTGGCATGCATTAAAAAACTCCAGAGATAAAATGATATTTCTCCTGCTCTAAAAGACTCTGATCCGGCTGCACCTAGAGCAGTGGTCACCAACCTTGTCCTCAGGGCCCACTAACAGGCCAGGTTTTATGTATTACCTTGGGGAGATGCAGACTAGAATACTGCAATCACTGAGCAGCAAATGATATCACCTGTGATGTATTTCACTTATCTTGCAAACCTGGCCTGTTGGTGGGCCCTGAGGACAGGGTTGATGACCACTGACCTAGAGTATGCTGTCCAGTTCTGGGAATCAGTCCTCGGGAAGGATGTTCTGGAAATGGAGCGAGTGCAAAAAAGGGCAACAAAGCTAAGAAAGGGTCTGGATGACATTAGTTATGAGGAAAGGTTGCAAGCACTGAACTTATTCTCTCTGAAGAAGAGACCCTTGAGAGGGGCTATGATTTCAATATACAAATACCATACTGGGAGTTTAACAAGACTCATGGCCACTCATTAAAATTAGAAGAAAAGAGGTTTAACCTTAAACTACGTAGAGGGTTCTTTACTGTAAGAGCAGCAAGGATGTGGAATTCCCTTCCACAGGTGGTGGTCTCAGTGGTGACATTGATAGTTTCAAGAAACTATTAGATAATCACCTGAATGACCACAACCTACAGGGATATACAATGTAATACTGACATATAATCACACACATAGGTTGAACTTGATGGACTTGTGTCTTTTTTCAACCTCACCTACTATGTAATGCGAAAAAACTTGACATAATTGTTATATGAACAAACTTAAATCAATACAATTTAACCAGGTTGTGTCAGAGGGGCTGAGGTTGTTCTTGGAGTCTTGGAACAGAGAACCCAAATTACCAAACAGCTCTATATACACTTAAAAATGAACACCCAAAAGCAAATAATGCTACAAAAAAGTTCATTATATGGGCCACTGGTATTTATAGATGTTGATCATATTCCTCTTGAATCTCCTGTTCTCCAGAGAGAATACATTCAGTTCAGCTAATTTTACCTCATAGCTGAGCTCTTCCATGCCTCTTATTAATTTGGTTTCCCTTCTCTGCACATTCTCCAGTTCGCAGATATCCTTTTTGTCAACTGGTGCCCAAAATGTAACTGCATATTGAAGATGAGAATAAAAGCAGAAACTGCACTTAGTGAAATTAAAACAGTGTAAAGTGAAATCAACAAATAACAGCAGAATTCATATCATAGACATCAGAATACTGTGATAACAAGAATGCTACAAATAAACAGTGTGTTGCACTGTTACATACATCCAAAATATTAATAAAACAAACCAAGAATGTGAAAAATAAGTCCACATCAAACAGTCCCAAAGAAATATATAAAAGAGCACCCACTTGTGAAATTCAGCATTAGTAACCACTTCCATCAACTTCAGTGCTCCAGCCACCACCACCACCACATAAAGCCACTTTACTAAAGCCCAAGACTTCATAACATGAAAGGTCTAAAATTGCTTTAGATCTTTTTTCAGTAGAATGGATGGTTTTCACTCAGCAGGATACTGTATGCACTAAAAACTTGTTTTCACATGTAAAAAGGGGAGAGAGAGGAGCCACATAGTGTAGTATTTTCTTCAAATATTTAATTGGGCAAAGAAAACAAAGGGCAAGAGAAACAGCCAGGCATTAACAAAATAAAATGCCTCCCACCTGAGCCAGCATGATGTTGTCACCGTTTGATCCTGCTCTCTCCACAACCCAGTGTTTCAGGGAGCAGGGGGGAGGGGGGAGAGAGAGACAGAGACTGACAGTTACCAGCTCTCTGCTCAGGAGGGAGCACTGAGAACTGAGTTTTCAGCGGTGTTTGATTACCCGGTTCTCAGCTTTGGAGCCAGCAGGGGGACAGATGCAGCATCCAAGGGGTGCTGAAGGGGTGCATATATCTGAATGCACAGTGTCTGCATTTGGATCTGTGCACCCACTTATATAGGTGAAGCTCTCTGGTGGATACAGATGCAGCAAAAAGTGGCTCAGCATACAGGACCTGTCTCAGTGCTTGTCTAAATTTATTAAAACTAGAGCAGACAGAATCTGGAGCAGCTGTGCATGGTAACCAATCAGCTCATAGCTTTCATTTTCAAAGCTCAACAAGCTGAATATAGAAACTGATTGGTTGCCATGTTCAGCTGTTTCAGGTTCTGACTGCACCAGTTTTGATAAATTCCCCTCACTGTGTTTTTACATTTCTTATTCCTGACTATTGCATTCTAAGTACAACACATGCTTTGTTAAAGTGGTTGTAAAGGCTCAAGGTTTTTTAACTTCATGCATTCTATGCATGAAGGTAAAAAACCTTCTGTGTACAGCAGCCCCCCCCCCCCCCCCCAGCCACACTTAATAATTATCTGAGCCCCTCTCGGTCCAGCGATGTCCATGAGAGCCTTTGCTCTCCAGGGACTCGCACTCCTAATTGGCTTTTGGCAGCAGTGAGAGCCATTGACTCCCGCTGCTGTCAATCACAGCTAGTGAGCAAATCAGGAGACAGAGTGGGCGGGTCTGTGCCTGCTTGGATGCCCCCATAGCAAGCTGCTTGCTGTGGAGGCACCCCGAAGAAGGGAGGGGCCAGGGGCGCCGGGGAAGGACCCAAGAAGAGGAGGATCCAGGCTGCTCTGTGCAAAATGACTGCACAGATGGAGGCTTATATATCATCCAGCCAGACCCCTACTCTGTCCCCTGAAAACATAGCTGAACTAGAGGCCCGATCACTACAGACGAGCTGGAACTGGCGCTTAAGCTGACTAAACCTGGAAAGGCACCTGGGCCAGATGGCTTTACCCTTGCATACTATAAGACCCTGCTCCCGGCCCTTAGCTCTCATATGGTGAGTTTTTTTAATGCTATAGGGAACGCGGCCACCTTCGCTCATGACACCACCAGGGCCCATATCACGGTCATTCCTAAAGACGGTAAGGACCCCTTGGTTTGTGGTAGCTACAGACCAATCTCGCTGCTGAACACTGATCTCAAGCTGTTTACTAAAATTTTAGCGACCCGGTTAGCCCGTCACTTACAGACCCTGGTTCACCTAGATCAGGTGGGTTTCGTCCCTTCGAGGGAAGCTAGAGACAGCACGACTAAAGTGTTGAACTTAATATACATTGCTAATCAAACCAGCACACCTTCCGTATTTTTAAACACCGATGCAGAAAAAGCCTTTGATAGGGTTAACTGGGAGTACCTGTTCGCGGTTCTTTCTCCGGCATGTGGGACTGGGTGAAAAAATGATTAATTGGATTACCCAGATATATACTGCCCCGACAGCACAAATTAAAGTGAATGGGGTCCTGTCAGACCCCCTTTCTATTAAAAATGGAACTAGACAGGGCTGCCCATTGTCCCCCCTTCTCTTTGCCCTTTCCCTGGAACCTTTCTTATGCAAAATTAGAAACAATCCTGATATCCAAGGCCTGATAGCGGGAGGTGTCCAATACAAGGTCTCCGCTTATGCGGACGACTTGATGTTTTCCCTTTCGAACCCGGCAATATCCCTCCCGAATCTCCTCAGGGAATTTGAGGAGTACGGACGGATCTCTAACCTGAAAATGAACTACACTAAATCGGAGGCTATGGGAGTAGCACTCCCGCAAGCTGCCATGAACACACTCCACTCCAGTTTTAATTTTAAATGGACAACCGTGGCACTGACATATTTGGGGACCTTGATTCCTGCGAATCTAGACCACGTCTTTAAGCTTAATTTTCCACCCCTGTTAACTAGAGCCCGCACCCTGCTGGAGTCCTGGCATAAAGGCCTACACTCTTGGTTTGGCAGGTGCAACCTCATCAAGATGTGCATCTTACCCAAATTTTTATATTTACTGCATGCACTGCCCGTCCTGGTCCCCGCCTCGTTCTTTCGACAGGTACATGGGATGTTTACTAGATTTATCTGGGCAAATAAAAAACCGAGACTGGCCCGGACTCTACTCTCCCTACCCAAACTTCACGGGGGCCTCGCAGTCCCGGATGTGAAGAAATACTACCATGCGGTTCATCTCGGTAGGATTATTGACTGGGGTCGCCACCGGGATTTCAAGCTGTGGACCCGGTAGAACAAGCCCAAATGCAGGTGCCACTACAGGGAGCTATCTGGTGCTATGCACACCTCCCTAAGAATATGAAAAGTCATCCCCTGATAGGGGTAACGCTGAGGGTGGGATCGAAGTTCTGTTCAGACGGGCCACTATCCACGTCTAACTCTCCGCTCTATCCCATTATGGGGAACCCTCGATTCCCTCCAGAATTGGACCGCCAAATTTTGTCAGCTATGTTTACTAGGAACTGCATACAAGCGAGGCACTTCCAGACGAATGGAGACTGGCCTTCTATAGAGATGCTGTGTGACGCGTCGGGCCGCTACAAACTAGCTTTCTGGACTGCAGTCCAACTTAGACATTTTCTTCGGGCCCTCCCATCTCCACAGCAGTTTGGTGTACCTTTGACTACATTTGAGGAACACTGTTCGGGATGCGGGGCACTCCCTAGGACACTGTCAACAATGTACAACCTCCTTATCGCCCCGGTCGATGACACTCATTTAACCTTCTTGACTAAATGGGGGAGGGAGCTGAACTGTACATTTACTTCGAGCCAGACTCAACGTATGTTAACCTTTGCCCTACAATCTACCATTTGTACCAAAATACAGGAAACTAATTACAAACTCCTGACGAGGTGGTACTTAACCCCTCAGGTCCTGCACTCCTTCTATCCGAACACCTCGGCACTTTGCTGGAGGTGTGGTCAGGGGCAGGGCACATTGTTACACATATTTTGGTCCTGTCCGAAGTTGTCCCATTTCTGGTCTACAGTCAGGTCCATTACCCAAAAATTCACGGAATACAACGTCCCCGATGACCCGGCCTTTTTTCTCCTACATGATAATACCATGTCTACTAAAAAATACAAAAAGTCCATTCTGTGTCACCTGGTGAATGCAGCCAGAGCCTGCATTCCGCTTCACTGGAAAAGCCAGGCCCCACCGTCAGTGGCGTCCTGGATTCGAAAGGGTGGAGGACGTTAGTAAACTAGAAGACCTGGTGCTATCTGGGAGGAAACAGGAAAGATTTAAAACCACGTGGGCTCTCTGGCATCAGTTTATTCTCTCCCCTGAAGGAGTTTCCCTGAGGACCCTGTGAGATAGTTTGCAACCTGGTCCAAGTATATGACGCGGTGTTCCGGAATCAACCAGATCTCTCCCCCCTTCCCCCCCCCCCTTTTTTTTTTCTTTTTTTTTCTTTCTCTCTCTCTCTCTCTCCCCCAGCCTTCCCCGGCCTTCCTCCCTTGTGTGTCCTTGTCCCCATTACTGTTAGCCTCTGACCTCGGACGTTTGATTGTTTACCGGGGCAATGGGGTTCTGGTGTGGGGAAGAGGGGGGAGGCGGCTAAGAATTAGGCGTCTAGTGAGTCCATGGTTACTTCGCGCAGTGCTTCGGCCCACATGAGCAGTGGTAACCGGAATGATGATGAACGTGACCTTACAAGAACTCATGTTAATTTAAGATGTACTGTATGTAAGCTATGTCTGTATCTCTGTATCGAACTCACTGGGCACTTTCCCTTCCTTCCCCCCATGTATCCCAACTGTATGTCTTCTGTTATATATGCGCCCAGGTTGGGCATTGTTTAAATAAATAAAGTCTATATTTGAAAAAAAAAATTTACGACAACATGATCCGATCGTGTGTAGCCTAGTCCGACGGACAAGGTGCCACGCATGCTCACAATAAAATTCTGAGACGGAAGCGCTCGGTCAGGTAAAACTACCACTCGTAATCGATATAGCACATTCGTCACGCTGCAATGTTAAAAATTCTTTAATGCAGCGCATTCTCTTTTTCTTTACAATGCTACAAGAATGAAGTTGTCTTGCTGCTCATATTCACACACACTTCTCCCAAACGTATTTCTTTATTCTTTTTACTCATTTCATGAATACAATATTTTAATTCGTCACATCTCCCCAAACATTTTTTTTTTTCTTTTTGGTTTTAAATTTGGTGGTTGTTTTTTTTTATCAACATCTCCTTTTTTGAAAGTTTACTCATCTTCGCAGTTTTTTTGGTGTGTTTTGTGTGTCAACTTACCACAACACCATTATTATCTTTTTATTTTATTGTTTTTTTTTTTTTTTTTTTTTTTTAATTAGTTTTTATTAAACTTTTCAGAAATACAAGAAATAGACAGTAACATATGTCTTAAAGGTGAAAGGATCTATAACAGAGCGATATCATTACCAAGTACATACATAACCCAAGTAGGTACACAAGATCATAATGATGTATACAGTCTTATATTCCTATATGCATTGAGAAGTAAGGACACCCTTTTACACACTATAGCTACACCCCTTTCAGCCAACTTATGCTTTCCTTTCAAACTTCCAATAAGAGGAAGGTAAATTTAAACATTAAAAGCTACAGTAGTGTTTAGAAAAGGAGAAAAGAAACATACAAAAAAAAACAAAAAATGGGAATGAGAAAAGGGAAAGAGGGGGAGAGGGGAATGGGGGGATGTTGAAGGTTAGGGGATTTGGGATGGATCAATGGTATTGAAAAAAAAAAGGAGAAAGCGGAAATAGATTAGTGGTATTTAACCCTCCATATGTTCCAAACCTCAACACGTTTCATACCATTTCTTAACCTGTAACATAGTGAAGTTTCATAAATACAATTAGTTTTCACAACAGTGATTACTTCAGAAAGGTTGGGAACTACATTCGTTTTCCACTTCTGAGTTATGAGCGATCTGGCTGCTAGAAGAACATGTGTCACCACCGTTCGGTATTGGGGAGGGTATTTCTCAATACCCAAATTTAACAAGGCCAGCCCCGGTTCAGAGGGAGAGATTATACCCGTGAGGGAAGCTAGCAATCTGAATACACCGTTCCAGAAGCTAGTCAAATGTTTACATGACCAAAGAACGTGTATAAGAGAGCCCACATCCCCACAGCCTCTCCAGCACAGGTTAGAGTACTCCTTAGAGAATTTAGACATCCTATAAGGGGTGAGGTACCACCTCAAGGATATTTTCTGGTACAGTTCCCAGTGGTTAACGCAGTGAGAAGATTTATATATAGAGTTAACGGCTTGGTACCATTGTTTTAAGGAGTATGTTTTCCCCAATTCTCCCTCCCACTTTAAATAGGGGGAGGATTTAGTAATTATATTTTTGTGCTGAAGAAGGCCATAGAAAAATGAGACTCCCCTTACTGACTTTTGTGTCTTCGTATAGAACTTCCAGATATCATCCCTCATGTAAATTCGGCATGAGGGCAATGAGCGTAAAAAATGTGATATCTGACCATATTTATACAACTCATCGAGTTCTAAACCATATTCAGTTTTCAATACAGTGAACTTTTTGATTTGTTCGCCACATAATAAATCAGAGATAATAGTGATACCTCTGGTTTTCCATCTGTGGAGAACAAGATCAGGTATTGCTTTGGAAAGTAAGTCAATATCTATGGGAACCTCAACCATTCCTCCCTCCCCTTGTTCACAATGTCCAAGTTCTCTCCATGCCCAAAGAGACGTCTGAATCGTCAAGGGTAGATGTCGTATATGAAAAGGTCTCAACCGGTCAAGCCAAAGCAGAGAAAGAAGGTCACCTGTCGGGGACATGGATTGTTCGATGTCTTTCCAGGGGGGAGAGGTCTGTTCATTAAACCAAGTACTGAGTTGGGTAAGAACGACTGCCTTGAAATAGTCTTGTAACTCCACGAAGCCCATGCCACCTACTTTTCTATGTTTTATTAACAACTTTTTAGAGCATCTGGGCTTCTTCTTTTGCCATATGTAGTTGTTCAGGAGGGAATTAAGTAGTTTAAGGTGGGTGGGTTTGATAGGAACTGGTAGTGTACGGAACACATAAAGAACTTGTGGGAGCAATAGCATTTTAAAAGAGGCCAGGCGTCCTGACCACGTTAGTTCTGTTTTAGATATACGTTTGGTTTCGACGGTTAATTTTTGGAGTAGCGAGGTGTAGTTGATATCAGCTAATCTGTTGGGGTCGGCTGTAATCTGCAGGCCCAGGTAAGTTATACTATCTTCCTTCCAGGAATAGGGAAAAGACTTTTGTAAGCTAAGCTTCAACTGCAGCGGAATATCCAAGGGGAGAATGAGAGATTTAGTATCATTAACTTTATAGTAGGAGACACTACTAAATTCATCCAATATATACTGAGCATATTTTAATGAAAGAGATGGGGCTGTGAGAAATAGAATAATATCGTCAGCGAATAGATTAATTTTATGATTTTTGTCTCCGAAGGTAAAACCTTGGATATCTGGGTGGGATCTAATTTTCTGAGCTAGGGGTTCTATTAGTAAGTTGAAAATGGAGGGGGACAGAGGGCAACCCTGTCGTGTACCGTTCGTTATATTAAAAGGGCGTGAAAGAATGCTAGAAGTATATACCCTCGCGGAGGGGGAGGAATATAGGGCTAATATTGCGGATAAGATAGGGCCTTCAAATCCAAATCTGCAAAGGGCAGATCTCATATATCTCCAATGAATCCTGTCGAACGCCTTCTCCGCATCCAAGGAGAGGAGCAGAGAAGGCGTCCGACAGGCCCTCGCATGGCACACGACGTCCACCACCCGTCTCGTCGCATCCGAAGCTTGTCGGCCCAGCGTAAATCCCGCTTGGTCTGGATTTATAAGCGTCGGTAATATGGGGAGTAGTCTCTGGGCCAGCAGTTTAGCATATATTTTTACATCTGTATTTAGAAGTGAGATGGGGCGGAAATTGGCTGGAGTGTCTGGTGTTTTTCCTGGTTTAGGTATCATGACAACATATGCGGCTAGCATTTCCGAGGGAAATGAGGAGGTGGCAGCTGCTTGTGAATAGATTGTTTGTAACGTTGGGGCCAAGAGATCGCCAAATTTTGAGTAGTATTCACTTGGAAGGCCATCAGGGCCAGGGGATTTACCCGTCGGTAATGAGCTAATAATTTTTTGTATTTCTGCCTGTGAGAATGGGGCATTCAATGTGGAAAGTTGTTCCTCAGAGAGTTTAGGAAGTGAAATGCTCTCCAAAAAAGCTTGGATGCCTGCTTCCGTAGGTTGCGTAGTGGAGGGGTCAGATGTAAGGTTATAGAGTGAAGAGTAGTATTGGGCGAAGGAATTGGCAATATCTTTAGGGTTAAATAATTTGCTTTTGTCCGAGGAATTAATTAGGTAGGGGATAGTAGTTCGAGATCGTTGGGCTTTCAAACGCTGGGCTAAGTGTTTACCCGCTCTGTTCCCTGCCGAGTAGTGTGTTAATTTAAGGTAATGGACATATTTATTGTGGTCTTCTAGGAGCAACAGTCTAAGTTCGGAGCGTAGGTTGTTTAATTTATGCGCCTTCGCAGGGGAGGGATCTGTCTTGTTCTGATTGTCTAGCGAGTCAATGTCTTTCAGGAGACTGTCTATTCTGATGGACCTCTGTTTTTTAAGTCTTACACCGGCCTGTAGTAGAATGCCTCGTATAAAAGCCTTGTGTGCACACCATAAAACCATAGGGTCTTCAACAGAACCAGTGTTAGTAACAAAAAATTCTTTTAGACTTTTGGATACTTCTGATACCTGTGTAGGAGATCCGAACACGCCAGCACTCGCTCTCCAAACCCCAGACACATTATGAGCGTTCCCCTCCGCCACCTCTATCGAAACCGGAGCGTGGTCGGACCAAGAGATGCCATGGATGGCGGAGGAGGACACTCCCTGTAATAGGAATCTATCTACAAGAATCATGTCAATTCTGGAATACGAATTGTGTCTGGAGGAGTAAAACGAATAGTCCCTCTCATTAGAGTGCTGGCATCTCCAGACATCGTAGAGCCCCTCCTCCAACAACAAACGTTGCAAGGAAGGAAGAGGTCTACGAGACCTGGTGGTAGTATCCATATGATAATCAACCGTTAAATTAAAGTCCCCACACAATACTAGAGCTCCTTGATGTACTTCGTTGATTTTAACGAGCAGTCTCTTGAGGAATCGTAGCTGGTGTGTGTTGGGAGCATAAAGGTTTACAATAGTATAAGTCTTATTGTTAAGAGAGCCCACCAAAATTATATATCTGCCCTCAGGATCTGTTATTGTGAGGCTACATGAAAAGACAATCGAGTTCCAAATAGCAATCACAACCCCCTTGCGTTTTTGTGAAGCAGATGCGCAAAAAACATGAGAAAAGTTCTTATTGTGGAAAGGCGGTGGATCACTGGCCAGGAAGTGCGATTCCTGTATACAGATAACATCAGCACGTAGTCTCTGCGCTTCCTTCCATACCGATGCGCGCTTTGCTGGGTGATTTAACCCATGGACATTAAAGGAGATTATATTAAGCATCGGTGATAAAAAATAAATGATGAGTAGAATGATCCCCAAATCACCTTTGAAAATAGGCTCCGAATCAGTCGAACTTCACATTCCAAGGTGACCAGGATTGAACACCACAGAGTCCATCCCAAGAGGTTAGGGGGTAGGATCCAGGGATAAAACGAAACATAGAAAAGGGAAAAGAAAAAAACGAAGAAAAAACAGTACAGAGGAGGATAAAGCAAGAGTTCCAAAACTTTGGCGTTAGCCATACAGGTAAAAAAAAACGATCCGACTTGGAATCAGTAGGCAGCAATTCTGCCCGTCGTAAAGTTAGGGGGGAAGAGTGAACGTTCGTACCGTTCCGCACGTATACCGAGAGATTCGTGCGAGCGAATATTTGATGGCAATCAGAATATCCGGGAACCTAGTTGTTGCGATTCAAAGCTTTTTTCTTACGAGCCACTACTTGCCAGGAGTCTTGAGACGGAACCTTCGACAGATGCGCTGGAGTAGCGTCCTCAGGAGAGGGGAGAATGTTCCACAGCTTTAGTAAGTCCAGGCCATCTTCCAAACTGTTGATCGTCGTTGTTTGGCCTTCTCTGGTAATGGATAGTTTGCAAGGAAATCCCCATCTATAAAGAATGTCGTGATTCCGAAGGGCTTTTGTGATAGGCAGAAGTGCCTTCCTCCGTTGCATCGTATGCTGTGAGAGATCTGCAAAAACCTGAAGGTTAGCATAGCGTTCCGGTGGCTGTTTGTTGGTTCGGAAAGCTGAAGTAAATTTTTCCTTAACCTGGAAAAAGTGGACTCTCATCAGCACATCTCTCGGAATATTATCCGGGAGATGCGCAGGCTTCGGAAGACGATGTATTCTGTCGATCGCAAGATCCGATACCGGCAATTCTGGCAAGAAGGCCCCCAACAGCTCCTGAGCATACTGGAGAAGTTGCGCCGGTACGACCAACTCCGGGACGCCTCTTAGCTTGAGATTGTTTCGCCTGGATCTATCTTCTAAATCCGCGATTTTTGCTCTTAGCCAGGCCACCTCCTCCGTTTGATCGTTCTGGGCATCTACTACTGAGTTAATAGCAGTTGCGAATTCGCCCATTTTGTGCTCCACATGGTCGACTCTGATGCCCATAGCATTAATGTCCGACTTAAATCCCCTCATGCAATCCATCATGTCACCATGTAGGGTACTTCGTAGCGAGACCAGCATGTCTCTCAAAGTTGTGTCGGATACCGGTTGGTTAGACGTGGGGAACATGTCTATAGTATCCGATAATTCCCTAGTGTCCTCCATCTGGTCACCCCCACCACTGACCTGCTCCGCACTGGGATTCTCTGACATCCTCGGTTTGGATTTTGCCGGACTGCGGGAGAGTGGAGTAGACATCCCCGGAGAACCATGGGGTGATCCTTTGTGGAGGTCCGGACTCGGGGCCTCCGATCCGGAGCCGCTGGATGCCGAAGGCGAGGCGCCGTCAGCGCCATCTTGGAGTAGGCCTCGAGGGTTCCGCGGGAAGAAATGTGGTAAATTCTTCAGTTGCGGTAAGTTTTTGCGTTTGCGAGTCATCTTGGCGGTATGAGGTGGAGATAAGTCGTCTAATGAAGCCAGTAGGAAACTTCAAAAGTACCCCGGATAGTGAGTATTCCTCTCGGTATTACGGAGCTACCGTCTCATGCGTCCATACAGTCGCGCGGTAGCCACGCCCCCCCTATTGTTTTATTTTTTAATCTAGAGGAGGTTGTTTGGTGTTGGTGCCCCTTGTTATTAATTTGACTTTGTATTTTTAAAATGTACCTGCCTACTCACAAATAAACTGTCCTTTTTGAAGTAAAACACATATATATATATACAAGTATTTCTTCAACCAAAAAAAAACCTTTATTTAGGTGTCAAACAAATAAAGAGGGAGGCAGAGCTGGAGAAGCTGGTCAATTTGGCAAAGCTTTTGGCCCCAGGACAGGCATGAACTAATTTGAAAATGCAAAATTGGTTGCCTGAGGAGTACATATCTCAGGGAGAGCAGTCTGGTCCAGAAGTCCAAGATATCAGGAAGAGCAGATGCCATCTATGTCCCCAGGCTGTGGTCCTACAAGAGGCTCTAGTACGGGCTGGCTTAGCCCTTCCTCCTCTGGGCTGGCCACTCAGCTGTCGGCTAATTGCCAGCTCTCTCCTCTCTCTTCAGTTACCAGCTGTTTCCGATGATGCTCGTCTGGCCTACTTATATATAAGCCTTCCAGCTCATTTTTCCTTTGCCTTTACGTTTTTTCACATCACTAGGAACCATCTCCTGCTGTTGTTTCAAGACTGCTGGCTTCAAACCTGCTTGCAGTTGCTCTCCCTGGATCCCTGACTTCTGGACTGGCTGATTACCCGATCTGGTTTATGAACTTTGGACTGGCTGACTACCCGATCTGGCTATTGGACTCTGGCTTGCTTGACTATGCTTTTTTACCTATTTACCTTTTTATTTTTATTAATAAACAAGTGTGATTTGATTGTACTTCTGTCTCTGTCTGTTTCATGGTTCCTGACAGTACGTGAAGGCCATGAATTCAGAAGATACAGTCAATCCACTTGTTGGTAAAATTTTTTGCAGATTGGATGAGCAGGATCACCGCATGGATCAGTTTGCCTTGGCATTACAAACGCTCCTGAATCACACGGCTCACCTGGAATCCCCCACGTTGGCTGCTCCGGTACAACCTGAGTCACAGGCCATCCTTGCTTCGCCAGTCTCTGTGCAGGCACCCGCCTCAAATATTTCTTCTATAATAGGTATGTCTGGTTCTGCCCCGCTTCCCCAGCGATTTGGGGGTGATCCAGTTCAATGCAGAGGGTTTCTCAATCAGGTTGAGATATACTTCAAAATGCTGTCCCAGGCGTTTCCCACGGACAGAAGCAAAGTAGGTTTCTTGATATCTTTGCTTTCTGAGAGAGCCTTGGCCTGGGCTAACCCTCTATGGGAGACGCAAAAACCTGTTGTCTTGAGTTACCCTCAGTTTGTGGCCTCCTTTAAAAGGGTTTTTGACGTTCCCGCACGCTCCGCTTCTGCTGCCAAGTGCCTCATGTCCATCAAACAGAGTACGAGAACTGTTGCCGACTACGCCATTGAATTCCGTACTCTGGCAGCAGAGGTTGCTTGGAACAATGAGGCCCTCGTGGCTGCTTTTTCTCATGGTCTCTCGGATTCCATCAAGGATGAGATAGCAGCCCGAGCTATACCCACTGAGCTGGAGAGCTTGATCTCGTTTGCCATCCTCATTGACTCCAGACTCAGAGAAAGACTCTCTCTTAAGGAGCGCTTGCGGAAGCCTCCTGTACATTTGCATCCGAGCTTTGTTGTCCCACCCATGCCTCCCTCACCTCCCATGCCTCCTGGTACCGAGTTGGTCAGTGTAGATGAACCCATGCACCTGGGCTTCACCTGTCTCTTTGCAGATGAGAGAGCCTTTAGGAGGAGGGAGAGATTGTGCTTTTATTGTGGCCAGGCAGGTCACTTTTTGAAGTCTTGTCCTACCCATCCAGGGAATGCCCGAACCTTGAGGTCCTGTCATGGACAGACCTTAGGTGGCGTTGTGTCGTCCCCAGTTATCCAAAAGGATAAGCCCCTGGTTTTGGTCACTCTTTCTTGGGCTGAGTCGTCCATCGAGATACAGGCTCTAATCGACTCTGAGGCTGCAGGCCTGTTCATTGATGCTGCATTTGTTTTGCAGCACTCGATTCCACTGCAGCTGTGTGACACTCCACTTGCCATTGAGGCTCTTGATGGGAGACCTTTACAGCCTGCCCATGTGACTCATGAGACGGTTCCGTTGTCCATGACCGTAGGGGCTCTTCACCATGAAATAATCCAATTCCAAGTTATTTCTTCACCCAGATTTCTGCTGGTTATTGGTTATCCTTGGTTACAGAGGCACAACCCCTTTTTTGATTGGCTCCGTGCTGAGGTTCTCTCCTGGTCACCACAATGCAGTGAGACATGCTTCCTAAAGGTATCCAAGGTCCTGTGCACCGCTTTACTCCCCTCCCTGCTGGAGGAGTACCGTGATTTTGGCGATGTCTTTGATAAAGGTCAAGCCGGTAGTTTGCCTCCACACCAGCCTTATGATTGCGCAATTTACCTTCAACCTGGTGCTATACCTCCTCGTGGCCGGGTTTACCCTTTGTTGGTCTTGAAGGATAAAGCCATGGAGGAGTATGTTGCTGATGCACTTTCTCGAGGTTTCATCTGCAAATCCTCGTCTCCTGCTGGTGCTGGTTTCTTCTTTGTGAAAAAGAAGAGCGGTGAACTGAGACCTTGTATAGATTATAGGGGTCTCAATCGTGTCACGATTAAGAATGCCTACCCAATTCCATTGATTACTGAGTTATTTGACCGCCTCAAGGGAGCAACGGTTTTCACAAAGCTTGACCTGAGAGGGGCATACAATCTCATGCGCATTAAGGAGGGCGACGAGTGGAAGACTGCGTTTAATACCAGAACAGGCCATTATGAATACCTGGTAATGCCTTTTGGCCTTTGTAACGCCCCGGCAGTTTTCCAGGAATTTATTGACGATGTCCTTCGAGATTTGTTGCAGTTCTGTGTGGTGGTCTATCTCGATGATATCCTCATATTTTCCAAATCCCTGGAGAGCCACCACACAGATGTCTGTCATGTACTTCAGAAACTGAGAGAGAAGAATCTCTATTGTAAACTGGAGAAGTGCGAGTTCCATCGTGACATTCCTGGGCTATGTCATTTCCACTGCTAGTTTTTCTATGGACCCAGAGAAACTTTCGACAGTGCTACAGTGGCCTCGACCCCTGGTTTTACGTCCTCTGCAGCGTTTCCTGGGCTTTGCCAATTACTTTTGGAAGTTTATTCGTAACTTCTCGTCTCTGGTCAAGCCTCTGACTGATATGACCAGAAAGAACGGTAACCCACAGAGTTGGTCTCCGGAGTCCATTAAGGCCTTTGAGACTCTCAAGGCTGCCTTTGTTTCTGCTCCTGTGTTGGCACATCCTGATCCTACATTGTCTTTAATCCTAGAAGTTGATGCTTCTGAGACTGGAGTTGGCACCCATCTGTCTCAATGTCCTAACTCTGAGGCCGCGTACACGGGGGCGGACTGTTCGCCCAACTTAGTTTGTCAAACAGTTTGACAAACAGTCCGTTCAAAATTAGCATGAACGGACTTGACCACACACGACGAACGAACAGTCAGCTGAAAACTTGCGCGATGACGTGAACGGCATGTACGACGGGACGAGAAATTCGAAGTCCAATACACTGCAATGCAACCTTCGCCGTGTAAATTCTTTCTGAGCATGCGCGAGACTTAGTTTATCGAACAAGCCTACACACTAGCGGACTGTCCGCTCAAACCAAGTTTCAGCGGACAGTCTTACGGAAATTCCGAAAAACTTTGTTCGTCAGACTGTCCGCTGAAACTGTCCGCTGAAGCCCACACACGAGCGGACTGTCCGCTGAAACACTGTTCAGCGGACAAAGTTGGGCGAACAGTCCGCCCGTGTGTACGCGGCCTGAGAGCGCTATGCATCTGTGTGGCTACTTTTCCAAGAAATTGTCACCTGCTGAGTGCAATTATGAGATTGGTGACAGAGAGCTGTTGGCGATCATTTTAGCCTTGAAAGAATGGAGACATCTCCTTGAAGGTACAACTGTGCCCGTTCTTATTCTTACTGACCATAAGAATCTTACATTCTTGTCTGAGGCTAAGCGACTCTCTCCCAGAAGGGCGTGATGGGCTTTTTTCTTACATTGTTTCATTCTTACCAGGTACTAAGAATGTAAGGGCGGATGCCTTGTCACGACTCACGACAATTTTCCTCCACTTCCAAGTCGGAGTCGGTTCCCGGTTCCTATGATTCCTCCTGATCGTATCTTAGCTACGGTTCGCACCAGTCTTACTTCTCCTTTGGGTGACAAAATTCTTGCTGCTCAGGTCCATGCTCCTCCTGATAAACCTTGTGACCGCTGCTTTGTCCCAGAGAGTCTCCGTACTGCAGTGCTCCAGACTTATCATTCTCCCAAGGCAGCTGGCCATCCTGGGAAGAATCAACTCATTTGGGCCATCTCCCAACAATTCTGGTGGCCTAGTCTATGGGTTGATGTTACTGCTTTCGTAGCTGCCTGTCCTGTGTGTGCTCAGAGTAAGACTCCACGACACCTTCCAGTGGGCCTCCTACAACCCATAACCAATGGAGAGAGGCGCTGGACTCACCTGTCTATGGATTTCATTGTGGAATTGACCAACTCCCAAGGCAACACTGTTATCCTTATGGTGGTGGACCGGTTCTCAAAGATGTGTCATTGTATTCCACTTAAGAAGTTGCCCACCTCTAAGGAACTGGCTTCCATTTTTGCTCGGGAGATCTTTTGCTTACATGGGCTACCCAAGGTGTTTGTTTAGGATAGGGGCAGTCAGTTTGTCTCCCGGTTCTGGTGAGCCTTTTGTGCACAGTTGGGAATCCAGCTTGCGTTCTCCTCTGCGTATCACCTGCGGTCTAATGGGGCCGCAGAACGAGCCAATCAGTTCTTGGAGCAATTCCTACGTTGCTATATTTCTGACCATCATAACAACTGGCCTGACCTATTACCTTGGGCAGAGTTTGCTCACAACAGTGCCTTGAATTCTGCCTCCCGTTTGTCTCCATTTATGGTGAATTATGGTTTCCAACCTTCCATGTTGCCTGACTCGTTTGTTCTGCAGAGTAGTCCTGCGTTAGAGGAGCATCTCCGTGGTCTTCGTTCCACTTGGGTACAAGTCCAGGAGGCTTTGCGTCATGCTAATGATAGGTACAGACTCCATGCTGACCGCAGACGCTTGCCAGCGCCTTCCTACCAGGTTGGGGACAGGGTCTGACTGTCATCTCGCAACCTCCGGCTCCGTATTCCCTCGCTGAAGTTTGTACCTCGGTTTATTGGACCTTTCCGTATCCTTCGCAGGATTAACCCAGTAGCTTACGCGTTGGAACTTCCTCCTAGTATGCGCATCTCAAATGTGTTTCATGTCTCCTTATTGAAACCGTTGGTCTGTAACCGATTTACCACCTCTGTGCCACATCCTCACCCTATTCAGGTTGAGAACCATGAGGAGTATGAGGTACAATCCATTGTTGACTCCCGTAGGTTCCGTGGGCGCATACAGTACCTGGTGCATTGGAAGGGGTATGGTCCGGAGGAACGCTCCTGGGTTTCTTCCTCTGATGTACATGCCCCTGTCCTCCTCCGCGAGTTCCATAGACGGTTTCCGTTCAAGCCCGGTGGCCCTCCGAGAGAGAGGGGTCATTGAGGGGGGGGGGGGGTACTGTCAGGGCTGGCTTAGCCCTTCCTCCTCTGGGCTGGTCACTCAGCTGTCGGCTAATTGCCAGCTCTCTTCTCTCTCTTCAGTTACCAGCTGTTTCCGATGATGCTCGTCTGGCCTACTTATATATAAGTAGGTATTCCAGCTCATTTCTCCTTTGTCTTTACGTTTGGTCACATCACTAGGAACCATCTCCTGCTGTTGTTTCAAGACTCCTGGCTTCCAACCTGCTTGCAGTTGCTCTCCCTGGATCCCTGACTTCTGGACTGTCTGATTACCCGATCTGGTTTATGAACTTTGGACTGGCTGACTACCCGATCTGGCTATTGGACTCTGGCTTGCTTGACTATGCTTTTTTCCTATTTACCTTTTTATTTTTATTAATAAACAAATGTGATTTGATCGTACTTATGTCTCTGTCTGTTTCATGGTTCCTGACAGCTACATCTTCTGTCAGACCAGACTGAACCCATGCCATCACTCTCTGGTCTTCCTTGGGCACTTCCCTCCAGGCTTCCTTCCAGGCTGTGGCTTGGCTCCTGTAGTTGTGGCAGGAGGAGGAGGAGGAGACACACAATTTTGTGCTCATGACTGTTGCAAATTGAATGTTACCAAATAGAACAGACTATCATTCTGAGCCCAGCATTTTTCATTCTTGTCCCAATACTTTTTGATCACTACTGTCTATTGATATGTAAACCACTTTGTTAAATCCCAATTTACTGATCAATAATAACATCTAGTTAACATCATTAAATGTACAATAAGAAATATGTTCAACAATACTATACCTGTCTCAAGCTGGGCCCCTCCACATGTTGCTGCCTGGAAGGCCCAGGTTGAACATCGGAAGCCTCAGCTGGGGGTGAAGGAAGCCTTGAAGGAAGACTGTAGAGTGGTGGTCGGGGTTCCCCCTGGTCTGCCAGAAAATGCAGCCTCTCGTAGTACAACATCCTGGGGATATAAATGGCATCTGGATCTCCTGATCTCAGGGAATTCTGGTGCTTCTTGCGCTCCCTGAGATATATACTCCTCAGGGCACCAATTTTGGCCTTCACATAGGTCATGTCTGCCGTGGGGAGGGATCCATCTTGTCTGCAAGACACAACACAAGACAAACCCTAATAATAATGCCACGCTAAACTCTCCTAATCTTGTCCCAACATAGGCCTATATAGAAGCAGTATAGGCTAGTGATGTACCAAGTTAAAAATTGTACCTTCGTTTGCACGATCGGCGCGTCAGCTCCTCACTCTGCTCACAGACCGTACGTTCTACACACGCGTGTTGCGTTTTATATACAGTGCGCATGCCCACCCCTGACGTTCTTTCTAGACAATTCCCCGCCCCTTCTCTTTCGGTGCAGTGGGGAGAGCACATGGCGGAGACACAGCAGGTGCACAATAATAATTCCACTAAGGAGGAGGAGGACGAGGAAAGCCTGGAGCCTGAAACGTCCTGATCCTGGAGGAGAAGATTTAAGGCCTCAAATATGTCTTTTGTTGAGATGTTGGAGATGGTGGACATATTGAAGAGGAACGACTATGATGGGAAGTATGGACCTTACCCAAACCCAAATATCAGAAAGACCAAGATCATGACTAAAGTTGTGAAGAGTAGGGATGAGCCGAACACCCCCCGGTTCGGTTCGCACCAGAACTTTCGAACGGACCCCAAATTCGTACGAACGTTAGAACCCCATTGAAGTCTATGGGACTCGAACGTTCGAAATTAAAAGTGCTAATTTTAACGGCTAATATGCAAGATACTGTCCTAAAAAGGGTTTGGGGACCTGGCTCCTGCCCCAGGGGACATGGGTCAATGCCTAAAATGTTTTTAAAAATGGCCGTTTTGGCGGGAGCACTGATTTTAATGACGATTAAAGTGAAAAAAAAAGTGAAATATTCCTTTAAATATGGTGCCTGGGGGGTGTCTGTAGTATGCCTGTGAAGTGCCACGTGTTTCCCGTGTTTAGAACAGTCCCTGCACAAAATGACATTAAACGGAAATAACACCATTTAAAACTGCTTGCAGTTTTAATGTTATATCTGGTTCCTGCAATATGGTTGAAAATCATTGAGAAAAATGGCATGGGTAGCCCTCCCTGCCCATTACCAGCCTATTTGGGTCTTGTACGCATATTAAGGGGAACCCTGTACCCATATTAAAAAAAGGAAATGCGTGTGGCCCCCAGGCCTGTATTAAGGGGTTAAATTGTGTGTTATATTTAACCATAGGTTCATTTAGATATTTACCCTTTCAGATATGTGGTCAGTAAATGCAAGGATTAAAACACACACATAGAATGTAATAAAAAGTAGATTTACTTAGCTTCGGTTACAGATGTGTTACAGATGATACAATACAAGGATAAAAAATCCATTCAGCTTTCAATCCAGGAAACCCCTGTAGCTTCTTCAGCTTCTGGAGATGACAGTCTTTCAAAGTCCTAGGCACTTGCAGCCCTAGATGAAGTTCAATGGCCTTCTGTATTGTCTGGCAATTTATAGGCTTGAAAGAAGCACGAAAAAGCTGGTTTTATCTGGCACCCACAAAAGACTAGCCACAATGGTCCTAAGACAATGTGGCCATCTGTGAGTGACTGACTATCTGTGAGCTCAGTGAAATCAATGTATGCAGAAATACATACACATATATATATATATATATATATATATATATATATATATATATATATACACATACACATACCGTATATACTCGAGTATAGGCCGACCCGAATATAAGCCGAGGCCCCCAATTTACCCCCAAAAAAACTGGCAAACTTATTGACTCGTGTATAAGCCGAGGCTGAGACATGCCTGTCCATCCCTGTGTGTGTGTCCGTCCCTGTGTGTCCGTCCATCCCTGTGTGTGTGTGTGTCCATCCATCCATCCATCCCTGTGTGTGTGTGTGTCCATCCATCCATCCATCCCTGTGTGTGTGTGTCTCCATCCATCCATCCCTGTGTGTGTGTGTCTCCATCCATCCATCCATCCCTGTGTGTGTGTGTCTCCATCCATCCATCCATCCCTGTGTGTGTGTGTCTCCATCCATCCATCCCTGTGTGTGTGTGTCCATGTGTGTGTGTCCGTGTGTGTGTGTGTGTGTGTGTGTGCGTGTGTGTCCAGCCTACCTGTGTCCCGAGCCTCCGTCCCGTGCCTTGCCTCCTTGCCTCCGTCCCGTGCCGTGCCTTGCCTCCTTGCCTCCGTCCCGTGCCGTGCCTTGCCTCCTTGCCTCCGTCCCGTGTCGTGTCGTGCCTTGCCTCCGTCCCGTCCCGTGCCGTGCCTTGCCTTGCCTCCGTCCCGTGCCTTGCCAGGATCGCCTCGGCGGCCATTCTAAAATTCAAAAGCCCCGCCTCCGCCTCCGCCTGTGATAGGCGGAACACTGAATTTCCCAGCAGCCTGTGTTCCGCCTATCACCGATATCGTCTCATCCTCGTACTACGGACGAGGATGAGACGATGTCCGTGATAGGCGGAACACAGGCTGCTGGGAAATTCAGTGTTCCGCCTATCACAGGCGGAGGCGGAGAAGGAGGCGCGGCTTTCAAATTGTAGTATGTCCGCCGTCTGTCTGCTCGATACGCTGATCGAGCAGTCAGACGGCGATGACTCGAGTATAAGCCGAGGGGGGCACTTTCAGCCTCAAAAAAGAGGCTGAAAATCTCGGCTTATACTCGAGTATATACGGTACATATATATAAGCAATTGCCTTAAAAATATCATATTTAATAACTCATTATCCCAAGTTCTTTGTAAATCAATGATAAATATAGACCCGTACTACATTCAACCCCTTGATTCACAATGAACTCAAGTCATAGACATAATCTACAGACTTACGTATAGGTAAAGCCTCAATAGTAGATGTCGTACATTTACTAATACAGACAAAAATAATCTTCACTATAATAAAAATTCCTAATGCTAATAAAATAAACCATGCAATATACATAACCACTTGTTTCCCCAGTTGACCAAGCCACGCAAATATCCCATCATTAGAGATAGAATGAAGTTTACCAACAGCTTTTCGGGCCTCTGTTAATTCTGACTCAATGTTTTCACTACTATCTGTAATATAGGAGCAACATTCATCCCCAATTAGACCACATACCCCTCCCTTGGCAGCAAGAATAAAATCTAAAGCAGCTCTGTTTTGTAGTACCACCAATCTCATTTGCCTAACCTCTTCTGTAAGAGCATCAATACTATCAAATGTTTTGTTGAACGCATATTCTATGATTTTAGACATTCTCCTCAGCATTTGTACTGTCCGAGCCACTCCATACTGAGGAAGAATAATCATAGCCAATCTATCTCCTTCAGTGACATCCCGCCCCTCGGGTATATCTTGTATTTCTGAGGAACCTATGCTCCTTTTCCAATTCCTTACCCTCCCAGGTGGATTATTAAAAACTATACGGACTTTTGGTACTACATGTCCAATATAGCAGCTCCCTGACCAATTTGGTGGTAGCCATTTATAAGCGTTCAAACCACATATAAAATAGAATTGATAAGGCAATGGAGTACAAGTAGTTTGGTGAATCCAGTACTGCCAAAACATATCTGCTCGTGTTTGATTTTTAGACAGATTTACACAGCTAATAAGGGCACTATCTTTGGCCAAACACACATGTGTATCATTTTTAAATGCAGATCCTCCTATGCGGTACCCATCTACTTCAAAATTAAATACTTCTCCTCTCCCCACCACCTGCACCATAGCGATATTATTCCAATGATCTGTTACTACATAATCACAATTACTATTTCCCAGTTCTATGGAATATGAGTCATTGGTACTAGGTCTTTGTACACACAATACACCAGTGGCTTTACGGGATAACTTTATAGAATATTCCTCTGGGCCAAAATTAGTTGGTATGTTTTTACATGATGGATTAGTCAAACTGTCCATAGCTCTATTCATTATTGCTATTCTCCAAGGATCATCCAAAGGCAACCAGCTAATGTTAACTGGTAGTCCATATAATGGTATGCCTTCAGGTGCAGCGCGGGGTGTTTGTCCACACACCCAACAGTTTGTAACGTTAAAAACATGAGCTGTTGCTTTCAGAGTCTCATGGAAGAAGTTCTTCTGTGCTGTTCCACCAAAAACGAGGCTGGTCATCATCTGAAGCCATAGTAGTGTCCTCATGGCAACGGCAACAATCTGTGGATAGGAACATAAATAGGTTGGTCTTCCTGTTCAATTAAAACTAAAGCTGTGGACCCGGGTCCCCAGGCCACAATTTCTCCCTTCCTTCCTTTAGCTCTTCCCCTCTCAGCTACACTGGGGGCTACCCACACCTTGGTACCTAATTGGGCAGACTACATTTTCCCATGTACCCGTAGACGTTTAGGTATAATTATTATCTGTCCTATTTGTTGTCCTTTTTTCAGACATCCCATTTCTAAAGGTACTAGGGTAACACAATATTCTCCCAGTGCATCTTTTTTCACTTCTGTATCCCACTCACACCACTCAGTCAACTTAGAGTCTGGAATGAACTGCAAATCACATGTGGGATCTAACTGTAAAATGCCAGTAGGTACTGATATATGGGAGTCAGGGCTAGGATTCACTTCCCCCTCACCCCCGCTTACTTCCACATCTTGGAGCATTGTAACTGGTATGGGTTGAGTTACAGGAATTGTTGGACCTTTAGTAGTAGTTAGAGTGACAACCCATTCTCCTGCACTTTCAACACCACTTCCCAACATTCGCTGCATAGGAGTGTTCTGTCCTACTAATCTATTGTTCAGAATGTACACTGCTTCTTGTATCACCTTATCCCACCCCCTGAGTGTGCGTGTAGGTGTTAATTTCCGTATTTGCTCTTTAAGCAAACCATTCATTCTCTCAATTAAACCTGCTGCTTGTGGATGATAGGGAATGTGAAACACCCAGTGTACACCATGTTCCTCCGCCCATTGTTTAACGGCTTGTCCTGTAAAATGTGTGCCATTGTCTGATTGGATTTCTTGAGGCACTCCATAATGCTGTGTCAGCAATTGCATAAGTTTCAAGGTTGTCTTCTGATCCGCATGCTTAGTAGCTGAAACTTGCAAAAGTCCACTATATGTGTCCACAGCTGTGGCACCATATTTCAATCCACCTCTTCCTCCTGGCAAGGGGCCTATGAAGTCTACTTGCCAGACTTGTCCTGGTTGCTGACCTCTGTAAATGTTTCCTGGCATGGGTGTCATTCGCGGCCACTTCTTTGCTTCTTGGCAGAGGGGGCACTGGGCTACAATGTCTTTTGCCTGAGTCTGTGTTAATGGTATGCCTTTGTGTTGCGCCCATTGCCACGTGCTTTGTGCACCTCTGTGTCCGGATTGACTGTGTGCCCATTTTCCTAAGATTTCCAAAATGGTGTCATTCTCTTGGTTAGCAACAGACACTTGTGCAAGTCCATCAACCGTATCATTGTTAAGATCTCCACTATGGGTGTGGACATGTCCGATTTGAATAATTCGATTGTGACCTTCTTGCCACAAAAATTCCCAGATTTGAGGCCCACCCCACAGTTCTTTTCCATTTACTTGCCAGTTTTCTTGTTTCCATGCTCTTAGCCAAGTAGTTAGTCCTTTAAATACTGCCCAACTATCTGTATAGATGATCAAATTCCCTGGTATATCTTGCACCACCATATACACAGCTTGGAGCTCAGCATATTGACTCGATCCACCCTGACCACTTTGGTGAATCACTGTTTCAGTACCTGGCTGGAAAGCTGCTGCAGTCCATACTCTACCCTGAGGGGTGATTTTGGCCGATCCATCTGTAAACCAAGCATTTTGTTTGTCTTCATCTGACAGCTCAATAAAAAGAGGTGCTTCCTTGAAAAGCGATTCTCCCACTTGCATTGGAGGCAACTCAGGAACTTTTGATTCAAAGTCCACATGTCCAGCCAGTTGTTGTGATATCTGACTGGGATCCTGAGATGAAATGTTAGCCCTTTCACTTAAGTACCATTTCCATTTCTGTAGCGTCTGCTTTTGTGCCACACTTGTATGAGCCTGGAAACCTTCTCGTCTCACCCACCCAGAAATGGGTAAGTCAGTCCTCACTGTCACAAACTGCTGCTTTGTTGTTACTTCCACCTGTTGTAATGCAGTGTAGGCAGCCAGCAACTGCTTCTCCAAGGGACTGTACTTTCTCTGTGCAGCGGTGAACTGTTTGGACCAGAATCCCAATGGTATCTTCCGATCCCTTGGATTTTGGCCTTTCTGCCACAGACCCCACGACATCCCATGTTCAGTTGCAGTCACATCTAAAATGAAAGGCTGATCTGGTTTCAAGGGGCCTAAAGAGTGCTGTGTCCTTACAGTCTCTTTAGCAGTGTCTAGTGCCAACTGCTGATCTGGTCCCCATAAAAATACAGTCTTTTTCCGGGTAACATTATAAATTGGCCTGAGAATCAGACCCAAGTGAGGAATGAAAGGTCTCCAAAAACCCAGTAAACCGAGTAAACTTTGAGCCTCTTTCACATTTTTGGGAGGCTTCAATGCTGCAATAGAGTCTAATACAGGTTGTGGAATAGTCTTGATGGGCCCAGACCAAATCATTCCTAAAAATTTGACACTTGTAGCTGGTCCTTGGATCTTTGTAGGGTTAATAGCCCATCCTCTTTTCTGTATATGGGCCTGCACTGTAGTCAAGTCTTGTCTTACTTGTTCTTCTGTACTACCAGAGAGCATGATATCATCAATGTAATGATACAGGTTACAGTCCAGTTACAGTCCAGTTTTGGTAACATATCCAGATCTCTGGCTACCATACCATGGCAAATTGTTGGACTATGCAAATAGCCCTGAGGGACAACATTGGCTGTATACTGTTTTCCATCCCAAGAAAAAGCAAATTGATCTTGTGATTCCTCATCAATAGAAATGGAGAAAAATGCATTTGCTAAATCCAGTATACAGCATGCCATTCTCCAGCAGTTTGAGAAATAGTCTCTACAAGTGACACCATATCTGGGACAGCTGCTGCAAGGGGTGGAGCCACTTTGTTTAACGCTCGATAGTCTATTGTCATCCTATAAGTTCCATCTGGTTTCCTTACAGGAAAAATAGGCGAGTTAAAGGGGCTCACCGCAGGCCTGAATACTCCTACATCCAGCAAGGCCTTTATTGTGTCAGTCACTTCTTGGTGTCCTCCAGGTATGCGGTACTGCTTGAGATTAACAGGGTCTTTGGGCGGAGGGATGTACACTGGCGTCCACTTTGCATGTCCCCTGATGATAGGTTTTACTGCAGACACAAAGAAAGAACGCAGTTACCAAATGAAAACACACCTGCATCAGTTTGGATTGTCTGACCCCTCAAGATATCCATCCCCAGTATGTTATCAGGTAGCTCAGATATTAAAACTTGTGCCTTAAATATGGGGCCTTTTCCAATTTGCAATCTGCAGTATACCTTGTGCGCCCATGTGTGTTGTCCTCCCAGCCCTTCAACTGCCACTACCCCTGTGGTCTGATGTTTTTGACTTTTGATGCTGTGAAACAAAGTCACTTCAGCTCCTGTGTCTAACAATGCAGTAACCCTTTGTGGTCTATGTTGTCCTTGCCAATATATTGCCACTGATACATATGGGCGGTGATCCCCTGATTTCAGCATGTTAACTTGAACCAGTGGCACAGAGGATCCGCCCTCCTGTCATTCCAGAGGAGTGGGCACTTCCCATCCTCTGCTCCCAAATTTCTTTTTGTGTTTCATTAATTCTTCTGCTGCCGCCCCATAAGGGTTTGACTTTCTCTCCACAGGAGGGGCAGAAGGAAACACAGGCAAATCCTCTACATCACTGGTTGCCACCTTCTTAGGCAAGCTAGATTTTAATTTCCCTTTTGATTTTAATTCTTTCCATCGTTTTAAAAGAGAACCTGTTTGTATGCCATCAATCTCTGATATTGGTACACCGCTCTGCAAAAGATCTAAAAATAATTCTCTTCGTGTAATCTTCAACCTCTCTACAGGATCTTTCTCTTCCACACTCCTTTGTTTAACCCTGTCTCCAACTCTCTCCAATTCTCCTAATTGTCCCAGTAAAGCCGCTGCCTCGTGAACTTTTTCTTTCTTTGCATCAATAGCACTCAACATTGTAAACAATAGAGCCTTTAAATGGGACGGGGCGTTAGCAAGCAATTTATTTCTCATGTGTGCCGTGAACAAAGCCATATCAGGTCCTGTCCAATTATCATGCACAGTAGGAGTTTCTATTAGAGGGTCTGCAATCAATCCACTTACACACCCATATTCTCGCAGCCTGTGAATTCCTTCCCCTATTGTACGCCAAGGAGTTAAATCCATAAGTTCTGTAGGAGTGTCATGAACTTGGACTATAGAATCTCTTATCAGATGCAAAAGGGAGAAAACGACCATCGTGTCCCTCGCTCTCCTCAGGTAAAGTCTTACCCTGGGGTCTTTGGCCATGCTGCCTAACCCCACTGCCTCTCTATTAGACAAAAGTATTCCATCTCCTCCCAGGTCCCACACACGCAAAACCCATGACAATAAGCATTCATTGGGTCTCTGGGCAAATTTCTGTCCTAGCTCCGTAAGCTCCCCTGCTGTGTAAGACCTCGTCTCTTCTGTATATTGCTGTTCAGCTGCCTGTGCTGGGCGGGATGTATCTTCAGATGAAAGAACATTACTACAGCTTGAACTGGCTCGTTCAGTCACTTCTCTCCTTTGTCTCGTCATAACAATAGGACGAGCCTTGCCTGCTTCTAACTGACCAATTTCTATCTCTTCATCTGTGTCTGAACCTGACCAATATGTTAATTCCTCCCAATCTCCCCTGGTAACCAGGGTACGTACTTTCACTGCAGCATTGTTTCCTGGTAATCTCCTCCTACCGTTCTTTTTACGCTGCTTATTTACAGTCCTCACTACATACTCTGAAAACTGTGTTTCCATTTCTTCCTTGTGTTTTTCAGAAGATCTAAAACATTCCTTTAGGATTTGAAGTTGATCTGTTACTGCCTGCAGCTCCACATCAACAGCTTCTCTCCTTTTTGTCTCATCTATGAGCGCTTGCAAAAATATCCATCCTAATAAAGATGCAGCTTTCTGGTCTGATTTTGAATATCGAGACAAATCAAGGTTCAGGAGACAATGGTGGGGGTCTTCCACTTTAAATGCATCCTGATACTTGATCAATTCACGAGCCAAAGTAGACCAGCGTCTAGAATCTGCCCACTCTGGGATGGGGCTCTTTCGACTGTGTCCCCCCTTCGCTCTTTTTATCCAGTTAAACATCCTCCCTCTTCACTACGTGTACACTACGTGCTAAACCACTATAATGCCACCAAAGCAAAGCTAACAACAAACCTGCTATCACAGTGCACACTAATAATACAGTTTCCCAATTGTCAAAAAACATTACAATTCATAACAGTATTACTAAGCTCAATCACTGCACTTCAAACCAGCACTGAAAGGGTTAAATATCCTGCTCACAGCGCCATTATGTATTAAGGGGTTAAATTGTGTGTTATATTTAACCATAGGTTTATTTAGATATTTACCTTTTCAGATATGTGGTCAGTAAATGCAAGGATTAAAACACACACATAGAATGTAATAAAAAGTAGATTTACTTAGCTTCGGTTACAGATGTGTTACAGATGATACAATACAAGGATAAAAAATTCATTCAGCTTTCAATCCAGGAAACCCCTGTAGCTTCTTCAGCTTCTGGAGACGACAGTCTTTCAAAGTCCTAGGCCAGTGATGGCGAACCTTGGCACCCCAGATGTTTTGGAACTACATTTCCCATGATGCTCAACTTCACTGGAGAGTGCATGAGCATCATGGGAAATGTAGTTCCAAAACATCTGGGGGGCCAAGGTTCGCCATCACTGTCCTAGGCACTTGCAGCCCTAGATGAAGTTCAATGGCCTTCTGTATTGTCTGGCAATTTATAGGCTTGAAAGAAGCGCGAAAAAGCTGGTTTTATCTGGCACCCATAAGACAATGTGGCCATCTGTGAGTGACTGACTATCTGTGAGCTCAGTGAAATCAATGTATGTAGAAATACATACACACATATATATATATATATATATATATATATATATATATATATATATATATATACATACACATACATATATATAAGCAATTGCCTTAAAAATATCATATTTAATAACTCATTATCCCAAGTTCTTTGTAAATCAATGATAAATATAGACCCGTACTACAAGGCCCTATATACTCAGAACAGCAGTATACAGGCGGTGCAAACAAGACAGGGACTGTGTAGGTTTGTTGTGTTAAGTTGAATCTGTTTGTAATTTTCAACTGGTACATTTTTAAAGTGTAGCTCCAGTCAAAAAAAATATTTTTAAGCTTTTTGGAAAACATAGGGAAGGGTTATCACCCCTGTATAATTTGTTTTGTCGTCCATCTTTTTTCATCTCACTTGCTGTTGTCTCCTTCCGTTTTCAAGTAGGAGATGTTTGTAAATTGGATGTTTGAAAGTAGGGGCCTGCCCTATATGCTCTGCAGAAATGGCGGAACAAGGTGTTGGTTTTGCCACAACATTGTAAACCCTCAAAGTGACTCTTGGTGGGCGCTGGAGCGCCCTGCTGTGAACGATTATATCAAGAATTGTAATTACATGCCATTGTTGAACAGTGGTAGAAAAATTGACCTTTGGTGGTTGTGGTGCTGGTGCCACAACACTATAAGTCCTCACCGTTACTCTGGGTGGGCACAGGAAGGGGCCCTCCTGTGAAATATTATATCAAGAATTGTAATTACATGTCCCTGTTAAACAGGGGCAGAAAAATTTGGCCTTAGGCACTGCTGCTGGTGCCACCACACTGCAACATCTGCCATATACTCTAGTTTTATTGCAGGAATTAGCCCTGCTGCAAAGCATTGCATCAAAAATTGTACTTAAACGCCCCTGTTAAACAGGGGCAGAAAAATTTGGCCTTAGGCACTGCTGCTGGTGCCACCACACTGCAACCTCTTCCATATACTCTAGTTTTATTGCAGGAATTAGCCCTGCTGCAAAGCATTGCATCAAAAATTGTACTTAAACGCCCCTGTTAAACAGGGGCAGAAAAATTGGGCCTTAGGCACTGGTGCTGGTGCCACCACACTGCAACCTCTGTCATATACTCTAGTTTTAATGCAGGAATTAGCCCTGCTGCAAAGCATTGCATCAAAAATTGTAATTAAACGCCCCTGTTAAACAGGGGCAGAAAAATTGGGCCTTAGGCACTGGTGCTGGTGCCACCACACTGCAACCTCTCCCATATACTCTTGTTTGATTGCAGGAATTAGCCCTGCTGCAAAGCATTGCATCAAAAATTGTACTTAAACGCCCCTGTTAAACAGGGGCAGAAAAATTGGGCTGATGGCATCAACCAGAACCAGAAATGTTCTTCCAACATATCAGCAGAGGAGGAAGAGGATAGACAATCAACATAACAGGACAGTCACTCAGCATCAGCATAGGCAGTCTTGAAGGGATGTGATATTTAAAAAAAAAATATTCTGTTACATCAGCTTCAGGTGCTTGGTAGCTGTGGGTAATCCAAGACTGATTCATCTTGATGAAAGTCAGTCGATCAACTGATTCGGTGGACAGGCGCACCCTGTGATCGGTAACAAAGCCACCAGCAGCTCTGAAGGTGTGTTCCGAAAGAACGCTGGATGCAGGACAGGCCAGTAGCTCAATTGCATACTGTGCAAGCTCTGGCCAGTGATCCATCCTCAAGACCCAGTAAGCCAGAGGATTTTCGGTGGGAAAGGTGTCCAAGTCTGACCTTGCCCCTAGGTATTCCTGCACCATGTAATCAGACGCTGGCGATGGGTGCTGGAACCGATCATACCTTGGGGCTGCGGACTAAAAAATTGTCTGAAAGCATCAGACGGCCACCTTCTCCACCGCTCCTTCTGACCGATGCCTCAGCAACACGTTGTCCAGGACCAGGAGTTTGTAACCTCCCAGTCTCTGGGAACCCGTTGCACAGACCTTTCTGCAAGGCCTCCCGGAGATGTCTCATCCTCTGCTCCCTCTGCGATGGCAAGATAAGGTCGGCAACCTTACCCTTGTACCGTGGATCAAGGAGAGTGGCCAGCCAGTAATGGTCCCTCTCCTTGATCCGAAGAATACGAGGATCCTTCCGCAGGCTTTGCAGGATCAGGAAGGCCATGCAGCGTAGGTTAGCTGAGGCATTCGGTCTGGAGTCCTCTGGGTCACTAAGGACAACATGATCCGCAGCTACCTCCTCCCAGCCACGTACAAGTCCACGTGTTTCTTGGGACTGTAAATCATCCCTACAAGACTGCTGCTGCTGCTGCTGCTGCTGATGCTGAGTACCAGCCTCCACCTCCATGCTGACACAATCATCCTCCTCCTCCTCTTCCTCCTCCTCATCCTCTTCCTGTGTGATGGGTGGCACAGCAGGAACACTGTCTGGATAAAGGGGGCCTTGAGAGGCAAGGAAGTCCTCCTCTTCCTGCCTTTGTTCTGCCTCAAGTGCCCTGTCCATTATTCCATGCAGCGTATGCTCCAAGAGGTGGACAAGAGGTACAGTGTCACTGATGCATGCACTGTCACTGCTCACCATCCTTGTGGCCTCCTCAAACGGTGACAGGACAGTGCATGCATCCCTGATCATGCCCCACTGGCGTGGTGAGAAAAAACCAAGCTCCCCTGACCCTGTCCTGGTGCCGTAGTCGCACAGGTACTCATTGATGGCCCTCTGCTGCGTGTGCAGCCGCTGCAGCATGGCCAATGTTGAGTTCCATCTGGTGGGCATGTCACATATAAGGCGGTTCTTGGGCAGGTTCAACTCGTTTTGGAGCTCAGCCAGCCGAGCACAGGCATTAAATGATCGGCGGAAATGCACACAGACTTTCCTGGCCTGCTTCAGGACATCCTGTAAGCCGGGGTACCTGCCCAAGAACCGCTGCACCACCAGATTAAGGACGTGAGCTACACAGGGCACATGGGTCAGTTGTCCCTGTCGGAGGGCGGAGAGGAGGTTGGTGCCATTGTCACAAACCACCATTCCTGGCTTAAGCTGGCGTGGCGTCAACCACCTCTCGGCCTGCCCCTTCAGAGCTGACAAAACATCCGCCCCAGTGTGGCTCCTGTCCCCCAAACAAACCAGCGCAAGCACGGCATGGCATCGTTTTGCCTGCGTACTTGCGTAGCCCCTGGAGCGCCTACGAAGCACCGCTGGTTCTGAGGACAGAGCACTGGAAGAGGCCGTGGAGGAGAGAGGTGTGTCACAACCAATAGTAGCATTTTGGAGGCGTGGTGGCGGAACAACCTCCAACACTACTGCACCTTGCCCTGCATCCTTCCCAGCTGCCAGAAGAGTGACCCAATGGGCCGTGAAACACAGGCAACGTCCCTGTCCATGCCTGCTGGACCATGAGTCAGCGGTAATATGCACCTTACCACTGACCGCCCTGTCCAGCGAGGCAAGGACATTGCCTTCCACATGCCGGCAGAGAGCCGGAATCGCCTTCCGTGAGAAAAAGTGGCGTTTGGGGACCTGCCACTGAGGAACCGCACATTGTACAAACTCACGGAAGGGGGCCGAGTCTACCAACTGAAAAGGCAGCAGTTGAAGTGCTAGCAATTTAGCCAAGCTAGCATTCAACCGCTGGGCATGTGGATGGCTTGGATTGAACTTCTTCCGCCGGTCCAGCAGCTGCGGCAGGGACATTTGCCTGCTATAATCGGACGTGGGTGTACTGCTAGCAGAGTTCCCGGAAGCACTTGGCTGTGACACACCTAATTCTACACCTTCATTCCTCTCAGAGCAGGTTTCAGAGAGGACTGAAGGTCTAGTGGGGTTGGAGATGCCAGCTGATGAGGAGCAAGGAGAGGTCCGCTTTGTTCTTTGGTGTGGGTCTTTGAGGTACGCTTGCCAACGAGCTGCATGGGAGGTCAACATATGTCTGGTCAAGCATGTGGTGCCCAAGCGGCTGATGTTTTGGCCACGTGAGATACGCTTGAGACATATGTTGCAAATAGCAGCGGTGCGATCTGATGCACTCGTCTCAAAAAAGGCCCACACCAAAGAACTTTTAGAATAACGCGCAGAGGAAGCGCTCTGCGCAGAGGAAGCGCTCTGCGCAGGCGGAGCTCTGCGGTGTGATTCAGTCGGTGTGCTGCCCCTAAGCTGGCCCCCGGAGGGCATCCTGCCTCGTTGGACATGTGCCTCCTCCTCCTCCTCCTCCTCCTCCCTCCTTCCAGGCACCCACGTGGAGTCAGTGCCCTCATCATCCCCTCCCTCTTCATCGCTGTAGCAAACCTGGCAGTATGCTGCAGCTTGTGGAACATGACTGCCAGATTGCTGTCCTTCTTGAGCATCCCCTCTCTCTGCGCTCACGCTACTGCCTTCCTCTAGCTGAGTGTCATCATCAGAGCCCACAAAACACTGGGCATCCTCCTGGAGCATGTACCCAACACTGAGCTCAAAGAGTTCAGGAGACTCCTCAGGAGGACGTGGTGGGTCTAGGGAAGGAGTCACTGATGATGACATTGAGAGGAGGGAAGACGATGCGTTGGCAGCTGCTTTGCTAGTACCCTGAGACTGGGTGAGAGAGGATGAAGAGGGCTTGGTCATCCACTCTACCAAGTCGTTGGCATGTTGCGGTTCAACATGTCCAGCTGCCGAAAAGAAGGACAAGCGTGTCCCATGGCCACGTGCTGATGACAATGCACCGCGTCCACGACCAGCACTGTTGTCTCTAGACACAGAGCCTGCTTTCCCTCTTTTATTGGCTCGCGCCTGTCTGCCTCTCCTTGCTGGCCTTCCAGACATGGTAATGGCCTGAAGGGAGTTGGGTAAAAAAGCAGTTGGGTAGTGTATATTGTGCTAGAGGCACACAACACCCACTAACTCCTGCAGATGCCTTTATTATAGAACACCAGAGATAAAGGGGTATATACAGATGTATACTGTGCTGTGCTGGAGGCACACACAACTTCCAATAACTCCTGCAGATGGCAAGTGGGCTCAAATAGAGAACAGCTATGTAGGTGGATATTGCGGTATGTACTGGGTACAGAGCACGCAGACAGCACGCACTATCTCCTAACACTACTGACTGCAAGCTCTATTATTAAAGATAGATCACTAGCTATATAGGTGAGGTGAATATATAGCGGTGTATACTGCGGTCAGGGCACGCAGACAATAACCAGAGAACACCAGAGATAAAGGGGTATATACAGATGTATACTGTGCTGTGCTGGAGGCACACACAACTTCCAATAACTCCTGCAGATACACGCAGACAATAACCACTACACAACAGCAAGATCGCAAATTGGCCGAAAACGATCGGTGTGTACTGTGTTGAAGGTACACAGAACACCCACTGCTTCAGACGCCAACACACTACACAAGGCCGCCGTGCTGGCGGCCTTATATAGTGTGGGGCGTGCACTACACAGCCTGAGCTATGATTGGCCACAGGCATCCTGCCTGTGGCCAATCATGGCTCTCCTCGCTGCTGGCGCTGCGATTGGACAAGCATGCGGGGTCACAGTGCATGCTTGGCCAATCATGAGCCAGCAATGCACTGCGCCATCACAGTGCATTGTGGGCCGTGAGCGCCACACGAATTTGGCGCGAACGGACCAAAATGTTCGGATTTCCCCGAACGGACGAACAGCCAATGTTCGAGTCGAACGTACGTTCGACTCGAACACGAAGCTCATCCCTAGTGAAGAGTCTTCAGAAGAATTTTGGGGTACGACGATCCAAGGATCAACTGAGAAAGCGCTGGTCAGACCTGAAACTGAGGGAGCACGATCAGTTCAGAAGGATCAAGAGTGTTCTTCAAAAAAGTAAGTAGTTGTCGTGTGTTCATATTATTATTATTGCTTGCATACTGCTCCATGTGCTTTAATTTAATGTTGTACAGTTTAAAATGGCCACTTTCATGTTCATGGGTTCAATCATTCGTAATAAACATCGTTTGTTAGCCCACTCCAAAAAACAATGTTTTGCCAAGTTGCACTTTAGAAAGTGTCAAAAATAATGTTTTCACCTTTGAACTCTGCCATAAAACACAATTGTTCTACACTTCCAAGCAATGTTTCATATTCCTATTTCTGCCCTCTGTATGCTAAGTATTCCTTTTTTACATTCTCATAGGGGAGAGAAGACTCGGGACTAGGGATGAGCCGAACACCCCCCGGTTCGGTTCGCACCAGAACTTGCGAACGACCCCCGCGTTCGGTACGAACGTTAGAACCCCATTGAAGTCTATGGGACTCGAACGTTCGAATTGGAAAGTGCTAATTTTAACGGCTAATATGCAAGATAGTGTCCTAAAAAGGGTTTGGCGACCTGCCTCCTGCCTCAGGGGACATGGGTCACTGCAAAAAAAAGTTTTAAAAACTACCGTTTTGGTGGGAGCACTGATTTTAATGACGATTAAAGTGAAAAAAAAAAAGTGAAATATTCCTTTAAATATGGTGCCTGGTGGGTGTCTGTAGTATGCCTGTGAAGTGCCACGTGTTTCCCGTGTTTAGAACAGTCCCTGCACAAAATGACATTAAGCGGAAATAACACCATTTAAAACTGCTTGCGGTTTTAATGTTATATCTGGTTCCTGCAATATGGTTGAAAATCATTCAGAAAAATGGCATGGGTAGCCCTCCCTGCCCATTACCAGCCTATTTGGGTCTTGTACGCATATTAAGGGGAACCCTGTACCCATATTAAAAAAAGGAAATGCGTGTGGCCCCCAGGCCCTATATACTCAGAACAGCAGTATACAGGCGGTGCAAACAAGACTGGGACTGTGTAGGTTTGTTGTGTTAAGTTGAATCTGTTTGTAATTTTCAACTGGTACATTTTTAAAGTGTAGCTCCAGTCAAAAAAAATATTTTTAAGCTTTTTGGAAAACATAGGGAAGGGTTATCACCCCTGTATAATTTGTTTTGTCGTCCATCTTTTTTCATCTCACTTGCTGTTGTCTCCTTCCGTTTTCAAGTAGGAGATGTTTGTAAATTGGATGTTTGAAAGTAGGGGCCTGCCCTATATGCTCTGCAGAAATGGCGGAACAAGGTGTTGGTTTTGCAACAACATTGTAAGCCCTCAAAGTGACTCTTGGTGGGCGCTGGAGCGCCCTGCTGTGAACGATTATATCAAGAATTGTAATTACATGCCATTGTTGAACAGTGGTAGAAAAATTGACCTTTGGTGGTTGTGGTGCTGGTGCCACAACACTATAAGTCCTCACAGTTACTCTGGGTGGGCACAGGAAGGGGCCCTCCTGTGAAATATTATATCAAGAATTGTAATTACATGTCCCTGTTAAACAGGGGCAGAAAAATTGGGCCTTAGGCACTGGTGCCATCACACTGCAACCTCTGCCATACACTCTAGTTTTATTGCAGGAATTAGCCCTGCTGCAAAGCATTGCATCAAAAATTGTACTTAAACGCCCCTGTTAAACAGGGGCAGAAAAATTGGGCCTTAGGCACTGGTGCCATCACACTGCAACCTCTTCCATACACTCTAGTTTTATTGCAGGAATTAGCCCTGCTGCAAAGCATTGCATCAAAAATTGTACTTAAACGCCCCTGTTAAACAGGGGCAGAAAAATTGGGCCTTAGGCACTGGTGCCATCACACTGCAACCTCTGCCATACATTCTAGTTTTATTGCAGGAATTAGCCCTGCTGCAAAGCATTGCATCAAAAATTGTACTTAAACGCCCCTGTTAAACAGGGGCAGAAAAATTGGGCCTTAGGCACTGGTGCCATCACACTGCAACCTCTGCCATACACTAGTTTTATTGCAGGAATTAGCCCTGCTGCAAAGCATTGCATCAAAAATTGTACTTAAACGCCCCTGTTAAACAGGGGCAGAAAAATTGGGCCTTAGGCACTGGTGCCATCACACTGCAACCTCTGCCATACACTCTAGTTTTTTTGCAGGAATTAGCCCTGCTGCAAAGCATTGCATCAAAAATTGTACTTAAACGCCCCTGTTAAACAGGGGCAGAAAAATTGGGCCTTAGGCACTGGTGCCATCACACTGCAACCTCTGCCATACACTCTAGTTTTATTGCAGGAATTAGCCCTGCTGCAAAGCATTGCATCAAAAATTGTACTTAAACGCCCCTGTTAAACAGGGGCAGAAAAATTGGGCCTTAGGCACTGGTGCCATCACACTGCAACCTCTGCCATACACTCTAGTTTTTTTGCAGGAATTAGCCCTGCTGCAAAGCATTGCATAAAAAATTGTACTTAAACGCCCCTGTTAAACAGGGGCAGAAAAATTGGGCCTTAGGCACTGGTGCCATCACACTGCAACCTCTGCCATACACTCTAGTTTTATTGCAGGAATTAGCCCTGCTGCAAAGCATTGCATCAAAAATTGTACTTAAACGCCCCTGTTAAACAGGGGCAGAAAAATTGGGCCTTAGGCACTGGTGCCATCACACTGCAACCTCTGCCATACACTCTAGTTTTATTGCAGGAATTAGCCCTGCTGCAAAGCATTGCATCAAAAATTGTACTTAAACGCCCCTGTTAAACAGGGGCAGAAAAATTGGGCCTTAGGCACTGGTGCCATCACACTGCAACCTCTGCCATACACTCTAGTTTTTTTGCAGGAATTAGCCCTGCTGCAAAGCATTGCATCAAAAATTGTACTTAAACGCCCCTGTTAAACAGGGGCAGAAAAATTGGGCCTTAGGCACTGGTGCCATCACACTGCAACCTCTGCCATACACTCTAGTTTTATTGCAGGAATTAGCCCTGCTGCAAAGCATTGCATCAAAAATTGTACTTAAACGCCCCTGTTAAACAGGGGCAGAAAAATTGGGCCTTAGGCACTGGTGCCATCACACTGCAACCTCTGCCATACACTCTAGTTTTATTGCAGGAATTAGCCCTGCTGCAAAGCATTGCATCAAAAATTGTACTTAAACGCCCCTGTTAAACAGGGGCAGAAAAATTGGGCCTTAGGCACTGGTGCCATCACACTGCAACCTCTGCCATACACTCTAGTTTTTTTGCAGGAATTAGCCCTGCTGCAAAGCATTGCATCAAAAATTGTACTTAAACGCCCCTGTTAAACAGGGGCAGAAAAATTGGGCCTTAGGCACTGGTGCCATCACACTGCAACCTCTGCCATACACTCTAGTTTTATTGCAGGAATTAGCCCTGCTGCAAAGCATTGCATCAAAAATTGTACTTAAACGCCCCTGTTAAACAGGGGCAGAAAAATTGGGCCTTAGGCACTGGTGCCATCACACTGCAACCTCTGCCATACACTCTAGTTTTTTGCAGGAATTAGCCCTGCTGCAAAGCATTGCATCAAAAATTGTACTTAAACGCCCCTGTTAAACAGGGGCAGAAAAATTGGGCCTTAGGCACTGGTGCCATCACACTGCAACCTCTGCCATACACTCTAGTTTTTTTGCAGGAATTAGCCCTGCTGCAAAGCATTGCATCAAAAATTGTACTTAAACGCCCCTGTTAAACAGGGGCAGAAAAATTGGGCCTTAGGCACTGGTGCCATCACACTGCAACCTCTGCCATACACTCTAGTTTTTTTGCAGGAATTAGCCCTGCTGCAAAGCATTGCATCAAAAATTGTACTTAAACGCCCCTGTTAAACAGGGGCAGAAAAATTGGGCCTTAGGCACTGGTGCCATCACACTGCAACCTCTGCCATACACTCTAGTTTTTTTGCAGGAATTAGCCCTGCTGCAAAGCATTGCATCAAAAATTGTACTTAAACGCCCCTGTTAAACAGGGGCAGAAAAATTGGGCTGCTGGCATCACCCAGAACCAAAAATGTTCTTCCAACATATCAGCGGAGGAGGAAGAGGATAGACAATCAACATAACAGGACAGTCACTCAGCATCAGCATAGGCAGTCTTGAAGGGATGTGGTATTTCAAAAAAAATTATTCGGTTACATCAGCTTCAGGTGCTTGGTAGCTGTGGGTGATCCAAGACTGATTCATCTTGATGAAGGTCAGTCGATCAACTGATTCGGTGGACAGGCGCACCCTGTGATCGGTAACGAAGCCACCAGCAGCACTGAAGGTGCGTTCCGAAAGAACGCTGGATGCAGGACAGGCCAGTAGCTCAATTGCATACTGTGCAAGCTCTGGCCAGTGATCCATCCTCAAGACCCAGTAAGCCAGAGGATTTTCAGTGGGAAAGGTGTCCAAGTCTGACCTTGCCCCTAGGTATTCCTGCACCATGTAAATTAGACGCTGGCAATGGGTGCTGGAACCAATCATACCTTGGGGCTGCGGACTAAAAAATTGTCTGAAAGCATCAGTCAGACGGCCACCTTCTCCTCCGCTCCTTCTGACTGATGCCTCAGCAACACGTTGTCCAGGACCAGGAGTTTGTGACCTCCCAGTCTCTGGGAACGCGTTGCACAGAGCTTTCTGCAAGGCCTCCCGGAGATGTCTCATCCTCTGCTCCCTCTGCGATGGCAAGATAAGGTCGGCAACCTTACCCTTGTACCGTGGATCAAGGAGAGTGGCCAGCCAGTAATGGTCCCTCTCCTTGATCCGAAGAATACGAGGATCCTTCCGCAGGCTTTGCAGGATCAGGGAGGCCATGCAGCGTAGGTTAGCTGAGGCATTCGGTCCGGAGTCCTCTGGGTCACTAAGGACAACATGATCCGCAGCTACCTCCTCCCAGCCACGTACAAGTCCACGTGTTTCTTGGGACTGTAAATCATCCCTATAAGACTGCTGCTGCTGATGCTGAGTGCCAGCCTCCACCTCCATGCTGACACAATCATCCTCCTCCTCCTCTTCCTCCTCCTCACCCTCTTCCTGTGTGATGGGTGGCACAGCAGGAACACTGTCTGGATAAAGGGGGCCTTGAGAGGCAAGGAAGTCCTCCTCTTCCTGCCTCTGTTCTGCCTCAAGTGCCCTGTCCATTATTCCACGCAGCGTATGCTCCAAGAGGTGGACAAGAGGTATAGTGTCACTGATGCATGCACTGTCACTGCTCACCATCCTTGTGGCCTCCTGACAGGACAGTGCATGCATCCCTGATCATGCCCCACTGGCGTGGTGAGAAAAAACCAAGCTCTCCTGACCCTGTCCTGGTGCCGTAGTCGCACAGGTACTCATTGATGGCCCTCTGCTGCGTGTGCAGCCGCTGCAGCATGGCCAATGTTGAGTTCCATCTGGTGGGCATGTCACATATAAGGCGGTTCTTGGGCAGGTTCAACTCCTTTTGGAGCTTAGCCAGCCGAGCACAGGCATTAAATGATCGGCGGAAATGCACACAGACTCTCCTGGCCTGTTTCAGGACATCCTGTAAGCCGGGGTACCTGCCCAAGAACCGCTGCACCACCAGGTTAAGGACGTGAGCTACACAGGGCACATGGGTCAGTTGTCCCTGTCGGAGGGCGGAGAGGAGGTTGGTGCCATTGTCGCAAACCACCATTCCTGGCTTAAGCTGGCGTGGCGTCAACCACCTCTCGGCCTCCCCCTGCAGAGCTGACAAAACATCCGCCCCAGTGTGGCTCCTGTCCCCCAAACAAACCAGCGCAAGCACGGCATGGCATCGTTTTGCCTGCATACTTGCGTAGCCCCTGCAACGCCTACGGAGCACCGCTGGTTCTGAGGACAGAGCACTGGAAGAGGCCATGGAGGAAGAAGAAGAGGAGGGGGTGGAGGAGAGAGGTGTGTCACAACCAATAGTAGCATTTTGGAGGCGTGGTGGCGGAACAACCTCCAATACTACTGCACCTTGTCCTGCATCCTTCCCAGCAGCCAGAAGAGTGACCCAATGGGCCGTGAAAGACAGGTAACGTCCCTGTCCATGCCTGCTGGACCATGAGTCAGCGGTAATATGCACCTTACCACTGACCGCCCTGTCCAGCGAGGCAAGGACATTGCCTTCCACATGCCGGTAGAGAGCCGGAATTGCCTTCCGTGAGAAAAAGTGGCGTTTGGGGACCTGCCACTGAGGAACCGCACATTGTACAAACTCACGGAAGGGGGCCGAGTCTACCAACTGAAAAGGCAGCAGTTGAAGTGCTAGCAATTTAGCCAAGCTAGCATTCAACCGCTGGGCATGTGGATGGCTGGGAGTAAATTTCTTCCGCCGGTCCAGCAGCTGGGGCAGGGACATTTGTCTGCTATAATCGGACGTGGATGTACCACTAGCAGAGTTCCCGGAAGCACTTGGCTGTGACACACCTAATTCTACACCTTCATTCCTCTCAGAGCAGGTTTCAGAGAGGACTGAAGGTCTAGTGGGGTTGGAGATGCCAGCTGATGAGGAGCAAGGAGAGGTCCGCTTTGTTCTTTGGTGTGGGTCTTTGAGGTATGCTTGCCAACGAGCTGCATGGCAGGTCAACATATGTCTGGTCAAGCATGTGGTGCCCAAGCGGCTGATGTTTTGGCCACGTGAGATACGCTTGAGACATATGTTGCAAATAGCAGCGGTGCGATCTGATGCACTCGTCTCAAAAAAGGCCCACACCAAAGAACTTTTAGAATAACGCGCAGAGGAAGCGCTCTGCGCAGAGGAAGCGCTCTGCGCAGGCGGAGCTCTGCGGTGTGATTCAGTCGGTGTGCTGCCCCTAAGCTGGCCCCCGGAGGGCATCCTGCCTCGTTGGACATGTGCCTCCTCCTCCTCCTCCTCCTCCTCCCTCCTTCCAGGCACCCACGTGGAGTCAGTGCCCTCATCATCCCCTCCCTCTTCATCGCTGTAGCAAACCTGGCAGTATGCTGCAGCTTGTGGAACATGACTGCCAGATTGCTGTCCTTCTTGAGCATCCCCTCTCTCTGTGCTCACGCTACTGCCTTCCTCTAGCTGAGTGTCATCATCAGAGCCCACCAAACACTGGGCATCCTCCTGGAGCATGTACCCAACACTGTGCTCAAAGAGTTCAGGAGACTCCTCAGGAGGACGTGGTGGGTCTAGGGAAGGAGTCACTGATGATGACATTGAGAGGAGGGACGACGATGTGTTGGCAGCTGCTTTTCTACTACCCTGAGACTGGGTGAGAGAGGATGAGGAGGATGAAGAGGGCTTGGTCATCCACTCTACCAAGTCGTTGGCATGTTGCGGTTCAACATGTCCAGCTGCAGAAAAGAAGGACAAGCATGTCCCATGGCCACGTGCTGATGACAATGCACCGCGTCCACGACCAGCACTGTTGTCTCTAGACACAGAGCCTGCTTGCCCTCTTTTATCGGCTCGCGCCTGTCTGCCTCTCCTTGCTGGCCTTCCAGACATGGTAATGGCCTGAAGGGAGTTGGGTAAAACAGTAGTTGGGTAGTTTATATTGTGCTGGAGGCACACAACACCCACTAACTCCTGCAGATGCCTTTTTTATAGAACAGCAGAGTTAAAGGGGTATATACAGATGTATACTGTGCTGTGCTGGAAGCACACACAACTTCCAATAACTCCAGCAGATGTCAATCGGGCCCAAATAGAGAACAGCTATGTAGGTGGATAATAGCGGTATGTACTGGGTACAGAGCAGGCACACAGCACGCACTATCTCCTGAGTGACACTACTGACTGCAAGCTCTATTGTTAAAGATGGACCACTAGCTATATAGGTGAGGTGAATATCACGGTGTATACTGCGGTCAGGGCACGCAGACAATAACAAGAAAACAGCAGAGTTAAAGGGGTATATACAGATGTATACTGTGCTGTGCTGGAAGCACACACAACTTCCAATAACTCCAGCAGATGCCAATCGGGCCCAAATAGAGAACAGCTATGTAGGTGGATAATAGCGGTATGTACTGGGTACAGAGCAGGCACACAGCACGCACTATCTCCTGAGTGACACTACTGACTGCAAGCTCTATTGTTAAAGATGGACCACTAGCTATATAGGTGAGGTGAATATCACGGTGTATACTGCGGTCAGGGCACGCAGATAATAACCAGAAAACAGCAGAGTTAAAGGGGTATATACAGATGTATACTGTGCTGTGCTGGAGGCACACACAACTTCCAATAACTCCAGCAGATGCCAATCGGGCCCAAATAGAGAACAGCTATGTAGGTGGATAATAGCGGTATGTACTGGGTACAGAGCAGGCACACAGCACGCACTATCTCCTGAGTGACACTACTGACTGCAAGCTCTATTGTTAAAGATGGACCACTAGCTATATAGGTGAGGTGAATATCACGGTGTATACTGCGGTCAGGGCACGCAGATAAAAACCAGAAAACAGCAGAGTTAAAGGGGTATATACAGATGTATACTGTGCTGTGCTGGAGGCACACACAACTTCCAATAACTCCAGCAGATGCCAATCGGGCCCAAATAGAGAACAGCTATGTAGGTGGATAATAGCGGTATGTACTGGGTACAGAGCAGGCACACAGCACGCACTATCTCCTGAGTGACACTACTGACTGCAAGCTCTATTGTTAAAGATGGACCACTAGCTATATAGGTGAGGTGAATATCACGGTGTATACTGCGGTCAGGGCACGCAGATAATAACCAGAAAACAGCAGAGTTAAAGGGGTATATACAGATGTATACTGTGCTGTGCTGGAGGCACACACAACTTCCAATAACTCCAGCAGATGCCAATCGGGCCCAAATAGAGAACAGCTATGTAGGTGGATAATAGCGGTATGTACTGGGTACAGAGCAGGCACACAGCACGCACTATCTCCTGAGTGACACTACTGACTGCAAGCTCTATTGTTAAAGATGGACCACTAGCTATATAGGTGAGGTGAATATCACGGTGTATACTGCGGTCAGGGCACGCAGATAATAACCAGAAAACAGCAGAGTTAAAGAGGTATATACAGATGTATACTGTGCTGTGCTGGAGGCACACACAACTTCCAATAACTCCAGCAGATGCTAATCGGGCCCAAATAGAGAACAGCTATGTAGGTGGATAATAGCGGTATGTACTGGGTACAGAGCAGGCACACAGCACGCACTATCTCCTGAGTGACACTACTGACTGCAAGCTCTATTGTTAAAGATGGACCACTAGCTATATAGGTGAGGTGAATATCACGGTGTATACTGCGGTCAGGGCACGCAGATAATAACCAGAAAACAGCAGAGTTAAAGGGGTATATACAGATGTATACTGTGCTGTGCTGGAGGCACACACAACTTCCAATAACTCCAGCAAATGACAATCGGGCTCAAATAGAGAACAGCTATGTAGGTGTATATAGTGGTATGTACTGGGTACAGAGCACGCAGACAGCACGCACTAACACTACTGACTGCAAGCTCTATTATTAAAGCTAGATCACTAGCTATATAGGTGAGGTGAATATAGTGGTGTATACTGCGGTCAGGGCACAGACAGTAACCACTACACAAGAGCAAAATAGTAAATCAGCCAAAAACGATTGGTGTGTAACTGTGTTGAAGGTACACAGAACACCCACTGCTTCAGATGCTAACAAACACTACACGAGGCCGCCTGAAAGGCGGCTTTATATAGTGTGGGGCGTGCACTACACAGTCTGAGCTATGATTGGCCACAGGCAGGATGCCTGTGGCCAACCATTGCTCTCCTCGCTACTGGCGCTGCGATTGGCCAAGCATGCGGGGTCACAGTGCATGCTTGGCCAATTGTGAGACAGCAATGCATTGCGCCATCGCAGTGCATTGTGGGCCACACGAATTTTGCCGCGAACGGCCCAAACGTTCGGAATTCGGCGAACGCACGAACGACCGATGTTCGAGTCGAACATGCGTTCGACTCGAACACGAAGCTCATCCCTACTCGGGACGTCTGAGGACACCAGGGACCAGGGACCCCACACCTCCCAAAGAAGGGGAAATACCAAAAGCACAAGCAGAGGAGAAAGAGGAAGGAGAGATTGTTGAAATTGGCAAAATTGGCACCACAACAGGTGAGTGTCTGAGACCACAGCTTCTGGTAAGCTAATTTTATTTTTATTTTTATTTTTTAGGTGATGTGAAAGAAGAATCACATTTTACCAGTGAAAGTGCCCAGATCCTCATTGGGGAGATAATGGGGTACAATCGCAATTTAGAGAATATACAGAAAAACATCAATGATGTTCAACAAAAAATGAAGAACATCATTGATGTTTTGGGGAGAGTCTGAAACACCCCAAACTAGCTAGCATCATTTTTAAATTTTCAAAAACACTTTAATATTTTTAGAAAAGCCACATTTGGAAGATGCACACAGTGTGTCAACATGTGCTATCTCCCATCATGGGGGATCAATGTATGCATTTTGTGGGTGCAACCCCTTCCTTGCTAATAAAGTGGCTGAGATGAAGGTATTGCACCCCCAAAACACGTACATTTATACCCCATGATGGGAGATAGTACATGTTGACATTAGGCATGGGATCAGGAGGAAAATAGCAACTTTATGATTCTCAATTTGTGTGCATCTTCCAAATTTGGCTTTTCCAGGGGTTACACCCACATCCGATGAAGGCAATATCAGCACAGTTTGTACATACTCATGTCTGATATTATCTTTCTATTCTAAACGCATATGTGAATGTGCTTTGAGTAAAAAGTTCAATTATCAACAATGTGTGGCTTCCTTTTTCAATGTGCAAAAGTAGTATTTGTAGTAAAGTTGTTGTTTTCTGTGGCAAAGGGTGGTATTTACTAAAGGCAAATCCCCTTTGCACTCCAATTGCAGTTTCAGGTGCACTTTTGCAGTGCACTTGTAGTGCATAGTGGATTTTCCTTTAGTAAATAACACCCACAGTGATGTTTAAATTTCCCCAATCACGCCATTTTCATGACCCCACATATTTCTGCCATGGTGCAGAAAATGAGCAATATTTTTGTCAGTAATGCACTACATATATTATCAACAAAAACAAGGTGTGTGTGTAGCAGACCCACAACATAATAAGATTATCTGAAGAGACTGTCACCTCATCTTGCTCAGAACTTGGGTTTGCACTGTTGTAGAAAAAGGCCCAAAAAAAAAAAGGAAAAATACCTAGGAGACACCTAAAACAAAGCCAAGCAGTAAATGAAAACAAAGATTATTGGAGTTTCAAAGAAAAATGTATTAAAAAAATGCCTCTCAGACATTGTCTGGCATATGAATGGCCCCCCTACCCACAATGTACTCCATGTATTGGTTTCTGACCTCGCGGAGCGCTTTGGGGGGGGGGGGGGGGCAAGCCAGGACGAGAAGCTTCAAGGGCCGTGAGGTTGACATTTTCTGGCAAATCTGCATCAGGGCCAACTGAGACCACATAGTTAGCTGAATGTTTTTTCAAAAAACTGTGCAGAACGCAGCAGGCAAGCACAATGTGATTTTGTTTATATTCCACTAAGTGTATTGGCGTCAAAAATAGGCGGAACCGGCTGGCCATTATTCCGAAAGTGTTCTCCACGACTCTTCTGGCTCTGGCCAGCCGGAAGTTAAAGATCCTCTGATCCGGGGTGAGGGTCCTCATCGGGAAAGGCCGCATCAGGTGGTTTGCCAGAGCAAACGCCACATTCGCGACGAAAACGAAAGGGAGTTTTTCTACATTTTCCTCTGGAGGCGGCAAGCCCAGACTGCCACTCTGGAGATGCCAGTAGAATTCCGTCGGTGCGAACACTCCACCATCCAACATCCGGCCATTTTTCCCGATGTCCACATACAGGAAGTCATAGGTCACTGACACCACCGCTAACATCACAATACTATTAAACCCCTTGTAATTATAATAGTAGGACCCCGAGTTGGGGGGTGGGATGATGCGGACGTGTTTCCCATCAATTTCACCTCCAGAATTGGGAAAGTCCCAACGGCTAGCAAAGTGGGAAGCCACAGTTTGCCATTCCTGTGGCGTTGAAGGAAACTGTGGAGTCAAACAAGAAAAAAAGTTAGGAATTTTGCACATCAACATTGCAAGCAGATTAGACGCAAATATTTTTGGACAATATCAGTATAACATTTTGGGAAATTAGTATTTAAAGCCTTAAGTATAAGGTCTCCTTATCAGATTCATCACCCCTCCATCCCCCCATCTGATGGGCCATTGCATGAGGGGGGGGATGTTTTGGACAGGTAACCCTCTCCACTTCATTGAGAGCTGAATGCATAAATAATGTGTGATACTTTGGCCAGCCCCTCCTTACTTACACTATTGGCAGCCCACCGGACAGGTAAGAAGTGTCATAATACAAAAAAAAGGAACAAATGGAAGCACATTTTGACATTCTGCTATTACCTATCAAGATAATAATAGGAGAAAAAAAACTTTAAACTGTAGCATTTGAAAGTATTGAGGCAGGCCCTTGCACTACATGCTTTGGTGAATTCATACATAAATCTGACCAGAAAAAAAGGTAGGTATAGTGTGTATTGGGTTTGGCAAAGTCAGCAGATAGAGGATTGCTATCAGCTGACCTAGCAGTTGGGGGGAGGGGGTTCCTAATGAGTTTGGCCCAACCAAAAAAAAAATCTCTGGCACTCAGCATGAATTTAAGCACACACATAACATTTGTACACATTTTAGGGGTTGTTTAGAGGAAAGAAATACTATGGAGCTGACAAAATACATTGCTAAGTGACCAGGCTATAGGTTTATGGCCCCAGAAGAGCATGCTGGGGAAGTTAGTGAAGGAAAACATGCATGAAGGACAAAAAAGGAACTTGAATAGCTTCCAGCATGCATGAAGACAAAGGGGCACAGCATATCAATTAGAGCATATTGCAATCATGGTAATTAGGGAATGAGGAAAGAAATCCAATACATTAGCAAACATTAAATACATAGAATGTGATGTTAATGGAGAAAACTTACCTTCATATAGTCCTTCTGCAGGACCTGAATGATGGCAGAACAGGTCTCTGGAATAATGATCCCCAGAGCCTGGGGGAGATGCCTGTCGAGAACTTGAGGTTCTGAAGACTTCTCCCTGTCGCCAAGTAGCGCAACGTGGCGATGAGCCACTGCTCCGGAGTGATGGCTTGCCGCATGCAGGTACCCTGCCTGCTGATATAAGGGGGCAGCAAAGCCAGCAGATGGTGAAAAACGGGGTCCGTCATCCAGAGATAATTCCTGAAATTATCAGGATTATTCTCCCGGATCTCACAGAGCAAAGGTATGTGCGAGAACTGGTCACGCTAGAGCAACCAATTCTTGGTCCACAAACTCCTAGTCCACAAAGAGCAACAAATGCTAACTGACTACACGCACTGATAAGCAGATACGCACCGACAAGCACAAACTGAAGAGCAGTAACGGTCTGAAGCACAAATCTGAAAAGCGCAAATCGTCTCTAACCAAACTTCTACTAACACGTGATAAACACGAGATCAGCAGAAGGAGCCCAAAGGGTGCCAGACGTGGTGCTGAACTTCCCTTTTCTAGTCCCGTTGTAAGCGGCTTACGTCACCGCGTTCTTGGAAACCGAAAATTCCGACAACTTAGTCGGACCGTGTGTATACAACACCACTTTCGGACCACTTCCAGACTAAATCCGTCGGAATTTATCAGACGGATTTGGTTGTCGGAATGTCCGACCGTGTGTACATGGGCTTAGGTTTAATGACCACAGTTGTAGGCAGGACTTTCTAGCATGCTCCTTTAACTCCCCATTGGGCAGCATTCAGCAGAAGTGATGGTGGATGTGACCTCAGAAGGACATGATATACATATGAATGCTGCCTTTATATACATATCAATGCTGTGGCCCATAACTATTTACATATTATTGACACCACTATTTACATATCAATGCAGGTTATTTACATATAAGCACAGGTGCCGTAAGTGAGTCACCTGAACATAGCAATAGGGCAGAGCTGGGCAGCAGCAACAGAAGTTTACACTGAGCTTCGGCCGCAAGGTTTTGCAGGCGGTTGTTTAAGGTTGCAACTCCTCCGTTAAGGAGCTCCGGTTGTTATGGGTGGAATTATTGTTGTTTTCTGTTCACACCCCTCGTTTCTTTGACACTGCTTGGGGACGTCCCTAAGGTCAAGAAGAGCTGCTGTGTCCGTCAATGAACAATAGAGAAAATAGGATTTTTGTACTTATCATAAAATGAGGTTCGTTGATGGACACAGCACCCCCCCTCTCCTATTTATGATTGTACTGATTTTGACAAACTGAGCTGCTGGATGCAGTGTGAGGGGTTATAGCCAGTAGGACCGCTCCCTGGGCGGTACTGTGCAAGTGTTGCTCTTTTTAACACTTTCTGCCTAGTCCTCTCCTAAAGGGGCGATATAACCCTAAGGTCAAGAAGAGCTGCTGTGTCTGTCAATGAACTTCAGAGAAAATAATTTTTTACAGTGAGTACAAAAATCCTATTTTTTTTAATTAAAATTAATTTTTTGAATTTTAAAAATGAGGTTTATACTATTTGTTACATACTCGTTTGTGGCACAGTCATTAAAGCATGTGGCCATTTAAGCCCCTTCCACTGTTTTGCTGCAATCTGATCACATCCACATACCATTTTTTTGGGGGATGCAAAAAAAGTCCAGCCACGGGTGCTAGATGTGCTAGCTATGCCCCTGTACCTACTCTAAAAATATACACCTCCCTTTTGGGGCCTGTGTGCTGGGGTGAGCAGATTTTCAGGCACAAATACCATCATTTTGGTTGTTGCTTACCCTGAGGGTTATTATCGTGTGTGTGTTCATATAGGTTCTTTCCTTTTTAAGAAAGGTTCATTATGCGTGTCAGTTTTTCATGTGATGGGCCGGTCATAATCTTTTTCCTGTCCCCGCTGATGTACGTGACACTGTCATGTTACGAGATGGGCGAATCTTTGTCCGCTTGTTTGGAACGCACGCTTCATTCATGCTTGAGGTGCATGATGTCATTACGTCAAGCGCTGCCTCTCAGTGTTTTGGGCGGTCATTACTGTGTTCCACTGTAACGAGGCCTGATCCATTTCCAGCCCCCGACATCTACATGTTGGGACAGGCTGCTAATTGACACTGAGACACAGAGTTCAATATGCTGTCTTAGGATAGAGGCGTGGAAGGCATGCCGGTCCGCCATCTTGACCTAAACAGGAACTAACTTTCAGAATAATTGGCAACACACTGGGGGCTTGACTCTCACAATTGGGGTCATATTATCTTTATATATTTGGAGGGCTACACTGGAGGGACACCCCAGACGATGTCTATGGAGATAAAACGCATCGCCAAGGACTCAACTGCTGTCATTTGAGTTTTATAAAAGCGCTTGTTTTATCTTATGTTATGTTATATTAATGTAAGTGTTCCAGCTTCATTAAATATATTTGCTGTTTTAAACAGAATTATGCTATGTGGCTTTTTTTGTTCTCCTCCCCTATAATCACCCTCACCATATCCATGGAGATTTGACTACCGTCTCCCATGAAATCATCTGATAAGGACATCTTCCATCTTGTGGATATTCGGGCGTTCCCGGTCTAGCAACTTGGAAAAATAAAGAGTTCATCTACTATTGTTTTTTATACAGCACAGCTTGTTTGACCCATAGAGCGTATGCTCTTTTGGGTTCAAACGTTATGGTAAGCCTTCTATTTATCAGTGGTGGTCTCCTTCACCTTTGCCATACATCCCATTTTACCATTTGGACACTAAGCAGAATTTTCTTTGAACTTTGACCCTCACGGATATTCAATCACTCCTATGCTCAGATTATTACTTATGTTTCCAATTTGTATATCATTATCGTTGAGTGTATTTTAGGCACATTGTTGTATGTTGACTTACATCACGTTTAGTTCACCTCTATTTTTATCACTAAGAGTGCTACGCTATTTGTTTTCCTACTCTAAAAATATACACCTCCATTTTGGGGCCTGTGTGCTGGAGTGAGCAGACTTTCAGGCACAGATACCAGTTCAATTGAGTAGAATCAAACAGTGGTGTGTTTATTGGTGCTATATACAGAAAAATGGTTCATAAACTTACAAAACACGTATCACAACTCTGACTATTAGGCTAACACTCGTCAGCCCCCATATGCACAGCTTGTTTGCTTTTCACCAAACCCCCCCCCCCCAAAGCACCTTGTCCCCATGTTGATGGGGACAAGGGCCTCTTCCTGACAACCCTGGCCATTGGTTGTAGGGGTCTGCGGGCATTGGGCTTATCAGAATGCGGGAGCACCCTTTAATAAGAGGGTCCCCAGATCCCAGCCCCCCACCCTATGTGAATAAGTATGGGGTACATCGTACCCCTACCCATTCACCTGGGAGAAAAAGTGTCAATAAAAAAAAACACACTACACAGGTTTTTAAAGTAGTTTATTAGGCAGCTCCGGGGGTCTTCTTCTGACTTCGGGGGTCCCTTCCGACTTCTCCGGGCTTTCCGCCTCTTCTCCTGCTCTCCGGTTCTTCTGCCGGGCTCACCTGCTATCTTCTGCTTTCTTGCCGTGGTTTTGCTAGCGGTGGCCCGGCTTTCTCCTTTGTTGCCATCGCCATTGCCGTCATCTTCTTCTCCCTTCTTCTGTTCTTCCGATGTTGACATGATGCTCTCTCCCGCTGTAATGCCGTGGATACAGTGCGTGGTGACTTATATAGGCATCACCGACATCACTCAGTGACCCTGCCCCTTATGACGTCACAGTCCCGGGGGACATGCTGGGACTGTGCCGTCATAAGGGGTGGGGTCACCGGATGACATCATCCGGTGACCCTGCCCCTTATGCCTATATAAGTCATCGCGCACCATGTCCACGGCATTACAGCTTTAAAATGAGCACTTTTGAGTTTTCACATTCGTGTCCCATAGACTTTAACAGTGTTCACGCGTTCAAACAAATACTACTATATAATACACACTACACAGGTTTTTAAAGTAGTTTATTAGGCAGCTCTGGGGCTCTTCTTCTGACTTCGGGGGTCCCTTCCGACCTCTCCGCGATTTCTGCCTCTTCTCCTGCTCTCCGGTTCTTCTGCCGAGCTCCTTCAATATTTTCTGCTCTTTTGCCGCTGTTTTGCTATCGGTGGCCCCACTTTCTCCTTTGTCGCCATTGGCATTGCCGTCATCTTCTTCTTCCTTCTTCTGTTCTTTCGATGTTGACATGATGCTCTCTCCCGCTGTAATGCCGTGGATACAGTGCGCGGCGACTTATATAGTCATCACCGACATCACTCGTGACCCCGCCCCTTATGATGTCACAGTCCCAGGGCATGCTGGGACTGTGCCGTCATAAGAGGCGGGGTTACCGGGTGACATCACCCGATGACCCCGCCCCTTATGCCTATATAAGACGTCGCGCACCGTGTCCATGGCATTACAGCGGGAGAGACACAACACTGTCAACATTGGAAGAACAGAAGAAGGAAGAAAAAGAAGATGGCGATGGCAATGAAGGAGAAAGCTGGGTCACCGCTAGCAAAAGAGCGGCAAAAGAGCAGAAAATATCGAAGGAGCTCGGCAGAAGAACCAGAGAGTAGGAGAAGAGGCTGAAAGTGTGGAGAGGTCGAAAGGGACCCCCGAAGTCGGAAGAAGACCCCCAGAGCTGCCTAATAAACTACTTTAAATACCTGTGTAGTGTGTATTATATAGTAGTATTTGTTCGAACGCGTGAACACTGTTAAAGTCTATGGGACACGAATGTGAAAAAAAAGTGCTAATTTTAAATCCTTATATGCAAGCTATTACTATAAAAAGTGTTTGGGGACCCAGGTCCTGCCCCAGCGTATCAATGCAAAAAAAAGTTTTAAAAACGGCTGTTTTTCGGGAGCAGTGATTTTAATAATGCTTAAAGTGAAACAATAAATATGAAATATTCCTTTAAAGTGGATGTAAACCCACATTTTTTTTTATGTCATACTGTATAGAATAAGATTTCCTGTCATTTGAGCCCAGTCTTTCTACACAGAGTTATTCCATCTCTGAGCAATCCTCATTTCATGTTGGCAGCATACACTCTGGGCTGTGACACCGCCTCCACAACCTGATAGGACCACATAGCTATAAGATGACAAGACGGCCCCCGCCCCAGTGTTCTCTTACTTTTCCTCACCTGTTGGGACCACACGGATCATCACCCCCTTACTGCTTTGCCACAGCCAGGTTCTAGCCTCCCCTGGATGGAGTACCCGGAGGAAACCCACGTAGGCACAGGGAGATCATGTAAACTCCAGGCAGGTAGTGTCGTGGTTGGGATTCAAACCAGCGACCCTTCTTACTGCTAGGTGAGAGTGCTAACCACTACACCACTGTCCTGCCCTTATACTGCTGCGCAAGTCTCTGTGCAGGCACCCGCCTCGAGTATTACCTATATAAGAGGTATGTCCGGTTCTGCTCTGCTTCCCCAGCGATATGGGGGCAATCCAGTTCAATGCAGAGGGTTTCTCAATCAGGTTGAGATATATTTTGAGATGCTGCCCCTGGCGTTTCCCACGGACAGAAGCAAAGTAGGTTTCGTGATATCTTTGCTTTCTGAGAGAGCCTTGGCCTGGGCTAACCCTCTATGGGAGACTCAAAAACCTGTTGCCTTGAGTTACCCTGAGTTTGTGGCCTTTAAAAGGGTATTTGGCGTTCCCGCATGCTCCGCTTCTGCTACCAAGTCTGGTACTGAGTCGGTCAGTGAACATGAACCCATGCACCTGGGCTTCACGCATCTCTCTGCGGATGAGAGAGCCTTTAGGAGGAGGGAGAGATTGTGCCTTTATTGTGGCCAGGCAGGACACTTTTTGAAGTCTTGTCCTACCCATCCAGGGAACTCCCGAACCTTGAGGTCCTGTCATAGACAGACCTTAGGTGGTGTTGTTTCGTCCCCAGTTATCCAGAAGGATAAGCCCCTGGTTTTGGTCACTCTTTCTTGGGCTGAGTTGTCCATCGAGATACAGGCTATAATCGACTGTGGGGCTGCAGGCCTGTTTGTTGATGCTGCATTTGATTCACAGCACTCGATTCCGCGGCAGCTGCGTGAAACTTGCCATTGAGGCTCTTGACAGGAGACCTTTACAGCCTGCCCATGTGACTCATGAGACGGTTCCGTTGTCCATGGCCGTAGGGGCTCTTCACCATGAGATAATGCAATTCCAAGTTATTTCCTCACCCAGATTTTCGCTGGTTATTGGTATCCTTGGTTACAGAGGCACAACCCCTCTTTTGATTGGCTCCGTGCTGAGGTTCTCTCCTGGTCACCATAATGCAGTGAGACATGCTTCCTGAAGGTATCCAATGTCCTGTGCACCTCTTCTCTCCCCTCCCTGCCGGAGGAGTACCGTGATTTTAGCAATGTCTTTGATAAAGGTCAAGCCAGTAGTTTGCCTCCACACCGGTCTTATGATTGTGCAATTGACCTTCAACCTGGTGCCATACCTCCTCGTGGCCGGGCTTACCCTTTGTCGGTCTTGGAGGATAAGGCCATGGAGGAGTATGTTGCTGACGCACTTTCTCAAGGTTTCATCCGCAAATCCTCGTCTCCTGCTGGTGTTGGTTTCTTCTTTGTGAAAAAGAAGAGCGGTGAACTGAGACCTTGTATAAATTATAGGGGTCTCAATCGTGTCATGATTAAGAATGCCTACCCGATTCCATTGATTACAGAGTTATGAATACCTGGTAATGCCTTTTGGCCTTTGTAATGCCCTGGCAGTTTCCAGGAATTTATTAACGATGTCCTCAGAGATTTGTTGCAGTTGTGTGTGGTGGTTTATCTCAATGATATCCTCATATTTTCTAAGTCCCTGGAGAGCCACCACACAGATGTCTGTCGTGCGCTTCAGAAACTAAGAAAGAACAATCTCTATCGTAAACTGGAGAAGTGCAAGTTCCATCGTGAACAGGTTACATTCCTGGGCTATGTCATTTCCACTGCTGGTTTTTCTAAGGACCCAGAGAAACTTTCGGCAGTCCTACAGTGGCCTCGACCCCTGGGTTTACGTCCTCTGCAGTGTTTCCTGGGCTTTGCCAACTACTAACGGAAGTTTATTTGTAACTTCTCGTCTCTGGTCAAGCCCCTGACTGATATGACCAGAAAGGACGGTAACCCACAGAGTTGGTCTCCGGAGTCCATTAAGGCCTTTGAGACTCTCAAGGCTGCCTTTGTTTCTGCTCCTGTGTTGGCACATCCTGATCCTATGTTGCCTTTTATCCTAGAAGTTGATGCTTCTGAGACTGGAGTCCTTCTGTCTCAACGTCCTAACTCTGAGAGCGCTATGCATCCATGTGGCTACTTTTCCAAGAAATTGTCACCTGCTGAGTGCAATTATGAGATTGGTGACAGAGAGCTGTTGGCGATAATTTTAGCCCTGAAAGAATGGATACATCTCCTTGAAGGTACCACTGTGCCTGTTCTTATTCTTACTGACCATAACAATCTTACATTCTTGTCTGAGGCTAAGCGACTCTCTCCCAGAAGGGCGAGATGGGCTTTTTTCTTATAGAGCTTTATTTACATTGTCTCATTCTTACCCAGTACTAAGAATGTAAGGGCTGATGCCTTGTCACAACAATTTTCCTCCACTTCCAAGTCGGAGTCGGTTCCGGTTCCTATGATTCCTCCTGATCGTATCTTGACTACGGTTCGCACCAGTCTTACTTCTCCTTTGGGTGACAAAATTCTTGCTGCTCAGGTCCATGCTCCTCCTGATAAACCTTGTGACCGCTGCTTTGTCCCAGGGAGTCTCCGTACTGCAGTGCTCCAGACTTACCATTCTCCCAAGGCAGCTGGCCATCCTGGGAAGAATCAACTCATTTGGGCCATTTCCCAACAATTCTGGTGGCCTAGTCTACGGGCTGATGTTACTGCCTTCGTAGCTGCCTGTCCCTTGTGTGCTCAGAGTAAGACTCCACGACACCTTCCAGTGGGCCTCCTACAACCCATACCCAATGGAGAGAGGCCCTGGACTCACCTGTCTATGGATTTCATTGTGGAGTTGCCCAACTCTCAAGGCAACACTGTTATCCTTATGGTGGTGGACCGGTTCTCAAAGATGTGTCATTGTATTCCACTTAAGAAGTTGCCCACCTCTAAAGAACTGGCTTCCATTTTTGCTCGGGAGATCTTTCGCTTACATGGGCTACCCAAGGTCTCGGACAGGGCAGTCAGTTTGTCTCCTGGTTCTGGCGAGCCTTTTGTGCACAGTTGGGAATCCAGCTTGCGTTCTCTTCTAATGGGGCCGCAGAACGAGCCAATCAGTCCTTGGAGCAATTCCTACGTTGCTATATTTCTGACCATCATAACAACTGGTCTGACCTATTACCTTGGGCAGAGTTTGCTCACAACAGTGCCTTGAATTCTGCCTCCCAATTGTCTCCATTTATGGCGAATTATGGTTTTCCAACCTAACATGTTGCCTGACTCATTTGTTCCGCAGAGTATTCCTGCGTTAGAGGAGCATCTCTGTTGTCTTCGTTCCACTTGGGTACAAGTCCAGGAGGCTTTGCGTCATGCTAATGATAGCTACAGATTCCATGCTGACCGCAGACGCCTGCCTGCGCCTTCCTACCAGGTTGGGGACAGGGTCTGGCTGTCATCTCGCAACCTCCAGCTTCATGTTCCTTCACTGAAGTTTGCACCTCGGTTTATTGGGCCTTTCCGTATCCTTCGCAGGATTAACCCAGTGACTTACGCGTTGGACCTTCCTCCTAGTATGTGCATCTCAAATGTGTTTCCTGTCTCCTTTTTTCAAACCGTTGGTCTGTAACCGATTTACCACCTCGGTGCCACGTCCTCACCCTATTCAGGTTGAGAACCATGAGGAGTATGAGGTAAAATCCATTGCTGACTCCCGTAGGTTCCGTGGGCGCATACAGTACCTGGTGCATTGGAAGGGGTTCGGTCCAGAGGAACGCTCCTGGGTTTCATCCTCTGACGTACATGCCCTTGTCCTCCTCCATTCCATAGATGGTTTCCCCTCAAGCCCGGTGGCCCTCTGAGGGAGAGGGGTCATTGAGGAAGGGGTACTGTCAGGGCAGGCCCTTGCACTACATGGCTTTGGTAAATCTGAAGACAAAAATCATCAGAAAATCTGATAGTGTGTATGGGGCTTTCGAGTGGCTGTCACCCTCCCAAATATAGAGAACCAACAGATACCAGTCGTAAATTGCTCAATCCACATAAAGTACAGACAGTGTAATAAGATAGTTCTGAAACTTCAGCATGTTTTATAACTCACAAAAGATTAATAGCACAGCCATATTAACCGGTTCCCGACCAGCGCACGCCGATGTATGTCAGCAGAATGGCACAGGCACATGGTTCATCCTAAAAATTCACAACGAGGGGCGTGACCGGATGGTGATGGCGGCGGCGTGCGAGGAGTGAGAGAGGTGAGAGTGGTGTGTGCTCTCACCGCAACGCTGACAGCTGATGCCTGTGCCCGGTTAACAGCGCTTTGAGCTGTGATGCCCACAAGAGGAGAGGAGAGAGGAGGACGGATGTTAGTACACACTTCCTTAGTCAACTTGCTCCCATAGGCTGTTCTCACAGACTGGCTGGTACCTGGTGTCTTGTCCGTGGGGATCCTCCTTGTATACTGGAGCGGAGGAGCTGCTGGTCGATCCGGGGCTGTGGAGGCGCTGCAGGGGGGTCTGCCTGTGTGGTCTAGCGAAATCCCGGTGAGGGCTCGGGAGACGAGGCGACAGCTTGATAAACACAGCGAAGCCAGTCTCGGCATACCAGGTTAAAAATCCTAAACCAAGCAGCTAAGCAGTGGAATAAGCAGTGAAGAGAGACCTCTGGTGGCCACCTGCAATATCGTCTGGTATCTCCTGTATGTATCAGAGGTTATATATCAGTATGTGGAAAGTACTTGAGAGACATTTCTCTTTACCTAGTATAATATGCCTGCCAGCTACCTATAGTGCTCCAAAGGGAAAATAGAAAGTGTGGAGGAGTGGAACTTATATTGTCTGAACTTTCATGAATTAACCTGCTAACAAATGTGTAAGATCTGACCAGGCTTTGAAAGGAAGGAAAAAACAAAAAAAAAAAAGTGCCGCACCTGTTTTTGTTGCTCTTGTTATTAAGAGAGGGGGATCCTAGCTGGACAGTGGGAATTGTCGGAGCTTTTGGAGGCTATATAACTAAAGTGGATCCCCACGGCATTGCGGAGGCTGCGTTGTGAGTACCCCCCTCCCCTCCCTCCCTCTTTCCCTGGAGGAGAAGAGAGCAATCCCCCCCCTTTTTTTTTTTTTTTTTTTTGTGTTCTTTGGTTATATACCGAATCAATTATGGCAGCAAGGAGGAGAGGGGAAGAGCTGGCAGGTCAAGAGAATGTTGGAACGCAATATTTAAGGTCAGCTAAGGTTAAAGACAAGGAAAAGAGCTCCCAGGCCATGGCAACAGGGACATCAGCAGCAGCAAAACTAGAAAAATATGCGCATACTTCTGAACATACGCCAACTAAGGGAGCTCAAGTAAAAATCTCAACAGATAGAAAGAGCCAAGGGCAATCAGGACTGGTAGGGGGAAAGAACGCAGTTAAACAAACGGTGGGTACTGTAGGGAGATCCGAAACAGTGTCTATGCAGGACCATTTGATTAATGGAGAAGGAGAACCCACATTAAAGGAGGTGTTGGGGGCGGTTAATGTGTGTAAACAATCTCTAGTAGAGCTATGTGAACAAACAAGAGGCATTAAGGAGGAGCTAGCTTTGATGCGGCAAGATCTTCAAAACACGGCTGATAGGATAACAGCAGCAGAGGGGAGAATATCTCAGATTGAAGATGAGGTATACCCATTGAATCAAGAGGTCAAAGACCTAAAAATACAGATGGGGAAATTCGCAGGGAAATTGGATGAAATGGAGAACAGGCTCCGGAGGGACAATGTGAGGCTGGTAGGACTCCCGGAAAAATGTGAAGGCCCTGATCCAATTATATTTCTGGAAAATTGGCTTGTTGAAACCTTTGGAAGAGAGACTTTTTCCCAACAGTTCGCAATCGAAAGGGCGCATAGAGTCCCGGCTAGAATCCTGAACCGAGGGGGCCAACCTAGATCCATCTTACTGAAATTCTTGAATTATAAAGATAAAGCGGCTGTGCTCCGAAAAGGCCAGAGAAATGGGTAGTATCACTTATAAAGGGGCCAAAGTTTCATTTTATTCTGATTTTTCCCCGGACTTACAGAAGCGCAGAGCAGAGTTTGCTGAAACCAAGCGCAGACTTCAGAAATTAGATGTTACATATGCTCTGCTGTACCCAGCCCGGTTACGAGTTGCAGCCTTGGGAGAGACTTTATTTTTTGATTCTCCTGCTGGTGTGTCAGCTTGGGTGGAGGAAAAGGGGGATCGGTTGATAGGGAGGTGAAGGGTTAGGGGGGAGGAAGGAAAGCCTCTTCCCCCCTTCCTCCTTTTCTCTGTTTTTTCCTTTTTTTTTTTTTTTTTATTTTTTTTTTTTCTTCTCTCTCCCTTTTTTTTTTTTTGTTTAGTCCGTTTTTTTTTGATTTGTCCATCCCTTTACTCTCCTTGCTCCCTCCTGCTCTCTCTTCCCCTCACCCCTGACTGATATCGTTGGGGGGGGGGGGTGGGTTCGGACGGGGAGATATAGTGGGTACAATGCACCTGAATTACGGGCACAATGTATATACACATGCAACGGTGGGAGGTGGGACACTCACAGTATAAAGGATTACATGAATGAAATTAGGAAGAGTAAAAAAAAATGAGGCACAGGTTGGGTTTAAGGGAAGTTGGGTTAGGGAGGGGGGGAGGGGGGATAAGGTAGTATGTGAATGGGTGGGGAAGAGAAGGGAGTTTGAAGGTATGGGTGAGGTTGTAACTGTCACAGGAAAAGCCCCTAGGGGTAACCCAGAAGGGTATGGGGAGGGGTGGGGAGTAGGAACAAGGAATAAAAAGGGAAATATTGGACAGGAAAAGGGCAAAGATTGCACAGTAATAGAGGATAAATTAAAAATAAGGTTGGGAATATATGAAAAGTTTATCTTTTCTCTTTCACTAAAGGGAAGTTTGGGACAGAATGGTATCACAATATTCAAAAGGATACACAAGGTTATTAGGAATTTTAGTTTGAGTAGGCTTTTTTTCTCTCCTTTTGTTCCCTCACATCTCGCAACTTTTTTTCAGAGGGGGCATAGAGAACATCCCTATGAGATCAATTATAACATTGAGATAATCCCTTTTTCCTGTCATTTTTTACTGTTTTCTGGAAAGGTATGCAGGATAGAGTTATGAATATTGGCTCCTGGAACGTTAGAGGGATGGGTACATCAGTTAAAAAAGCAGCGGTGTTTGATGCCCTCGAAAAATGTGATATCGGGTTGGTCTGCTTACAGGAAACGCATCTAACTGAGGACTCCAAGTTGGAGAACTACAGCAGGAAATTTCCCACTCAGTTTCACTCAGTCCACACCTCTTATTCAAGAGGTGTGGCTGTGTTGATAAGAAAAGAAGTAGCGTTTAACTGTCGGCAGACCAGCATCGATAAAGAAGGGAGATATGTATTTTTGCATTGTGTAATTGAAAATCGGGAGTATGTCATTGCAAATATTTATATTCCACCCCCGTTTAAACTGGATGTTTTATATAATCTAATGGAATTTATAGTAGGTAAATCTGGGATCCCAGTAGTAGCAGTGGGAGATTTCAACGAGGTTATAAATAAAAATCAGGATAGGTTCCCATCAGGGACAAATTTGCAGAGAGAGGGTGAGAGTCGGTTATCCAGGTTTATGCAAGAAGGGGGACTATTTGATTTGTGGAGAGTTCGGAATCCGGACCTCCTACAATATTCGTGTTTTTCAAGTTCTTACTCTTCACTCTCAAGAATAGATTTAGTTTTGGGGAACGAAGAAGCTAACCAAGTGGTAAGGGAAATAGTATACCAACCCAGGGGGGTGTCGGATCACTCATTGGTGACGGTATCGGTTAACTTAGAGGGGAGAAGTCCCCCGAAAGTATGGAAACTGAACCCAGTATGGCTTGAGATTATTGGGGATGCAAACAAAGTACTATCCCAGCTAGAAGAGTTCATAGAGCTCAATAAGGATACCGCTGCAAGTGGAGTAATATGGGACGCATTAAAGGCCTACCTCAGAGGTATCCTTATTCAACAGGTGGCAAAAATTAAGAAAATATCTAGAGAATGGGAGAATACCGTTAAAAGTGAGTTAGTAGGAGCAGAAAGAGAATATATAGTAAATCCCTCCCCAGAGAAACGAAAGGTTTGGTTAGATACACAGCAGAAGTATAAAGCAATGATTATCAGGAAAGCTGAGAACAAAAGACTATTCCAGAAACAAGTGGCGTTTGGGGAGGGGGAAAGTGTCGGGAAGATGCTGGCACACCTAGTGAAGACCAACTCCTTGCCATCCATCGTCCCCGCGATCAGAACAGAGAAGGGAGAAATCTCAACTCAGAATTCAGTGATTATAGATACTTTTAGATCATACTATGCAAAACTGTACAGATCGCAGGGGATGAGGGGAGACGAGGAGATGGAAAAGTTTTTTGGAAATATTAAAGTCCCTTCCCTTACCGAGGAGGAGAGAGAGACAATGGAAGCCCCATTAACATTAGAAGAAATTCAATCTGCAGTGACAGCAATGGCTAACCAGAAGTCTCCAGGACCAGACGGTCTTCCATTGGAAACCTATAAATACTATGGGAAAGTACTGCTTCCAGAGTTTCTCAGAGTGTTAAATAGGGTAAAGGAGGAAGGGAGATTGCCTACCTCGATGACGGAGACAACGATAATCGTTCTGCACAAGGAGGGGAAGGATCCGTTGGAAACTAAATCTTACCGACCTATCTCACTTTTGTGCACGGACGCAAAAATACTAGCTAAGGTACTGGCGGCCAGACTGAATAAAATTATTTCCAGATTAATACATCCTGATCAGACAGGATTTATCCCCGGTAGATCAACTAGCATGAATATTAGAAGACTATACCTTAATTTACAGATACCAACGGAAAACATAGGGAAAAGGGCAATTATGGCTTTGGATGTAGTCAAAGCCTTTGATAGTCTTGAATGGAGATACATCTGGCGAGTTCTGAGAGAATTTGGCTTTGGCTCCTCATTCATTGAATGGATAAAAATCTTATACAATGGTCCTAGTGCTAGAATTAGGGTTAACAACGAGTATTCAGATAAGATATTATTAGAAAGAGGTACAAGACAGGGGTGCCCTTTGTCACCCCTGATCTTTGCCCTTGCAATGGAACCATTAGCCATTGCAATAAGATCTAATGCTGATATGGAAGGCTTTAAAAGAAAAACGAGGGAAGAAAAGATCGCGCTATACGCCGATGATATTCTCCTCTATCTGGGGGACGTGGAGAAGTCAACCAGGCAGGGAATGAAAGTCCTCGGGGATTTTAGCAGCTTCTCGGGATTAACAATAAATTGGGAAAAATCATCTCTGATGCCTGTAGATACACTGGAGAGTCAAACTATATCGACAATCCCGCAGTTAGAAGTAGTGGAGAAAATAAAATATTTAGGAATATACATACAAAGTGATGCAAAAAGGTATATAAGTGATAATATCGCCCCCTTATTAGTTAAATTTAAAAATAAAATCGAAATCTGGAAGAAACTCCCTCTGTCGGTTGCAGGGAGATGCAATCTTATCAAAATGCTATGGATGCCACAGTTATTGTATCTGTTGCATAATGTGCCGTTATGGATAGATATAAAGTGGTTTAAAAAAATAGAAACACTATTTAGAGAACTCATATGGAGCGGAGGTACCTCAAGAATAGGCCTACAAATTCTGCAATTACCGACAAGGAAAGGAGGAATGGCAGTACCTCACCCAAGAAGCTACTTTTTAGCTGCACAATTGCAACATCTGGGGACGAGCAATGAGCTTAGTGGAGATATAAATAGGAAGTTAATGATTACTGGGACACCTCATAAAACCATAGTAGAGGCCTTGGAGGCAAACTCATTTCCCTATAGAACGCCCACAATAAAACTCGCTCTAAAAGTATGGAAGGCAGTAAAAGCGATAAAGGGTCTAGAAGGGATGACCAAAGAAACCCCATTATGGAATAACCTGAACCTACAGGAAATGGGAATGATAGAGAGGCACAAAGATTGGGAAAGTAGGGGGATTGACAGACTGGCCCAGTTGTATGAAGGAAGTATAATAAAAACATTTAATACACTGAGAATGGAATATGATCTACCAAAACACTCATTTTATAAATATTTACAAATCAGACATGCATTATCGAAACAATTTGGTGCACCGGGGCCAGTGTGGAGCAAATCCCCCATCTATAATAGATTAAAATCTGAAGATAGTGCAAAAGGGTTTATAGCAGAAATGTATCCATATATTTGTGAAGGGAGCATAGAAACCCCAGATAAACTTAAAAGTAAAATAAAATGGGAAGAGGAAGTAGGAACATTCTCAGATGAGCAGTGGATGAGGATACTGGAGGGAGGACACTTGATATCTGTCTCACCAGCCCAGAGGGTGTCACATCTAATGCTGCTACATAGAGCCTATTATACACCGAAGAGGCTATACAGGTTTAGGCGAAGGGAAGATGATGGCTGCCCGAGATGTCAGGCGACAGGGGATCTGATCCACATGTTCTGGAGGTGCCCTAAACTGTTCCGTTACTGGTCAGAAGTTATTGCTGACTTGAATGAAACATTTGGAGTGTCGGTTGATGGGAACCCCAGAATGTGCCTATTGGGCCTGAATGAAGGAATAGAAGGGCCGGCCTGTATAAATAAAGCAGTAATGAGATGTATGTTCCAGGCAAGGAAGCTAATAGCGCAAAGGTGGCAGGCAAAAAACTCCCCATCGGTAGCGGAGTGGAGACAACTAATAACAGAGACGATCTGGAAGGAAAAAGTAGTATATGTAAGGAGAGGGAATTTTAGGGAATTTAATAAAATGTGGAAACCATGGTTAGACAAGTTGGGTTACACAGTATAAAGAACTGGAGAGAATGACGACTGGAGGGAAGAAGGAGAGAGAGAATATGTGGTATAGGTGATAAGAAGTTAGAGGTATAGAGAGTAACACGGTCATAGTTTGTGTATGAGGGGCCCACTGCTTCTTCCTGTTATGTACGTGAGGGGGGGGGGAGAGGGGGAGGGAAATGTTAATGTGGAAAACGGAGTGTTTAACTGTATAAAGTTTATGAATGGAAAAATTATTATGGAAAATAAATAAAGATTATATAAATCAAAAAAAGAATGGCACAGGCAGGCATATTGGCGTACAGGTACGTCCAATCTTTAATGCCGCCCTGCCGGTCGGGACCCCCGTGAGTCCGGTCGCGGGTCCCGCGGACTCGATTGCCGCGGGCATACCCGCAATCGTCTCACGGGGAGGCTGAATGGAGAAATGCCGTTTTTAAACAGCATTTCCTCATTCATAAATACACTAAAGGAAAAATGACAATCCACCTGGCTCTTAAGACCACTTCTGTTTGTTTTCTAACAATAAGTGATTGTTTTAAAGGGAGGGGGTGGATTATTTTCTATACTCACTGTAGGTGATATTCTAGATGAGGTCTTACTAACGATTTATATTGGAGCAAAATGATCACTGTCTCTTTGGAGTCTATACCTTTTTTTAGTACAAGAAAATATTGTGCTAGCTAAAGGCTCTGAATGTAAAATTTTCCTTCTATTATCCTCTTTCCCATTAGATTATTTCAAAACACCTGGTAGTCCATGGTCACCAATGTCTATGGCAACAAAATGAAAATTGCTAACCTCAATGGCCATCAGCAGAGAATTATACTGTATGTTATAGTAGAAATAGAAAATCTCCTAACATTAGTTCCAACAAATACTTTTAAAGTGCCTACTTTACAATGATGAGAAAAATAACAATAATAATAATAAACTGTGATAAACTAACAAAAAATATAATATATTCCAAAACTGTATATAGAGTTTTTTTTATTGCTGTGATGATAAATTCTGTGTTAAGTGTCACATTCCACAGACAAAATAAAAATAATCAGCAAACGAATAAAAGTTAAATATATGGTGCCACAAACGTGAATCATAAAGTGCTATAGTGCGTATAACAGGTGACATTCTAATCAAATGCAGATCAGTCCAACATTATCGGTATATCGTCCTTATTAAAGAGGAAGTAAACCCTTCCAAACAACTTGGACCTATAGGTAAGCCTAGATTAAGGCTTACCTGTAGGTCCAAGCAATATCTCCTAAACCTATATGGTTTAGGAGATATTTGCCCGAAAATGGGCACCGCTGTCTACGGCGCATGCGCCGTAGACAGCGGCGCGCATGCGCACTAAATGCGGCAAATCCAAGAATGGATTTGCCAAATTTGTCGACTCCCGTGCGCATGCGCGGGAGTGACGTCATCGCGGCCTCGCCGTATGACAGCGGCGGAGCTGCGAGGCGCGACTCCCGTGCGCATGCGCGGGAGTGACGTCATCGCGGCTTCGCCGCTGTCATTGGTCGGAGCTGCGAGACGCCACCAGCAAGATGGACGCGGCGGACTACAGGGATCAGCGGCGACTTCGCTGGCTCCTGTGTCAGGTAAGTGACACATAATGAGCTACTATGCGATGCATAGTAGTCCATTATGCTTTACCTTTGCAGGGAAAAAAAGAGGAAGTAAACCCATCAGGGTTTACTTCCTCTTTAAAGACATAATGGTGACTTGATAAAAATGTGAAAATAACGTGTTGCGGTGTCCACACTCAGGTGCTCCCCACCCTCAGGCAATGGCGGCTCACGTTAGCGCATGTCACCTGGCAATTAAGCTCGGTCAAACATGCATATGAATCACCTCAAGTAATTTTAAGTTAGCTGTATGGATCCAGACTGCTCACTGATGCTGTATCCTCATATACAAACAGTTGAAAGAGACTCCATAGCTTGATACCGTTTAACACAATTTTATTGTACAAACAAAAAAGCCTCAGTATAGGGTACTTACATGGGTTAGGTGCATTAAAGAGGAGGGCCAGCTTTAAAACATTTTTTTAAAAGTCAGCAGCTGCAAACACTGTAGCTGCTGACTTTTAATAAGCAGACTTACCCGTCCAGGGCGCCCGCGATGTTGGCTGCCCAAGGCTGACCCATCCCTCAGCTCTCGGGTCCCGGCGCCGCCATTTCAACTAAGGGAAACAGGCAGTGGAGCCTTGTGGTTTCACTGCCCGTTTCCTACTGCACATGCGCAACTCGCACATCGCTTTGTGAAGGGGGCGCGCTGTGTTCTGGGACACACAGTTCCCAGAACACAGCGCGACCCATTACCCAGAAGACACCGCACGGAGGAGAGAAGACAGAACATCACCGCGGAGGAGGAAGAGGCAGATTAGGACGATTTACCTAGCAACAGGCATTTCTGGTAAGTTTAAAAAAAAAAAAATTTTTTTTTTTTTGCTAATTTTTAATGTACTTTTGTTTTTCAGGGTGGCCCTCCACTTTAAGTACACCAATCTGTAATGTGCCTTAAAACACTGGGTTTTGGTTGAGGTCATAGGTCTGCTCTCTGTGGAGCAGACCAGCTGCTTCCTTCACCGTCCTGTCCCCTCCCCGGGAACTTGGATCTGCTTATTGGGGAATTTAAATGTGAATATGTCAATTAAATGCTTCAATACAGTGGGGAAAGTTGCTGTTCTCAAATTCTTTGCTGATTTTCATCCATCGCTCCTCTGTTGGCTCTGGCCTTACAATATATTTAGGCTCCATATTCATGTTCCACAGAAAATGGAATTGCAAGGAAGAGAAGGATTTGCATATTGTCAAAAACCTGCAAAAAAATAAAACTGAAGTATCAATTCAAATATTGTCAGCATCACCATCACTTTGCTATGTGCATGTTCCTATTGTGCTAAAATAGGTACAGCTATTTTTCATTTTGAAACACTAAATCTTGTACTTGCCAACACTGATTTTCTTTTTGCCAATGTCCCTAAGACTGTAGCATGTACAGTATGAAAGACATTATCCGATTTTTCAATAACTTTTTGCTTCACTGAAAATGTGTTTTTGTTTTTGCCTGTGTGCCATTTGGTAAGATATTCATTTGTTTATTGTGCTGATGGAAAGTAATAGAAAATATCCTCAATAGCAACACAGACAGTAATAAAGCCTAGCATATACATTTCTTTACTCTATCCCAAATGAAAGTATGTTGTCTAGCACTAATTATAAAAATAGTTTAAAAAAAGATGTCAGATGACTTATTGCAGTATTATGATGAGACGTTCTTTGGGAGAAACTGAACACCTTATATTGGTTCTGCGTCACTTCAGCTAGGGTATAAGAGTCTCCAGCAAGGCTTCAAAACAAATCAACTGGTACGCATAGTGCGAACGTGAACGTTGGAAAATCTCTGCTAGACAATAGGATGCATCCAATACCCTCTTATTCTTCCTCTGGGCTATTGGCTCCAAAATATTTAGCTGGATTGGTCCATATAGCATCAAAAAGAAATTATAGAATTCCAAAAACCTAACAAAGTAATACCCACTTACGCACTCCTTCAGAAGGTGTGGAACAAGGTTAAACATCTACAAAAGGTAACGGGGTTCACGGCATTCAGCCCTATCTGGGGAAAAAAAGTGTATTCAGAACTAGCCAAAATTCAACAGGGACCTAGATGGATTCCAATGAGTATTACCCACATGAGGCAAATCTTCCACAATGGGGCTTTACTTCCCTTTAAAAATCTGCAATCCAAATACGGCCTTCCCCAACACATGCTCTTCTACTACATGCAAGTCCAACACGCGCATTAGGGCACATGGGGAGGCTATGGAGTGGAATTTGTTTCCCACCCCGGTCTTCCACATATTACAAGACGCATCTAACAGGAAGGGCCTTATTTCCAAATGCTACAACATGCTACTGTCATCACTCCTAGAGGGACATCCCATGAAGGTAGTGACACACTGGGAGGCAGATTCGGGACCATTTGAGTGGGAGCTGTGGGAAGAGGCATTACAGGCAGTCAACACTTGTTCCCTTAATGTCGCACAAAAGATATCTCAATTATACATACGGCTGAGAGTCCACTACACACCTGTAAAACTATACAAAATGGGCAGAAAACCTGATCCACTATGTGATAGGTGCAGGGCAGCGCCTGGAAACCTGATTCACCTCCTTTGGCACTGACCAAAACTACACAGATATTGGACATAGGTTCTGGCTACACTGAATCGGGTTTTCCGGACCACTGTCCCCCTTGAACCACTGCATTGCTTACTGGGGATTCTGGAGGGGGTGATAGAAAAGGAGGGGAAGAGAACTCCCTTTACTAGAGCACTATTTCAGGCTAGAAAAAGGATATTACTAAACTGGAAATCAGCTACACCACCCAAAACTAAAGTGTGGATACAACATGGAGGTAAAGCACTTGTAATGGAGAAGTACATATACCAGCATAGAGGGGATCCCGACAAGTTTGATAAACTATGGGGCATATGGCTTGATGTGCCGGGGCTGAGTCCTATGGAACTGGTACAGGTGAGACTGATTGGGGTGATGTAGGAGTAGTGGAAGCCATAGTTCCAGTCAGAATGTAACAGAGATCCGGACGTTAGTTATGGGGTACAGGCGGCTTGGGGTAGAAGACATGAATCGACAGTAGGGCACAGATGGTGGCAGCTTTGAAGGTACCGTGGTAAATGCACCCAGTTTGATTGCTAATGATTGTAACCATTAATGAAACATGGAAAAAAACGAAGATTATATATGTAATGTGGTACATTCTGGAATGTATTATCTGTTTTGTGAGCAATAAAAACCTTTTTTCTTAAAAAAAGAAAAGAGAAATTATGTATTCTCTTAAAAAAGACAGTTGGGTCCATAGCACCAAAGGACTCACAAAAAAGCCAGATTAATTTGTTGAAGCTGTTCAACTCTACAATACTACTTCTTTAAATTGTATAATTTAAATAATTGTATAATTTAAATAAAAGCATGAAAAAGAACTTTGGAGAGTTTTTAAATGCAAATTGAACACCTCTAAAACATGTCTGAAATGCATGTTAACACTATAGAAAAATTATTTACTTTCATCATTTACTTTCATTGACACCACTGTGAGCGTAACTTTCACACAATCATAACTTGAAATAGATGCACAATATTTTTATCACTGAACATCTATTCTTAAAATAGTCTGTATTTTAACTGCCCAGGGATCAACTGACACACCTAGCAGTGGATACTTCTTGTGGAATATTCGGGAATGAAACCATTCTATTCCTCGGTTCAAACTCGGGAGTTGTCCTAAAATATCGTCTTAATCCCAATATTGATGGAACAGATGTAGACCACTCTGAAAAAAGTACCTTACTTGAGGAGATACAGACATACCCTGCAGACAGGTATGCAGAAAATTCCTACTTGATGTAAACCATGTATTTTCTAGGTATAACTGTCATATCTTCCTCATTCCTCACCACCCAGATGTGGTAAGAGAGATGAACAACCATGGATTCTTGGTCTGGAAGTTGATAAAGAGTCGGGTTCTCTCTTAGTAGCGTACACCAGATGTGTGGTGAAAGTGCCCCTTGCACGCTGTCAGAGACATAATGGCTGCATAAAGTGAGTAATGTTGCATTTTCAACCTTAAAACGTATTTACTTTATTTTCATACAAACCTGAAGTGTATTCAGTGGGAATAAATGAAAAGCATCACCATATGTGGGTGGCCAGGAAAATGCAACTGTATTCAGTTAATTTTGTCCAAACCTTGTGCAGGTACATAGGTAGAATAAATTATTATATTTTCAATTATTCATAGCAATTTAATTTTAGTAACTTAATGAAAATCCATACAAGGTAAGGTCTTCCATTACCATTATTATAGTAACTTATTCTTGCATTGAAACTAAATAACAAATGTTTGCTGGCTCTTTCAGAAATGCAGTTTCCAGCCTGTATCATTTAAATAATACATTTCTAAATATTTTAGGCTTTGCAGCATAAGCTCTGACAATACAGTAGTGTTTCTCATTCCTGCTTTCTTCACAGGAGTTGCTTGGACACACGTGACCCTTACTGTGCATGGGATCCAGAGAATAATCTATGCATTTTTACACCACTTAGAACATGGTATGCTCTTTAATCAATAACAAAGCTTCCCTTAAAATACATTGGCTACATGCAAACATTACTTATTTCAACCTGGATATCTAATTATTTCCTGTGTAGGTGAATTGAAGTGCTCATATAACAAGTAACTGTGATGTGGTGCAAGTTTAGCTTTACAACTATTGTTATAAGTTGGAGTCTTCCGTCAAACTAGTAGTTTAACCCATTAGTTAATTCTCTGTACGTTTTTTAAGAAGAATATACAGTAGAGGTTGACCGATATGGGTTTTTCTCTGGCTGATGCCGATATTTAGAAATCATGGCGGCCGATGGCCGATATATGATGCCGATTTTTTTGGGCCGATATGTTAGGTCGATTTTTTAAATTTAATTTTTTTTTTTTTTTTTTTTATCCCCCTTCATCTCATAAAACCTAATAGACACCTTTCCCACTGGGGTGTTTTTTTAGGCGCTTTTGGGCTAAAAATAGCGCCTGTAAAGTGCCTACAAAATGGCTCCCCTGCAGTCTTTGTGAAAGACAGAGTGCTTTCACACTGAGGCGATGCGCTGGCAGGATGTTAAAAAAAAAAGTCCTGCAAGCAGCACGTTTGGAGTGGTGTATACTGCTCCTCCACCACTCCTGCCCATTGATATTAATGGGCACCACTGCCAAAGCACATGCAATGCGCTTTGGCAGCGGTGCTTCACGGGCGCATTTAAAGCGGGGTTCCACCCTAAATTGGAACTTCCGCTGATCGGAACCCTCCCCCCCTCCGGTGTCACAATTGGCACCTTTCGGGGGGAGGGAGGTGCAGATACCTGTCAAAGACAGGTATTTACACCCACTTCCGGGCATAGACTCCCATGGGAGTCTATGCCATTTCCTGTCCTGCCGGGCTGTCTGCTGGGACACACACGGGTCCCAGAGACAGCACGGACAATTCCTATTGTGCTGCGCGACTCGCGCATGCACAGTAGGGAACCGGGAAGTGAAGCCGATTCGCTTCACTTCCTGATTCCCTCACCCAGATTGGTGGCGGCAGCAGCCGAGAGCCGAGCGATCGATCGGCTTCGGCTGCCAGCATCGCTGGACCCCGGGACAGGTGAGTGTCCATTTATTAAAAGTCAGCAGCTGTAGTATTTGTAGCTGCTGGCTTTTAATATTTTGTTCCGCAGTACAGTCCCGCTTTAACCTCTTCTTCGGCCGCTAGCTGGGTTATATGCGCTCCACTAGCAGCCGAATAGCACCGCTAAAATGATGGTAAAGCGTTGCTAAAACTAGCAGCATTTTACCATCAACGCCTGCACGCTCCAGTGTGAAAGCAGTCTATAAAATAAAAACAGGTAGTCAAAACTTTTGGACAAAATAAAAAAAAAAAATTGGCTAACTTTACTGTTTTAGTTTTTTTTTTTTTAAATCATTTAGTGTATTTTTTTCCCCCAAAAAATTGCATTTGAAAGACCTCTGCGCAGATGCCATGTGACATAAAATATTGCAACAACCGCTATTTTATTCCCTATGATCTCTGCTAAAAAATATATATAATTTTCTGGGGGTCTAAGTGATTTTCTGGCAGAAAATACAGGACTTTTACTTGTAAGCAACAAGTGTCAGAAAAGATTTAGTCTTTAAATGGTTAAACTGAGAACTCTACACACAGAGTTGAGTTCATTCATTCAAGTGTAAACATTGTATCTTTTTGCACTTTTCTTGGCAGACTGCCCAGAGGAGGAAAGTAGCTTCTATGAAGACTCAGGCAACTTGCACTGACTTCTATTACAGAAGTCATTTCCAAGTCGAGCTGTAGTTCTAAATCAGCCTTTTTATCAGCTCAATCAGCAGATGCTGATTAATTAAAAAACGGCAAATATCGGCCGATATATCGGTCGACCTCTAATATACAGTATAAATCAGAAAATTATAACCACGCTCTCCCATATAACAAATCCTAGTGAGAAAAATTAACCCCTAAAGGTTTATAAGAAAAAAGTAAAAAGTAAAAAAATAATAATAACCATAACGTGTAGACAAAAATACTGTGTATACACTATGAACAGTCACAATCTAGTGAAAAAATATATATACAGTATAAGTTAATGAATAAATGAATAAGAAATATGTTGAAATAATTATAAATTCATGCAATCCATAAAGTGCATTAAATATACAAACAGTCACAGGCACCATAAATAATACACAAAGTGCTCAAAGAAAATGTGTAAACTACAGTTTCTCATAGAAGTATAATCATAAACGTGACAGTCCAATGAGCGGAAATATTCCTCCAAAGGAAATCCAGTGCAGGTACAGTAACAAGCTTCCTTCACTAACACCGTGCTGATAAATAGTAAGAATGCGCGCTTACCAAATCCCAAATCAAATAGGCATATATTATCAGGGATCTCAAAGGGTCATCACACCGGGACACCAACTCATCTTTCCACACGGTTGAGCCATTCATAAATGTAAAATAGAAACTCCCATAGCATAAATCCGTAAATAAAATCTTTTATTCAATCGTAGAAAACATACTCACAAGCATAAAAGGTCAAATCAGCGTTAAAATGCCGGCCGGCAAAGCGAACGCTCCAAATGTCTCGTGATAGCGTCAAGCACGTCGAGACCACCCTATGTCCGTTTCGTCATATATGACGTCGTCTGGGCCATGCCCCAGATGACTTCATATATGACGAAACGGACGTAGGGTGGTCTCGACGTGCTTGACGCTATCACGTGACATTTGGGCGTTCGCTTTGCCGGCCGGGGTGATGACCCTTTGGGATCCCTGATAATATATGCCTATTTGATTTGGGATTTGGTAAGCGCGCATTCTTACTATTTATCAAGACGGTGTTGGTGATGGAAGCTTGTTACTGTACCTGCACTGGATTTCCTTTGGAGGAATATTTCCGCTCATTGGACTGTCACGTTTATGATTATACTTCTATGAGAAACTGTCGTTTACACATTTTCTTTGAGCACTTTGTGTATTATTTATGGTGCCTGTGACTGTTTGTATATTTAATGCACTTTATGGATTGCATGAATTTATAATTATTTCAACATATTTCTTATTCATTTATTCATTAACTTATACTGTATATATATTTTTTCACTAGATTGTGACTGTTCATAGTGTATACACAGTATTTTTGTCTACACGTTATGGTTATTATTATTTTTAACTTTTTTCTTATAAACCTTTAGGGGTTAATTTTTCTCACTAGGATTTGTTATATGGGAGAGCGCGGTTATAATTTTCTGATTTATATGGTTTATGGGTGTGTATCACATCATATTAATCGCTGCTTTTAGGGATTTGGATTAGTTTATTTTCATTTTTATATTATTCTTTTTTTTTTTTTTTTTTGCGCAGTATTTTCTCTTGTTTTTCTTGTCTAATATACAGTAGATGGAACAATTGTTCCCTAAGATCATGTTTTTCAAATTTAGCCACTCAAGTATTTAATTGGGCTGTGTTTTTGTAGGAGAGATAAGGAGAGATTTAAAGCTGTGACAGGGACCTCTGGCTAGTGTTGAATAATAGCCAAATACAAAAAAATATCAATCTATGTAGATATAAAATGTAATTTGGAAAGCATGCAAACCAAAATAAACATGAATGGGGACCATTGTACAAAGAAAATTCTGTCCCCACTAAATAAAGAAAATTGTTAATCTTTGTTAATTAGTAAGGGCAAGATTTAGGCTAGCTTCACATTTGTGCATTTCAGGAACACTTGAAAAATTGCACACATCCGGCAACACATAAAAAAGCACAACCTTTTATTCAGGTGCAGGATGGTGCCATTAATTCGCATTGCCCCCCCCCCCCCCCCGACACACTAGTTAACAAATGCAATTTTATGTATGCCAAAAAACATGGTAACAAAGTACCATGCAATTTGGAGAAGCACAATTAAAGCAGTTGTAAACCCTCAGGGTTTTTGACCTTAATGCATCCTATGCATTAAGGTGAAACATCTCCTGTAATGCAGCTGCCCCCCAGAGCCCCCCTTTTACTTACCTGAACCTATTCTTTCCCGCAAAGGGGGAGAGAACACCAGCTTCCAGCCGGTGTCTTGGGTCCTGATTGGATAGGTTGATAGCAGAGCAGCCATTGGCTGCCACTGCTGTCCATCAAATACAATGATGGGGGAGCTGGGGGCGGAGCCGAGTCCTGCTGTCTGTCAATAAACGCAGCAGCATGACTCAGGAGCATGCTCGCATGAGTGCCCCAAGGGAGAGCGCTTCTCCAACGGAATACACAAGAAGAGGAGGAGCCAGGAGCGGTGCTGAGGGGCCCCAGAAGAGGAGGATGGGGCCACTCTGTGCAAAATGAACTGCATAGAGGAGATAAGTATGACATGTTTGTTTTTTGTTTTTTTTAATCCAGAAACCTTTACATATCCTTTAAATTTGACTCCAATTCACAGATTGCCTATTTTTTTTAATTAAACAATACTCGAAAAGTGACCTAGTACAGATTGGGGATGTTTGAATGAGATAGACCAGTCCGTAGATAAAGTATAACACAGTAATTTATTCATAGTACATCTTAAATACATTAAAAAAACATTTTTATCAACATGTGTGAATAAAGGGTTACTTGACAAAACTTTGGTTAACAGTTGGCTTGCGACATATGTAGAGAAAAATGCCGACATGTTTCGGACCATCCGCCCTTTTTCCTATATATAAATTACTATTGCAAAGTGAATTGAGGTGTGTTAGGAATCTTCTTCTCTTGTGATCAGTCAAACTCCAGATGTATTGAGAAGCAGACAATTTATTTCTGATGTGGCACACAACAGGGAGATGCTTACAACCAGAAGATGCAGTAAGAAATCACACAAAAGAATGTATATCCCCCCTCCTAATACCTATAATAATACCACCTCTATGCTTCTATTGGCTTAGGAAACATAGATAGCGTGCCTGGTACTTTATTTTGGCTAATCAGAGTTTCCTTTACAATTTTATGCTACCATATATAGTTAAACCTAATCATCCTACAACTTACTATGGAGCGCGAATCGAGACCGGCCGGCTCCGATTTGCTTAACAATCGTTTTAATCTTCATTTCTGTAAGTGTGCATTTGTCTCTTACGTTCGATTAAAATTTATTTGGGTTTTACACTATTGTGAGTTTTATTACTTTTTATGTAAACCTGTGAGCGGGAGTGTATTGAGAGGCGAACGGGTTCCAGAGTTCCTTCGCATCCATCTGTGAAAACCCTGGACTGGGGGAATCAGTCATCCGCTCTGCATGGTTCTCTGTAATAAGGAACCATACACCTTCGGTAAGCGGCACTAATATCTATGGTGGAGGTCATACACGGGTCACGTTCGTTTTGGATACTTATGTTGTCACTATATCACCGTGGAATACTTTGCAAATAGAGACTTTCTATGGACTTTATGAACACTCCAATATTTTATGTTATAATTTTTTGCCACATATAACGATGGTTTATTAATGTTTAGGTTAACTGGTTATTGGATGATACATTGTTTTTTTGTAGGTTCACATCACATTATGATAATTTATATTATTATTTAAGGAATCCTTATTGATAATATTGGTACATATTTGCTATTTATACCCAGTATAATTCCACCTTCGGGTATAGTTATTAACTTAATAGCTATTCTTTAGAGTTTATTACATCTTTATGTAGGGGTTTTTCCGCTTACAAATATTAATTTTATTTTTTGTGCAGCTCACCCCTTTCTTTAATTTTCACATTCATTTGAGTATCCACTATCATGTTGGTGTTTGTATGAATAATATCAAGGTATATTTGCTGTCTTCATAGCACCTTTTTCTCTTTATATACTTATTTAAATTTCTTTGCACTTAAAATCTTTCCGCGTAGGATTGATAAGTTATCAAGTCAAAGTTTTTGGAGTTTTTCTCACGTAGGTGCAAGCTATTTTTCTGTCATCTATTGTCTACATACCAGCCCACACCTCTTCCACGTATGACTAGGGGGTGCATTTTCTATTGACTTTTATGTACATGCTTCCCTACATCTTATATGCCATATTGCTTTTTTCTTCTTTCTCCTTACATCTATGTACTTCATTGCGTCCACCAGGGTCCGCTGTGCTGCCCGGCGTGCGGTAGACTCGCATGCTCCCCTTATGTGTATGGGATGCATGCGGTTGTTGCGCCCAATTGGCACAGTTTTTCTACTGCGCCATGGTTTGTTTGCGCTCCAATGTGGAACGCAGGCATCCAGGCTCCCCGCGCGCCGGTGGCATCATGACGCGGGACGCGACCCCATCCCGCGCCGTCCCATCAGAGGTCTCTTCAGGCTGACTGTGAAGCAGCCAATGGCGCTCCAGCTGGCCTCATCAGCCTCACCTGTGGAGGCAGCCGAATGGCGCTCGTCCACAGCTGAGCACTATAACCCTTGTGGGTTATTTAAAGTCCACACAAACGGCGCTCAGCACGCTGTGTGCTGCACACCGCTGTGCACCATCTACATTGCTTGACTGAGGTGAGACATACATATAGATTACCTACTTATTCTACTACCTGCTATGCTGCCTATACTCTATAGATTTCCTGATTCGGATATGTCTCTCTTTTCATCTAGATGTAAAATTCCCCTCAAGGCTAGCTGATGTTATACTGTGTAAGCTAATCTCCTAGCTTCTCAGTAGAGACCTTGTAGTCTCAGCACCCATGGACGCTATGGCTTAATAGCCTCATCCATCGTATGCAACGCTTTTAGCTTTACTAAGGCAGATTTAAAGTATTGTGGCATTATCACAGTAGCCCTTCTGGCTGCCACCCTAATACTGCCACCCCCCATTGGTTTCCACTGGCAACAGGTCCTGGCTGGTATGTATCATTATTATTTTTTAAACATGTTCTAATATTGCTTATGACTATTACAAAGCTATGCATGTACTGTTCTAGATATATTTGTACTAATATGACTATACTTATATCCTAGACTATGTACATACGAGATATATTATATGCCTAGGAAAAAGGACAGATGGTCCGAAACATGTCAGCATTTTTCTCAAGTTTACATATGTCGCAAGCCAACTGTTAACCAAAGTTTTGTCAAGTAACCCTTTATTCACACATGTTGATAAAAAACGTTTTTTAATGTATTTAAGATGTACTATGAATACTTTACTTTATCTACGAACTGGTCTATCTCATTCAAACATCCCCAGGAATACCAGCTGTGCTTTCTGCACTAGGCCCCTTTTCGATTATTGTTTCATTGGGATGCGATTGACTAGCCATATGTTGACCGCCCCCCTGCACGAAATACACTGGTTTTGATTTTTTTTAATGAACGGCATTGCCTGAAAAAATAAGATGTGATTCTTTACTGATAACTAAACTTTTGTCAGGATTATGCAGTGCTACAGATTTTTTACAGTAAATGTGTCTTTACTGGATCCAGGTAAATATGGTTTTTAGCAAAACGTTGTAGTGAACAATAACTAAAATTATATTTTATAGTATTAGATAATTGTTAGAGCTTCCTCCAAACAATTACCTTTTAACCCTAATGGCTTTTTGAGCAGCACTAAAAACCTTGGCTGTGTTGTCCATTTTTAACTGAGGTTGCCTTAGGAACACTATGCTAAATATGCAGGGATAATTTAAAAAGGTCTGAAGGCAATAAACCCTCTCCAAATGGGGAGGAGGACCTTGCTGTACCACTATGGCAAACAACATCCTTTAGAGCATTAAGGCTAAGTCCACATGAGCAGCGGTAAAAACAGGCAGTTGATCAGCATTTTTACCAGCCCCTAGCTGACCATCTACATCTAGGAGCTGCTCAGGTCTGTTTACATTGCCCAAGCCAAAATGCTTTGTGGTGTGGTGTGGTAATTTTAAGTTGTTGATTGGTGAACTGCTCGGGTTCTAGAACATACAGGATCAAAATATGGTTTTGGGAATGTCTGCATGCATTTTTGTTAACACAAAAATCTTGCTTAAATATGCTAATTTGCAATATTGTCTTGTAGGGACCATTATGAGCAAGACCTAGATGGCGTGAGAAGCCCTCAACTTAAAGATTGTGAGGGTAAGTTGAGCTTTTTTGACATGCTACTATGTTTAAATTGTTTTTAAAGAAGCTTTAAAAAGGTTCTTCTCTTCAGGTTTAATCACACGGTCTTTTATGGAGGATAAAAGTGTTGAAGTATCTGTCAACATGCTGGTGGTTTCCACATTGTCGGCCTTTGTGGTAGGTGCAGTATTGTCAGGGCTAGGTGTGTGCTTATTCAGCAGAATCAGCACACAGCAAAACACAAACCTTCAACAAAGACAGAAGGATAAGGACGGCAGCCTTATAATGGAACACCCTGTCAATCGTGTAAATGGAAACAATGATGCAAGCCATCCAGGGCAAAATCCCTTTTTCAGCTCTTTTAAGCAAAATGGTTGGAACCCTAGAAATAGCAACGAACACATTGGAATTCCACCTACTCCAGAACAAACTCCTCAACTGCACAAGAGAAATATCAATTCCCAAGACTATTTAAAAAACTCTTTGCATGATCCTTCTTTCGGTGTAGTCTACTCTAATGTCCACCACTTTGCATCCTCTAATTTACCAGCTGGGTTTTGTGACTCACCAGTTGTACAATGTCTGCAGACCCACAGAGAAGATTCTCACCATACTCCACTGCACTACCTACCCTTAAAGGAAGATGACCCTCATTATTTATCTCAACACGGAGAAAAGAATTGGCATTTCCACCATTACAGCAATGACTCTTACTGCATTCCCCAACATGGAAAGGATTCCTATAGTTTACCAATACCATTGGAAGAGAATAAATATGTCCCAAAACATAGGAGCAACCCCAGCTATCTATTTAAATGCATGCAAGAGCATTCAGCTCAGCGTGGAGAAACATTTCACCAACAGTTTTCACAAGGGCATGGCTCACATTACTTTCCTGCAGATTTGCCCTTTCTTTGGTCTTCGAGTGAACACAGAAGTGTGATATCTTCTCCTACATCTGACATTTTTTGTAAGCAATTTTACCCAGACAGTCCTCTACGCTTGAATACCCAATTGAAAAAAAATCTGACTTTTGGTGGGGATATCAGCTCCTCTTTTTCTAAAACGACATACATGTACTCAAAGCCACCCCACAGCATGACTACTGCATCAAGTTTAAAGTAATTGTTAGAGCATGGAATGCCACATACATCCAGTGACCCATAAACTGGACATAGGTTTTACAGAGAACAAAGTGTTAACAGTGATGTAAAAAAAAGTGAAGGGGTTTGGGTTTTAGAACATTAATTGCTCTTTCTTTTTCACTTGAAGAGATTTTAATAAGTATAAAATACCTCTCCATAAATGAGAGTTATTTACCTCATTGGCCAAGCACAATATGTAAAGATCTATCTTTTATTAAAATCTTTCGAAATAAAAAAAAAATATGTGTTAGTTTACGCTTATATGCAGACAATATATTATGCATGATGTGTGATCTAGAAATGAAAGCCATGTGTTTGTAGGAAGTAAAGAAAGCCTTATATTGGGCAACCTGCCATTTAAATGTTAACCCCTATAATTCCCAAAACTGTTTGAGAAAAGTGGGGCTGTTTTTGATGCAGTGGAAATGTATTCAATAAGTTAATTGTAGATTTCTTAGACCACAACTTATTTACACCCAGATACATCTATGTACTTTTAAGATCAATTCAGAATAAACGCAATGTTAAAAAATTATTTAAACCTTGTTGATTCATTCTATATTTTGCTCAAGATGTGTGTATAAACATACAGTATACAGTATATACATATACTGGTTCGATTCGCACCGGAATTTGTGGAACGGGCAAAAAATTTGGCAGAACACGTGAACACCATTAAAGTCTATGGTACGCTAACATAAAAAATCTAAAGTGCTCATTTTAAACATGTTTAGAACAGTACCACAGCAAAATTACATTTCTAAAGGAAAAATTGTCATTTAAAACTGATTGCGGCTGTAATGAATTGTCGGATCTTGGCAATATAGATAAAACTCATTGAAAAAAGAGCATGGGTCCCCCTTCAGTCCATTACCAGGCCCTTTGGGTCTGGTATGAATATTAAGGGGAACCCTGAACCAAAATTTAAAAGAAATTGCTTAGGGGTCTCCCTAAAATCTATACTAGGCCCTTCAGTTCTAATATGTAAATTAAGGAGAACCGTATGCCAAAGTTAAAAAATAAAATGGTGTAGGGGTCCCCCTCAAAATCCATACCAGACCCTTATCCGAGCACGCAACCTGGCAGGCTGCAGGAAAAGAGGGGGGACAAGAGAGTGTCCCCCCTGAACCATACCAGGCCACATGCCCTCAACATGGGGAGGGTGCTTTGGAGTCTGACCCCAAAGCACCTTGTCAGCATGTTGATGGGGACAAGGGCCTCATTCCCACAACCCTTGCCCGGTGGTTGTGAGGGTATGCGGGCAGGGGGCTTATCGGAATCTGGAAGCCCCCTTTAACAAGGGGACCCCCGGATCCCGGCCTCCCCCTTATGTGAATTGGTAATGGGGTACATTGTACCCCTACCATTTCACAAAAAAAATGTCAAGAATGGTAAAAAAGACAAGAGACAGACAAGTCCTTTATTAAAAAAAAAAAAGTCCCGCAATGTAAATTCACACAGCCCTCAGCTATATAAAAACTCTCACAGAGAAGAAGCGTCGGTCGGTGGGAGCCTCCCATGGACGTGGAACGGCCGCAGCTTTTTTTTTCCTTTTCGGGTCAGTCGGGCGGCGTGAATTTACATGGCGGGACATTTTTATTTTTTTATTTTTCAATAAAGTACTTGTCCCAAGCTGTCTCTTGTCTTTTTTTACCATTTTTGACACTTTTTTGTGAAATGCCCTCAAGCACCCTGCCCATGTTGAGGGCATGTGTCCTGGTATGGTTCAGGGGGGGCACTCTCTCTCCCCCCCTCTTTTCCTGTGGCCTGCCAGGTTGTGTGCTTGGATAAGGGTCTGGTATGGATCTTCGGGGGGCCCCACGCCTTATTTTTTCAATTTTGGCACGGGGTCCCCCTTAAAATGCATACCAGACCCTTCGGGTCTGGTATGAATTGTGGGGGGATCCCTACTCCATTTTTGTTTTAATTTGGCGCAGGGTTCCCCTTAATTTCCATATCAGACCTAAAGGGCCTGGTATGGATTTTAGGGGGACTCCTACACATTTTTTTTTAAATTTTGGTTCGGGGTCCGACTTAAGATTCATACCAGACCCAAAGGGCCTGGTAATGGACTGGGGGGGTGAACACATGCTCTTTTTTCAATGAGTTTTATCTATATTGCCGAGACCCAACAATTTATTACAGCCGCGATCAGTTTTAAATGACAATTTTTCCTTTAGAAATGTAATTTTGCTGTGGTACTGTTCTAAACACAGGAAAAATGCACCACTTTGCAGGCATACACCTCCCAGGCATGATATTTAACCAGTTCAATACAGGACATTTATATACCCTTCCTTCCGAGACCAATTTTTAGCTTTCAGTGCTCTCACACTTTGAATGCCAATACTCAGTCATGCAAAACTTTTATAATTTTTTTCATACAAATAGAGCTTTCTTTTGGTGGTATTTAATCACCACTGGGTTTTTTATTTTTTGCGAAGAGTGAAAATTTTGAAAAAAAACACTTTTTTTTTTTTCTACAATAATATTTTGCAAATAAGTCATTTTTGTTCATAATTTTGGGACAAAATGTATACGGCTACATCTCTTTGGTAAAAATAACCCAAATTAGTGGATAATATGTCTCTGTGACAGTTATAGAGTCTACAAGCTATGGTGCAAATCATTGAAAATTGATCACACCTGATGCACTGACGGCTTATCTCATTTCTTGAGGCCCTGAAATGTCAGGAAAGTACAAATACCCCCCAAATGACCCCTTTTTGAAAAGTAAACAGTCAAAGGTATTTAGCAAGAGGCATGGTGAGTTTTTTGAAGTTGTAATTTTTTTCCCACAATTCTTGGGAAAATTAAGAATTTTTTTTTATTTTCTTTTCTTTTCTTTTACAAAATTGCCATAATAACAAGTTATTTCTCACACACAGCATATGTATACTTCCAATTACACCCCTAAATACATTCTGCTACTCCTCCCGAGTATGGTGATACCACATGTGTGTGACTTTTACACAGCCTGGCCACACAGAGAGGTCCAACATGCAGGGAGCACCATCAGGGGTTCTAGGAGCATAAAATTACACCTCTAATTTCCTAACCACCTCTTACATATTTGAAGGCCCTGGAGCCCCAGGACAGTAGACTTACCCACAAAATGACCCAATTTTGGAAAGCAGACACCCCAACGTCTATTCTATGAGGCATAATGAGTCTTTTGAACTGTTCATTTTTTTCCACAAGTCTTCGGAAAACTTGGAAAGAAAATTAAAACTTTTTTTGCACAAAGTGGTCAGTTTATTAGATATTTCTAACTCAAAGCATGAATATGGCAAAAATAACACCTCAAAATACATTCTGCTACTCCTCCTGAGTATGGTGATATCACATGTGTGAGACTTTTAGGCCTCATGCGCACGAGATGTTGTTAAATGCATGTTCAGAGGCAGTTGGACACTTTTTTCAACTGCCCCTGAACTCATTCAATGTTATACTATGTGTCCATGTACACAGTCTCGTTTTTTGCCGTTTTTATGCAGTTGCGTTTAACCTCGTTTTTTCAGAAGCAAAAAAATGGGTTCAGATGAAAAAGTTGTCCACGTTTCAGACGCAAAACGCGGCAAAACATCGGTACCGCATTTTCCCGCGTTTTCGTTTATAAGCGTTTTTAAAGGTGACCTTTTTTGCAATAAAAAATCTCAAAAATGATGACAAATGATGAAAAACCATTAAGAAAATATTTTAAACAATTGCAATTGCAAGTGGACAATCCACAACTTGTGGCAAATGACATGGCAGGTGGCAAGTGGACAATCCACAACTTGTGGCAGGTGAAGTGGCAAGTGATGTGGCAAGTGGAAAATCCACAACTTGTGACAAGTGACATGGCAGGTGGCAAGTGGACAATCCACAACTTGTGGCAGGTGACATGGCAGGTGACGTGGTAAGTGACGTGGCAAGTGGACAATCCACAACTTGTGGCAAGTGATGTGGCAGGTGACGTGGCAAGTGTCAATCCACAACTTGTGGCAGGTGACGTGGCAGGTGATGTTGTAGGTGATGTGGCAGGTGACGTGGTAAGTGGAAAATCCACAACTTGTGGCAGGTGATGTGGCAAGTGATGTGGCAGGTGACATGGCAAGTGGCAATCCACAACTTGTGGCAGGTGATGTGGCAAGTGGACAATCCACAACTTGTGGCAAGTGATGTGGCAGGTGATGTGGCAAGTGGACAATCCACAACTTGTGGCAGGTGACATGGCAGGTGACGTGGCAGGTGATGTGGCAAGTGATGTGGCAAGTGGACAATCCACAACTTGTGGCAAGTGACGTGGCAGGTGACGTGGCAAGTGGACAATCCAACACTTGTGGCAAGTGACGTGGCAGGTGATGTGGCAAGTGACGTGGCAAGTGGAAATCCACAACTTGTGGCAGGTGACGTGGCAAGTAACATGGCAAGTGTACAATCCACAACTTGTGGCAGGTGACGTGGCAAGTGACGTGTCAAGTGGACAATCCACAACTTGTGGCAAGTGACGTGGCAGGTGATGTGGCAAGTGACGTGGCAAGTGGACAATCCACAACTTGTGGCAAGTGACGTGGCAAGTAACATGGCAAGTGCACAATCCACAACTTGTGGCAGGTGACGTGGCAAGTGACGTGGCAAGTGGACAATCCACAACTTGTGGCAAGTGACGTGGCAGGTGACGTGGTAAGTGACGTGGCAAGTGGACAATCCACAACTTGTGGCAGGTGACGTGGCAAGTGGACAATCCACAACTTGTGGCAGGTGACGTGGCAAGTGACGTGGCAAGTGGACAATCCACAACTTGTGGGAAGTGACGTGGTAGGTGACGTGGTAAGTGACGTAGCAAGTGGACAATCCACAACTTGTGGCAGGTGACGTGGCAAGTGACGTGGCAAGTAACGTGGCAGGTGATGTGGCAAGTGATGTGGCAGGTGATGTGGCAAGTCACGTGGCAAGTGGACAATCCACAACTTGTGGCAGCTGAAGTGGCAAGTGACACGCTAAATACAAGTACACTGTTGCTCTCACAGCTGCTGCTACTCACTCTGGTCTCACAAAATGGCTGAAATAGTTAATAATACAGTTTTTTTGAGCTTGGGGAGGGTCTAGCTTAAGCTGTTGGCTTAACTAAACGCTTCTAGACACAAACGCGGTTAAAACACCGCTAAATCGCGGTAAAAATCGTGGCAAAAGGGGCGTTTCTAAATGCCGGTTTCAGCTTTTAAAAACATGTGTCCAGCCGAGTTTGCACCGGCGTCTCGTGTGCATGAAGTTTTACACAGCCTGACCACATATAGAGGCCCAACATGCAGGGAGCACCATCAGGTGTTCTAGGAGCATAAATTACACCTCTAATTTCCTAACGACCTATTACACTTGTGAAGGCCTTGGAGCACCAGGACAATAGAATTACCCACAAAATTACCCCATTTTGGAAAGCAAACACCCCAAAGTCTATTCTATGAGGCATAATGAGTCTTTTGAATGGTTATTTTTTTTTACACAAGTCTTCAGAAAACGTGGAAAGAACATTTTTTTTTTTTTTTTTACACAAAGTTGTCAAATTATAAGATATTTCTACACATAGCATGCATATAGCAAAAATTACACCCCAAAACACATTCTGCTACTCGTCCTGAGTATGGTGATACCACATGTGTGAGACTTTTATACAGCCAGTCTGCATAGAGGAGCCCAACATTGAAGTAGTACCTTCAGGCGTTCTAAGAGAATAAATTATACATCATTCCTACCCATCACAATTTTGAAGGTCCTGGTGCACCGGGACAGTGGAATTACCCACAAAATGAACCCATTTTGGAAAGTAAACACCCCAACGTATATTCTATGAGGCATGGGCTGCAGATAGGTACTCGGGTACTCTGTTGGGCTGGAGACAAATACTCGGGTACTCTGATGGGCTGGTGACAGGTACTTGGGTACTCTGATAGCCTGGTGAAAGGTACTTGGGTACTCTGATGGCCTGGTGACAGGTACTCGGGTACTCTGATGGCCTGGTGACAGGTACTCGGGTACACTGATGGCCTGGTGACAAGTACTTGGATACTCTGATGGCCTGATGACAGGTACTCAGGTACTCTGATGGCCTGGTGACAGGTACTCAGGTAATCTGATGGGCTACAGATAGGTACTTGGGTACTCTGATGGGCTGGTGACTAGTACTCGGGTACTCTGATGGGTGCTGACAGGTACTTAGATGGGCAGTGACAGGTACTCAGATGGGCTGTGACAGGTACTCGGGTACTCAGATGAACTGTGACAGGTACTTGGGTACTCAGATGGACTGTGACAGGTACTCGGGTACTTAGATGAACTGTGACAGGTACTCGGGTACTCAGATGGACTGTGTCAGGTACCCGGGTACTCAGATGGTCTGTGACAGGTACTTAGGTACTCGGGTACTCATATGAACTGTGACAGGTACTCAGGTACTTGGGTACTCAGATATACTGTGACAGGTACTCAAGTACTCAGATGGGCTGTGACAAGAACTCAGGTACTCAGATATACTGTGACAGGTACGCGGGTACTCAGATGGGCTGCAACAGGTATTCAGGTGCTCAGATGGGCTGTTACAGGTATTCAGGTACTCTGATATATTGTGACAGGTACTCAGGTACTAGGGTACTCAGATGGGCTGTAACAGGTACTCAGGTAATCAGATGGGCTGTGACAGGTACTCAGATACTCAGATGGGCTGTGACAGGTACTCAGGTACTTGGGTACTCAGATATACTGTGACAGGTATTCAGGTACTCGGGTACTCAGATATACTGTGACAGGTACTCGGGTACTCAGATGGACTGTGACAGGTACTCGGGTACTCAGATATACTGTGACAGGTACTCGGGTACTCAAATGGACTGTGACAGGTACTCGGGTACTCAGATATACTGTGACAGGTACTTAGGTACTTAGATATACTGTGACAGGTACTCAGATGGACTGTGACAGGTGCTCGGGTACTCGGATGGGCTGTGACAGGTACTCAGATGGGCTGTGACAGGTACTCAGGTACTTTGATGGGTGGTGACAGGTACTCTGATGGGTGGTGACAGGGATTTTGATGGGTGCCGACAGGTACTTTGATGGGTGATTACAGATACTCTTTATTGGGGGGCAATCAGTGTGTGTTGGTGTGTCCTGTAAGCGTTAAAAATATGTTGCCGCAATCTCCTTCTCACACACGATTGGTGTGTGAGGAGGAGAACCCGGTAACATCTTGTTACTACGGTTTGTTTACATTCTGTGACCGGCTTTGATTGGACACAGCTGGTCACGTGGTAAAGAGCCAATTTCATTGGCTCTTTACTGCGATTGGGGTTGGGCTGTGTCAGGGTGACAAGCCACGTCCCCCCGATCACCACTCTGTGTGCGCCCTAGGGGCATGCACAAGCACCATGCATGTGGGCAATACATGTGACCGGCTGTGATTGGATACAGCTGGTCACCTAGTAAAGAGCCATTTTTATTGTTTTTTTACCCCGATCTGGGATGGGCTGTGTCAGAGGGACACACCTCATCCACGATTGCCACAGGAGATACTGAGGATGTCCTATAACGCCCGCCCAGGATGGGAGATCCCAACTGTGGACGTCATATGACTATAGCCCGGTACTGAAGTGGTTAAAGGAATATTTAATTTTTATTGTTTCACTTTTAGCATTAACCACTTCGCGCCGGTGCTATAGCCAAAATACGGCTGCAGCACGGACGCTATCTGCCCGGGAGGCCATCCCTGGACATCCTCCCTTTAACTTCCCCTCTGCACGCCGCCGCTGTCACACATCAGGGAAGTTCTGTGCTGGCCGTGTCCCCCGGACACAGCCAGTCATAGATTGCTGTAAACGGCCAATCACAGCAGCCGTTTACAGCGTGATCTGCATGTCCAATGAGAGATGATCTCATATGTAAACATATGAGATCATCTCTCATCACCAGCTTTCCCTCCTCACACAGACAGCGTGTGAGGAGGGAGAGATGAACCGCTGCAGAGATTCAGCTGTTAGTGTAAAAAAAATGAAAATAAAGTGCCCATCTGTCCCCTCTGCCCCCCCACTGCCATCTGCTCCCCACTGCCACCTGTCAGTGCCATCTGCCCCCACTGCCACCTGTCATCAGTGCCATCTGTCCCCAGTGCCACCTGTCATCAGTGCCATCTGTCATCAGTGCCACCTATCCCCAGTGCCACTTGTCCTCAGTGCTATCTGTCCCCAGTGCCACGTATGAGTGCCATCTGTCATCAGTGCCACCTGTCATCAGTGCCACATCAGTGCCACATATTAGTGCCATCTGCCATCAGTGCCACATATCAGTGCCATCTGTCATCAGTGCCACCTGTCAGTGTCACGTGCCATCTGTTATCAGTGTCACGTGTCATCAATGGCAGGTATCAGTGCCATCTGTCATCAGTGTCACATGTCATCAGTGCCACGTATTAGTGCCATCTGTCATTGTCACGTGTCATCAGTGCCACGTATTAGTGCCATCTGTCATCAGTGCCACGTATCAGTGCCATCTGTCATCAGTGCCACGTTGGTGTCACGTGTCATTGTCCTGGTGCTTCAGGGCCTTCAAAAGTGTAATAGGTAGTCAACAATTTAGATGTGTAATTTATGCTCCTAGAACACATGATGGTGCTCCCTGCATTTTGGGCCTCTCTAAGTGGCTAGGCTGTGGAAAAGTCCCACACATGTGGTATCGTAATACTCAGGAGGAGTAGCAGAATTTATTTTGGGGCATTATTTGTGGCATACACGTGCCACATAAGAGAAATATCCTTTTACAATGACAAAAAGATCACCATGCCTCTTACTAAATACCTTGGAATGTCTACTTTCAAAAAAGGGGTCATTTGGGGGGTATTTGTACTTTCCTGGCTTGTTCGGGTTGCAAGAAATGAGATCAGTCACCAGTACATCAGATGTGATACATTTTTTATGATTCGCACCACAACTTGTAGACTCTCTAACTTTCACAAAGACAAAATAATATCCACTAATTTGGATTATTTTTACCAAATGTAAATATGTAGTAGTATAAATTGTGGCCAAAATGTATGAAGAAAAATTAATAATTTGCAAAATGTTATCACAGAAACAAAGAAAAATGTGTTTTTTTTTCAAAAGTTTCGTTATTTTTTCAATTATAGCGCAAAAAATAAAAAACCCAGAGGTGATCAAATAACACCAAAAGAAAGCTCTATTTGTGGGAAAAAAGGACAAAAAAATTCATTTGGGTACAGTGTTGCATGACTATTGTCATTCAAAGTGTGAGAGCACCGAAAGCTGAAAATTGGTCTGGGCAGGAGGGGTGTTTAAGTGCCCAGTAGGCAAGTGGTTAAAATAATCACTGCTCCCAAAAAAAGGCTGTTTTGTAAAAGTTTTTGTTGCATTGATATATGTCCCCTGGGGCAGGACCCAGGTCCCCAAACACTTTTTATGACAATAACTTGCATATAAGCCTTTAAAATTAGCACTTTTGATTTTTCATGGTAGTGTCCCATAGACTTTAACAGTGTTCTGGTGGCTTTTGAATTTGCTGCGAACACCGCATATTGTTTGCTGTTCGGCGGACACCCGATGTTCGAGTCGAACTTATGTTTGACTCAAACATTGGCTCATCCTTTTTAATAACTAACTATTAAATTATAGGTATTGGAATTTCCTTTCAAATTTTCCTGTTAGTAAACGTAATGAATACAAATTTATATGAATTATCCAAAATCACGAATGCCACATCTAAACAAATGTAAAGGAACAAAATAATAATAAATAATAATAATAATTGTTCTGCTTTGCGTTATTGAACTGTTGTATAACACTAGTCAGACAGCTTAACAATAATTCAGAAGTCAAGAAACGTGAGACATCAGATCTGTATGTATTCTTTTTCCGAATAACTTTTTAAAACTACAACTTATGCATAAACAAACATATGTGTCAGTACATTAAAACATTATACAGCAGCCTCACTCTATCAGTGAAAGTACGCACATACAATTCCACCATTAGTCCAGGAATAGATGAGAGCTCTACAGCCAGGGCCGGTGCTACCACTAGGCAAACTAGGCAGCCGCCTAGGGCGCACTTCTGCCTGGGGGCGCCGGGCCACTGGTGTTCCTACTCTCTTCTCTCTGCAGCAAGCATCAGCAGGCAGCCACCTTTGCACATAGTGTCAGAGGTGCAGCGGCGGCGGAGGACTGTGTCTGTGGCCCGACTCCCAAATGAATGGAAGCAAGCAAACATTCATTGATGTGCACTGGTAGGCTGCATTGATGAGCATTGGTAGGCTGCAATGATGGGTGTTGGTAGGCTGCATTGATAGGCATTGGTAGGCTGCATTTATGGGTGTTGGTAGGCTGCATTGGTAGGCTGCATTGATGGGCGTTGGTAGGCTGCATTGGTAGGCTGCATTGATGGGCGTTGGTAGGCTGCATTGATGGGCGTTGGTAGGCTGCATTGATGGGCGTTGGTAGGCTGCATTGATGGGCGTTGGCAGGCTGAATTGATGGGCGTTGGCAGGCTGAATTGATGGGCGTTGGCAGGCTGAATTGATGGGCGTTGGCATGCTGAATTGATGGGCGTTGGTAGGCTGCATTGATGGGCGTTGGTAGGCTGCATTGATGGGCGTTGGTAGGCTGCATTGGTGGGCGTTGGCAGGCTGAATTGATGGGCGTTGGCAGGCTGAATTGATGGGCGTTGGTAGGCTGCATTGATGGGCGTTGGTAGGCTGCATTGATGGGCGTTGGTAGGCTGCATTGATGGGCGTTGGTAGGCTGCATTGATGGGCGTTGGCAGGCTGAATTGATGGGCGTTGGCAGGCTGAGTTGATGGGCGTTGGTAGGCTGCATTGATGGGCGTTGGTAGGCTGCATTGATGGGCGTTGGTAGGCTGCATTGATGGGCGTTGGCAGGCTGAATTGATGGGCGTTGGCAGGCTGAATTGATGGGCGTTGGCAGGCTGAATTGATGGGCGTTGGTAGGCTGCATTGATGGGCGTTGGTAGGCTGCATTGATGGGCGTTGGCAGGCTGAATTGATGGGCGTTGGCAGGCTGAATTGATGGGCGTTGGCAGGCTGAATTGATGGGCGTTGGTAGGCTGCATTGATGGGCGTTGGTAGGCTGCATTGATGAGCGTTGGTAGGCTGCATTGATGGGTGCCGGTCGGCTGCATTGATGGGCGCTGGTGAGGCTGCATTGATGGGTGATGGTGATGTTTCATTTGATGAGCGCTTCATTAAAAAGATGGGGTATACATGGGCAAGGGAAACGGGAAGAAGTCAGTGGTGGAGCCAGGGACGGCAAAACGAGGTTTCGCCTAGGGTGTCAAAAATCCTTGCACCAGCCCTGTCTACAGCATGCAGTCTGCTTGGGTTAAGAAGCAATCATGAAATGAAGGAAATACAGTTCCAGGTTAAAGGTTACTACCTTCACTGTAAAGAAAATACCCCTTTCTGTCCAGCTGTGCCAAAATAATAACTACCGTAACTCTGACCACTATATGGCAGCAACGTGAAACTAACATTGAGGTAAAATCTGTAACAGCACATAGCTCATATTACTATGAAAAATATGGGTAGAACACTCCCTGTCTGGCATAATTTATTATGTCACTACCTAAATAACTACTGCTATGCAGAAAAAAAACATATAAACAGGAAAATGGAATCCTAGCTAGTCCGATATCAAAACTATAATGTCAGTTACAGGTCTGAGATTAATTCCGGCGGTCTCAGGTTTCACAATCTTGACCTCCACCTTTCCAACCTTGCCATCCCTGCTTGGTAGAGCATTGACAATAAGTCCTACAGGCCACTCATTCCTGCCCTCTTGGCTGTCCTTCAACAGAACAACATCACCCACTTTTACATTTGGGCGATTCTTAGTCCATTTCCTACGGCGTTGCAGATTTGACAGATACTCTCTCTTCCACCTTTTCCAAAAGGTGTCTGCCAAGCATTGTACTTGCTTCCATTGTTTCGCATGAACTCGTGTTGTACTTATGGTTCCAGATGGAGCAGACAAAGAGTTTACCTTTTGAGTCAACAACATTGCTGGGGTAAGGACCATCAGTGTATCCAGGTCTGAGGACACAGGAACTATAGGTCTGGCATTCATAATAGCCGTAACCTCTGCCATAAAGGTGCTTAACCACTTCAGCTCCGGACCAATAAACACCTTAAGGACCAGAGGTCTTTTTGCAATTTCGCACTGCGCTGCTTTAACTGGTAATTGCGCGGTCATGCAATATTGCACCCAAACGAAATTTGCGTCCTTTTCTTCCCACAAATAGAGCTTTCTTTTGATGGTATTTGATTGCCTCTGCGATTTTTTTTTTTTGCGATATAAATGGAAAAAGAGCGAAAATTTTGAAAAAAAAAGATATTTTCTTCTTTTTGTTATAAGAAAAATCGAATAAACTAAATTTTAGTCATACATTGAGGGCAAAATTTATTCAGCCACATGTCTTTAGTAAAAAAAATGTCAATAAGCGTATATTTTTTGGTTTGCGCAAAAGTTATAGCGTCTACAAACTAGAGTACATTTTCTGGAATTTACACAGCTTTTAATTTATGACTGCCGATCTCATTTCTTGAGGTGCTAAAATGGCAGGGCAGTACAAATCCCCCCCAAATGACCCCATTTTGGAAAGTAGACACCCCAAGGAAATTGCTGATGGGTATGTTGAGCCCATTGAATATTTATTTTTTTTGTCCTAAGGGATTGAATAATGACAAAAAAAAAAAAAAAAATGTTTTTTACAAAAAGTTGTCACTAAATGATATATTGCTCACACATGCCATGGTTATATGTGGAATTGCACCCCAAAATATATTCCGCTACTTCTCCCGAGTATGGCGATACCACGTGTGTGGGACTTTTTGGGAGTCTAGTCGCGCACGGCACCCCGAAAACCAATCACCACCTTCAGGATTTCTAAGGGTGCAAATTTTTGATTTAACTCCTCACTACCTATCACAGTTTCGAAGGCCATAAAATGCCAAAATAGCACAAAACCCCCCCAAATGACCCCATTTTGGAAAGTAGACACCCCAAGCTATTTACTGAGAGGCATGTTGAGTCCATGGAATATTTTATATTTTGCCAAAAGTTGCGGGAATATTACAAACTTTTTTTTTTTTGCACAAAGTTGTCACTAAATGATATATTGCTCACACATGCTATGGGCAGAAGTCAAATTACACCCCAAAATAAATTCTGCTGCTTCTCCCGAGTACGGGGATACCACATGTGGGGGACTTTTTGGGAGCCTAGCCACGTACGGGACCCCGAAAACCAAGCACTGCCTTCCGGATTTGAATATAAAATGCTATAAAAAACAAACTAACCAGAGTCACCCGTAACACTTATACGGTGATCAGTGGTGTAAGGGTTAACTAGGGGCAATCAGGGGGTTCAAATTTTTATTAGGTAGTATATGGGGGTCCCTGGCGCTATATAAAAACCTGACGGGGAACCTAAATAACTAACTGGCTAACCAGCGTCACCAGTGACACTTATACTGTGATCGCTGGTGAAAGGGGGTGAAAGGGTTAACTAGCAGCAATCAGGGGGTTAAAACCATTATTGGGTAGTATATCGGGGTACCTAGCGCTATAAAAACCTGGCGGTGAACCTAAAAAAATAACTAGCTACCTAGCGACACTAGCGACACTGATGCAGCGTTCAGAAAAATTATCGCTTAGTGACACTGGCAAAAGGGGTGAAAGGGTTAACTAGCGGAAATCAGGGGGTTAAAACCATTATTGGGTAGTATATCGGGGTACCTAGCGCTATAAAAACCTGGCGGTGAACCTAAAAAAATAACTAGCTACCTAGCGACTGTAGCGACACTAATGCAGCGATCAGAAAAACGATCGCTTAGTGACACTGGCAAAAGGGGGTGAAAGGGTTAACTAGCGGCAATCAGGGGGTTAAAACCATTATTGGGTAGTATATCGGGGTACCTAGCGATATAAAAACCTGGCGGTGAACCTAAAAAAATAACTAGCTACCTAGCGACACATGCAGCGATCAGAAAAATGATCGCTTAGTGACACTGGCAAAAGGGGGTGAAAGGGTTAACTAGCGGCAATCAGGGGGTTAAAAACATTATTGGGTAGTATATCGGGGTACCTAGCGCTATAAAAACCTGGCGGTGAACCTAAAAAAATAACTAGCTACCTAGCGACTGTAGCGACACTAATGCAGCGATCAGAAAAACGATCGCTTAGTGACACTGGCAAAAGGGGGTGAAAGGGTTAACTAGCGGCAATCAGGGGGTTAAAAACATTATTGGGTAGTATATCGGGGTACCTAGCGATATAAAAACCTGGCGGTGAACCTAAAAAAATAACTAGCTACCTAGCGACACTAGCGACACATGCAGCGATCAGAAAAATGATCGCTTAGTGACACTGGCAAAAGGGGGTGAAAGGGTTAACTCTAGGGGCAATCAGGGGGTTAAATCTTTATTGGGGGGTGATAGGGGGCTACCCTGGACCTAACACTAACTGTCCTGACAGTTTTTACTGTCACAACTGACACTGAATGCATTGATCAGTAAAGAAATGATCAATGCAATCAGTGACACTGTGACTGGGGGGGGGGGGGGGGCGGGGGGGGATCGGGGGGCGATCGGGGGGGGGATCGGGGGGGGTTTGTGTGCCTGTGTGTACCTACATGTCAGTGTAGTGTTGGTGCACACTTACTTTTACTCTTCTCCTCGTAGTCCGGTCAAAAAGACCGCCCCGAGGAGAATGACATCACTTCCTCCTTCCTGTGTAAACAATACACAGGGGAGGAAGCTTCTCATTGGCCAGGAGCGATCCAGAGGGGGTGGCCGAAAACCAACGGCCATCCCCTCATCACGGAGCGCTCCTGGACCGAATCGGATCGCCGTAACCAGCGGGAGGGGGTCCGATCGGACCCCCCACCCGCTGGAATGCAATCACGTAGATGTACGTGATTGTGCCTGCCTGTGCCATTGTGCTGACGTACAATGGCAATACGGCGGTCCTCAAGTGGTTAAAGTCTCATGGGTCAAGTGAGCAGGTTTGGTTTGTAGCAACATAGCATCCAAGATTCGCCTGGCAATACCTATAAGTGTCTCCCAGACACCACGCATATGTGAGGAGTGTGGAGGATTAAAGACCCATGTACATCCTCTGTCTTGGAGAAAATCTTGCAATTATGATTCGCTGTCACAAATGTTAAGTTCTTTGCAGGCTCCCACAAAGTTTGTTCCTCTGTCAGAAAGGAGCAGTTTTGCTGGGCCAAGAATTGAGAAGAATCTCCTCAAGGCATTAATAAAGCTTGATGTTGACATGGCTTCAAGTAGCTCTATGTGTACAGCTCGGGTGGACAAACAAGTGAAAAGGACTGCCCATCGTTTACTGTCCGCGCTGCCTCCTCTAGTGCGACGGGTTAAAACAGACCACGGACCAAATATATCTAAGCCAACATTGGTGAAAGGTGGTTGAGCAATTACTCTGTCCTCTGGTAGCTCTGCCATCTTTTGACTTTGTAATCTTCCTTGCAGCTTACGACAGATGACACATTTGTGTATAACAGCTGATACCAAGAGTTTGCCACCAAGAATCCAGAAACCTGCGGATCTAATTGCACCTTCTGTGATGTGTCGCCCATGGTGAACTACATGTTCATGATAGTACTTAACAAGCAGTGTCGCAATGTGGTGATCATCAGGTATGATGACAGGCTGTTTCTCTTCCTCTGAAAGTTCAGCAAGAGACAAACGTCCACCTACTCTCAACAACCCATTCTTGTCTAGAAAGGGGCTAAGCTTCCTAAGACGGCTTTGTTTTGGGAATGTCTTTTGTTTTTTGATGCAGTTAGTTTCTTTCTGGAAATGTTTGTTTTGAACAGAAGAAATTATAACAGACTTTGCCTGAGCAAGTTCTACTAGATTAACCTGTTCATGGAAATTTTCCCACCTTCTGACCTGATCGCTATTGGTTTCTCTCTGAAAGGTTTTAGCAACATGGATGAGTCTTGCTAGGCTCTTAACTAATATCTTCCAGCAAGAAAATCTATCAAAGCAATGTGAGTGAAGTGTGGCTTCAGAAGCTTTGGTACTGAAACTCGTAATTTCCGATCTGATTTCTGGGTCGGCTATGGGCTCTATGAGTGGATAAACATTGGCAGGGTCTATCTTCTCACAGTGTGGTTGGTACAAAAAGGATGGGCCTGAGAACCATATAGAGTTCTGAAGGCATGCTGCTTGAGTAGGTCTAGTGGCATAATCTGCAGGGTTTTTTTCTGTAGATACATAGAACCACTGATCTGGGTGAGAGGATTGCCTGATTCTATTCACATACAGATAGAACCTCCTAGTGGTGCTGCAAATGTATCCTAGGACAGGCTTGCTATTAGTGAAGAATTTCACAGCATCAAAGTCAGTGTCCAGTTCATCTGTGATTAGCTCAGACATTTTGACTGCTAGTGCAGCAGCACACAACTCTAAACGAGGAATCGTGTGGGCTGGTTTAGGGCTTAATTTGGACTTTGCCATGACAAATCCTACATGACACACATTTTCTGCATCAATTACTTTCAAGTAAGCTACCACACCTATAGCTGTGGTGGATGTGTCTGAGAAGCTGCACAGTTCTTTCCTGCAAGCTGATGATAAAGACACGGACACATAGCATCTGTCTAACTTTAGGTGCTCTAATGCTTGCAAAGATTCTGTCCATTGAACCCACTCACTTAGTCTCTCCTGTGGAAGCAATGCATCCCATTCACTATTCCCAGATGACAGTTCTCAGACAAAGACCTTACCTCTTATTATCACAGGTGATACAAACCCTAGGGCATCATAGAGACTATTTACAGTGGATAGAATGCCTCTATGTGTAAAGGGCTTTTCCCCTGAGGAAACGTTGAAAACTATCTGTCTCTAGATCCCAACTTAGGCCTAGGCTTTTCTGCAGGGGAAGGGTGTCTGTACCTAGGCAAAGATCTTTAAGGTCCTTAGTCTGCTACAGGGAAGGCTTCTATTACTTTTTGGCTGTTGGAGGCGATTTTATGAAGATGAAGGTTGGATTCTGCCAGCATTTGCTTTACTTTACTGAGGATGGAAATTGCATCTTCAGGTGTGCTAGTAGAAGCGAGTCCATCATCTACATAAAAATGTTTCAATACAAAATGTTTGGCTTTTTGTTCATAGCACTCTGCATTTTTCTGGGCAGCCTTTTGCATGCAGTATATAGAAACAGCAGGAGAGGGGCTATTACCAAATACGTGCACCTTCATTCTGTACTCAACCATTTCTTTGTCTATGTCATTGTCTTTGTACCAGAGAAAACGTAAAAAGTCTCTGTGGTCTTCTCTGCCAAAAAAGCAATAAAACATTTGTTGCACATCTGCTGTGAAAGCAACGGGCTCTTTTCTGAAGCACATGAGAGCGCCTAGCAAATTATTGTTTAGGTCAGGGCCACTCAACAGTACGTCATTTAAAGAGACTCCTTTATACTCTATTCTGGAATCAAAAACTACTGTGATTTGGTTGGGTTTGTGTGGATGGTAAACAGCGAACATTGGTAAATACCAGTGCTCTCTGTCTGTTTCAAGTGGTCCTGCAACTTCAGCGTGACCATTGTCTAGCATCCCTTTAATCAATTCAGTGAAATCTCTTTTCACTTCTGGTTTTCTCTGCAGAGTTTTGCTGAGTGAATGCAAACGCTTCATGGCTTGCTCCCTGTTACTAAGCAAAACATGTTTGGGGGGAGGGTCTACCCAACTGTGATTGTCATCTTGGTAAGCCTCTCTATCCATAATCTGCAAGAAGGTCCTCAATAGAGAGCCTCTATAGCATGGGTCTTCAAACTATGGCCCTCCAGTTGTTCAGGAACTACAATTCCCATCATGCCTAGCCATGTCTGTGAATGTCAGAGTTTTACAATGCCTCATGGGATGTGTAGTTTTGCAACAGCTGGAGGGCCATAGTTTGAGGATCCCTGCTCTATAGAGAGGGCCTGTTTATCATCATCTTTAGTTTTCTGGAACACTGTAATCCCTAGATTGTCTGCCTCAATGTTGGAATTGACTTCTTCCTTACCATATAGTGTAGAAGGGTCACAGTGTTGTGTTGACCTGCCAAAGCTTTCCTTGACAATGAAGCTGTTGTGACAGGGACTGAGAAGGGATGCGCATCCATTTATTAACACAGACGTCTTCAAAGTGGTAATATTGTCAGGCTGGTGCACTGTCCCCAGGCAAACTTCTCCTACAATGACCCACCCCAGGTCCAGTCTCTGTGTGTAGGGGGCATTATAAGGTCCATTGATTTGCTGGCGCACCTTGTGTACCCGAAGGATGTCTCTCCCAAGAAGTAGAAGAATAGAAACATCTGGCTCAACAGCTGGGATAAGGTGAGTAATTGAGCGGAGGTGCGGGTGGTGATGGGCTACTTCTGGAGAGGGAATCTCAGTTTTGTCGTCAGGTATCATGCCACACTCTATTAGGGTAGGAAGTTGGAACTGCACTTTCTTATTGAAGCATTCAATGATAAAGTCAGAAGCTCTTCTCCCTGTGGTTTCAATTGTTCCCGCACATGTCCTTAGAGTGTATGGAACTGCACTTGCCTTAAGATTAAAGATATCAAAGAATTCTGACTTTGCAAGGGATCTGTTGTTCTGTTCATCTAGCACTGCATACATTTTCACTGCTTGTTCTCTCTTGCCAGTGGGATACACAATCACTAAACAGATTTTAGAGTATGAACGTGCACTCTTGCCTTGTCCACATACTTTAGTGCAATTAGACATCCCTGAGGAGATTGGGGTCTCTTGTTGCTCCCTGCCCTGATCTTTCCTGGGTTCTACAGTCTCTAGTAGGGCAGGAGCAGGGCCTGGGTGCAAAGCTGCAATATGTCTCTCACTGCCACATTTTGTACATTCTACTGGTATTTTGCAGTCTTTGGCAACGTGATAAGTAGATCTGTAACATTTGAATCAGATGCCGTTTGGTTAAGGAAGGACATCCGCTTTGCAATGGGTTTGCTTCTAAAGCCTTTGCATTTCTTTAGTGGATGTGTTTTTTTTTGTATTGGGCAGTGTCTATCGAGGTTTTCTATGGTGTGTACCTTGTGGATGCTTTGATAGTCTATGACTTCTGAAGGTACAGCTGTTTTGTGTGTGGATACAGAAATCCTGCTGTGAGGTCTGTGAGGTTTCTCAGGTCTGTGTGATTGATTGCCACTGGTGGTGAAGGCGAAACTGCGATCACTTCGGATTTTTGCTTGCTGTCGGACAAACCTAGAAAACACAGAAAAAGGGGGGAAAGCAACTCCATAATCTTCTTTGAATTTACCTCCCACAGACATCCATTTTTCTTGTAGATTTGAGGGTAGTTTCTCTACTATGGGATTGGTGCCTCTAGCTGTATCTAGATATGAAAGTCCTGGCAAGTAGCCATCCTCCTTGGCATATTCTATCTCTAGTAGAAGATCACTTAGTTCTTGTAGCCGCACGTTGTCTCTGCAGCCCACCTTGGGAAAGACTTCAAGTTTTCTCAACAGTGCTCCTTCTATTACCTCTGGGGATCCATAAGTTTCTTCTAGTCTTTTCCAGGTCATGTTGAGACCTGCTGCAGGGTTGAACAGGTTTGCTCTTCTCATCCTCTTAGCATGCTCTGCTGACTTGATACCAAGCCATTTTATCATTAAATTAAGCATTTCTGCTGGTGAAAAGTTCAGACCTTCAGTGGCATTCAGAAAGGAGGATTTCCATGCCCAATAGTTTTCAGGACAGTCATCAAATTGGAGAAAGCCTGAGCTAACCATTTCTTTGCGGATGAGATATTTGGTGACATCCACTGCACATTGTTGTTCACCCATGTAACCTATAGGTTGAGGTGATGGGAACACTTATTTTTTGTTCTTAGGAGTTTCTGATGCATCATTCTTGATTTGCTGGCAGCCGCCGGCCTCATGTAGTTGATTGGGCCTGCTCAGGGGGGATGTTGATCTCGGCCTGAATTCCTTTGCTTCAGGTTTAAGAGACGGTTCCTTTGTATGCGCATCAGTAAGGTTCTGGATGTACTCACTTGTGCGATCTGCAGAGAATAGAGGTTTTTCTGGAACCTCTGAGTCTTTATATGATTTTTCACTTCCTGACCTACTTGTTCCCATGTAGGCAGCGGCCTCTGCTTCAGCAGCTGCAGCAGCGGTCTGTCGCTTCTGAATTAGCAATTTTTATTGTTATTACTTCTTCTTGTGCTATGGCAGCTTTCTTTGCTGCTAACTCCTGTATCATCATGGCTTCTTTTCCTGTGTACTGTAGCTGGACGCGGGCAGCTTCTGCCTTGGCACAAGCTTTAACTGCTGAGTAACTTGCTGAGGACATCTTGCTAGCCCATGAATATCTGGACACATGCGATTGTGCATCGTCTTGCTGGGCACTGGGAATGTTCTCCCTGCCTTGCTGTGTCGGTGGTAGCGTGTCATCAGCCTGGTAATTTATTCCTGATCTTAGACTCATGCTGCAGTAATGGTGTCTCAGTTTATTCCAGACTGCCACGTTGTTGTCTTTTTACTGCTCTGCTTCGCGTTTTTGAACTGTTGTATAACACTAGGCAGACAGCTTAACAATAATTCAGAAGTCAAGAAACATGAGACATCAGATCTGCATGTATTTTTTTTCCGAATAACTTTGTAAAACTACAACATAAGCATAAACAAACATATGCATCAGTACATTAAAACATTATAAAGCAGCCTCACTCTATCAGTGAAACTACTCACAGACAATTCCACCATTAGTCCAGGAATAGATAAGAGCTCTACAGCATGCAGTCTGCTTGGGTCAAGGAGAAATCATGAAATGAAGGAAATACAGTTCCAGGTTAAAGGTTACTACCTTCACTGTAAAGAAAATACCCCTTCCTGTCAAGCTGTGGCAAAATAATAACTAACTCTGACCACTAGATGGCAACAATGTGAAACTAACATTGCAGTAAAATCTATAACAGCACATAGCACATATTACTATGAAAAATATGGGCAGAACAATAATATTATTATTGTTATTTACTATTATTAATTTGTTATGTTCCATTAGTTTAGATACAGCATTCGTTATTACAGATAATTTGTAACTTCGAATAAATTCATATTCGTTACTTTCACTAACAGACAAATTTGAAAGGAAATTTCAAATATAATATATTTAATAGTTAGTAATATTTAAGGTATTATTATGTAGCACTGACCCCCGAAGGAGCTGCTGGTTTTGTTGGGCTTCCCGTTACCTTCTTGACCTCGCCTCCGTCTAGAGGTTCCCGTGGTAGATGGCCCAAAGAAATACAGAAACTGACACTGGATCCTCTTTTGGGTTATTTATTTTAGAAGATAACACAGTTGCTTAATAAAGGTAGAGAGTTAGAATGGAAGTTCAGGTACTTTTGGAACTGCTAAATCCAGAAAATAAATGTTTCACAGCTGGATTCTCACAGCCTTTGGATAGACCTCCTCTCACTAGGCCTAGCAGCCGGCAGGGTGTTAAGTAAAGCAAAGTCTCTGCCACAGACTTGAATCTAGAACACTTGAGAAGCAAAAGTCTCTGGTCACAGACTTGAATGTAGAACACTTGAGAAATAAAAGTCTCTGCCACAGACTTGAATGTAACTGAGGGACATAGATAAATTTAGAGAAATATCAGTATACCAGTTTCTCTCAGCCGGTCTGGCAATACCGTATGAATATGGATCCAAAAAGTGTCCTTCAACTGAGCCTCCAGGCTCCTTCTGAGAAACCAGCCTTATGCATGGCCTTCTCCCAAAGAGTCCTCCCCTGAATGCTCCTCCAGTTGTTGGGCCTCTCCCTAGATGAGACAGCTCCGGACCATCTTTGAATCACTATGGCCTCACATCCAGCCTTGAGGCTCGGAATTGCATGGATCCGCACCCCATGCTAGGAGGGCCATGGGGGCTGGTCAGGGGGACCAGAAACAAACAGACGGAAAATCTCTTCTGGACCGGAACCCAGAAGCACGTGATCGCAGTACCTTAAATACCACCTCCCAGAATGCACAGCAGGACAACCCTCTCACTGGGCTGGTTCAGAAAAAAGATGGTATTCAATACACCCAACTAGACTGTGTTCTACCACTTGCTGGCGGTGACAGCGACACCTGCAGCCAAGGAGAACCCAGTGCAATTCAGCTAGACTGGTACTGAAACCATAATTTGGCAAAATTAGCCCTAAAACTCAACTGTGGTTTTAGGAATACTAATTTTCAAAAACATATAGCCCGTGCTCGTCAGGAACCAGCACTACATACTACCCCCTCCCATTTAGACGATGTCCTCATTGTCTGGGAAAGAAGAAAAAACACTTCAATCCTAGAAAAAAATTTAAGTACCTGAACTTTAAGGTTGAAATAGAAAGTGGAAAGGAAACACAGAAAACAATGAACAATATAATACAGTTAACGGTTGATAAAGCAGTTTACTGATCACACACCCCAATTCCTGACTATCTACACCACCCACTCTCTGGTAGCATGACAGATGCTCTTGGTGAATCATGTAAATAAAAAAACACAATAAAATGCACATTATTGCTATATTTTTAGAAGGCAGAGTCTCATCCTCGTCCGACAATGAGACTGTCTCTCCTTAAGTGCTGAGCATTTACATGCTAGCGAAGAAGACCAAGGCGAGTCATGAAGTGCAAGTCCTTCTTTAAACAAGTACTGTGACCCATGGATAGCCTTGAGCTCTCTTAGAAAACTAACACTAACTAGCTATCCCACAGTCCTTGTATTCAAAAAAGAAGAAGGAAAAAATAATAATTATTTTGAGCAAAAAAACAACAACAATGCAGATAGTTAGTCTACCAATAAAACCTTGGGTCAGGTAAAGTAAGTGTTTTTCCCTGAGCGTCTATTGTAGTAATGAAGTAGACAACATTGTCCCTTCCCGGCCGGCAGATCACAACCTTATCCGAGTAAATATGTCTTCCATAACTCCAATGCTGGAGACAGCCAGTGAATCGCTCATACATCAGGAGCACACACTTTCTTCTGAAATGGTTTAGGAACCTTTAAGTAGTCCCACACATCACTTGTGTACCCGTCCTCTCGATTTTCCTCAATTTCCCTCATAATCTCCTTAGGAACTTAAGGGAATTCCAGTCCATATTCTGTTGCCACCCGCTTATTCAACAGCCACTGGGACCGTGCGAGCCTGGGCAGAGCTCGAGCACTTCCATCCCCGGGAGGCACACAGGAATTTGGAGATTTACATAATTACATAGTTAGTAAGGTTGAATAAAGACACTAGTCCATCCAGTTCAAGTGAGTGTCTACAATTGTCCCTATCCCTTGCATCTTTTGCGAACTATTGCAAAAGATGTTTTCTTGGGTTCAGGGTAAATTTACAGGCTTTGGTAAAGTTCAGTCTATTGTAGTAGAGGTTCCCGTCCGAGGCGATGCACTCCCCGAATTAAGGGCCAGCCAGCCGGAGACACTGCAAGTTGCGGCCACATCATCCGCATTTGCCCACAACATCTCCTGGGACAAAGTCTCGAAAAGATCATCATCCCCTACATCAAAGTGAGAATCTAACTCTGAATCCCCCAACTGCTCTGCTGGCAGATAATTAATTACAGTCCCGCTCAACACAATTGCTCACCAGTAATTGTGGCTGACTTCTCCAGGATGATATCCTTCCTCCGATCCGGTTCAGATAAGCTTTGAGATGGACCTCTACTGCGGCCGCAGAAGGCCTTGACATAGCCCACTCTCTTCTGAGCAGGCCCGTTAGTAGTAGTGACAGTGGACGAAGTAGTGTCCGTGTCATCCGGAGTAATTCCTCCAGTAACGACAGTAACAGCATCTCCCTCCGAGACACTGGCAGCAGCAGATAATGTAGAGGATGTAGGCCTCACCATAGGAGTGTAGATAATAGACTCCTCAGTGGCAACGCCCGTGGCCCAGTCCATGCGGTAGGCCCTAGGAGGCACGATGGGTTGTTTCACCTTAAACAGGTATTCTCCACACCGGAGACAATGAACAAACGCCCGGGGACTTGCAACTAGTCTCTCACACTTTCCACAGAGCATCCCAAGGGCCTCAATGTCTCCCGACGTATACAGGACAAAACGCCCCTGCGGTAACAGGCCCTGGCGGCCATTCCCCTGTTCAAAAGCCGCGCCTCCCGCCTCCGCCTGTGATAGGCGGAACACTCAATTTCCCAGCAGTCAGTGTTCCGCCTATCACGGACATCGGCTCATCCTCGTACTACGGACGAGGATGAGACGATGTCTGTGATAGGCGGAACACAGACTGCTGGGAAATTGAGTGTTCCGCCTATCACAGGCGGAGGCGGGAGGCGCGGCTTTTGAACAGGGGAATGGCCGCCAGGGCGCCGACGAAGAGCGGCGATCCTGGCATGGGACGACACGGAGGCTCGGGACGGGACGACACGGAGGCTCGGGACGGGACGACACGGAGGCTCGGGACGGGACGACACGGAGGCTCGGGACGGGACCGGACGGAGGCTTGGGACACAGGTAGGCTGGACACACAAGGCTGCACGGACACACACACACACACACACACACACACACACACACACACACACACACACACACACGGACACACACACACACACACAGGGAGGGATGGATGGATGGACACACACACACACAGGGATGGATGGATGGACACACACACACACAGGGATGGATGGATGGATGGACACACACACACACACACACAGGGATGGATGGATGGATGGACGCACACACACACACAGGGATGGATGGATGGACACACACACAGGGATGGACGGACACACAGGGATGGACGGACACACAGGGATGGACGGACACACACAGGGATGGACAGGCATATCTCACCCTCGGCTTATACACGAGTCAATAGGTTTCCCAGTTTTTTGGGGGTAAATTGGGGGCCTCGGCTTATACTCGGGTCGGCCTATACTCGAGTATATACGGTACATAGATATAACATGAATATATATTAATTGAAAGTGGTGGCTATCAACAAGGACAAGCCATATACCATAGCACCATATCAAAGTTATAAGGGCATAGATAGCAGATGATCAAGAAATGGGGAAAGAAAACGGTCTCACCACATATGTTTAAGTTCCACAGTATGAGGATAAAACAATGTAGAAAAATTGGAGATGGCCCCAGAAAACACAGAGAAGCCATGTAGCATGAGCTTGCAGGAACCCTTAAATTGTATAATTCTAAGATGTATAAATAGATATAAAAATTAATAATTTTAAACATATCCAAAATATATCATAAAGTAACCCTCATTAATAGTAAAAATGTATATATTAAATGGGGTAAATGGTTTTGGTAGAATCAATACAGAAAAAACTAGCTGAAATGCTAATGGCCCGAATGCAAGCACACAGACGTCAGCAAATGAGTGCAGACTGGATATCGGCTGAGTCAGGCATCTAAAAAACAAAAAATTGTTTTATAAAAAAGAAAAAAGAAATTAAGCCAAGAAATCTATTAGAAAAAGACTAACAAAAAACAAAGATTCTGTTTGTCTGTCTGTTTCTCTATAAGGTCATAGATTCAGAGGTATTACTTTATGCCCCGAATCAGAATAAAAAAGGTCAAAGAGTCTTACTCGAATGTGGAGAGGGGAGCGAACAATGGGGTGGGACTTTAAATGAAGCACAAGGTTACGATAGATTAGTTTGGTGATCATAATAAGGATTTATTGGTTGCCAAGGTATACAAACAGAGTATGAGATGTACCAATACATTAAAATGGTTGCATGAGTAAGACAATACATCTTAATTACAGACTTAAGTATACACATAATGGCAAGACAATCATGTCCCGAAGTACACCAAAACACATTTAAGGTAAAACCATAATATAAGGTAATGCCTGCAAAGCCTCGGGCCTCTTGGATCCTTGTATGAGATAATAAGGTTAGCTAGCAAAGCTATCTGGGTATAAAGGTATCGTATGGTACGGCAGCTCAATGCATTTCGTGGCTAGAAGGCCACTCGTCAGGAGCCAGCACTTGATGGATCTAAAGATAGAAATATTAGTATTGGTATAAGTTTAGATAATGAAATAATCATACATAAGGGCAGGGGTAGAGTAAGACACCCCCATACCAAATGCAAGTCAACTTACTCGAGTTTGTGCAGTGATAGTGGGGTGCCAAGCAGCATTAGCCATCTAATAGCATCTCCCACCGGGAGCCGCGGCAGGCAATCAAGGGGGGGCATCCCACGGGCCCCACTCAGGGCGGGCATGAGATCAAGGCAACCTATGTGTAAGATAAAAATTGAGGTGACCCAAAAATTCAGCACCAGGAAGTGGATGATTGAAGAAAAAAAAAAAAAAAAGGGGAAAAGAAAAGACAGTGCTTAAAACTAAGAGGAGTGATAGGGGCTGATGCCTGAGAAAAGGTAGAAAAAGGAAAGTAGGAAAGGGCAGATTAACGTAAGTGAAGTGAAAGGGTGACAGATGCCACAGGAGATAGAAGTGTGGTTAACTAAATACCTAGATGGAATGTTGCGATTGAATGAGGAAGAGAAAAATCCTAATCCAAGTTAAAACCAGTGTATAGTGAAGCCCTGTGTGTCATGGCCCGCCCGGAGGACGCCCATATAGACGCCAACCCAAGACCGCCCACCGACGTCACGCCGCGTAGCATGGAAAGGGGAGGGGCCAGGCGAGTCGGGTATCAGATTCCCGGCCAGCCTGCACCGCCAATTCCCTGATCCGCTCGCGAGCGTAGCTCCCACACGCCTAGACGTAAAAGCGCCCATAGAGCGCCGCACATCAGGCATGGGATGCGTGACGCTGATGCGCTATGGCGGCGCCCCCTCCCCCCAAGCCCAACAAGGGCGGGGGCGAGAGGGGGGGCCGACAGGCACATCACAGCTCCCGGATAGGGGTCAACCAAATAGAAACGGCAAGCTATCCTGGCTAACAACCCACAAAGCAACTGCAAGTGGTTCGAGACATATTTAAAGGGGTAGAATGTTACAAAATTAAGAATTGTAAAAGTATTGAAGTATAACAAACAAAGGTACTGCTGATAAAACCATATATCACTTTGATCCAAGCAGGCTATCCTGAGGTCCAAAATTATGTGCAGGAAGGATAACAGTGACTAAAAACAACGTAACGTAACCATGTGCTTCCATCCCTAATAGTAGTGTAAATAGAGAACTGGAGTTAGGGACTTTAAATGAAGGTATGGCCTGGTAAGGTCAATTCTTCCATCCCTTGGGACTTTGAATGAAATTGTGGCCTGGTAAGGTCACATATTTCCATCCCTATGCAAATCAGGAGAGGGGAGCGAACAATGGGGTGGGACTTTAAATGAAGCACAAGGTTACGATAGATTAGTTTGGTGATCATAATAAGGATTTATTGGTTGCCAAGGTATACAAACAGAGTATGAGATGTACCAATACATTAAAATGGTTGCATGAGTAAGACAATACATCTTAATTACAGACTTAAGTATACACATAATGGCAAGACAATCATGTCCCGAAGTACACCAAAACACATTTAAGGTAAAACCATAATATAAGGTAATGCCTGCAAAGCCTCGGGCCTCTTGGATCCTTGTATGAGATAATAAGGTTAGCTAGCAAAGCTATCTGGGTATAAAGGTATCGAATGGTACGGCAGCTCAATGCATTTCGTGGCTAGAAGGCCACTCGTCAGGAGCCAGCACTTGATGGATCTAAAGATAGAAATATTAGTATTGGTATAAGTTTAGATAATGAAATAATCATACATAAGGGTAGGGGTAGAGTAAGACACCCCCATACCAAATGCAAGTCAACTTACTCGAGTTTGTGCAGTGATAGTGGGGTGCCAAGCAGCATTAGCCATCTAATAGCATCTCCCACCGGGAGCCGCGGCAGGCAATCAAGGGGGGGCATCCCACGGGCCCCACTCAGGGCGGGCATGAGATCAAGGCAACCTATGTGTAAGATAAAAATTGATGCCCCGAATGGGATGGAAGAATTGACCTTACCAGGCCATACCTTCATTTAAAGTCCCTAACTCCAGTTCTCTATTTATTTTACTCGAATGTATTGGCAAATAGAGGGGCCCCAAACGAAGGGACACAAACGAACGTGTCCCCTAAGTGACCATCTCACACAGAGAGTAAGGCAGAATGACACTGCCTTATAAAGTCCTCCCCGACTCGGCGGTTTTTGGATCTGCTGTAACCCCGTTGGCGTAAAAGCAATTGGAGTTGCTTAGCTTCCAACTTGAAGTGGGATTCATCACTGCAATTTCTTTTAAGTCGGAGGTACAGACCATAAGGTATACTAGATATTAATGGCGCTGGATGTGCTGAAGATTTACAAAATAGAGTGGACCCAATGTTACCATTGGGATCAACAAAGATCTGCAGATCCAAAAAGGTAAGATGTAATTGACTTCTTTCCATGGTAAACTTAAGGTTAAAAGAGTTGGTCTTCAGGCTTTCAAAAAATGCCAGGAGACCTTTTTCATTTCCTGTCCAAATAAAAAAGACATCATCGATATATCTTCTCCAGATAGGAATCTGGTCAAAAAATATTTGCATGTCCTCCCTGTAGAAAAGGTTTCGCTACCACCCCCCAGATACAGGTTGGCATAAGAGAGTTGACACTTGGTCCCCATAGCCACCCCCTGCATCTGAAGGTAGTGGGAGCTACAAGAAGATATTGTCGATTAGGATGAATTGAAGCAACTTCAAAATAAATTCATTGGATTCCATAGAGGTCTCGCTGCTCTCGGAAATGAAGCCCTCCACAACTCCAACCTGTATCTGGGGGGTGGGAGCGAAACCTTTTCTACAGGGAGGACATGCAAATATTTTTTGACCAGATTCCTATCTGGAGAAGATATAGCGATGATGTCTTTTTTATTTGTCTAGTGTACCTTATGGTCAGTACCTCCGACTTAAAAGAAATTGCAGTGATGAATCCCACTTCGAATTGGAGACTAAGCAACTCGAATTGTGTTTACGCCAACGGAGTTACAGTAATAAATGCTTGAAAAGATCTTATGTTAGAGCTAAGAAACAGAGTAGATTGGCCCTTAACCATGGTAAAAAGACACCAAAATCTGAGATAGGAATTAGGATTATCACCCGCTTTTCAGGACAGCATCTACAGGTGCGTAATATCTGTAGGAAGTACTGGTACCTTCTCAAAGCGGACCCCAATATAGCCAAACATGTTGGGGATCATCCTCAAATTACGTTTAGAAGATCTCAGTCCCTCAGAGATACTTTAGTATGCAGTCACTATGCCCCCATGATACCCAGTGGAACTAAACAGATTGGCACTAAACCTTGCCATAAATGCAATTTTTGTCGTTTCATTTATGTATCCAAACATATTGTGTTGCCCAACTTTTCAGGCCTAAGTTTTTGACCACATGCCAATCGATAGGCATAGTATATATCATGATGTGTGAGTGTAATGCCTTTTACATTGGCAAGACCACACATCCCTTCTTCCATCACATCAGGGACCATGTGTCCCTGGTTCGTGCGAAGAAGATAGAAATATGGGTTTATATCATGGTTTTGATGAAACCAAGATGCATCTGGAATCTGTACCCCCGGGGGAGAGGGTTGGTGATAATGACCGAATTTTATTACAACGGGAGGAACTGTGGATTTTAAATTTGAGAGCTACCGGTTTCCTTGGCTTGAACGATGCCCTGAGCTTCAAACCTTTTTTATAAGAATTTATTTTTCTCTCTTCTTCCCCTTTTCTTCTTTGTTGATTTGTTTTTTATTTGCCCGATGTTATATTTGAAAATGACATTTTCATCTAATTTAATATTTGTTCTATATGTTTCAGCTGGCTACCAAATGATTGGGGTCATACACCACTCTCACCACCTATATAGTGACCTATATTTATTAGGGTCACTTGATTATTTATTTTTGTTCACCAGATTTCTTTAAATCCTTTTGGACTAAATTGATTTTTGACAGTTTTTTGCCCCTTTATCTATTCAGGTAATGCTGCGTGACTGCTTGTACGGGCGCCCAGGGCAAGTCGCTGGCTGTGATGTTAATCAATCATCTCCGTCGTCGATTAGCCCATTTGATCTGGGTTGTGTTGCTTCCCGGAGCACTTTGGACTTCCTTTCCGACATGCAGGTTGGACTTGATTCACCCACCCCTGGGACTCGGTTTGCACCCTCCCCATTATGCACTCAGGGCTTGATATGTTAAAAATGGCCATGGTGTGCAGCTGGCACCTTTTGTGCCATCTATGCATGCAGGGTTTGATTACTCTACGCCCTCTCTCTCAGTACCGAGGGCATGGGTGTTCAAAGATGGCCGAGGTGGGCTGATGACACGATTTGTGTCACCAGCGCATGTCTGTTTAACACTTCTGGATTTCTTATGGAGCAGCAGCACCTGATTTTTGCCTGTGACGTCAGACACCACCAAGGACTTCATAAGGCAGTGCCTTACTCTCTGTGTGAGATGGTCGCTTAGGGGACACATTCATAGTTAGTAAGGTTGAATAAAGACACCAGTCCATCCAGTTCAACCTGAGTGAGTGTCTACAATTGTCCCTATCGCTGTACATTGCACTCTCACATTAGTCCCTATCCTCAAGGAGCACATGATCCAAGGTTCCCATTCATAGACTAGGGTCAATGTTGGACAGAAGCCAATTAACCTACCTGCATGTCTTTGGAGTGTGGGAGGAAACCGGAGTACCCGGAGGAAACCCATGCAGGCATAGGGAGAACATGCAAACTCCAGGCAGGGAGTGTCGTGGTTGGGATTTGAACCAGCGACACTTCTTACTGCTAGGCGAGAGTGCTAACCACTATACCACTGTGCCACCATTTGTTTGTGTGCCTTCATTTGGGCCCCCTAGATTCACCAATATGTTCGGGTAAGACTCTTTGACCTTTTTTATTCTGATTCGGGGCATAAAGTAATACCCGTTAGCCTCTGAATCTATGACCTTATAGACAAACAGAATCTTCCTCTTTTTCTAATAGATTTCTTGGCTTAATTTTCTTTTTTTCTTTTTTATAAAATTTTTTTTGTTTTTTAGATGCCTGACTCAGCCAACATCTGGTCTGCACTCATTTGCTGACGTCTGTGTGAATGCATTTGGGCCATTAGCATTTCAGCTATTTTTTTCTGTATTGATTCTACCAAAACCATTTACCCCATTTAATAGGTAAATTTTTACTATTAATGAGGGTTACTTCATGATATATTTTGGATATGTTTAAAATGATTAATTTTTATATCTATTTATACATATTAGAGCTATACAATTTAAGGGTTCCTTCCTGCAAGCTCATGCTACGTGGCTTCTCTGTGTTTTCTGGGACCATCTCCAATTGTTCTACATTGTTTTATCCTCATACTGTGGAACTTAAACATATGTGGTGAGACCGGTTTCTTTTCCCATTTCTTGATCATCTGCTGTCTATGCCCTTATAACTTTGATATGGTGCTATGGTATATGGCTTGTCCTTGCTGATAGCCACCACTTTTAATTAATATACATTCATGTTATATCTGTGTATATATGTCTTACAAAAGGTTGTTTTCTTATTTATGTTATGTTTTTACTAATGTGTAAATTAATAAAAACCTTAGTGTTTTACATATGTTGACCTTTGGCATTTTGATCCTTGTATTAGATACCGTGAAAGTCCCGAGGTTTGTTACCTCTCAGTCCCCCCTTCTTTGTTCTATTCTATTTGGGATGTGGTATCCTTAGTTTGATCTCTTCATCTTGTACTCTTTGATAAGGGGAGTGTAGAGGTGGGCGGGGAGTCTACTGACATCACAACTCCACCCACCGAGCTCCAGACAACAGACCCACCCACAGAATATGCAGTTTTTCGGGTCTCGTAGCAGACAGATGGGAGACATTTGAGAGGTAAGGATACATGAAGGAGGCATGTATATCCTTCTAGATAACCCCTATGGTAGTAGTTTAGAAAGGATGACATTGGGTTTATATCCATGTTAAGGCCACAATGGGCGAATGCAATGGAACCAAAGAACAGGAATCCCGAGGCCAGTATCCAGAACACTGCTGAACAGCTGGGTCAGTAATAGGGAGCTTACAGTGAATAGATGACAGTCCATTAATATGGGATAAATGAATGTCAGATGAGGGTCTCTAATGAATGCAGAAAATTCTATAAAGCTGCTGTTCCACTACTGCATGTAAGTAAATAAATTACACCATGGGCTGTGTGTGCTGCTAATTGCTCCACACCTGAAATTGTTCCAGAGATACAGCAAGCATGAGGTGAATACCGACAGACAGGATTTATGTTAGTCAATATAAATGATGACAGAGAAGTCTCTCCTATTGCATGTGGTCCAGCCAGTGCTGTCACTGGGTCCCAACTGACTGGGTACTCATGTGGTGGAGCCGATGTGACTAGTGTGCAGGCTGTCATATACTCACTATCCCGTAATTGCCGTCTAGCAACTCCTGTGAATCACAAAGCACACTGGTGTGAACAGGCATCTCAAATCCATGTCAGCCTTCAATGGTTAAAAGCATTTTGTAATCCCATTTTGTAATCCTGTAAGCAGTGTCAATGAAATCAGTTCAAAAATGTCCTGAACACCAGCAGGTCCCCCAATGGGAACGTAAGCGCATTGTCCCTTTTTAACATGTTTCGTTCATCCCTGAAACTTCTTCAACGCTTGACTATTCCCTATTCATGGACTGTCATCTATTCACTGTAAGCTCGCTATCACTGACCCAGCTGTTCAGTAGTGTTCTGGATACTGGCCTCAGGATTCCCGTTTTTTGGTTCCACTGCATTCGCCTATTGTGGCCTTTTTTTTTTTTTTTTTTTTTTTTTTTTTAACTTTAATTTCTCTTTATTTATATTTCATATTGTCATACAAAAAAGATTCAAAGTGCAATTTAAAAAATGCATATGAGCTAACAACAGAGGTCTCTACAACCCATACATAATACCTGTTTATCACCTCATACCCCAACCACCCCCCCCCCCCCCCTTCCTACTGCCAGTTTATTATCCTCTTATTCGCTATACCCACAGTTATTTCATATCCAGTTACTAAGATGTCTTATCACAAGCCTGATTTTATCCTCGCCTGTTATTATTAATCCAGTGGGCACTCTATTTCCTTCAACCACGGTTCCCATATTTTCTCAAATCCTCTGAGGTTACCCCTACGTATATATGTAGTCCTTTCCTTCCACACTAGGTCATTTATGGCCTGAGTCCATTCGCTTGAAAGAGGTGCTCCTGGTGCCTGCCATTTCTGTGCTATCAGTCTCCGTGCCTGAAACAAGCATCTAATAACAGCAATGGTTGTACTCCTCCGCTCCCCCTGAGTTCTCCTGTAACCTAAAATACAGGTTCTGGGGTCCAAGTCCAGCTTAGTCCCAAAGATCCTGTTTATAGTTTCAACTATTTTTTGCCAATAACGAAACAGCTTTGGGCACCTCCACAGCATATGTATAAGGTCTCCAAAGCCCCTGCATCTCGGGCAGTTGGCATCCGTTCTCTTACCAAACGCATGCAGCCTTTTAGGTGTGTAGTAAGCGCGGTGTATCACCATCAAGTGTGATATTTTTTGTGATGGAGAGACTGATGTAAGTGGGCCTAGCTCCAGTATTCTCCTCCACTGTCCCTCTGTGATTTCTCCTATATCCTCTTCCCATTTCTTCTTCTGTTTAACCAAATCCAGTTCTGTACCGGTACCTATGCTTAGCAGTTCGTATGTAGTGGATATGAACCCCCTAGACTTATTTATCTTATATAACTTCTGTGACAAGGATGTCTTATCTAGCTCGGGCATCTGGGAGCCAAACTGTGCTTCTAAAGCGTGTCGTAGCTGTAGGTATCGGAAGAATGTCTGCTGTGGTATATTATAATCCCTTTTTAAATCCTCAAATGTTTTCAGGGTTCTGCCCTCATATATTTGACCCAGCCTCGTTATACCCTTCTCCTCCCAGGTCCTAATTTTCCCTATTAATAATACTTCCTGAAGGTTCTTGTTATCCCATAGGGGCGTATGTTTTGACCACTCTGTACACCCCATCTGTTTTTTGGCGATCTTCCATACTTTACTCATCATTTCTATTGTAGGATCCTTACGCTGAAAGGAGCGTGCCTCTAATACATCCCCCAGCATTTCATGTGGAGCCTCTATCAGCATTGCTCCAGAATTCAGGTTGTTTTTCCCCTCCTGCTCACTGCTCACTATATGCTGCAGCTGCGCTGCTAAGTAGTAATTCCTAGGGCACGGTACTGCCACTCCCCCTTTTTCTGTTGGTAACTGTAATGCCCGGAGCCGGATCCTTGCTTGCCCCTTTTTCCAGATCAGCTCACGAAAAAGGGTTTCAAGCTTCCTAAACCACTTCATATGCAACCAAACCGGGGCATTATGTAATACATATAGTAATTGTGGTAACCATATCATCTTGATCAGGCTACATCGGCCTGCTACCGATAGCGGAAGCTGGCTCCATGCATCGCAGCTCCGCCTGAGTTTCCCCAGTAGCGGAACTATGTTTTTGTCCACATACTGACCGACATTTGTTGTTAAGTATATGCCGAGATATTTCAGTGCGCTTACCACTTCTATATGTGGGATCCCCTGTGCCGTCACAGTGCTCAAGTTGTCAACTTGAAGCAGCTCTGACTTCCCCCAGTTTATTACCAAACCCGTAAAGTCTCCAAAGTCTTCCACTAATTTAATTACCTTCTCAAGAGATTGCCCAGTATCTCCTAGGAAGAGGAGGACATCATCCGCGTATAAAGCGATTCTCTCCTCCCTCCCTCCCTTCCTTTGGAATCCAACTATATCGGCATGTGACCTAACAGCTATTGCCAACGGTTCCATTGCAATTGCAAAAAGCAGTGGAGAAAGTGGGCATCCCTGCCTTGTCCCCCTGCTCATTTCTATTTCTTCGGATTGTTCTCCATTAATTCTTAATCTTGCGCTGGGGTCACTATACATCAGTTTAACCCATCCAATAAACGTGGAACCAAATCCGCATAGCTCTAAGACATACCATAAATATTTCCACTCTAGGCTATCAAAAGCCTTAGCCATATCCAAAGATAAAATCGCTCTTGACCCCCCCTCCACCCCTGGCGCTTGTATATTCAGGAATGCCCTTCTTATATTCATGCTAGTTGAACGCCCTGTTATAAATCCTGTCTGATCTAGATGTATGAGCTTAGTGATGATTTTATTTAACCTGTTTGAGAGTACTTTGGCCAATATTTTAATATCGGAACATAAAAGCGATATAGGCCTATATGAGGCCAAGTCTTGGGGATCCTTTCCTTGTTTGGGTATCACAATGATGGTCGCTTCCATCATGGATGCTGGTAATTTCCCTTCTAATCTTGCCCCTTCCAGGGTCCTAAGCAGCTCCGGGAGTAGAGTCTCGCCGTATTTCTTATATATCTCCATCGGGAGTCCATCTGGGCCTGGGGATTTTTGGGAGGCCATTCCGGCCACCGCCTGTTGTAATTCGCTTAGAGTTATAGGGGCCTCTAAGTCCTCCCTCTCCTCTTGAGTGATAGTTGGAATTTTCACTTTCTCCAAGAATGACACCATGTCTTCTTCCTTCCCCCGGTCACGTGTTTTATATAATTCCCTATAATAGGCCCTGAATGTTTCAACTATCTCCTTCCCGTCGGTAATAACTGTCCCATTCATGGATTTGATCATTGGGATAGTAGAAGGGGGGGAATTAGCTTTCACTAATCGGGCCAGCATCCTTCCCACTCCCTCTCCTTCCCCGAAACAACACTGTTTCTGAAATAATCGTTTATTTTCTTCTCTTTTGATTATTACCAATTTATACCCCTGTTGTTTATTTAACCATATTTCTTGCTTCTCGTGCGTCGGGTCCTTAATATAATTAACCTCTGCCTTAATGACTTCTTTCCTAATTTTTCCCTCCCAGCTCCTAGATTTTTGTTTAATTTTAGCCACGTGTTGAATCAAAATGCCTCTGAGAAATGCTTTTAGTGTATCCCAAGTTGTGTCTATAGGGGCGGTGTCTTTATTAAACGCTATAAACTCTTTTAAGTTCTTTAAGATGTCATCGACATCCTTTATTAACTCAAGCCAGAATGGGCTGATTCTCCAACACCCCGATGTTTTCTTCCCCCCCCCATACGCACTGACATTACCAGAGGCGAGTGGTCCGATACCCCTCTTGGCATATACTCTATTTTTCTCACGCTTTGCAATGCTTCTTCGTTACCTAGAGCCAGGTCTATTCTGGAGAGTGTTAAATGCGAGCCCGAGAAACAGGAGTACTGCCTCGCGCCCGCATTCCTCACCCTCCACATGTCCAAAAAACCGACCTCCCTAAGGAAGTGGCTTAGCTTCGTTGTCCCCGTTTCCCCGGTTTGAATTTTACTAGGGAATCTATCAATCCGACTATCCAACACTTCGTTAAAGTCTCCCAGTATCATAACTGGTACATCCTCCTTATCAACCATAAAATCCATGAGTCTACACACCACCTCCATTTTAAATGGAGGCGGTATATATACACTCGCCAAAACATATAATCTATCCTCCAAAGTACCGTACAGAAAGACATAACGACCCAGTTCATCAATGCTGGCCTGCCTGCAGGAGAACCTCACCCCTGTTCCAATTATCACACTCACTCCTCTCGAGTAGGATGTGTGGGTAGAGTGATACTGATTTTGATACCTCCTATTTTTAAAAAGGGGCATAGTTGCTTTAGTTAGGTGTGTCTCCTGCAGGCAGGCCAGTCCAATCCCGTATCGCTCCAGCGCAGAGAACACTGCCGCTCTTTTAACTGGGCATCCCAAACCTCTGACATTCCAAGAAGCGATATTCAATGTTTTATCCTGCATTATTCAGCCGAGGCAGAGTGACCGAAAAGAGGAGGAAGCACAAAAAAAAATAAAATAAAAAAATAAAATAAAAGAAAAGGAAAAAGACCCCTGATTTTTAAACATGAATACCTGGTGAAATGTCATTCTACACGTGCTCGAACCACCTCCTCTTAAGTTACAAATTCTTGGCAGGTGTGTGACCTTTATGAAAATACATTCTAAATACATTAATATTTGTGCACATACTGAATAAATTTTAACTTTACCTCTCTTGTGATTGTCTGTGCAGCCTATTGCATGATCCCTTTTACCCCCCCTCCCCCTTCCTCCCCCTCCCCCCTCCCCCCCACCCCACCTTTCTAGGTATCCCCCTGGGGGATTACAAGTGACCTTTCCACACTCATCCCTTCCATCCAACACCTCCACCACCTTCCTACTCACATATCGCCTTACATCCAACCCTAGGTGGATAAAAATGAAAAGAAATAAAAAATAAAATAAGATAGAAGAACAAATATCCTCCACCCCCATCACTCTATCAAACCTGATTGCATACTTCATTTAAACCTCCCTCACCTCTCCCCCTGTGTATCAATATTTCAAGCCTCGAATCCCCCCTCCCCCAATCCCGTCCCCCCCACCCCACCCCCCTAATCCCCCAATATATCTACAACAACCCCTTGTTTGCCTCCAGCCACGAAGTTGCTTCGGCCGGAGAATCAAACAGCTGTGTTCCTCCCAATGCTATTATTCTCAACCGTGCTGGATATAAAAGTGCATATGAGATCTTATATGTCCGTAAAGTACGTTTGATTTCCAAAAATTCGGCTCTTCGCCTCTGCAACTCCGGTGAGTAGTCTGGGTACAGAGAGATCTTTGCTCCATTGTAGCTAATATTTTCCACCTCTCTTGCCTTACGCATCAAGGTTACCTTGTCATTATAATTGAAAAATTTCAAAATCATTGGTCTGGGACGGCCCCCAGGGGGTGGAGCTTTGAAGGGGACTCGGTGAGCCCTTTCTATTGAAAAAAAAGATGAACAACTCTCTCTTCCGAACAGCTCAATAAACCATGTTTCTAGAAATTTTATCTGATCGGGACCTTCACATCTCTCAGGCAATCCCAGCATCCTAATATTGTCCCTTCGGAGTCTATTTTCCATTTCGTCCATTCTGGCATTTTGATTACTCAATTGCTTTCTCATATTGTTAACCTCTTGACGTATAGGATGTAAATCGTCTTCTATTTGGCTTATCCTTGTCTCCACTGCTGCTGTTCTTTCCTCTGCCCTCTGCATTTCCTGTCTAAACAACAATAACTCTTCCTTCATACTTTTAAATTGTCCACACAATTCTCCCAATGATGATTTACAGGCGTTTACAGCTTGGAGGACCTCTCTTAATGTTGGATCTTCCTCCACGGGGGGGCTGCCGCCAACAGCACCCCCACTCTCACTCTGAGTTGCCCCTTGGCGCTTGCCTGCATTTCTTTGACCTAATGCAGCGACAGCATTTGATCCTGTGTGACCTTGACTTTTTCTGTCCGCTACCCCCCCCTGCTGTGTTTTTACTTGCGAAGACTGAGGCTGTAGTATCAGCTGTGACAGCTGCTCTCCTTTTACCGGGGACTGACCTGGGGTGCGGGCATAGCGTTCTAACTTTGCTGCAGCAGCAGCTGCTTGTGCTGCCATGGCATTTTTTTCTTTGGTGGACCGGAGCTGTTGCGACCCGCCATTCTCATGTGCTACCTGTTCCTCTCCTCGCCGCCTTGACATCTTCCCACAAAATCACAACTCAGAGTCAGGGAGCACGTTTATACCTCCAGAGCAGTACAGTTGTTAAGAGTCAGTGGCAATGAGGCATTAGTATGGGCTAAAGAAATAAAAATAAAAATAATAAAAAATAAAAAAAAGGGGGGGGGAGATGGGGGGGCAAGGGGGGGGGGAAGGCTTCTATGCTGGGTTCACAACTTATGCTGGGTTCACCAATTTTTGAGCGACTAGTGCCCTGGATCCCTTATGCGGTAGATTGCGGTAAATTAAACTTTCCGGCCTCAATCCTGGCTCTACTGAAGTTATCAAGGTGGGGCTGTTTTACAAAGTCTTTTTAGTCTCTTTAAGATTTATCCTTATCACGCAGACCAATATCAGGCCAGTGTTACTCACATTTAACTGTTACAGTCATACAGTCATGCCTGACTGAGATGGGAGTGATAGATGGTCCTCAGTTATGCAGTCTATACAACACTCCACCATCTCATCTCAATCCAGCCCCCCCACAGTCCCATCTCATACCTCAAGGGCTGTTGGATTCTTATTCAGGTACGCCTTCTGAAAGAGGAATATCTTTCTCCCGACTTCGCTTCCCCTCCGGGGGCGCCGTTTAAAGCTATGCACAGCTCGCCATACGACCACGCCGCGGCCGGCTGTAGTCACCCAGCCGCGCTTTACTTTCGCTTCCGCTCCGTGTATACTCGGCAAGCCCCGGCTGGGTTCAGCTCCCTTCAACGACCATCGGCTGCCCTCGGTATTTTTCGGGAATTTCCGGCCGCTTCTGTCGTTCTGCGGGCTTTTCAGCGTCCCTCCAGTCACCGCTCAAATCCCCCAGCGAGCATGCGTCACAACAGAAGGAAACACAGGGAGAGAGCCTAACGACGGTCCGCTCACATCCCTTCACTCAGTCTCACTCAGGTACGCTTCTCACGTCCGACCACTCCCCCCCTATTGTGGCCTTAAGGTGCAGTGTCACCACATTCAGGACTCTGTGTTACCAGTATTACAATTTACGGACCGTGGTCCAATCAGCGCTCAGGTGCTGTTGTTATAGGGAATCCATATTTTAGTGGGGGTTGTGGTCTCACTATCCTACCTCTCCAAGAGGGCTGCTCTGGGATTCCTTAGGGGAGTCAGTGCTGGGAAACCATATTTTTAGCGGGAGGGGTGAGTGTGTAGGAAGTGTGTGGGTTTTTTTGGGGAGGGAGGTTGTTTATTATGCTGTGATCTTTTTCATTCAATAAACATACATTATTGAGTTGATAGCCTTTGGGTGTTTGCATATATTTTTTCATTTTTTGCAATTTTCATGTATAGTATGGTTCCAATGATTTTTAGAGTATGTACAGCACAGTGTGTGTGGATCCAGTGTTTTCTACAGCAGTGTCTTTAAACCTTTTTCAGCCAAGGCATCCTTTAAAGGCTAAGTTCACTTTTTTTCCCTAAATTCCAGCCTCTCTGTTTGCCAGTATAGCTGTAATGTACCTCTTTTAGAGCAAAGATAACTTTATCCCTCTCTCCAGGCCTCACCTCAGCCAGCAGTTATCTTAACAGAAATTCCTCCATGTTTTCCTGTAGTCCGTCTGAAGCAAATTGCAGGACGGTATAGTCGTTAGTGGAGTGAGGAAGTGCGGCAGGCTCTGACAACATTGAACACACCCACATGGACTCGGGACAAACCACTCACTGGAGCAGGAGATTCCTCCCACCCTCCTCCCATTATCTGCCCAAGAGTGCTTTGTTAGACCTGACCAGCTGTCAGCTTATGTGCCACTTCACACATTGTCAGTGTCGGCTGCTCTAACACAGACAGCTGATACTGGTATCTTCTCTCCGATGTTAGGATATGTGAACCCAGCGCTGTTTATAACCAATTTTATGCAAATTTACAAATATTCTTTACAAAATATGCAGCAAAAAAATACAAATGAAAAAAATTGTGTATATACATAAAATATCAAAAAGTCCATAAAGTGCCACATATAGATTCAGCATCACCAATAAGTCTTTTAAAGTTTGCATCAATTTTCTTGTGCCGATAAAGTGCAGTAAAAAATCATGAAGGTGCTATGTTTCCCTTCCTCTTGTGTCCAATCTCACCAGATCTCAGTGAGAAAAATGCCTGTTAGGAAAGATTTTTAGATTGCTCTGCTGGATGGTGTTTGACGCTCTCTGGCACTCCACCAGGATGATAACTCTCTCTCATGCATTGACCATGGAAGGAGAATTAGGAGAGATCCAAAGCATGATATTGTTTTGTTAAAAGACTTTATTAAAACAAATTGTACACTCTCATGTGGTTTCCTTGAATAAGCTGTTTGGAACTCAGTAGCCGCGGTTTGTGTTACAAATACAGGGTATGATGTCACCAGAAGTTTCTGCTGTCCTTATGCATTTCGCTAATCCCCGGAAGTGTCATCAGAGGATGGAAACTCCAGTGATGTGTGGATCTTTTATTATAGTTACTCCTCCCAGTACTCCCCATACCCTCCCACTACACCCACTTCTTATTTCTGCTAACCCAAAGCGTGACTTGTACTTGGTGAATATATTCATATTGTATAACGATCTTCCCCGTTCCTACTATGTATTGTCTACCAAAAAGCTTTCTTTTTTAATTTCGATATAATCAACTTCATTACCCACTTCATTGTGATTTATTCCATGTTCATAATATATAATAAACCTACGGGGTATGGTATATAATCTGTGCATATATACACACAAAAACTTCTGTGCATCAAACATAAGGCATAAAAAAAGAATTTTAAATAAAATAAAAAATATTTAATTATATAAAAATTCTAATCATTTTATTCTCCTATAGATTACCAACCCTACAGGCTTTACAAAGCTGGTTTAGACCCCTATCATTTAAATGTGGCTCCAACATTAACCCCATACTGCTATACGTTGTATACTATTAACATAATTTTATTCTTTGATATGATCATATTATGCCATCTCAAAAACTTTTTTTGTGGACTTTACATTTCTTAATATCTCCCAGCTTCTTTGGTACCCCTAAAAATGATTTATAAAACAGTTAATATCTATTTCTACATTCAAGTCTGCGGGCATCATAGATTTCAATCTGTGAATCCAGAATGTTTCATTCTGTGACACCACCTGTTTTTATTGGTGCCCATCCAGTGGCTTTCTAATTTCAGCTGTGTAGGATTCCTATTATGTTGATTCTTGAAATGTTCAAAGAAGCTATGATGTTTGAAGCCCTTTTTTTTATATATTATTTATGTGCTTCTTTCGGATTCTCAGTTCCCAAGTAGTCCTATCCACCTACTATAACCCACGCTGTCGTGCTTATGAGGATAATTTTCCTGCACAGTATTTATAAATGAGTAATTTTTTAACTATAATATTTTTAAGATACAGGATCAATCAATATAAACACAGACTAAAAATAGGATATTTATTTACCAGACATGTATTCATACAAAATAGTTATATATATATATATATATATATATATATATATATATATATATATATATATATATATATATATATATATTTATATATATTTGGTTGACAGAAACAAACAATACGTAAAATATAAGAATGCTAATTGTGCTACATTAAATTAAGAATATCAATTGAAACTCCCACTAATGGGAGTATTGTACTTTTTAAATGAAACAGAAATGATAAAACTTCCCTGTAGAATCAATGACCAAGTAAAAATGATGATTAGACAGAACGTCTGTATTTCAGGAATTTAACTGTTACTATCCTGCAGGTAAGAAAGTAATTAATCACGTAAAATAAAATTAGACGTTTTAAAGTTTATTGGTTATCAGGCTGCACAGATCACATCCTGTTATTTTTGTGAGTTTAATCATTTATATTGAAAAATGTTTCTGTTATCTCCAATATTATATATTTTTTCTATTTTGGGAGTGTTATATCCATCAGAGATATTTTTGTTCTCTGTTCATTGAGTACACTATTAATACAATATAAAATATAATAGCGGTAACATCCTTTGGTATGAATTCCTGACTGCATTTGATTGTTTGTGTAATCATTGTTTTTGTAATTCTTGTAAATAAAAATGTATATTGTTTTTAAAACAAATACAAGTTTTTTTCACTTTAATTGTTCTCAAATTTCAGGATGGGGCACGCTTTAGTATCATATCTGTATCCACCATATCACTTGGTGATCAGATACATTCAAGTTTTTCCAAAATGAGACGTTTGCTATGTCAAAAGAATAGCAACTATAAAAATTATAATGAAAAATTTAAGCTTAGAGAAAAATCTTCAAGGCTTCAAGGTCATTGACTTGGGAAAACTAGTTATCCAACTGTATATAATAATCAGTAAATCAATAATTAAGATAACACAAATGAATATCAATAAATATAATTACCCTTTCCAAAATGGCTACTGGTCTGAAATGATGGTTACCAGAGTTTTAAACTGGCTGCCGTGGCTTCCAAGATAGCTTCTGCTTAAAGAGGAATTACTTCTTGCAACCTCAGAATTTCAAAGTTTAAACTTCCTGATTATATAAGATTTTTGAAGCTCAATGCAGTACATTGTTTTGCATGCAAATTTATATATTGTAGGCATGTAATTCTTAGGAATAACTCACTTTAATCTGTCCAAACAAGAGTCTAGTAGACATTCCGGGTATGATAATCTTTGAAACATGAAATTATAAATGATATTATAATAAATAACTATAAATAATTATTAAAAAAAATATATAATAATAATACATTTTATTCAAAAACATAATCAAATCAAAAACACTGAAATTTGCTCAGTTGCAGATTGCCGCTGTCGTAACTTTCAGTGTTTTATAATGAATTTCCCCACAAATCACTATCGCTCAATTCTGCAAGTGTTCTAATTTACTATTGCTGTTTTCTAGCTGGTCTAAAGCCACGTTTGATGTAAAGGGACACTTTTTGGTGTCCATGGACAATCTCAAGTTTTCAGACAGAAAGAACAGCATATATAATATAAAAGTGCATGCAGGGCATTTGACAAAGCACTAGGGACAAAAGGTAGGTGAAATGATATGATACAGTAATGTAATCTTACAGATTACAGTGTATGGTATGTGTTATGTATTTTTCACTATTTTAAATTTACCGCCGGGCTAAGCTCACAGGGAACGGAGTCCGGCACATGGGCAGAGGACACAGCCCACGGACACAGTGGGAGAACATCACAGATTCCTAGGGACAAGGTAAGTAATTTTGCCTGAATTCTGCAATGCAATCCTGAGTGTGGCTTGGGGTTACTACTTTTGATAATTAAAATTTAACCCGCGCCACACTCGGGATTACCACCAGAGTGGTTAAGGTGTCAAGGAATCTTCATGAATGTGGAGATATGAGCTGATAAATGAAGTGTGTGTGTCTGTGTGTCTGATTCAGTGTCCCTTCATAGCATCTCTCTTGACCCTTTATATCATTTTGGACAATAGGCTCATAAAAATTATAATAAAAAGAAAAAAGAAACACACTACCAAAAGGATGGAGAGTGCTGCTCACCCCTAAATAATGACAAAAAAGAAAAAGGAGTAATTTCCCCTGTGGTGGTGTTTTTAGGCAGCAGAACAATATAGATAATAAATGTAGTAGAATGTTGGATAAAAAAGATTTAAATATTTATTGGTACGTAAAAAAATATAACACATTGGTTAAAAGATGAACTCCACTGGACAGTAAATAAAAACTAAAACACTAAGCACTAATGAAGAATGGGTGTACATGTACAGACAAGAATTTCACATGAACACTGTACGAAATTGCAGACAGTGAGAATGTGAACTTGACGCGTTTCAACCCACGATACGGGTCTTTTTCAGAGGGATAGTCTGCTACGGAACGAAAACATCATGAGTATATACATTGAAAATTACTTCAATATAGTATAAGTGTCTAGAATCCTAACATAGTTACCGAGTAATGTACATCTAGGTAAGTGGAGAAAACGTTCACAGTGGAAATCCTTCTCAAAAAATAAAATAAAATAAACCGCTTATCTCTCTCCCTACATATGTATACAGAGGGCCCGACCTTCCCAGCTGTCACCGCACACCAGGAGAAAAACAGGCGGAGTCTGATGGTGCAGCTTGCAAGAGATCACACTGTTCACTCCTCTCCAATGTAGTCCACAGGAGGGGGTGCAAGCATCAGCAATCAAGGGGTGGAAGGGACACACCTGTAGTGAAATTCAATGCGAATGTGCAATTGCTCGCTCAATAGTTAAATGAGCAGGCAACTAGGCTGCATTATTGTAAGGTATTTGTTCGTATCATACATAAATGTGCCCTTAGGTGTTCAGCATGCAAAGAAATATCAAAAAATTCAGAATGAGAAAAAAAAAAAGAGGTATAAATAGAGAGACCCTATATAGTGTATAGAAAAAGAAAAAAGTGCACAATGATGTCCACACAATGAACAGAAACTTGTGATCATGCTGGAAAGTGAAAGGTGTATTAAGAAATAAAATAAAATATGTGAAACACAACTGTGAAAGAGTGTGGAAGATGACAAAAGAGTGCACTGAAAGGAAAGTGGTGAAAAAAGTGACTGATCAGTGCATGTGTAAACATAGTGTGACCATGGGTGCTAAAAGTGAATTGTTACCTGAATTAGTTAATACGTGGCTGAAGGCCCCCCAAAAGTAGAACGGGGGGGAGAAAATGTGGAAACAGACCCGATCCAAGATGGGTTGTAGGGGCAAACACCCACAGGTGTTCAAAATCCAAGGGGACAAGTCCCCTGATCTATGAATAAATCAAATATAGATAACAGTGTAATTGGTTAATGTATTAACCTTACACATAAATGGTGATTATTTTCCCAAGTGTGTTCAAAAGTAGTCAAAAGTACCATATAAGGGCAGGATAGTCTTATGGTTTGCTTCCTGTAGGGATAAGGCTAAACGTCCATCCATATATGAGGGATATTTATAGTGGCCAAAAAGCGCTTGCACATGCGCAGAAGATCAACAATTGGCAAGTCCCGCCCCTCCCTCTGCCTATTCCCATCCGATGCTACATGGTCGCCATAGCGGCGAACCACGTGTGATCTCCCTGGCGTTCCGGAAGGGCACAGACAGCCCCGTAATTACATCAGCCCTGTTGCACCAGCATGACGTCCACATGTTGTGCGCACCCGCGGGGCCCCACGCATGCGCCGTGAGGTGCGGCATCCGGGGATGTTCCGGGACGCCGCCGGCAAGGGGAAGTTCCCCTGTCAGGCAGATGGTACCAGCCCAACTGCCTGCACTTGGGGACACAAGGGAGGGGCCCGCGCGCGCAAAGGTCCCTCCCCTCCCTTGCTGGGAAGCCATACCAAAAGGGTCCCAGCACCTGGGACTCAGTGCGCCCCCTGGGGGAGTGCACCCCCCCTGGGGGAGAGAACAATATCGGCAAAAAAAAAAAAATAAGAGAAGGAATTTGATGTACTATTAACCAAAGAGTGCCAAAATCTATCATGTTCATTCAAAATACAATTATCCGTATGCAATCAACATATATACACATGAAAACAAGCAACAGTGAATATTACAAATCCATATTGTTATTACACAGATGATTAGAACAGATTGTTATTATAATACCGCGCACACACGATCAAACAATCCAGTGGAAATTCCATGCTGCAAAACTACTTTCTTAGTCCGCCAGACTTTTGGGTAGAAAAAGTCCACTGGAGCCTACACACGGGCGGATTGTCTGGCGGACTTTTTCTACCCAAAAGTCCGGCGGACTAAGAAAGTAGTTTTGCACACTAATCTGTCCGCCAGACTCGCATTTCGGCGGACAGTACGGCCATGTGTGAGCCAGTTCGCCGTAATTTTGAAATGCGAAGTAAGCGTCGCTGGCCCCGTCACCTGGTATGGACTTAAAGGGGAATCCCTACGCTGAAAAATCGGCGTAGGGGTCCCCCCCTAGGTCCATATCAGACCCTTATCTGAGCATGCTACCCGGCCGGCCAGGAAAGGGGGTGGGGACGAGCACGCGCCCCCCCCCCAGCCGTACCAGGCCGCGTCCCCTCAACATGGGGGGTGCCTTGGGGAAGGGGGTTCCCAGAGGATTCTGGGACTGTGACATCATAATGGGCAGAGACATCATCCGGTGATGTCCCTATATAAGTCGGCGCACGTCGCGTGTCGTCATAGTCACCGGAGACAGCGACGAGGCAACATTTCCAGAAAAGAAGAACAGAAGACAGTGTCGGCGACAGCGTCGACAGAAGACTGGACCACCGCTTGTAAAAGAGCTAGAAGAAGGCGCGGTGGCCCGGCAAGAAAAACCGAAGAGGGGGACAAGACCCCCGAAGTCGGAAGAAGAGGGCGGCGGCGAAGAAGAAAGCCGGGCTCCTCCGCTAGTGAAAGAGCTAGCAAAAGAGCAGAAGATATCGGAGGAGTCCGGCGAGAAGACCCCCGAAGCTGTGCAATAAACTATTTTAACCCTTCTGTGTTGCGTTTTTTTTTTTTACTTTTTTTCACAGGTGAATGGGTAGGGGTACATTGTACCCCGTACTCATTCACATAGGGTGGGGGGCCGGGATCCGGAGGACCCCTTATTAAAGGGGGCTCACGGATTCCGATAAGCCCTCCGCCCGCAGACCCCGACAACCAATGGCCAGGGTTGTCGGGAAGAGGCCCTTGTCCTCATCAACATGGGGACAAGGTGCTTTGGGGTGGCGGGGGCACAAGGCACCCCCCATGTTGAAGCCACGCTGCCTGGTACGGCTCAGGAGGGGGGGGGGGGGCGCTCGCTCATCCCCACCCCCTTTCCTGGCCGGCCGGGTAGCGTGCTCGGATAAGGGTCTGATATGTACCTAGGGGGGACCCCCACGCAGATTTTTCGGCGTAGAGATTCCTCTTTAAGTCCATACCAGGTGACGGGGCCAGCGACGCTTACTTCGCTGGTCCCAGCTACCTGGAGCCTCGCTCAAAATGAGCGGACTTTGCTCCGTGTGTGTGGGCGAGTCCGTTCATTTCAGAAGTACGGCGGACTTAGTCTGCCGCAAAAGTACCGTGTGTGGGCAGGTAGCTCGTTCGGAAAGCCTGGCGGACAGTCCATCGGAAAGTCCGCCAGACTAAGTCCGCCGGATAGTCTGCTACGTGTGTACGTGGCATTACTGTGAAAGATATATTTAACAAATATATATCTGACCACATTAACCACTACAGATCCGCGCTATTGCCAAATGACGGCATCAGCGCGGACCTACATTTCCGGGACGACGTCTATTGACGTCGTCCCGGATACGAGCGGCCTGCGCGCCCCCTGAGGGGCGCGCGCGGCGCGCTCTGTGATCGGCGAGTCCGTGAGACTCGCCTGATCACCGATCCGTGCAAGGGGTCGATCCCGACCCCTTATCACGTGATCAGCTGTCAGCCAATGACAGCTGATCATGTGATAGAACGGAGCCGGTAATCGGCTATTATTCCTCCTCGCGCTGACAGCGCGAGGAGAGAAAAAAAAAGCCGATCACCGGCGGCCGTGATCGGGACATCAGTCCCGATCACGGCCAGCAATACAGCTGACCACCTGCCCCCTGCCAGTGCCCACCTGCCCACCGCCGTGCCATCCTGAATAAAAGTAAGTGCCCCCCATCAGTGCCCCTAGTGCCCACAGTGCCACCTACAGTGCCACCTACAGTGCCACCCACAATGCCACCCACAGTGCCATCCAGCAGTGCCACCAACAGTGCCACCCACAGTGCCCACAATCTGCCTCAAAGGTGCTGCGACCCAGTGCCGCCCATCAGTGCCCAGCAGTGCCGCCCATCAGTGCCCAGCAGTGCCGCCCATCAGTGCCCAGCAGTGCCACCTATCAGAGCCACCTATCAGTGCCACCTATCAGTGCCCATCAGTCCCATCTATCAGTGGTACCTATCAGTGCCCATCCGTGCCACCCATCCGTGCCACTTATCCGTGCCACCCATCCATGCCATCTTATCTGTGCCCATCTTTGCCCATCAGTGCCGCCTTATCTGTGCCCATCGGTGCCGCCTTATCTGTGCCTATTAGTGCCGCCTTAACTATGCCTATCAGTGCCCACCAGTGCAGCCCATCAGTGCCCACCAATGCAGCCCATCAGTGCCCACCAATGCAGCCCATCAGTGCCCACCAATGCAGCCATCAGTGCCGCCTAATCAGCGCACTTCAATGAAGGAGAAAAATGACCCGTTTGCAAAATTTTATAACAAACTATTAAAACATGATTTTTTTATTTTTATTTTTTTGCATCTTTTTTTGTTTGTTTAGCAAAAAATAAAACTCCGAGCTGTAACTAAATACCACCAAAAGAAAGCTCTATTTGTGGGAAAAAAATGATAAAAATTTCATTTGGGTACAGTGTTGTATGACCGCGCAATTGTCATTCAAAGTGCATCAGCGCTGAAAGCTGAAAATTGGTCTGGGACTGAGGGGGGTTTAAGTGCCCAGTAAGCAAGTGGTTAAAGCTATCATCGCCAGAGCCTTCATAATGTGGCATTAAGGGTGAGAGGAGGAACAGCAGAGAAAGGCAGAATAGGAGCAGGGGGAAGAAAAGCACCTGGCATATGTCATATAGTCCCATAATTGTGTGAGACACTGTTTACCAAACAGCCTCTATTGCGTCCTTCCGGAGACAAACCCTTTTAAGAAAGGGGCTAAAGAGATGCCTCATTAAGTCCAGGGTAAGAGGTGGCATTTAGTTTAAATATCCATCTCTGCTCGTGTTGGAGCAGTGTTTTATTCCAGTCCCCACCTCGGTCTGGAATGTGTATGCGGTCAAGTACGGCAAAGGACATGATAGGCATTTTATAATTGTGTATGGCAACCACATGTCGCCCTATGGGTAAATAGTGGTTGCCAATTTCCATGCTGTAAATATGCTTGGCTATCCGTCAGTGGAACTTCTGTTTTGTTTTCCCGACAGAATGCCCCGCACTCACATTCCATAAGGTACACCACCCCCCGTGTATGGCAGTTGGCAAAGTGTGCACACTTTGCATCCAGCTCTTATATGGTAGGTACTTTTGACTACTTTTGAACACACTTGGGAAAATAATCTTTCAAATGTCACCATTTTTGTGTAAGGTTAATACATTAACCAATTACACTGTTATCTATATTTGATTTATTCATAGATCAGGGGGCTTGCCCCCTTGGATTTTGAACACTTGTGGGTGTTTGCCCCTACGACCCATCTTGAATCGGGTCTGTTTCCACATTTTCTCCCCCCCGTTCTACTTTTGGGGGGCCTTCAGCCACGTATTAACTAATTCAGGTAACAATTCACTTTTAGCAACCTTGGTCACACTATGTATACACATGCACTGCTCAGTCACTTTTTTCACCACTTTCATTCCAGTGCACTCTTTTGTCATCTTCCACACTCTTTCACGGTTGTGTTTCACATATTTTATTTTATTTCTTAATACACATTTCACTTTCCAGCATGATCACACGTTTCTGTTCAATGTGTGGACATCATTGTGCACTTTTTTCTTTTTCTATACACTATATAGGGTCTCTCTATATATACCTCTTTTTTTTTTCTCATTTGGAATTTTTTGATATTTCTTTGCATGCTTAACACCTGTAGGCACATTTATGTATGATATGAACAAATACCTTACTATAATGCAGCCTAGTTGCCTGCTCATTTAACTATTGAGCGAGCAATTGCACATTCGCATTGAATTTCACTACAGGTGTGTCCCTTCCACCCCTTGGTTGTCGATGCTTGCACCCCCTCCTGTGGACTACATTGGAGAGGAGTGAACAGTGTGATCTCTTGCAAGCTGCACCATCAGACTCCGCCTTTTTTTTCTCCTTGTGTGCAGTGACAGCTGGGAACGTCAGGGCCCTCTGTATACATATGTAGGGAGAGAGATAAGCGGTTTATTTTATTTTATTTTTTTGAGAAGGATTTCCACTGTGAACGTTTTCTCCACTTACCTGGATGTACATTACTCTGTAACTATGTTAGGATTCTAGACACTTATACTATATTGAAGTAATTTTCAATGTATATACTCATGACGTTTTCCTTCCATAGCAGACTATCCCTCTGAAGAAGACCCGTATCGCGGGTTGAAACGCATCAGGGTCACATTCTCACTGTCTGCAATTTCGTACAGTGTTCATGTGAAATTCCTCTGTATATGTACACCCATTCTTCATTAGTGCTGTGTTTTAGTTTTTATTTACTGTCCAGTGGAGTTCATCTTTTAACCAATGTGTTATATTTTTTACGTACCAATAAATATTTAAATCTTTTTTATCCAACATTCTCCTACATTTATTATATATATTGTTCTGCTGCCTAAAAACCCCACCACAGGGGAAATTGCTCCTTTTTCTTTTTTGTCATAAAAATTATAATAAGGGCCGGTTCACACAGCGAGCCGCGGCGAGGCGTCTCCGACTTCCTCGCCGCGACTTGCAGGGGGGGTCAGCGGCGACTTGCAGAGGACTTCTGCATAGAAGTCAATGCAAGTCGCCCCCGAAGTCGCCCCGAAGTAGTACAGGAACCTTTTTTCTGAGTCGGAGCGACTCGAGTCGCTCCTCTCAGAACGGTTCCATAGTACTGAATGGGGGCGACTTGCGGGAGCGAGGCGAGGCGAGCCGTGTCGCCTCGCCTCGCCTCGCAGTGTGAACCGGCCCTAACCCTAGCTCAGAAGGTGTAAGTTATTTTCCATTGGTTGAAAGATCTATTGATTACCTTATTGTAAATTTAGGCAATATCTCTTTCAACCACCAGGCATGTCCAAAGGTAGAAATATTTGTTCTGAATATCTTCTAGTAATATGTTCATTTTTCATAATGTGTATCTGCTTTTATAGTGGTTCTGATTATATATATATATATATATATATATATATATATATATATATATATATATATATATATAAAACGTTTAGAATTCTGGTAACCAGTACAATGTGAGGGTATAATGTTACTCATTAATATCATAAAACATTTTTAAATATTGATAAATGTATTATTCTTGTAGATACTATGGGGGTCATTTACTATAGTGCCATGGCACTAATTAGTGCTAATTACCGCAAATTAGCGTTAAAATGGTATTCACTATAGCGCTGGTAAAAAAAATTCTCTCAAAATCGAATTTACTATAGTTCCCTGAAAACAAATAGCGCCCAAACCTTTACTCTGCTAAAACCTGGAGTAGTGCACATGGAAATAATGTTTAGAGCATGATATATTTGCCTAAATGGTACTGAAATATGCAATGTATTGTTTAAAGGTAATCTGCTTTTAAACGGTGTGAAAAAATTATTTCTACACTGAAATATCTTTAAAAGTCTGAGAAGAGATAAATTCCCTGTCTCTGTACAACTAGGTGCCAGCACAACTGAGCATGCTCAGACCTGCAAATAGCTTTCATTTTAGCTCCAATGTCTTTTGTACAGGGCATATAGTAAAAACCAAAATGAGCGCTGTGTTAAATTAAAGATTATTTTTTGTGAGTGAAATTCTGCGCTATTATAGTCCAATGCAAGTTTTAGAGCTGTGTGAAGTTGGCAGCCCATGTTTGTAAAACCTGAATAAAAATATACCATTCGTTTGTGCCCTGTTTGTGCTGATTTGTGCCGCAAAAATTAGCGTTCGTACCAGTTAGGTTTCTGAGATATTAAACATTAAATTTAATGCAAGCCACACCCACTTTGCTCCCCATGTTGCTGAATTTTAAAAACAAACACACCATTCGTTTGTGCCATGTTTGTGCTGGTTTGTGCCACAAAAATAAACATTTGCGCCTCTTTGGTTTGCAGAGATATTGTGCATTATAGTTGCTGCAACCCCGCCCACTTTGCACCCCATGTTACTGAATTTTAAAAACAAATGTGCTATTCATTTGTGCTGTGTTTGTGCTGGTTTGTGCAGCAAAAATAAATGTGTGTGCCGCTTTGGTTGCGGAGATATTGTGTGTTTCCTGCATACCCGCCCACTTTGCACCCCATGTCACTGAATTTTATAAAAAAAAAGCCCCATTTGTTTGTGCCACATTTGTGCCCCAAAAATAAACATTTGTGCTGCCTTGGTTGCAGAGATATTGTGCATTATAGTTGCTGCAACCGCCCACTTTGCACCCCATGTTGCTGAATTTTAAAAACAAATGTGCCATTAGTTTGTGCTATGTTTGTGCTGGTTTGTGCCACAAAAATAAACATTTGTGCCGCTTTGGTTGCAGAGTTATTGTGCATTATAGTTGCTGCAACCGCCCACTTTGCACCCCATGTTGCTGAATTTTAAAAACAAACGTGCCATTAGTTTGTGCTATGTTTGTGCTGGTTTGTGCCACAAAAATAAACATTTGCGCCTCTTTGGTTGCAGAGATATTGTGCATTATAGTTGCTGCAACCGCCCACTTTGCACCCCATGTCACTGAATTTTAAAAACAAACGCAACATTTGTTTATCCCACATTTGTGCTGGTTTGTGCCACAAAAATAAACATTTGTGCCGCTTTGGTTGTGGAGATATTGAGTGGTATATGTTGTCAAACCACACTGACTTTACACCTCGTTATTAAGTCTTACATACAACTAGATTCATTTGTTTGCGGTTTGTGCAGATTTGGTGGATATTGTACATGATGTTTTACTTCACATGCGTAGTTTTGCCACCCCACAGGGATCCCCCCTTTCCGATTCTCTAGCACTGACTGGAATAACAGACAGAGGAGGAAATCTGGGGAGGGAGTGGGCACAGCTGGCTCTGGTTCTAGTGAGGCAGAACCAGCTGTCAATCAGGCGGCGGGGTGGATCTCGACAGTATTGTCAGGATCTGGTCCCGGCTGCATTGCGGCTCTGCACTGTCAGGATATAGTGGGCAATAGTTCGCCACATGAACACTAGTTTTTTTTTGTCACAGGAGAACATACTATATGTCATCTTGTAAACAAAAATAGAATTTAGGCCAAAAAAGGTTGGGCCATAGTTCTCTTTTAACAAAAGTTTAAACCAGGTGTTAACCAAGCAAAACAGCACTCTTACAGTATATAAGTCACTTCTTTTTTTAATAGCTTTTTTTTTTTAAACATCAGTAACCATTCTTTTCCTGACAGACTCCATGGCAGACTACGTGTGGGTTAACCCCGCCTCCTCTCCAATGCTATAGGACCCCACTCCCATAAATTTGAGCTCACCACTAGAGACTGCGTTCTGTAATTAGCCAACTCATGACGAAAGGGTGGGAACTCCGTCTGCCTTGGAGTCCATCAGGAAAGGAAAATTTTGGTAAGTATTTAATAATACATTTTCTGTTTTCCTGACAGACTTCATGGCAGACTACATGTGGGAAATAACTAGCCAAACCACACGGGTGTGTATGCTGATAAAAAGAAGTTTAATTCTCCCCATCAACTGACTGGATTCTTAAACCATAGATCGAAGAGGATAGAGAAGCAGGTTCTATGCAATAGTGTGACATAAAGGTATTAATGGAGGTCCATGAGGCCACCTTGCAGATGACATCAGGAGCCACATGTGGATAATGACAGAACTCTGGACGGCCGCACTCCAAAGCTAAAACGATGCTTTATTCAAATAATATTTAGGACACAGCAAATTATAACACAGCAAAAGATGCTAACAGCTGACGTGTTTCGCACTAAGGCTAGTGCTTACTCATAGCTGGTTAACCAATCCAAATCCAATCCCAAACCAAAGAGGCACAAACATTTATATTGGTGGCACAAACCAGCACAAACGCAGTACAAACGAATGGTGTGTTTGTTTTTAAAATTCAGTAACATGGGGTGTAAAGTGGGCAGGGTTGCAGCAACAATAACGCACAATATCTCCACAGCCAAAGTGGCACAAATTATTTTTTTTGTGGCACAAGCCAGCACAAATGAGTGGTGCGTTTGTTTTTAAGATTCAGTAACATGGGGTGCAAAGTGGGCGGGGTTGCAGCAACTATAACGCACAATATCGCCACAATCAAAGCGGCACAAACATTTATTTTTGCGGCACAAACCAGCACAAATGCAGCACAAATGAATGGCGTGTGTTTTTTTTTAATTCAGTAACATGGGGTGCAAAGTGGGTGGGATTGCAGTAACTATAATGCACAATATCTCTGCAACCAAAGCGGCACAAACCAGCACAAACATGGCACAAATGAATGGCGTGTTTATTTTTAAAATTCAGTAACATGAGATGCAATGTGGGCGGGGTTGCAGCATCTATAATGCACAATATCTCTGCAACCAAATTGTCACAAACTTTTATTTTTGCGGCACAAGCGTTTATTTTTGCTGCACAAATGTGGCACAAACCAATGGCGCGTTTGTTTTCAAAATTCAGCAACATGGAGTGCAAAGTGTGCAGGGCTTGCATTAAATTGAATATTTAATATCTCAGAAACCAAACCGGAACAAATGCTCAGTGCTCATTTTTGCGGGAAAAATCAGCACAAACATGGCACAAATGAATGGTATATTTTTATTCAGGTTTTACAAGCATGGGGTGCCAACTTCACACAGCTAAGTTTTAGCCATTGATTCTAATGGTACAATTGTAACTTCCCCACATGAATCCTTTTAATGTTGAGATGAAATGTATCTTTCTCTGAAATAAATTTTCTTTTGCAACATTGTTGCTTTTACTTCGATTACTTTGTTCTTAAGAATGCTAGAATGTGGAATGTTTTGATGTGTTGTTATAAAATGTTTTTCTCTGTCACTTTCACTTGTTGCTCTCCATCTCACAACAGTCTTTACACAAACTCACACAGATGTCATTATAAACCACACACAATACTATTGCTGATGCAAATTTAAAATGAGTTACAATTTGTTGCACTTTTTATTATTTCCAAATAATCATAATTTGAGCCCATAAAATGTGATATGTGTACCAACATCAGAAATCAGAATGTAATTCCCAAAAATGTGAGGGTAATATCACTATTCTACACCTAATATCGCAAAATAAATCAAGAAGATTAACTCTTGAATAATGTAATTCCATCACCTGTATGTCCAAACAAATGCAGTATTTATGTGTATTTATGTGTAGGAGATTTTCACATGTGGCAGCTCCGTAGCTTAGAGGTTAGAACTTCTTCTTACCATCCCTGTGCTTCTGGGATTCAAATCCCAAACATACTGCTTCATGTAGAGAAGTTGTCTCATCTCCCAGGTCCTAAAACAATGTCTAAATGTAGTATTTATTTGTAGGAGTGATCCACCACCATTGTAAATCTTGCCAAATACACTATCTAGCCAAAAGTATAGGGACCTTCCTTTACACATACATGAACTTTAATGGCAGCCCAGTCTTAGTCCGTAGGGTTAAAAATGTATTTGGCCCACCCTTTGTAGTTAGAACAGGTTCTGGGAAGGCTAGGAAGGCTGTCCTCAAAGTTTAGTGTGTCTATGGGAATTTTTGACCATTCTTCCAGAAGTGCATTTGTGAGACCAGGCACTGATGTTGGATGAGAAGGCCTGGCTTGCAGTCTCTGCTCTTATTCAGCCAAAAGGTGTTCTATTAGGTTGAGGTCAGGACTCTGTGCAAGCCAGTCAAGTTCCTCCAGCCCAAACTCACTCATCCATGTGTTTATGGGCTTTGCTTTGTGCACTGGTGTGCAGTCATGTTGGAACAGGAAGGGGCCATCCCCAAACTGTTCCCACAAACTTGAGAGCATGAAATTGTCCAAAATGTATTGGTATGCTGATGTCTTAAGAGTTCCCTTTACTGGAACTAAGAGGCCAAGCCCAACCCCTGAAAAACAACCCCACATCATAACCCCCCTCCAACAAATTATTTGGAACAATGCACAAAGCAAGGTCCATAAAGACATGGATGAGTGAGTTTGGAGTGGAGGAACTTGACCGGCCTGCACAGAGTCCTGACCTCAACACAACAGAACACCTTGGGGATGAATTAGAGCAGAGACTGTAAGCCAGGCCTTCTTGTCCAACATCAGTGCCTGACCTCACAAATGCACTGATGGAAGGATGGTCAAACATTCCCATAGACACACTCATAAACCTTGTGGACAGCCTTCCCATAAGAGTTGAAGCTGTTATAACTGTAAAGGGTGGGCCAAATTAATTTTGAACCCTACAAACTAGGACTGGGGTGCAACAGTTCATAGTTAGTTAGGTTGAATAAAGACACCTGTCCATCCTGAGTGAGTGTCTACAATTGTCCCTATCCCTGTACATTGCACACTCACATTGATCCCTACCCTCAAGGAGCCCACAATCCAAGGTTCCCATTCATATACTAGGGCCAATTTTGGACAGAAGCCAATTAACCTACCTGCATGTCTTTGGATTGTGGGAGGAAACTGGAGTACCCAGAGGAAACCCACGCAGGCACAAGGAGAACATGCAAACTCCAGGCAGGTAGTGTTGTGGTTGGGATTCGTACCAATGACCCTTCTTGCTACTAGGTGAGAGTGCTAACCACTACACCACTGTGCTGCCTGTTGTGTGTATAAAGACAGGCATCCCGATACTTTGGACAATATATTGTATATTGCTTGTGACACTAAGCATGGCTATGGACTTAGAGCTGGTTCACACCACAAAGATGCAAGACCACATGTGTGAGGCTGCCGGCTGGCTAAATGGGTAGCAATTCTATCTAGCAGCACTGGGGTTGCTGGTTCAATTCCCCAACATCCTAATATTTGTGTTGAATTTATATATTCTCCCTGTGTGGGTTTCTCACCACACTCCAAAGACATGCTGGTGTTTTATTTGTCTCCTATCGAAATAGTCTCTAATGTAAGAAAGTTAATTTTAGACTTTAGATTGGAAGCTCATTGTCTGACCATGCAAACATGGTTTGGGAGCATCTGCTGACCTTCTACTCTTTGATCTCATTGCTTAATCATGTACACAGAAATGCAGCTTCCAACAGAACATGGTCACCTATGTATGTGTGTGGATTGTGGGCTGGTGGTGGGTGTTATATTTTGAATATGTACCTTTTTTGAATATAATGTTGGAATGCTTTGTAAGAATAATGACTGTTAAGTATGTTTCTATAATCTTGCATATTAAAAATGACGTGGGCTGGTGGGTGAGTAGTTGTACTATGAAATGTTACCCATTATACACTGAAAGTAAAGCTGTATCCACTCTAATACACTGTACACACGGTCGGACAAAGTTGTCAGAAAATCCGATCGATTGGAACGAGGTGATGTTTTTTGCATACGATGGGACTATGTAGAGGCTAGTAGCCAATAGCTTTGGTCTCATAATTTGATCTGAGCATGCATGGCACTTTGTCGGAAAAAGTCAGATCAGATTTTTTTGTCAAAAAATGTTAGATCCTGCTCTCAAATTTTTTCTGTCAGAATTTCCGACTGAAAAAGTTCGATAGAGCCCACACACGATAGAGCCCACATACAATATAATCCAATCAGACCTTTTCCGTTGGATTTTCTGACCTTGTGTACAGGGCATTAGGTTTAGAATTTTTTTTCGCTAAATGTAGCACCATATAGCCTGTAGAATTTTTTTTTTAAGCTACTAAATAATGTACATAATTTTGTTTCTGCTGGAAAAATAAAAGTACTTTATTTAGCTTGTTTGTTGTGTTATTTTTTAGTTTTTTTCTCTTTTCATTCTTTTTAATTCGTTTTGGGGGTGGTGGTTTTGGGGAAGGGCAATATCTTTCTTTTATAGCTTATAATTTCTATATGTATTTGTGCACCAAAAAAAAATGAATCTCTTCAGCATACCTGCAAGTAAGTGATAAATATGGAATATATATATATATATATATATATATATATATATATAACAGCTGTGGAGAATTGCAGGTAATAAATTCAGCTGGTGGATAGGCAGTGTTGTATGTGTGAGGCCTGGTTCACATTGATGCGATTTGACATGTCAAATCGGCAGAAATTGCACCGTTCTAATTTGTGCGGCACAGACATTTCCAAAAGTAGTTTCTGTATTACTTTTTGTCAAATTTGGGTACGAGTTTTATTGACATCATTGCAAAAACCTGCACAGATGTCTCTGAAATTTCCCCCGCAGTTGGGACTGACATGCAGTAATGAAATTGTGTGAGTTCAGCTGAATTCGCACAATTTCCTCCAGTTGTCAGTGTAAACCAGGGCTCGAACTAGGCCTTTGTCTATGTAATTCACCTGCTGCTATCCCAGGGACACAATTTCTTATCGAACTCCCTTAAGTTTATATGTAGAAATACAGCTTTGCATATCTGCAAATAAATTAAAATAAAACATTTCTAATCGTGGTTGCGATCAAATATTCGCAGATGCGATAAAAAGAGCATGGTTTCACCTTCTGATACAGAAATTAGTCATTGTAATCACCTGGAAGTTCCTGTGCTGGTCAGGATCTCCATCTAGGTGGGCATGTCGAGATCCATCTTTAGCAAAGAGGAGGTGCTGCTCATTTGCTGGGTAAGTGTAGGATACGTACTTGTGCTTACTCGATTTGGGGGTGGATGTGGTAGTTAGATTTGGGGTGGGTGGGGTTCATTGATTTGTTAGGCATCACCACACATTTGCTTCTGGCTCATGTGCACACATCACTTCCTGCATTTGTTCTGCTGATTTAAATTAGTAAGGACTATGCAAATATCAATAAAGGCACCTTTTCTATTTCTAAATATATATGACTTGTTTCACAGTTGGGTGACTTTTTCAGAAAATTTGGACCTCCAAGTTGCATGACAAGTTGTACCCCATGATTCTCAATGATAACCATTCATATCTGTGCTACTTCAAGTTGCAACAACTTCAAAGTAGTCCCTGTACTACTTTGGTGTGACTTTCATGTGACTTGAGATACATAGGGTGCAATATTACACAGGCATTCCCAGAAGTTGGGGCCAAGTTGCAGCAGCAAAGTGACAGAAAAATAGTGTGACTTTCAGGTTGCAGCAGTGTAAATGAGATTCATAGATAATACCTTTGAATTAGGCAATATTCTCACTTGTGCATCCCGCAAGTGAGTCAAATTCGTTCCTGCACTACTTTGGTTTGACTTTGATTCGACTTGAGGTCCATATACTGCAAAATTACAAAGGCATTGCTTGCACACGTGCAAATGGGGCCTAATTCAAAGGTGTTATCAATGAATCTTATTAGGTTCCATTCATACTTGGCCAACTTTTCATACAACTTAAGGTCCATAAGGCCCCTTTCACACTTGTGCGATCTGAAAATCCCGTAATTTTGCAGCGCCTTTTGTGGCAAATTTGATGTGATTTGAAGCAATGGAGAAGGTCTGTTATGCATTTGGGGGGGGCCCAACGCCATATTTTTTTTTACAATTTTTGTGTGGAGTTCCCCTTAATATCCCAATCAGACTCAAATGACCTGGTGTGGACTGGTGGGGGGAACCTACGGCATTTTTTTCTTAGATTTTTACTCTATATTGCCTGGAATCGGCAATTCATCACAGCCGCAAGCAATTTTAAATTGCATTTTTTCCTTTTGAAATGTCATTTTGCTGCAGTACAGTAATAAACATGGGAAAGATGCACAACTTTACAGACATACTAAGGACACCCCTCAGGCATGATATTTAAAGGTATTTACAAATTTTATTGTTTCACTTTAAGCATTATTAAAATCACTGCTCCTGAAAAAATGACCATTTTAAAAACATTTTTTCCAATTGATAAATGTCCCCTGGGGCAGGATCCAGGTCCCCTGGGGCAGGATCCAGGTCCCCATACACTTTTTATGGCAAAGAACTTTCATATAAGCCTTCAGTGAGAACTTTGGATTTTGCAGGTTTGAGTCCCATTGACTTCCACTATTCCTGCATATGTAATCTAACAGGCATGTTCGCTGGCAATACCACTGCTTTCCATTTGCATTTGTGCCCAGTTTCTGAGTGTTGAAGTCTTAATTGGCCTTAATTGGGCGCTATTTTCCAGGACTACAGGATAATTTATTGGTGCTATAGTAAATACCCCCTATGAGTACTTATTTATTCAGGTAAAAAGACATGCTATATGTATATATTTATGTAGATATGGTGACGATATATATATGTCGTTCACAACCATGATTGGTATATTTTAAAATATTTCTGAGTAAGATCCCTTTCACACTGAGACGCTTTACAGGTTGTCAGGTCACCTAGAGCCCAGGTGACAGATGCACCCCGTAGGGTTAGGGGGTGCACCGCAAGGTTGTGGACCCTATGGCTGACTGCTGCAGACGGGGGACAAATCCCACTGGGGTTAGAGCGTGAGATTCCCTGGGGCGCAGAGTCTAATGCCCCGTACACACGAGAGGACTTATGTCCGACAGACTTCCAAAGGAGTTCCGCCGGAGTTCTGACAGACTTTTCGGCCGAACGGACTTGGCCACACACGATCACACTAAACTCCGACGGATTCGAACGTGATGACGTACGACCCGACTCGAATAAGGAAGTTCATAGCCAGTACCCAATAGCTGCCCTAGCGTCGGTTTTAGTCCGTCGGAGTAGCACACACACGAGCGGAGTTTTCGAAGGGGACCGGGTCCGGCGGAGTTCCTTCGGGAAAATTTGAAGCATGCTTCATTTCTAAAGTCCGTCAGACTTTGGCGAATCAAAAGTCCGTTGCAGCCCACACACGATCGGATAGTCTGACGGACTCGGTCCTTCGGACTTTGGATGTTGAAAAGTCCGCTCGTGTGTACGGGGCTTAAGAGCCAGCAGGTGTTCCCCAGAGCCTCGAGTGGTGAGGATGGACTTGGCTGCAACTGGCTCCAGGTCGCGACCCTCAGGGTCCCCCAGCTCACACCCACAGTAGGCAACAGGAGGATAGGGATGATGAGGGACAAGCCAAGGTTGGGGCCGCAAGCAGACAAGAATAGTCGGGTACACGCCAAAAGGTCAGGGTCACAGGCAAACAGGGATAGTCAAAACACGCCAAAGTCAGTAACGGAAAACAGTAGCAGAGCACACGGCAGGAAACAGGAAGCTAACACACAAAGGTTGATCAGCAGGATAGGCTAGCAGTGCACAGGTTAATATAGAGTTGTCTGATAGGAGCTAGGGTGGAGCCATGCCAGAGGAAGGATATAAAAGCAGTCAGGTGAAGCTCAGCTGGTCTCTAGAAATGAACACATGCATGACCTCTCCTCAGGACCAAAACCTTTCCAGTGCACGAGGTACTGGAGAATGCCTCTACAGAGTCGGGAATCCAAAATTTGGCTAACCTCATACTCCTGATCATCCTCAGAGACCGGTGCTACGGTAGAGAGAGGACGAGAGAACTTATTGAGGACTAAAGGCTTAAAGGGGAAACATGGAAGGAGTTAGAGATTTTGAGGCTTTTGGGAATCTGGAGCTTGAAACAAACAGGATTCAGTTTATAAATAATGGTGTATGGACCAATGAATCTTGGGGAAAATTTGAGGGAAGGAACCCAGAGTTTGATGTTCCTGGTGGAGAGCCAGACTTTGTCTCCTGGCTGAAGAGAAGGTTGCTTACGCCTGCGACGCTCAGCAAAACTCTTGAATTTGTTGGCAGCTTTCTGGAGGGAATCATGAACGTCAGCCCACATGGAATTGAATGATTCCTGAACAGTAGCCAAAGCTGGAATGTCAGAAGAACAAGTCATAGGAAGAGGAAGCTGAGGATGTCTTCCATAAACAGTGACAAAGGGTGTTTTCTGAGAACTGACGTTAACATGATTATTGTGGGAGAACTCAGCCCACGGTAATAGTGATGCCCAATCATCATGATGGGCAGAGACCAAGGTACGGAGAAAGACCTCCAACTCCCGATTAACTCTGTCAGTCTGGCCATTGGATTGGGGATGATAAGAAGAGGTAAAATCCAAGGTAATGTCGAGGGATTTGCAAAAGGCTCTCCAAAAACGAGAAATAAATTGCACACCCCTGTCCGAGACGACATGAGAAGGAACACCATGAAGGCGGAAAATCACCCTGCTCCTGCAGGCGATGAAGATTTCCGGATGAAACCTCTCTCCAGATTCTCAGCGACATACTCAGACATGGCCTGGGTCTCTGGAATGGACAAAGGGTAGGTACGACCCCTGGGCAGGGTTGCTCCAGGGACAAGGTCAATAGCACAGTCAAAAGATCTGTGAGGAGGAAGAACCTCAGCAGACTTCTTGCAGAACACATCCCGGAAATCGATGTATGCCGCAGGAAGATCGGACGATACAGATGTAGTAGCAATGGGAAGTTTCCTCTTGGGGGTCACCTTGGGAAGACAAGACGAGAAACACGAAGGACCACAGGCCAGGATCTGCCCAGATACCCAATCCACATGTGGAAAGTGGAGCTGTAGCCAAGGAAGGCCCAATACAATGGGGGTAGAGGCCTTGGGTAGGATGAGAAAGGAGATCCACTCCTGGTGGAATATCCCTACCGACATCCTAATAGGTAGCGTCTGGAAACGGATAGGGCCCCCTGGGAGCCCAGTGCCATCAATTGCCGAGACTACTAGTGGAGTAGCGAGGGGAGAAAGGGTAAGCTTCATAGAAGAAGCAGTTCTCCAGTCCATAAAATTGCCGGCAGCCCCGGAATCCAGATATGCTAGGACCGATTGGGAAGAAGTGCCTACATGGAGGAACACCGGAAGAAGGAGGCGAGAAGGTGATGTTTCTGGGTCCAATACTCCACCTTCCAAATGTATTAGACTCGAGCGTTTCCCGGACGGAGCGAGCAGAAGTCACGAAAATGACCCTTGCCCCCACAATAAAGACACAAGCCCAGCGTTCTGCGTCTAGCACGTTCTTCGGGGGTTAGTCTGGTCCGGCCCAGCTGCATGGGTTCCTCAGCAGACAGAGGATGCTCCACAGGGCGACGGGGAAAAAGCTCAGGCTGGCTAGAACCTGGGAGGTGCTGGCGTCTTTTTTCTAAGGACCTCTCCTGGAAACGAATGTCAATCTGATTACATAAGGAAATGACATCGTCCAGACCGGCGGGGATGGCTCTTCCTGCTAATTCGTCCTTCACTCGGTCAGAGAGGCCATGTAAAAAGGTTGCGACCAGGGCCTCATTGTTCCAGCTCAATTTCGCTGTAAGGATGCGGAACTGAAGTGCATATTGGCCCACTGAACAAGATTCTTGGCGAAGGCGTAAAAGGGCACTAGCCGCAGAAGAAACCCGAGCTGGCTCCTCGAAGATGTTACGAAAGAGCTTCAAGAAGTTGGACAGGCTGGAAACCACTGGATCATTTTTCTCCCACAGGGGAGCAGCCCAGGCTAAAGCTTCACCGGAGAGGAGGGAAATTATATAGGCTACCTTTGTCCGATCGGACAGAAAGTTTTGAGGCTGGAGCTCAAAATGAATGGTGCATTGGCTGAGGAAGCCCCCGCAGGCCTTGGAGTCCCCAGAGAAACGGGACGGAGCTGGCAGTAATAATGAATGCGTGGATGCGACTGGTGCGATAGGTGCAGTCGCAGACTGTACTTGAGGCTGCAGGTTCAGGGTTCCCAAGGAAGCCTGTAGCTGCTCAAAGTGGGAAGCCAGATCCTGAAGGAATCGCATCACCTGAGTCTAATTCGATTCCTGGGTCTCGAGTCTCCGCACTATGCCCTGCAATGGATCGACTGCAGGGAGTGGCACGTCAGCCGGGTCCATGGCTGATCAAACTGTCAGGTCACCTAGAGCCCAGGTGACAGATGCACCCCGTAGGGTTAGGGGTACCACCGCAAGGTTGTGGACCCTACGGCTGACTGCTGCAGACGGGGGACAAATCCCACTGGGGTTAGAGTGTGAGATTCCCTGGGGCGTGGAGTCTAAGAGCCAGCAGGTGTTCCCCAGAGCCTCGAGTGGTGAGGATGGACTTGGCTGCAACTGGCTCCAGGTCGCGACCCCCAGGGTCCCCCAGCTCACACCAACAGTAGGAAACAGGAGGATAGGGATGATGAGGGACAAGCCAAGTTCGGGGGCGCAAGCAGACAAGAATAGTCAGGTACATGCCAAAAGGTCAGGGTCACAGGCAAAACACGCCAAAGTCGGTAACGGAAAACAGAAGCAAAGCACACGGCAGGAAACAGGAAGCTAACACACAAAGGTTGATCAGCAGGATAGGCTAGCAGTGCACAGGTTAATATAGAGTTGTCTGATAGGAGCTAGGGTGGAGCCATGCCAGATGAAGGATATAAAAGCAGTCAGGTGAAGCTCGGCTGGTCTCTAGAAATGAACACATGCAGACAGGTAAGCAGACGAACTCTATTGCATAACCATGACACAGGTGCTATAATGCTAAAGAATAGCGCCTGTGAAGCGCCTGAGGGCTTTCACATTGAAACGATGTGCTTGCAGGACACTCAAAAAAGTCCTGCAAGCAGCATCTTTGAGGTGTATACACCATTCCTAAAGCATCCCTGCCCATTGAAATAAATGGGCAGCGCCACCATAGCAGCACTTTGCGGCCACTTTTAAACCTTTAACCCTTTAGCCTGGGTGCTGCCAGTGTGAAGGGGCCCTAAGGAAAAATCAGATAGTTTTTTGAATTGCCTAACATGGACTTTGCCCAGTCTTATTGACTAGTTAGCCAGTTTATCTGGATAAACAACTGCTGGGGTCTTCACAATAGTCTCTGTCCACAGACAGGAGTTTCATCTGGAGAATAATCAGTCAATGGACTCATCTTAGGCCGCGTACACACGGCCGGACTGTTCGCCCAACCTTGTCCGCTGAACAGTGTTTGGGCGGACAGTCCGCTCGTGTGTGGGCTTTCAGCGGACAGTTTCAGCGGACAGTTGGACGGACAAAGTCTTTCGGAAATTCCGAAAAACTGTCCGCTGAAACTGTGTTTGAGCGAACAGTCCGCCCGTGTGTGGGGCTGTCCGCTGTACTTTCGAAATGAGCGGACTGTTCCCGCTCGGAAAGTCCCATTTCGAGCGCGTGTACAGGTAGGCGGGGCCCGCGAAGGAGACGTCGCGGGCTCCGCCGCCTGGAATGGGCTTAAAGGGGAACCCCAACGCCGAAAAAAATCGGCGTGGGGGTTCCCCCAAAGTCCACACCAGACCCTTGTCCGAGCACGCTACCCGGCCGGCCAGGAAAGGGGGGCGAGCGAGCGCGCCCCCCCTCCTGAGCCGTACCAGGCCGCGTGCCCTCAACATGGGGGGGTGCCTTGGGGAAGGGGGGGCCGCGCGGCCCCCCCACCCCAAAGCACCTTGTCCCCATGTTGATGAGGACAAGGGCCTCTTCCCGACAACCCTGGCCGTTGGTTGTCGGGGTCTGCGGGCGGGGGGCTTATCGGAATCCGGGAGCCCCCTTTAAGAAGGGGGCCCCCGGATACCGGCCCCCCACCCTATGTGAATGAGTATGGGGTACAATGTACCCCTACCCATTCACCTGTGAAATAAAGTACAAAAAAAAACACAACACAGGGGAAAAAATATTTTATTGCACAGCTCCGGGGGTCTTCCGTCTTCGGGGGTCTTCTCGCCGGACTCCTCCGCTATGTGTGTGTAGCTCTTTTACTAGCGGAGGAGTCCGGCTTTCTTCCTCCCCGCCGCCGGCCTCTTCTCCCGACTTCGGGGGTCTTGTCCCCCTCTTCGGTTCTTCTGCCGGGCCACCGCGCCTTCTTGTAGCTCTTTTACAGGCGGTGGCCCGGTCTTCTGTCGCCGCTGCCTTCCGTTCTTCTGTCGCCGCCTTCGGTTCTTCTGCCGGGCCACCGCGCCTTCTTGTAGCTCTTTTACAGGCGGTGGCCCGGTCTTCTGTCGCCGCTGTCGCTGTCGCCGCCTTCCGTTCTTGTTCTTCTTCTTGTTCTTCTTCTTCTCCAGGCGATGTTGACACGTCGCTCCCTCCGGCCGGAATGCCAGGGACACGCTCCGCTGCCACTTATATAGTGACAATGGGGCGGTGTCACATGGTATATGTCACATGGGTTGGTCACATGGTGACCCCGCCCCCTTACGATGTCATAGTCCCCATGTGACATCAACCCATGTGACCAACCCATGTGACATATACCATGTGACCCCACCCCATTGTCACTATATAAGTGACCGCACAGCGCGGCTCTGGCATTCTGGCCGGAGGGAGCGACGTGTCAACATCGCCTGGAGAAGAAGAAGAAGAACAAGAAGAAGAACAAGAACGAGAACGGAAGGCGGCGACAGCGACAGCGGCGACAGAAGACCGGGCCACCGCCTGTAAAAGAGCTACAAGAAGGCGCGGTGGCCCGGCAGAAGAACCGAAGGCGGCGACAGAAGAACGGAAGGCAGCGGCGACAGAAGACCGGGCCACCGCCTGTAAAAGAGCTACAAGAAGGCGCGGTGGCCCGGCAGAAGAACCGAAGAGGGGGACAAGACCCCCGAAGTCGGGAGAAGAGGCCGGCGGCGGGGAGGAAGAAAGCCGGACTCCTCCGCTAGTAAAAGAGCTACACACACATAGCGGAGGAGTCCGGCGAGAAGACCCCCGAAGACGGAAGACCCCCGGAGCTGTGCAATAAAATATTTTTTCCCCTGTGTTGTGTTTTTTTTTTGTACTTTATTTCACAGGTGAATGGGTAGGGGTACATTGTACCCCATACTCATTCACATAGGGTGGGGGGCCGGTATCCGGGGGCCCCCTTCTTAAAGGGGGCTCCCGGATTCCGATAAGCCCCCCGCCCGCAGACCCCGACAACCAACGGCCAGGGTTGTCGGGAAGAGGCCCTTGTCCTCATCAACATGGGGACAAGGTGCTTTGGGGTGGGGGGGCCGCGCGGCCCCCCCTTCCCCAAGGCACCCCCCCATGTTGAGGGCACGCGGCCTGGTACGGCTCAGGAGGGGGGGCGCGCTCGCTCGCCCCCCTTTCCTGGCCGGCCGGGTAGCGTGCTCGGACAAGGGTTTGGTGTGGACTTTGGGGGAACCCCCACGCCGATTTTTTTCGGCGTTGGGGTTCCCCTTTAAGCCCATTCCAGGCGGCGGAGCCCGCGACGTCTCCTTCGCGGGCCCCGCCTACCTGTACACGCGCTTGAAATGGGCGGATTTGCCTCCGCCTTACGTGGGCGAGTCCGTTCATTTCAAAAGTTGAGCGGACTGTTTGGCAAACAGTTCGTTGAAACAGTCCGCTCGTGTGTGGGCAAGTCCGCTCATGCAAATTTTGAGCGGACTGTTTGCCGAAACTGTTTGACGAACAAGGTTGGGCAAACAGTCCGCGCGTGTGTACGCGGCCTTAGTGGTATCAGGTCTTTTTTATCGGCCAACCCAAAATGTAAATATCTTTGGTTCTTTGGTTTCCAGCTTTGCAAATAGTTTATAGTATTTAAGGATAGGTGATTCATGACAAGTTAGTAAACAAATAAAGTCATCGTGACCCTTCCTTCACTTTCCTCTCATGGGGCTCATGACATAGAACAATTAAACAGATATTATTATTTCTTCTCAAAAACAGCACATACATTCCAATAGATAGGTCTTATATGCCATACATTTGTCACATCTGAGGAAATCAACTTGATCTAGGAATGTGGAAAAAGAGGTGCAGCGCTCAAAGATATTGTCCTGATGGTTCAAAGAGTTGCGAGTATCGCTTCTGGCAAGTATAAAAATACCAAGTACCATCATCCACAAATTTTAGAAATCAAGAAGTTTGGTGTGGGGGTATTGGGCTAACCTCCTATAACCAACCCAAACCAATAAATGGTGTTTGGACTATACCGGTACTTTTTGTATAAAGAAACAAAAATAATAATAAAAATGAACAAATGTTTAATAAATACAGAAAAAGGACAATACACAAAACATCATTTATAAAATCATAGTACACCCCAGAGCATTCAGCATATACAGATACTCATAGAAGAGTTCAGTTCTGGTGGCGTACAAAGGTCTCCTCTACTAGTTTTGCGGAACATCCGCTTCTTCAGGAGGATATTATTATTATTATTATTATTCAGGATTTATATAGCGCCAGCAATTTACACAGCGCTTTAAAATATAAAAGGGAGACAATACAGTTACAATACAATTAAATACAAGAGGATTAAGAGGGCCCTGCTCAGAAGAGCTTACAATCTAAAAGGGTGGGTCAGGTGGTACAGAAGGTTATAACTGTTGGGAATGAGTTGATGGAAGTGGTAGGAGATTAGTTTGAGACGTGATAGGCTTCCCTGAATAGATGAGTTTTCAGGGATCGCCTGAAGGTAGCAAGAGTAGGGGATAGCCGGACCGGTGGAGGTAGCGGGTTCCAGAGGATTGGAGAGGCTCTGGAGAAATCCTGGAGACGAGTGTGGGAGGTGGAGACGAGAGAGCTTGAGAGTAGGAGGTCTTGAGAAGAACGGAGGGGAAGGTTTGGGTGATATTTGGAGACAAGATTGGTGATGTAGCTCGGGGCGGAGTTGTGAATGGCTTTGTATGTTGTGGTTAGTATTTTGAATTTAATTCGCTGGGTGATTGGGAGCCAGTGTAGAGATTGGAGAGGGTTGGCAGACACTGAGCGGTTGGTAGGGTGGATAAGTCTGGCAGCAGCATTCATGATAGACTGAAGAGGAGATAGCCTATGGAGAGGCAGGCCAATGAGAAGGGAGTTGCAATAGTCAAGGCGAGAGATAACAAGGGAGTGAATGAGGAGCCCGTGGTTTCATTTGTTAAAAAGTGGAGAATTTTAGAGATGTTACGGAGGTGAAATCTACAAACTTTTGACAACGATTGGACTTGGGGCTGAAATGACAAGTCAGAGTCTAGGGTTACACCTAGTACCCTGGCGTGAGGGGAGGGCCTGATGGTTGCATTGTTGATTTTGATGGAAAAGTCATTGAGGGGGGCATGTGCAGGGGGGATTATTAATAGCTCAGTTTTAGAGAGGTTTGGTTTAAGGAAATGGTGTGACATCCATGCTGATATGTCAGTTAGCAGGTTAGTAATGTGAGAGGAGACTGAAGGAGTGAGGTGAGGAGTAGACAGATAGATTTGGGTGTCATCGGCATATAAGTGGTATTGGAAGCCATGGGCGGTTATCAAGTGACCAAGGGAGGAGGTATAAATAGAGAAGATAAGGGGTCTAAGAACAGAGCCTTGGGGGACCCCCACAGAAAGAGGCAATGGAGAGGAGGATACAGAGTTGGAGGTGACACTGAAGGAGCGCTGTGATAGATAGGCAGAGAACCAGGAAAGCACAGAATCTCAGAGGCCAAGGGAATGTAGTTTATTGAGGAGGAGCGGGTGGTCAACAGTATCAAAGGCAGCAGAGAGGTCAAGTAGTAGGAGTATGGAGTACTGGCTGTTGGTTTTAGCAGTTAGTAGATCGTTAGTGAGTTTTAGTAAGGCAGCTTCCGTGGAGTGCTGAGAGCGAAAGCCAGACTATAATGGGTCAAGAAGGTTATTTTCACTGAGGTAGGAGCTAAGGCGGTTGTAGACTAAGCAATCTAGAAGTTTAGAGGTGAATGGGAGCAATGAGATAGGTCTTAAGTTGTTCAGGTTGGTGGGGTCCAGTGAGGGTTTTTTAAGTATGGGGGTGATCTGCGCATGTTTTAGAGGGGAGGGGAAGGTGCCACTTGAGAGGGAGAGATTGAAGATGTGAGTGAGGGAGCCTAGGATAGAATTAGAGGGTGACCTTAATAGTTGTGAGGGAACAGGGTCCAAGGGACAATTGGTTAGGTGAGCATCTGAGAAAAGTTTTGCAACCTTTTCAGTAGTAGCCAATTCAAAAGAGGAGAGTGTTGAATGTGCTATTAGGTCAGGTATGTTGGGTGGGGAAGATGTACGCACAGCGGAGGTGTCCTCACGAATTGCATCAATCTTGTCTTTGAAGTGATTGTCAATCTCTTGGGCAGTGAGTGAGTTAGTGGGTAGAGGGGGGGGGGGGGGGGGACGAAGCAGAGAGTTAAAAGTTGAGAAGAGCTGACGGGGATTGGATGACAAAGTATTAATAAGAGATACAAAGTAGGCTTGTTTGGCAGCATGGAGGCAGGAATTGTATTTTAGAAGGGCAGATTTATATATGGTGAAGTCTTGGAGCCATTTGGTTTTACGCCACAGCCGTTCAAGCGCACGGCAACGTCTCTTGAGATTTCTAGTGTTGTCAGTTTGCCAGGGTTGTAATGGTCGGGGCCTGATTCTGCATGTGGTTAGAGGAGCAAGTGCATCTAGTGATGAAGAGAGTGAACTGTTGTAGACAGAGATGGCAAGGTCAGGACAGGACAGGGGAGAGATTATATCATATAGGTGGTCAGTAGCAGAATAGAGAAGAGAAGGCTTAAGGTGGCGAAGGTTTCTACAAGTGATAGTTTGCTGCTTGGAAGGATGGGGGGTTGGAGACAAAGATACAGTGAAACTAATGAGGTTGTGATCAGAGAGAGGAAAGGGGGTGTTTGTGAGGTTGCCAGGGTTGCAGAGATGGGAGAATACAAGGTCAAGGGTATTACCATTAGAGTGAGTGGAAGTATGTGTCCATTGGGTTAGGTCAAAAGATGAGGTTAAGTTAAGAAGTTTAGCTGTAGTTGGGCTGTTAACGTTGACAGGAATGTTAAAGTCACCAAGAATGATGGTGGGTATTTCAGAGGAGAGAAAGTATGGTAGTCAGGCAGCAAAGTCATCAAGGATATCTATATAAATTATAATAGACAATATACAAACCATTAGCAATCAGCCAATTAATATATAGAAAAAATGGAAACACCATTTAGACAATAAATATGCATGGTAATATAAGGGGAAATATAAGGAGATCAACTCACCCAAAATTCAAAGGAAGACAAAATTAGAGAAAGTAGCAGGTAGATGGACCCCTATATTCCCTCGACGGCAGACATGGGGGATTGGTGCGAATAGCTCTGATAAAACAGGTAGGATAAATACCCAATCAATGGCAAGAGGAAAAAAAAACACAATTTTTCTCTTTTGCCATATAGCCAAGACTTACCAATTATCATATATGTAAATATATTCGATAGCAGTATAAATGCCCCAAGAGGATTCAGTAGCGCAAACGTGTAAGTAAATCAATGTATCGGTAAGAAACAAAGCACTATTGCATCTATAAATAAATAGATAAACATATCCAGTTCATATAGTAATGATGGTGGATTAATAGATCTAAATTTAGGTCTCTCAAAAGGCATTTACCTGGTAGATGTTGAATATAGTATACAGCCACAGGAGCCATTCATTTTCACCTGCCCAAACACAGCAGTCTGAATGACCGCTGTTATATGGGTTCCCCGACATGTGCCACGTCAGGCACATCCGCCGGCGGGAAGTCAGCGGCGTCCGACGTCACGCAGTCAGCGCCTCCACACTGCGCAAGTGCAGTGTAAAATAACACTGCAGCGAAAGTGCGCAGGGAAGAAAGAAGAAAATAAACCGGATTCGGGTGTCACCATCCTAACCCTGCAAGCCATAGGAGAGAATTCAATCCCATCCCAGGCCAGGAGGAGCACATGTCCGCCGAAGGGGGAAGTCATAAAATGGGTTCCGAAAAACAAAGACAAAAACAAAAACAAGGGCAAAACAAAAAACAAGGACAAAAAACACAAATAAAAACAAAAACAACGGGAGAGAAAAAGAAAAAGAGGGAAAAATAGAAAGGTAGAGAAGAAAAAAAAAATCTAAAAAAATTCCTTTGACAATATTGGGTGAGGAAAAATCCTATATGAACAAAGAATTTTCATTTTTTATTATTGTTATTTTATTAAGCATTACAGATATGGTATTATAATAACAAATAACATATCCAGGTAATTACAACAATGTATACATATACACATCAGGATTATATCCCAAAAGAGCAATAATAGAAAAAAAAAAGGGGGGGTGGTGGAAGGGAAGGGAAGGAAACCAGAGTATTAAGATTTACAATATAAGGGTATAAGGTATAAGGGAAACAAAGTATAACTGCGAATTCCTATTATGTAGCTAAATAGTCAGTGTGCACCGCTAGTTGCCCGAGAGTGGAGAAATCCATGGCCCGTAGCAATGGGTGCGGTCCACTGGCTCGGGTGCAGTTAGATCCCAGATGGGGCGCCCGGGTCGGAGGGACGCATGCTCCCTATCTAAATGTTTCACTTCTACTCTCTGAAGACTACCCAGTGGTTATTCTATACATACATATCTAGATCGGTGATGCTCCCCTCTTGATCTATTATTTCATATCACCCAGTGAGTAACACATATATTTGCTTTGGCAGGACTCTGGTTTCCATTAGAGAAATGTTGAAACTTAAGTATTTATTGCTTCATGTGCTGAATTTACAATGCCTTATGACTATACTCTGTATTACAGCTTGATTATATAAATGCTGTTAAATATCCTTTGCTGCTATTCTTGTGGAAATTTTCAATAAAAATCTATTGTTATAAAAAAAAAAAAAAAAAAGATTTACAATTTAAAGAAAAGGTTTGTAGGAAATTGTCTCATTGAGACCAGGGGGATGGGTGGCGTTGAGCCATTAGATCCAGAGGGTTTCCCTCTGTAGGATCGCTCATTCTGCAAAACTAGTAGAGGAGACCTTTGTACGCCACCAGGACTGAACTCTTCTATGAGTATCTGTATATGCTGAATTCTCTGGGGTGTACCATGATTTTATTAATGATGTTTTGTGTATTGTCTTTTTTTCTGTATTTATTAAACATTTGTTAATTTTTATTATTATTTTTGTTTCTTTATACAAAAAGTACTGGTATAGTCCAAACACCATTTATTGGTTTGGGTTGGTTATAGGAGGTTAGCGTGAACAGCTACCCCAATACCCCCACACCAAACTTCTTGATTGTCCTGAAGGATATGATTAATGAACCATACATCATAAGGTAAACACTTGGTCAGAGAAAGAGGGGATGTCAGAAGCCATGAAATCAGGCCGAGACAGAAGTACAATTAAATCACACTTGTTTAATAAAAGTAAACAGAACAAGCGTAGTCAAAATATAGCCAGAGTGCAGGAATCGGAACGGATAGTCAGACAAGCCAAACACCAGGGAGACGGAAATGATCGTAGTAAAACAGCAAGCAGGATCTGGAGTCTTTTAACAGGAATGCAGGAGAGCGTCTCTGTGATGTTAACTAAAGCAAAGGCAGAGATCCTCTGGGCTGGATGGATTAAGTAGGCAGGACTGAGGAGCAGGAAATCATCAACAGCTGGGTACCGGTGGAAAGATAGGAGCTGGCAATTAGCTGACAGCTGAGCGGCCAGCTCAGAGAAGAGCCCAGCCCTGACAGTATCCTCTCCTCAATGACCTCTCCCCCTCAGAGGACCACCAGGCTTGAGGGGAAAACGTCTATGGAAAACACAGAGGAGTACAGAGGAATGTACGTCTGAGAATGAGACCCAAGAGCGTTCCTCCGGATCATACCCTTTCCAATGCACCAGGTACTGTATGGGCCCACGGAACCTACGGGAGACATTTGAAATACGCATGTTAGAAGGAAGGTCTAATGTGCAAGGATAGGTTAATCCTATGAAGAATATGTAACTGCCCAAAAAAACCGAGGTGTGAAATTCAGTGAGGGAATACAAAGTCGGAACTTGCGAGATGACAGCCAGACCCTGTCCCAACCTGGTAAGAAGGTGCAGCAAGCATCTGCGGTCAGCATGGAGCCCGTACCCATCATTATCATGTCGCAAAGCCTCATGGACTTGTGCCCAAGTGGAATGAAGACCACGGAGATGCTCCTCTAATGCAGGAATTCTCTGCGGAACAAATAAGTCAGGCAACATGGAAGGTTGGAAACCATAGTTCGCCATAAAAGAGGACAATCAGGAAGCAGAATTCAAGGCACTATTGTGAGCAAACTCTGCCTACGTTAATAGGTCTGATCAGTTGTTATGATGGTCAGAATTATAGCAACATAGGAATTGCTGCAAGGATTGATTGGCTTGTTCTGCGGCCCTATTAGACTACGCAGAGGAAAAAGCAAGCTGAATTCCCAACTGTGCAAAAGGCTCTCCAGAACCAGGACACAAATTGACTACTCCTGTCCGAGACAATCACCTTGGGTAGCCCATGTAAGTGAAAAATCTCACGAGCAAAAATGGAAGCCAGTTCCTTATAAGTGGGCAACGTATTAAATGGAATACAATGCAACATTTTTGAGAACTGGTCAACCACCATGAGGATAACTGTGTTTCCCTGGGAGTTGGGTAACTCCACAATGAAATCCATAGACAGGCGGGTCCAGGCAAAGGCGGCTCTCTATTTAGGCAAAAAAGGTAGCCGCCTAAGGCCTCGAACTCCCAGGGGCCTCAGGCCGCCTAATATGCCTAACGCATGTGTTGGAGTTGCAGGCAATGTCCCCCAGTTGGTGTCCCTGTCTTGCTGGGGCCGCAACATGTTTTTCCCACCCTGGGGCGGACTGTCACTGACCACTGCCTGAAGTCGGAGGGTCAGTGGGTGGAACCATGTACTCCTCTCCCCCTGCTCCTCCCTCCTGCCGTGCATCATGGATCTCTGACTCCGGCTATGTGCAGAGCTTGGATAATGCCTGCAGTGGCTGAGCAGCTCCCCCGATCTCCTCTGCAGGGTGGACGATCTGAAATGGAGGAGGACCTGTCAGAGCTGACGCCCGGCGATCATCCAATAGCCAGTCTGCAACTAACAGCCTCAAAAGGTACAGTCCTGCCTGTGCCCGACACTGACACATCCTGACACGTGACGTCACCTTCTGACTGAGGGCGCCCCGAGAATTACCGCTGCCTTCCACCCCTGTGACCTCACACACACTTCCCTGAGTGATGATATGCATGCAATCCGGCATATGATGCCACCTACTGACCCCATGTTATCATCATTATCCTCCTCACCCCCCTGTTCCTGGCATCCTACCTCCTGTAATACTTCCCACTGTCAGCTTCCTACCAACTTACCCCTGTCATCATCTCCATTCTCATCTTAATCCCCCTATTCCTGGCATCCCACCACCCTACCATCATCTCTGCTGTACCCCACTGCCAGCTGACTACCACCTCACCCCCTGTCATCATCATCCCCTACCCAACCTCTGACATCCTAACACTCTGCCTCCTGTCATTATCATCCCCATGTACCCCACCCCTAGCATCCACCACCCTACCCCTGTTATCATCATCCTTATCTTCATCCCCCTGTACCCCACTGTCAGCTGCCTACCACCCCACGTCATCATTCACCCCTGTACCCCACTGTCAGCTGCTTACCACCCCACGTCATCATCACCCCCACCCGTACCCCACTGTTAGCTGCCTACCAGCCCACATCATCATCATCTCCCCCTGTACCCCACTGTCAGCTGCCTACCACCCCACGTCATCATCACCCCCCTTTACCCCACTGCCGACATCCCACTCATCAACATCCCCATGATACTTCTGTATCCAACCTCTGGCATCCTACCACCCCACCCCCTGTCATCAGTCTCATCTTAAACCCTTATCTTATCATTATAGGGGAGATATGATCTCAGCCTCTCTCCAATACTGCCACCATCACCCCAAACTGCATTCTGTCATCCAACCAACTGTACCCCAACAGTTGAATCACACACCATAATACTGCCCTGCCACCCAGTGAGCAAACAGTGAGTGATAATGATAATCAGCAACACATAGCAACCAATCAGTGAGCAGTAATGATGTGCAGTAACCTTTAGCAACCAATGAGTAAGCTGTAATGATGTACAGTAACCTCTAGCAACCCATCAGTGAGTGGTAGTAAAGGTGCAGTAACCTCTAGCAATCCATTAGTGATCTGTAATAATGTGCAGTAGCTTCTAGCAACCGATCGGTAAGCAGTAATGATGCGCAGTGACCTTTAGCAACCAATCAGTAAGCCTGGAGCAATTAGTGAGTGTGAACTAGATCTTTATGTTTACATTATTAAAGTTCTTTTTAGATAAGTCTATGTGCATTTGTTTTTTGGGATGTTGGGATGGGAAGCGAAATTGCTAGAGGTGGAGGCCAGGAAAATGTTTGAATTATTTTTCCCATTATGGGCATGAGTGGGGCCTTATGTCTAAGATTTGGTTAAGGCCTCACAAAGCCTAGAGCCGCCTCAGGGTCCAGGGCCTCTCTCCATTGGATATGGGTTGTAGGAGGCCCACTGGAAGATGTTGTGGCGCCTAAGCTCTTGTACACACGGTCGGAGATTCCGACAACCAAATCCGTCGGATTTTGTCAGACGGATTTTGTCCGACGGATTTTGTCCGAAACTGTTGCATACACATGGTCGGACGAAGTTGTCAGAAAATCCGACGCGATTACGTTCACGCTAGTAGCCAATAGCTTTGGTGTAGGAATTTGATCTGAGCATGCGTGCCACTTTGTCCGATCGCAATTCTCTACACATGATCGGAGTATGCCCTTGTACACACGGTCGGACATTCTGACAACCAAATCCGTTGGAGTTGTCGGAATTTGCGGTTGCCAAGAACGCGGTGACGTAAGCCGTGTACGGCGGGACTAGAAAAAGGAAGTTCAGCACCACGTCCGGCACCCTTTGGGCTCCTTCTGCTGATCTCGCGTTAGTAGAAGTTTGGTGAGAGACGATTCGCGCTTTTCAGATTAGTGATTCAGATCGCTACTGCTCTTTGGTTTGTGCTTGTCTTTGCGTATCTGATAATCAGTGCGTGCAGTCAGTAAGTATTTGTTGACTATATCTTGGTATAGTACGCTTTGAAAGGCATTTTTTATTGTCTGCTTGCTTCTGCTATTCAGGTCGTTCTTTCAGGCCTTGCTGTTTATCGGTGCTTTCTGATGTCCGTTCTGACGAGCCGACCGTTTTGAAACCATGTTTCGTCTACGTACTTTACAAAAACAGCAAATTCTCCTGCGCTCTGGTTTCTTGGTCTTTAGATGTGATATAGACAGTTTGAAAATGGTGTAGTCACTACGTCTTGCAGCCCTCCTTTAGAACATTGGGTGTTCAAAATACTAAAAAGAGAGAATACAAAGAAGGGGAAGGCGCACTGACCTAGTGCATTACCATAAAACAGCTTTATTTAAAATTGAATCAAATAGCGAAATGGCTACTAATTTGAGGAGTACCTCTACGGAAATGGCTAACGCGTTTCGGGAGTGACCCCCTTTCTTCAGAGCCTTCTGGTGACCATAGCCCTCTTTGGCTCTGAAGAAAGGGGGTCACTCCCGAAACGCGTTAGCCATTTCCGTAGAGGTACTCATCAAATTCCTCGGACATCTGGTCTGGAGTCGCCAAACGTTTGGTGCGATGGATTTATTGTATTGATTTTGCCTGTGATCAATACTCGTTTGTGAGTAGCCATTTCGCTATTTGATTCAATTTTAAATAAAGCTGTTTTATGGTAATGCACTAGGTCAGTGCGCCTTCCCCTTCTTTGTATTCTCTCGTCTACGTACTTGTCATAGAGTTTGTGCTGTGCAGGGGCTTCGTGTTGGGGCTGTTACTTTGACACAAGCCTGGTCCATGAACAGGGAGGGGAGGCATTTGTGGACCAAGAATTGGTTGCGCCAGCGTGACCAGTTCTCCCACATGCCTTTGCTTCGTGAGATAAGGAGAATAATCCTGATGATTTCAGGAATTATCTCTGGATGACGGACCCCGTTTTTCACCATCTGCTGGCTTTGCTGACCCCTTATATCACCAGGCAGGGTACCTGCATGCGGCAAGCTATCACTCCGGAGCAGAGGCTCATCGCCACATTGCGCTACTTGGCGACTGGGAGAAGCCTTCAGGACCTCAAGTTCTCTACAGGCATCTCCCCCCAGGCTCTGGGGATCATTATTCCAGAGACCTGTTCTGCCATCATTCAGGTCCTGCAGAAGGACTATATGAAGGTAAGTTTTATCCTTTAACATCACATTCTATGTATTTCATGATTGCTAATGTCTTGCATTTCTTTCCTCATTCCCTAATTACCATCATTGCAATATGCTCTAATTCGTATACTCTGCCCCTTTGTCCTCAGGCATATTTGCCTCACTAACTTCCCCACCATGTTCTCCTTGGCCCATAAAACTAGAGTCTAATCACTTACCAATGTCTTTTGTCAGCTCCATAGTATTGCTTTCCCCTAAACACCCCCTATAATGTCTACAAATGTTATGTGCTTCAATTCATGCATAGTGACATTTTTTTATTTTTTGGGGTTGTGCCAAACTCTTTAAGAACCCCCCTCCCCCCAACTGCTAGCTCAGCTGATAGCAATCGTCTATCTGATGACTTTACCAAACCCAATACACACTATACCTACCTTTTTGATGATCACATTTATGGACGAGTTCACCTAAGCATGTAGTGCAAGGGCCTGCCTCAATACTTTCAAATGCAATTTTTTTTTAACCTATTAATTATCTTGATATGTAATAGCATAATGTCAAAATGTGCTTCCATTTTGTTTTCTTTTTGGTATTATGACACTTCTTACCTGTCCGGTGAGCTGCCAATAGTGTAACTAAGGAGGGGCTTCCCAAAGTATCACACATTATTTAAGCATTCAGCTCTCAATCAAGTGGATAGGGTTACCTGTCCTAAACATCCCCCCCTCATTTTTTAGCAAGGGCCCATCAGAGGGGGGGGGATGGGGGGGGGGGTGATGTCTCTGATAAGGGGACCTTATACTTTAGGCTTTAAATACTCAGTTCCCAAAATGTTATACTAATTTTGACCAAAAATGTTGGTGTCTAATCTGCTTGCAATGTTGATTTGTCAAATTACTAATTTTTGTTCTTGTTTCACTCCACAGTGTCCTTTAACGCCACAGGAATGGCAGACTGTGGCCTCCCACTTTGCCAGTCGTTGGGACTTTCCCAATTGTGGAGGAGCAATAGATGGAAAGCACGTCCGCATGGTCCCACCACCCAACTCGGGGTCGTACTATTATAATTATAAGGGGTTTCATAGTATCGTGATGTTGGCGGTGGTGTCTGCGACATATGAGTTTTTGTATGTGGACGTGGGGCAAAATGGACGGATGTCGGATGGTGGAGTCTTCGCACAGACGGAGTTCTACTGGCGTCTCCAGAGTGGCAGTCTGGGCTTGCCACCCCCAGAGAAGAATCAGGAAGGACTCCCGTTCGTCTTTGTCGCAGATGAGGCATTTGCCTTGGCGAACCATCTGATACGGCCTTTCCCGATGAGGACCCTCACCCCAGAGCAGAGGATTTTTAATTTCCACCTGTCCAGAGCCTGAAGAGTGGTGGAGAACACTTTTGGTATACTGGCCAGCCGGTTCCGCCTTTTTCTTACGCCTAATGGCGGAATACAAACTGAATCACATAGAGCTGGCGTGCTGTATTCTGCACAATTTTATGAAAAACATTTCTGTGAACTATGAGGTCTCAGTTGGCCAACAAGAAGCAGACTTGATGGAAAATGAAGATAACCTCACGGGCCTTGAACCTGCTCATCCTGGCTTTCCCCCCCAAAGCGCCCATGATGTTAGAACCCAATACATGGACTACTTTGTGGGTAGGGGGGCCATTGATATTCCAGACAATGTCTGAGCGGCATTTTAAGAATACATTTTTATCTGAAACTCCTTCATTTACTGCTTGGCTTGGTTTTAGGTGTCTCCTAGGTATATTTATGTTTTTTCAAGTTGTGCCTTTTTCAACAACAGTGCAAACCCAAGTTCAGAGCTAGATGAGGGGACAGTCTATTCTTCAGATAATCTTATTATGTTGTGGGTCTGCTACACACACATCTTGTTTTTGTAAATAATGTATGTAGTGCATTACTGACCACAATCTTGCTCATTTTCAGCACCATGGCAGGAAAATGGCATGATTGTCCAAATTTACACCTCACTGTAGGTGTTTTTTTTACTAAAGGCACATCCACTATGCACTACAAGTGCACTGCAAAAGTACACCTGAAACTGCACTTGGAGTGCAAAGTGGAGTTACCTTTAGTAAATCAAACTCCTTCTCAGCACAAACTAAAATTTTACTAGAAATACATTTTTGGCGCAATGAAAAGTTGATAAGTAAACTTTTTTTATTTTTTTTTCTCAATCAAAGATTTTATTGAAAATAAGATCAGGTTTACAGTCAAAGTCTGAAAACAAATAGCATTGCAATCAATCTGTAAACAATATAACATATGAGTACATCTCCACTGTGTTCAGATTCGGTTAGCGGCAAGGTTGGAGTAAGAACACAATTGAAGACTCAAAGTGGTGCATGCTGTTTGGGGGCAGGTGAGAACGGTGTGGAGGGTGTGGGGGGGGGAGGTAGGGGGCAAGGAGGGGGGGGTGTGGGGTGTGATCAGCCCATTGCTATCATTCATAACTCCGTTAATTCGAAAGGGTCTATGTCGGCTTAAGCTTTGCTCCCATCGTGATGAGTGTCAAAAGCTGCTGAAGAGTTTAATCCCTAAGCGTGCGGAATTCAGGGGAGAGCGTGAAGATCAGCCATGGTTGCCATGATTTGATAAAGTTTGTGCTATTTTCATGTTTGGTCGCCACGATCTCCTCTATCTTGTAGATATATTGCACTCTGTCTAACCAGTCTGTGATGCTCGGTGTTTTGGTTGTTTTCCAATGGATTGGTATCAGTGTTTTAGTGGCCGTGAGTAAGTGTCTGGACAATGATTTTTTGTAGCGGCTTAAATTGGTGGGGACTAGATTGATCAAGCACATGGCCGCGTTCAATTCTAGGTGAGTTTCCGTTATATGTTTTATCCAGGATTTGATTGCATCCCAATAGGCTTGTATTAGCGGGCACTCCCACCATATGTGCAGGAAGGTACCCTTGTGAGTTTTACATCTCCAGCACATGTCTGAGGTGGAGGGAGACCATCTCCTGGTTTGCTGTGGCGTAATATACCATTGAGCTAAAATTTTGTAGGATATTTCCTGGTACTTGGAGCTTAAGGAACACTTGTGTGCCAGCACGCATGCCTTATTCCATTGCTCCTCAGAGATGCTTGTCTGGAGATCACGTTCCCACTTTGTTTTGAATTTGTTTTTGTCAGCTTGTGACGCTTGATTAAGCAATGAGTATGCAAGAGACGTGGTGTTCGTGATTGGTGATCTCTGTAGACATATATTCTCGATCTGAGTCAATGGGAGGCGAAATTGATTTTTGTATTTGTTATTTACCAGGAAATCCTTTAATTGGATGTAGAACCAACTTCCAGGAAACAGCTCCCCCACCTCCTCGGTCAAAGTTTCAAATGACTTAACTTGTGTACCTGATATACAAGTGTGCACTAGAAAGTCTTGTGGTAGGTTGTGGTGCAGGCCAGGGATGAATTCGGGGTTATTCGCGATTGGCGTCAGGGGACCCGGGTTTGTTGCGATCTTTTGTGACTTTACCAGTGTTTGCCAGATATTTATTGTAGTTTCAATTAGTGCAGTGATGGCGAACCTTGGCACTCCAGATGTTTTGGAACTACATTTCCCATGATGCTCCACTACACTGCGGTGTGCATAAGCATCATGGGAAATGTAGTTCCAAAACATCTGGGGTGCCAAGGTTCGCCATCACTGAATTAGTGGGTGATCTATAAGTTTGGGCTGCCTGGAATGAAGCGACCATGGGAGGTAGAGGGTGCCGCGTTTTGCCAAATTGTTTTCTATTTCAACCCAATCCTTATTCAGGCCATGGCAATGCCAGTCTATTACTCTTGTGACATGGGTGGCCTGGTGGTATTTTTTGAAGTCGGGCAATCCTATACCCCCATCTCCTTTAGCCAGTATTAAATGTCGGAATTGGATTCTAGGTTTCTTATCAGCCCACAAAAATCGCCTCTGAATTTGGTTTAATGTTTTAAAGAAGAGTTCTGGGATTTTAATTGGTAGGGCGTTGAATACATACAGAAGTTTAGGGAGTACCGTCATCTTTAATATGGCGGCCCTCCCAAACCAGGAAAACATTTTTGCATTCCACTTAAGGAGGTCTCTTAATCGTGGCAAGTAGGGGTTTATAGTTTGCAACATATAATTTTTCAATGTCGCTGGATAACTTTATACCCAAATACTTAAGGGCGCCCCGTTCCCATTTATAAGGGTGATTGGTTTGTAGATTTTCGAGGAGGTTCTGCGGCAGGGTGAGATTTAGGGCTTCCGATTTAGACTGGTTTATTTTAAAGTTGGAAATGTACCCAAAGGTTTGAAAAACTTTGTGTAGGTTGGGTATCGAGATGTGGGGGTTGGTGAGAAAGAATAGGAGGTCATCAGCATAAGCAGCAATTTTATATTCTCTATCCTTTAATGTAAATCCCTGTATGTCCGTATTTAGGTTAATAGTTCTAATTAAAGGCTCCAGGGTCAGAATAAAGAGAAGGGGTGACAAGGGGCAGCCTTGGCGTGTACCGTTATGGATGGATATAGGTTATGAGAAAATATTGTTAATTTTGATTTTGGCTTGGGGGTTCCGATAGAGAGCTGAGATCCATGACAACATGTTTCCTCCAAGGCCAATGTGCGAGCATGTAGCCATCATGTACTCCCAGGAGACCCTATTAAAGGCCTTCTCGGCATCGGTAGAGAGCAGCATGCCCTTAGTGCCGGATTTGCGCGCAAAATGTATCAAGTTCAAGGCCTTAATGATGTTGTCACGGGCCTCCCTCCCCGGCATGAACCCCACTTGTTCAGGGCCGATTATGTTCGCTAAAAGGGGTTTTAGTCTATTGGCTAGGATTTTGGCTAGGAGTTTTAGGTCTATGTTAAGGAGTGAGATGGGTCGAAAGTTTGCGCAGTCAGTGTGTTCTCTGTTGGGCTTGGGAATCACAGCTATATGCGCCATGAGAAAGGATTGGGAGTCGTGTTGGTTTTTTGCCAAGAAATTAAAGGCTGAACGGAGGGGCTTTATTAGGGCAGTGGTGTAAGTTTTATAATATTGTGACGTGAAGCCTTCGGGTCCGGGGCTCTTCCCTGCTTTTAAGTCTGCAATCGCGTTTGAGATTTCAGTGGCAGTTATGGGGTCCTCAAGTGCGGTTGTATCTTCTCCTGTCAGTGATGGGAGTCCGCTATTCCGTAGAAAATCATGTATGTTATTCCGTTTCGTGTGTGTAAGGTGAGGTGGTTTGTGTTGGGCTGGAAGTTTATACAGTTCAGAATAATAGGTATGGAATATACGTGCTATTTCCTCCGGGTTGTGTTTCAAAGTGCCTTTCCTATCTTTCAGCGCGTGGATATGGTTCGCCAGCGTGGCGTCTTTTAGAGCTTTGGCCAATTGTTTACCACTCTTGTCACCGTGTTCGTAAAAAATGCTTTTCTTAAAAAACAGGGAGCGTTTAAGCTTCATGTCTAACAGGAGTCTGAGGGCGGTCCTGTGTTGAGTTAATTGGTTTTCTACTTTGAGTGATTGGGACTGTTTGTGTTGTAATTCAAGGTTTGCTATTTGCTGGGAGAGATTATTAATTTCATTTTCCCTTTCCCTCTTTTTCCTGGCACCCCATTTAATAAGTTCGCCTCTAATCACAGATTTGTGTGCCTCCCAATTATTCAGAGGGGTTGTGTCAGAGTCAATGTTGTGAACGAAATAGGTGTTGATGGCGTGTAGGATGTCCTCTTTTATAATTGGGTCAGTGAGGAGGTTGGAGTTCAGTCTCCAGTTAAATACAGACTTGCGTGGCGCTTTTAGCTGCAGTGTAACCGCCGTAGGTGCATGGTCAGAGAGGGCTATAATGCCTATTTCCGCTGAGAGCAGATTACCGAGGTCCCTTTGCGAAATGAATATCATATCTATTCTCGAGTATTTTTTGTGTGGTGCGGAGAAAAAGGAGTAGTCCCTGCCTGTGGGGTGCATGGATCTCCATGTATCCACTAGTGTTAGTGATTGCAGGAGGGCTTTTATTCTTTTGAGTATTCTGTACGGCACTTGCGTGTGTCCCGTGGAAGTATCTTGTAGGGGTGCTAGGGGGACATTAAAATCTCCTCCAAGAAGGATACATCCTTCTGCAAACCATTTGAGCTCCTCTACGATTTTGTTGCAGAAAGATATATGGGAGGTATTTGGGAAGTAAACATTAGCAAAGGTTATAGGGGACCCTTCCCATGAGCCTTTGAGGAATAGGAATCGCCCCTCGGGGTCTGCCAATTGTTGCTGCAGCACAAAGGGAGCATCTTTGTGGAAGAGGGTGGATACTCCTTTAGTTTTGGCCAGGGAGTTGGTGGCGTGATATACTGTGGTAAAGGTGTTGTCAGTGAGCCTAGGAATATTACTGCTTTTAAAATGAGTTTCTTGTAGGAAGACAACTGAAGGTCGGGCTTTTTTAAGTTGCCTCAATAGTTTAGACCTCTTTTCGGGCACGTTTAGACCGTTCACATTATGGGAGAGAATGGTAGGAGCTTTCCCCAGGAAAGCGTATGCCATGTTGAAGGCGTGACTTCTAGAGTGATATGCTGTGAGGGGACAAAGTAGTCAGTCAATATGATCCGGACCCACTGTTATCGTGAGGTGTAAGCGGGTAGGGGTAGTGTAGGCGCGAGGGGGCGACTATGTAAATAGGGAGTACGGGTAAGTGGGGGGGGGAGATGGAACAAGTAGGGTGGTTTGGTGGGGCAGATCGATCTGCCCACCCTGTGGAACGGGTCAGATCGGTGTCTGGCCCGTTCCAAAGAACGGTGGTACCTCCCCTGCTGGGGGTAGTGGGAGGTGCAATAGCAGGTAGTGGTATGAGTTGCGCTGTGTAGCAGCGCAGTGTGGTACTAGAAGTGGTTAACCCTATGGGAAGGTCCAATGGGACCTGAGGACCTAAGAATTCAGGCTGGGGGGGGGTTCCCCCCTTGAGATTAGGGTGTCTGGGATCAGATGTAAGGCTAAGTAGGAGAGAAGTATTAGCCGCAGGTGGTATCGCTTGGGGTAATGACACTGCATATGGACAGTGCCCAATTTAACAGATAATGTTAAGAAAAAACCTTTATCAACAATGCATAACCATGAAGAACGTACAAAATCGTCTAAGGTAATGGACCTTGGTATCATAACATTCTGCAACCCGGTATGTAACAACAAACAGTAAATAGTTTAACCCTTTAACAAACCAACGGACCCATCGAACCTATGGACAAGGAGTGTAGGCCCGAGATATATACTTAATACGATTCAGCTACAGTCCTGTGTATGCATCTAAAGTCTCCGCTATGGCAGGGTCAGGGTGACCTGCACAAAATTCAGGAAGCTGTAAGAGGGACCCGGTTGACCGGGTCAAGTGTGCACCTTACCATACTGCACCGGAGAGGCATCAGCGGGTGTGGCGTTTAGTACTTACAGTTCAGTTGGAATCAGAAGACCAGGTGCAGTCGTAAGTCACCCTGCCCAGTGGCATACTGTGTGCAAATTACACATGAGTGTAGCGTTCACGTTATTATTGTGCACGTCATCTGTAGGTAATCGGGCGGCCACAGTGTTCAATGGGTGGCAGCAGAACACAGGTTGTAGGGACAGAACTTATGAGCAGCCCCATCAGGTCAGTAGTCCCTTGCGTCTCTCCCTCTTGGCCTTCTGGCATTTCTGGAGGGGTACGGAGGTTCGCAACTGTTCCTATCCGGGTTCCTACGGTGTCTACCAGGTTGGTAGGGCGACTGCGTATGTGACGGTCCCGGCGAGAATTGCGGATTGTTCACTTCTGGGGGTGGGCGGAATTCGGCATACCACTCTGGGAGCTCTACGGTGTCAATCTGAAGCTCATCACAAAATTTGTTGAGATCCCCTGGTACTTTGAGTAAGTGTTGTTTCCCCAGGAAGTTTGCTTGAAGCGCGAACGGGAACTTCCATCTATAGCTAATTCCTTTGTGCCGTAGTACGTCCAGGAGTGGCTTCAGGGCTCTCCTGTTTTTGAGCGTAATTGGCGACAGATCCTGGAAGAGTTGGATCACAGCGTCTTCATGTACAACCCGATCTCTGGCCCTGGCCTTTTGAAGAATGTCTTCCTTCAGGCAGTAGTTGGGTAAACAGCAGATGATGTCCCTCGGGGGGTTTCCATCTTGTGCCCTAGGCCTGAGGGCCCTATGCGCCCTGTCAAAATCAATAGGGGATTGTTCCGGCCTTTCCATGAGGGTGTTGAATATGGCTGTGAGAGTCGGCTTAATTTGCTCTTGGGGGACAGTCTCAGGTACTCCTCTAATTCTGATGTTGTTTCTGCGTCCTCGATTGTCTAAATCTTCAATTTGTCGATTCATGTCAATCAGGTGTTGGGAATGTGTGGCTGCGATGTCATCCAGTCTGATCAGGGCTCTGTCTCTTCTCTTACCTGTTCGATCGGTTATTGCCAGTTGTTCTGTTAGGCGCAGAATTTCGGTTTTAATGTCCGTTATTGCAGCTGTGAAGGAGCTTTTAATGTCGGCCGCAATGTCAGTCATGGCCGCATAGGTGAGCAGGTGGTCAGCCTTATTGGCACCAGCAATAGAGTCTTCAGAAGCAGGTAGAGAGACCTCGTCGTCTTCCATGTCTTCTATGATACCGTTGTCCTGTGGGGGCGCCTTTTTGGTATGTTTACCGCTGCCCGAGTATTTAAATTTGCTTAGGTTTGCGGATGATGAATTGCTCTGCGGGGTCCCCAGAGAGCGCAAGGTATGGGTATGTGTACTTGTCCGTGAGTGCGTTGACATAGTCAAGATGATCCGTTTTCACTTCTCAGGTCCCCAGGTCACCAGGGTTGTTTTACATCAATAGCATATAGGCTATACACCAGGCCGCTACCCCTATTGCTAGCTCTGAAAATATATGTGGCAGATTAGCGATTAAAGGGGGTGTATCCTATGTACAATCCGTACAGGTGTACTTTTGTGTCCCGGACAGCCAGGTCAGTCTATTGCAGGTAGGTTTAGAGGTGGGTTAAGCAGTCAGGGTGTAGCAATATGGCCGCTGGTATTCTGTCAATAGGCCTGCTGGCTCTTGTTGTCCCACTGGCAGCTCCTGTTCCCCAAGTGACCCAGGGCTTGCAGGGAGGGATGACAGGTGGAACCGGGTGCTGAGCAACGTTGGCTGTGGGGGTGGGGGGGTGAGATGGGCTCTGTATTACTCACTGTGTGCCCAGGTTGAAGGCCCAAGTCGTGGCTGGCGTTTCCGCGGGTCCTGGCTGCATCCTTGGACTCCTCAACAGTGGTCGTCGGGTGCTTAGGCTCTGCTGGTGTGAGGAGATGCCTGTAGATCTGGTGCCTGGCGGTGGAGGGTAGCCCGGAACGGCCGGTACATAGGCCCCAAGATGGCGCCCATGGGAGCCTACTGCCGCGCTGCGGCCTACTTCATCCACGCCGCCCCGGGTGTAGAGAGGGGCCCGCCGGCGACGATCCACGGCTGTTCTGTGTCCCCCTTTAGCTGGCGGATGGATGGATGGCGGATCGCGGGTCTGCGGGGATGGATTACGGAAGCCCCGGTATGCGTTGGTGGCGTGTGGCGCGATGCGGCCTGTCCTTAGGCCTCAAGATGGCGCCCGACAGTCTATATGCCTCGCAGCGTCTTGCAGCCCCGAAACCGTTCCCGGCTGCCAAATGACCCCGCGGGGAGTCTTCCGATGGCTACCGCAGTTGCCCCGTGCGGGATGGACGGTTGACCGAGTCGTACGGGCTCCGGATGGCGGCGGATAGCAATCACCTTCCCGGAGCTCAGCCTCTGTACGTCCGCACACGTCCGCGGCTGGACACGCCCCCCCGTAAACTTTTTAATACAAGCACATTCACATGTGCGTTTAGAAAAAGTTTTCACAACAAACCAATAAATTGTGTGTATCAAAAACAGAGTTTAATCAAAATTTTGTTTACTTGTTGTTTTTGTGTAAACAGGCATGTATCAAACCGTCAAATAAAGAAAACAGGAACTTACAATGTTTAACTTTGAAAAGTGAAGACAATATCAGACATGAGTATGTACAAACTGTGCTGATATTGCCTTCATCACATGTGGTGAGACTCCTGAAAAATCCAAATTTGGAAGATGCACACAGTGTGTCAACATGTGCTATCTCCCATCATATGTACATGCTTTGGGGCTGCAACCCTTTCATCTCAGATACTTTACACAAAACACGTACATTGATCCCCCATGATGGGAGATAGCGCATGTTTACACACTCTGTGCATCTTCCAATTTTGTAATTTTGATAAATACCAAATTTTAAGTTTAAAATAGCAAAAATAAAACCCTATCTAGTTTTTTGTGTTTCACACTCTCCCCAAAACATCAATGATGTTCTTCATTTTATTTTTAACATCATTGATGTTTTGCTGTATATTTTCCAAATCCCGATTGCACCCCATTATCTCCCCAATCAGGATCTGGGCACTTTCACTGGTAAAATGGGAATCTTCTTCCACATCACCTACAAAACAAAGCAAAAAAACACACCATGTAATAAAAATATGGTGACATACATTGATGAGCTTACCGGAAGCTGTGTTCACCGACACTCACCTGTTGTGGTGACAATTTGCCCAACCTCCACGATCTCTCCTTCCTCCTCCTCCTCCTCCTCTGTTTCTGCTTTTGGAAGTTGCCCTTCTTTGGGAGGGGTGTGGTCCCTGGTGTCCTCATACTTGCCGAGTCTTCTCTCCCCTATGAGAATGGAAAAAAAAGAAAGAATTAGCACACAGAGGGCAGAATTAGGAATATGAAACATTGTTTGGAAGTGTTGTAAAATTGTTTATTTTGGCCGAGCTTCAAGGTCATACCATTATTGGGGACACTGTGTTCAGCTGGAATACTTACCTGCAGAACGATGTTTCCTACGAACGAATGAAACCATGAACTTGAAAGTGGCCATTTTAAACTGTACAACATGAAATCAAAGCACATGGAGCAGGATGCAAGCAAGAATAGTCATATGAACACACGACAACTACTTACTTTTTTGAAGAACATGCTTGACCCTTATCTACTGCTCGTGCTCCCTCAGTTTCAGGTCTGACCAGCGTTTTCTCAGTTGATGCATGGATCGGCGTACCCCAAAATTCTTATGAAGACTCTTCACAACTTTAGTCATGATCTTGGCCTTTCTGATATTTGAGTTTGGGTAAGGTCCATACTTCCCATCATAGTCGGTCCTGTTCAATATGTCCACCATCTCCAACATCTCTCCAAAATACATATTTGAGGCCTTAAATCTTCTCTTCCTGGATTGGGACGTTTCAGGCTCCAGGCTTTCCTCACCCTCCTCCTCGTTAGTGGAACTATTATTATTGCGGACCTGCGTTCTCTCCACCATGTGCCCTCCCCACTGCGCCAGAAGCGAAGGGGCGGGGAATAGTCTAGAAAGAACGTCGGAGCAGGCGGAGTTTCATGCATGCACACTGTATATAAAACACAACACGCGTGTGTCGTCCGTACGATTGGTGAACAGAGGGAGAAGCTGACATGACGAACGTGCAAACGAAGGTAAAATTTTGAACTTGGTACATCACTAGGCTACACTGCTTCTAGATTGAGTCCTGCATTAGTGGAGTTTAGACTGACATTAGGGTTTGCTTGTGTTGTGTCTTGCAGACATTATGGACGGCTTCAACGACCATAGCTTCCTCCCTCTGTTCATCGATAAATACAGAGACATGCCCTTCCTGTGGCAACCAAAACACCCTCAATATAGTAACAGACAAAAGAGGTAGGCAGCAATGTTGCAACTGGTTGAGTTTGTGAAGCCGGTGGTCCCCAGGGCAGACGTCAACTATTTAAAAAAGAAAATTGGTAGCCTCAGGAGTACATATATGAGGGAGAGGACCAAGGTGCTGAAGTCCATGCAATCTGGAGCTGCAGCAGATGACGTTTATGTTCCCAACCTGTGGTATTATGACAGGATGCATTTTCTGTCAGACCAGGCTGAGGTCAGAGAATCCCTCTCTACTCTTCCTTCCATGCGTCCTTCTATGCTCCATTCCACACCCGATGAGTCTTCTGACGTACAACCTGGGCCTTCCACTCAGGAAGAACTGTGGGAGCCCAGCTTGAGCCAGGTATAGTATTGTTGTACATATTTGTGGAGTAAAAATGAATGATGTTAACTTGATTTTTGCTCACTAATTGCTGAGTTTGGAAAGTGTTTCACATATCAATAGACAGTAGTGGCCAAAACCTTGAGGACAAGAAAGAAATATGCTGGGCTCAGAATGATAGTCTTTTCTATTGGTTAACAATTTGCAACAGTGTTGATGTGACAATTGTGTGTGTCCACGCAAAAGGGCGAGAAAGAGGGGGAATGTTGAGGAGTCGGCCCTGAGGCTGATTGGTGAGGCTTCTGCGGCCCTCCATGCAAAACCCACCTACCAAGAGTCCTTTGCCGCCTTGGTTGCATACAAGCTTGATAAAATGGAGCAGGGGCAACAGCTCTTGTGTGAGGAGGTTACAATACACACCCTCAACAAGGGTCTGTTGGGCCAAATGACACAAGAAACACACTTGTGTGGTTTGGCCCATGCCCCTGCTCCTCCTCCTCCTTCTGCCACACCTCCAGCACCACAGCCACAGCCTGGAAGGAAGCGTGGAAGGAAGACGAGAAAGTGATGACCCGGGTTCAGTCTGGTCTGACAGAAGATGCAGCCTGTTGTAGTACCACAGCCTGGGAACATAGATGTCATCTGCTGCTGTTCTGGGTTTCATGGACTTCAGGACCAGACTTCTCTCCCTCAGACATGTACTCCTCAGGCCACCAATTTTTGCGTTTAAATAGTTCATGTGTGCCCTGGGGGCCAAAGGCTTCGCTAATCTCCCCAGTTTCAACATCACTGCCTCCCTCTTTATCTGTTACTGACACCGAAATAAAGGTATTTTTTGTTTGAAAAAATACTTACGTATGTGTTTTACTTCCAAAAGGCCAGTTTATTTGTGAGCAGGCAGGTACATTTCCAAAAAACAAAGTGAAATGAATAACAAGGGGTACCAACAATAAACAACCTCCTGTAGATTAAAAAACAAAAACAAAATATCAAAAATACAATAATGTTGTTGTAGTAAGTTTACACACAAAAAACACCCCAAAAAAAGGAGAAATGTGCAAACTGTCTTTAAAGGAGATTTTTAGGAAATCAAAAAAAAAAAAAAAAAGAATAAACAAAATCTAAACTTGTGTAGATGTGACGCAAAAGAAAATTGTATTGCTGAAATGGTTAACAAAGAGTAATGAAATACGTTCGGGAGAAGTGTGTGTGACTATGAGCATCAAAAAAAGTTCCTTCTTGCAGCATTGTAAAGAACAAGAGAATGTGCTTCATGAAAGAATTTTTAACATTGCAGCGTGACGAATGTGCTATATCGCTTACGAGCAGTAGTTTTACCTGAACGAGCGCTTCCGTGACGGAATTTGAATGCGTGACACCTTGTCCGTCGGAGTAGGCTACACATGATCGGAGTATGTCCGATCGGCCCAGTTTGCCGGAAAATATTTCCAGCAAGTTGGAAAATTTGGTCCGACGGATATTCCGACGGAAACAGTCCAATGCATACCACACACAGTCGGATTATCCGACAAAACGGTCCGATAGGACACATTCCGACGGATTCTCCGACCGTGTGTACAAGGGCTTAGTCCGATCGGAGCATTTTGTCTGAAAATTTTACCAACAAGTTGGAAAACTTGGTCCGTCGAATACTCAGACGGAAACAGTCCGATGTAGACCACACACAGTCGGAATATCCGACAAAACGGTCCGATCGGACACATTCCGTCGGAATCTCCGACCGTGTGTACAAGGGCTTACTCTGAGCAAACATAGAACAGGCAGCTACGAAAGCGGTTCAGCACATAGACTAGGCCACCAGAATTGTTGGGAAACGTTCCAAAACTTACTTTGCTTCTGTCCTAGGGCAGCATCTCAAAGTATGGCCACTGTGAATAATCACATTTCCTGTTCCTGTGAAGTCACGACCAGCTGCTTCTTGTTTCCTGCCTCCTGGTTCCCAGCATTCTCTGGATCCCTGTAAGATCACACCAGTGCCCTAGGCTGCAAAGGGAAGATATTTATGAGACTCCAGGACTAGCGATTTTCACCACATACTGAACTAATATAATTTAACCTGTTCACCCATTTTATTGGTGAGAAAGGAGAGGTTGTCCCAGGTATATCCAGAGATGATGAGCTAACAGTATAATCGCCCAGAGGATACCCCATGTGGGGACACTTTTTAGCTGTAACCTTACAGCAGTAAGGTAAGGGGACATATATTCACCTGAACGGAAAGAAAATGAATATCACACTTTCCTCCTCCTTTCCTTTGTTTGGATACCATTTGCAAGCACCAGCACTTTATGGGAAATATTCCAAGGCATTTGAAGGACTTTAAAAATTAATTTATTTCACTTTTAATATTCTTTATTCCGTTTTATTTCACATTTACAAAACATCATAATACACGTCAACATTAAAAAAGAAAAAAAAAACAGTAACATATCACTATTGCAAGGCTAATATCTCATTACAATAATTCTTATCTTCTATACTCAGTGTTTCCTTAATTATCATCGATTTATCCCTGTCCCCTCCCTTCTCCCCCTCCCTTCTCAAGCCCCCCCCCCCTCATTAACATTGCGATTCTACTGCAATTTTTCTTTTCCTTCTTTTAGGGGATTTACTAATGGCTTAGGTCAGGGGTGTCCAAACTACGGCCCTCCAGTTGTTCGGAAACTACAATCCCCATCATGCCCAGTCATGTCTTTGAATGTCAGAGTTTTACAATGCCTCATGGGATGTGTAGTTCTGCAACAGCTGGAGGGCCGTAGTTTGGACACCCCTGGCTTAGGTTAAAGTCTACCTTGTCTTTCTTAGTTTTAAGCTTTTCTCTCTCCTGCTCCTTTCTAATCTATAGGGTAGCCCATCTAATCTGCCCATGGCCTCCATATTTTTTCGAACTCTCTAAAATTACCCCTTTTTACATATACTGTCTTCTCTTTCCATATTAATTCACTAATGACTTGGATCCATTCACTCACCAAAGGGGCCCTCGCCGCCTGCCATCTTTGTGCAATTATTATACGCGCTTGGAATAGGCAGCGTATAACTGCCACCGTAGTACATTTTTGTTCTCCCGGCTCCTTCCTATAGCCCAACACACAAAGTATCGGGTCCATTTCCAATTCTACCTCAAAGATTTTGTTAAGTTTCCACCACACCTCTCCAATAACGAAACAGCTTTGGACATCGCCACACCATATGCAAAAGGTCTCCCTGTCTCCGGCATCTAGGGCATCTGTCATCGGTTTTCCTACCAAACAAATATAATCTCTTAGGTGTATAATAAGCCCTGTGTACTAGCATCAAATGTGAGATTTTTTGTGAGGGAGAAACCGATGTCATTGGCCCCAGTTCCATTATTCTCATCCACTGCTCATCTGATATTTCCCCAATATCCTCTTCCCACCTCATCTTTAGGTTCGGGTGATCAATTTCCTGGTTGAGATTCATGCATAGCTGATTATATATTACTGATATACACCTACTGGCTCTATCCCTTGTAAGTGACTTCCGAAGAAAAGGTGTTTTATCCCACACTGGCATATGTACCCCAAACTGTGCTGCTAGAGCGTGTCTCAACTGTAGATATCTGAAAAATGATTGTTGTGGTATATCATATTCCTTTTTTAGGTCCAAGAATGTCTTTAAGACATTACCATCACATAGTTGGGTCAGTTTAGTTATACCCTGCCTTTCCCATATTTTAACCTTCCCTATTGAAAGTAATTCCGGTAAGTTTTTATTATCCCATAGCGGCGTAAATTCTGACAACCCTGTATACCCCATTATTGTTTTTACCATTTTCCATACTTTACCCACCATCCTAGTTACAGAGTTATTATACTGGAAGGAGTCTGCCTCCAAAACCTCAGCTACGGATTCATGTAGGGCTCCTATCATCATAATCCCTCCTTTTAGGTTTCTTCCAGATCCCGAGTCACAACCCGCCAGATGCTGCAGCTGCGCCGCCAGATAATAGTTCCTGGGGTGTGGGACTGCCAGGCCCCCTCTGTCTATTGGTAGCTGCAACGTCTGGAGCCGGATCCTAGCCGTACCCTTCTTCCAGATAAGCTCCCGGAAGAGGGTTTCAAGTTTTTTAAACAATTTTTTGCATATCCATACCGGTGCATTATGTAGGACGTATAGCAATTGAGGCATCCATATCATCTTAATCAAGCTACAACGACCCATCACCGATAAAGGGAGCAGACTCCAGACGTCACATTTTCGCTTGAATTTATTTAGTAGTGGCATAAAATTTTTATTGATGTACTGGTCAGGGTTTGCTGTCAAATATATACCCAGATATTTCATAACATCCACCACCTTCACCTGTGGAACCCCCGGCGCAACCGCAGCATCTAGGGGGTCGACCCGGAGCAACTCTGACTTCCCCCAGTTTATAGCCAACCCTGTAAACCTTCCAAAGCCTTCTACTAGTCTGACTGCCTGCCCCGAAGACGGACCAGTATCCCCCAAAAAGAGGAGGACATCATCCGCATATAAAGTGATCTTTTCCTGTCTCTCCCCCTTCCTTTGGAATCCTTTTATCCCCAGGTTTGACCTAACAGCTATTGCCAATGGCTCCATAGCAAGTGCAAAGAGCAGAGGAGACAATGGGCAACCTTGCCTTGTCCTCCTGCTCATTTCAATCTTTTCAGAATACTTGTTATTGACCCTTGCGCTAGGGGCATTATACATCATTTTGATCCATCCAATAAAGGAGGGACCAAATCCTAGTTTCTCCAGCACACGCCAGAGATACTTCCACTCTAGGCTGTCACTCCTTGTGATCGGTACAGTTCTCTATAATAATCTCCAAAGGTTTCTACTATCTCCTCACCTCTTAGGGATAGTGCCCCATTCAAGGTTCTAATACTAGAGATGACAGACGGAGGGGAATTTGTTTTTACCAGCTGAGCCAGCATTCTGCCCACCCCCTCCCCTTCCCCAAAGTAGCACTGTTTCTGAAATGTTCGTTTACTTTCTTCTTTTTTTTTTTTATTGCTATCTTATACCCTTGTTGTTTATTTAACCACATTTTTTGTTTTTCTGGGGTTGGATCTTTTACATAATTATTTTCGGCCTCTATCAGTTCCTTCCTAATACTCTCCTCCCACATCCTGGATTTTCGCTTAATTCTTGTTACCTGCTGAATCAGGATGCCCCTAAGGAAAGCCTTTAAGGCATCCCATGTTACACTAGTTGGGGCGGAACCTGTATTGAATCTTATGAACTCTTGTAATTTTGACATAACCTCCTTTACATCCTTTATTAGTTCAAACCAAAATGGGCTAATTTTCCATCCCTCTTGAGTTCTCTTCTCCTCCGTGTTTATTGCCACCATTAGCAATGAGTGGTCTGAGATCCCTCTGGGCATATATACTATATCCCTTATATTTTGTGCCATTTCTACATTTCCTAGGACCAGATCTATTCTAGAGAGGGTAGCGTAGGATCCTGAAAAGCAGGAATATTGTTTAACTTTCAGATTTCTCTCTCGCCACAGATCCATTAACCCTATTTCCTTCAAACAACAACACAACCTAGTTTCACCCATATTCCTGGGTCGCACCCTGGGGGGGAGCCTGTCGATCTCTTCATCAAGGACTTCATTGAAGTCGCCCAACGCTATAACCGGGACGTCTTCTTTGTCCCCAATGAATTCCATTAATTTATACACAACCTCCATTTTAAACGGTGGGAGTATGTATATATTTGCCAAGATACAACATCTACCCTCCAATACACCGTACAAAAAAACATATGGGCCCAATTCGCCAATACTGACCTGTCTGCAGGAGAAACTCACCCCATTTTTTATTATCATGCTCACTCCTCTTGAGTAAGAGGTATGTACTGAATGATACTGCTGTTGATATTTCCTATTTTTTAATTGTGATATAGACATCTTTGTTAAATGAGTCTCCTGCAGGCAGGCCGGTCCAACATCAAATCTCTCCAACATAGCAAAAACTGTCGCTTTTTTAATCGTACTACCCAGACCCCTCACATTCCAGGACCCAATATTAAGTGTTTTAACCTGTGCCATCTGTCATAGCGAGAAAAAAGAAAAAAAAAAGAAAAGGAGAACCAGCAAGGCAAAAGAGAAAAATAAAACAGCACAAGTACATGGAGCAAATATACATAATGCTTATAATATACAGACCCTACAGGTACCACCATATTCAAGAGTGCTCCCATACATATTTCACCTCCCTTTGGTTATTCCGTGCATTATTTACTTGTAAATTAACTTTAACCATTATGTATATTTCCTTATCAGAGTGCTTACTATTATTTATCTTATTCTCCTGTTCATTTATCGTGCAGTATTAAATTTTTACCTTTACGTGAAATTTTTTGTACAATTTTCCCTCCCCCTCACTTTCTAGATTCCCTCCCTTTCCCCCTGGCTTCTCTGCAGGGTCTCCTTATTAGCTTCCAACCATTGTAATGCCCCAGCTGTGGAATCGAAAATCTGAGTCCCACCCAGAGCCATCACACGGAGTCTTGCTGGATATAAAAGTGCATATGCTACTTTATATAGCTGCAGGGTGGATTTAATTACACGGAATTCCGCCCTACGTCTCTGCAGTTCAAGAGAATAGTCTGGGTAGAGTGAGATCTTCGTGCCTTTGTAGGAGATGTTCCCCATCTCCCTCGCCTTACGCATCAGTGTCACTCTGTCTTTGTAGTTAAAGAACTTCAGCAGCATGGGTCTAGGACGGCCTCCAGGGGGCGGGGCTCTAAAAGGAACCCGATGGGCCCGTTCTATCGCAAAAAAAGGTGAAAAACTTTCTTTTCCAAAGAGTTCTGTGAGCCAGGTTTCCAGGAATTTTATGGCATCAAGACCTTCACTTTTCTCAGGTAACCCCATCATCCTGATATTATCCCTTCGGGATCTGTTTTCTATTTCATCCATTTTAATAGCATAGCTATCCAGTTGCTTTCTCATGCTCTTAACCTCCGATTGTATTGGGTGTACATACTCTTCTAGTTGACTTATCCTTGTTTCCAACACCGTTGTTCTTTCAACTGCTTTTTGAATATCTTGTCGAACTAGTGACAGTTCCTCCTTCATTCCTGTTAACTGGGCAGCCAGTTCTCCCAAAGAAAATTTGCATACATTTACCGCTTGTAAAACATCCTTCAGTGTTGGGGCCTCCTCCACAGGTGGACTAATACTCACGGCAGATTCCAAATCACATTGGACATCCCCCTGGCTCTTATTGCTTTTACTCTTATGTCCAGATACTACCAAGGCTAACGTAGATGATTGACCTTGACTTTTTCTATCTGCGGGGGCCCCCTGGTGTATTTTTGTTTGCACCGTCTGTCCCCCCTTTGTTGGTGTTTGACCAGGGGGTATGGACATACCGCTCTAATTTTGCCGCAGCTACCGCTGCTGTCTGGTTACTTTTTTCTTTGGAAGAGCGAAGTTGTTGTGACCCCATACTCTCCTGTTGCACCTGTTCCTCTCCTCGTCGCCTCGACATATTAACTCAATATCGGATTATGTTGAAAGGGAGGGGGGGGGAAAAAAAACCCTTCCAGATTCCAGGAGGGAGAGAGGAGTAAATGGGGAAAAAAAATAAAAAAGAAACACGGAGTATCACATGCGATAGTTTCCCCTCCAGGAAAGGGAAAAAAAGTCCTTAATACTAAGGTTATCGGGGTTAATAGTGATTCAATGCTGATACATTTTTTTATTTTTTTTTTACAGGCTGCTGTGTGCTGGCATTTAATAGCAATATACGGCTGTAATTTTAAAATTTTCAACTGGATCATCCAGAAAAATCTTTGTGAGTCACTTATATAAAAAAAAGAAGCAAACCAATAAGGAAGTGCTGCTTAATAAAATATAAAGAGAATTTAAGTTCCAGATATCTGCAGCACTTGGCTTAATAGAATGTACACAGTTCAGTTCAGTATATGCTATGATCTTAATATCCTCTGCGTCAGACTGTTTAAAACAGAAAATAAGGCAAGGAAGAGCTGACCTGTATGTTGCGGTTTTATCCCGACCGTCTCCCATACATTCAATCCACGTTAGTCAGATCAGATTCGTTCGTTCCAACCAGATAGGAGGAAAACAGGAGGATGCCGGGCGCCAGAAACACCAGGTGCACACAGTAACTGTCAGCACCTCCCCAGGCTCCCCCCGGGAGATGACTTTTCCCAGCCCTCAGCTTCCCACACAGGCTGCCTTCCAGGAGTGCACCGCAACCGCCACTTTCCACACTGAGACCGGCGTCTCCGCTCCTACACCAGCCGGCTCAGATAGTTCCCGGAACACTTTCGGCACCTCCTCGGCGCCCTCCCGAGGCTCCACCAACAGACTCCTCTCCCGCCGCATTCTCCCCACCGCCTACTCAGCATCAATCAGCAGCTGCCTGCACATTCAACGTTGGAGAGACAGCGGGGAGGCGGCTTGCTCACATTTCCTCACTCACATGCCGCACACCACTCGCATCCGGCCACTCCCCCCAGCCATGATTGTGCATCTCTGCTTCTTTATAATTAATTTATGCTGCTTGCATGGACACTTATAATTTCTTTACTTTGTGAATTTGCACATACTTGCAGAATTTGCACATTGTTTTGCAGTGTTTACACGTTTATTATTAGCACTTTTTTCACTTTATCACAACGTGACACTATATATGTATCAGTGCACATGAACTTTGCTGAAGTTTTACATGATTTGAGATTTATTGCATAGATCATTTATTCATATAATTTTTTGGGGGTTTTTGCACTTGTTGATATTTAGAGGTAGTGAATGGTTTACTACCTATACCCCTGCATTATTAATTTTGAATTAGCCTCTGATTTGACACATCATTTTCTCCCCCCCCCCTCTCCTTCCATATTCTTTTTCTCGCTCACACTATCTTTAGTTCTTTTTGCGCAGCACTATTCTATACATTAGATCTCAAAGTATATCTCAACCTGGTTGAGAAACCCTCTGCATTGGACTGGATCGCCACCAAATTGCTGGGAAAGCAGAGCCGAATTAGACGTACCTCTTATAGAAGAAATACTCAAGGCAGGTGTCTACACAGAGACTGGCGCAGCAGTAGGGACGGCCTGCAAATCAGGTTGAACTGGAGCAGGAACAGTGGGAGATTCCGGGTGAGCTGTGTGACTCAGGAGCATTTGTAATGCCATGGCAAACTGATCCATGCAGTAATTTTGCTCATCCAGTCTGGAAAAAATATTACCAACAAGTTGATTGACTGTATCTTCTAAATACATTGCCTTTCGCCTACTGTTAGAAACCATGAAATTAGACTGAGACAGAAGTACAGTTAAATCATACTTGTTACAAAAGGGATTTGCAATTCTAAGTTGAACAAAGGAGCAAGCGCATGCGCGGGATCTCGGATGCAGACGTGCTCTGAGAGAGCTCCGCACGATCCGGCCCAATACAGCGATATTAAGCACAGCCAGCGGGACAGTGGCAACGGAAACGGCAGGGGGAACTACCGGAGACGGTAATGAACTGGCGGGCTCAGGGTCAGCCGAAGAGGGGTCAGCGCAAAGCCTCAAAATCTTTCGGAGGGATCGGGCTCTCCCCTGAACACAGGCCGCAATCCAAGATGGCGCCGGGACGCCGAGATACACGAGGCCCTGCCTCCGGAGCAGCAGCTTTCCTGCGGGAGGGAGACAGCAGAACCCCCCTGGAACTCCCCAGAGATCCATTCTCCTCACAATCTTCAGGGGACATGGAGGATGACCAACAGGGTGAGTCCCGTGCACGTCCCTCTTCCCCTGCCATAGACGAGGATGCACAGGAACTGGTGGGCTCCCCCGGGTCCTCTATGGACAAAAATATGGCTGAAATGGCGGAGGCCATGTCCAGTCAGCTTAGCTCTGCCACCGTAGTACCACAGCAAGCATTTTACTCGGGGGATGCAGTATTATTAGCCCGGTTCTCCACAATGCTACAGCAGGAGCTTTCTAAGGCCTGTACTTTGATTACAACAGATCTTAAACGGGACATCCATAGTATTGGCGAGAGATTTGACATGGTAGAAGCTAAGGTTGAAGGCACTGTCAAAAGGGTTAACCAGAACACCCACATGCTTGCAGGTATAATGTGCGCATTCGCGGCCTACCCGAACGAAGGAATTGATCCCAGACATCGCCCCACATCACATGGAAATTGACCACATCCATAGGGCCCTCACTGCCCCTAGATCTGATGGCCTACCTCGTGATGTAATTGTTAAACCGCACTATTATCAGGCAAAGGAAAAATTTATGCTGGCTGCTCGCAATCGGCAGGACTTGACACTTTGTGGGTCATCAATTCAACTGTTTACTGACCTTGCTCCTTCTACTGTGCAAAAGCGCAGGAATCTAAAACCCCTGCTACAACACCTCATCAACAAGCAAATCAGCTACAGATGGGCCTTTCCCTTCAGACTATCTTTTACCTATAATGGCAAATCCTATTCATTTTCCACGTTGCCGGAAGGCGAAGATCTCCTACTTAGCCTGGGTATTATCACGAGGGACTCACCGGCCTCCTCCCCTTCGAATCAAGCCCACCGCTCTCTCTCCCTGCTTTGGATGGAGCGAAAGCGGAACCCAGCCAGGGATACCCCCCGGAAGACCTGAAAGCGTGCTCTAGTGTCTTCCATGCAATCCTAGACGTACTACACGAAGAAGAAGCGATACTACCACTTTGCTCTGATGGACGAACCTGAGTCCGCCTTTGACTGCGCTATTGTGTAGTCGCCCTGTTAGCACAACCATAATGCAGTTTCCTATTTTTCAGAATAATTTTTTCTCGAAGCAGTTCCCTTGTAGCTGACTTGAAGTTACTGTGTTATTTTATTTTTATACATATTTTTATAGCATTCTCTCTGTTTACTGCTTGAACCTCATTTTTATTATCATGATGGTGCAGAGTCGGTCCTGGTGCGGGGCCCATTAGGGCCCCCCTGGCGGGCAGACGCCGGTGCCGGGGGTGCCATTCGGTGCCGGCCCGCCCTGGGGCCGTGGCCCTCGGGGAAGGACAGGCTCGCACGGACAGTGTAAAACATTAGGTTGATAGTATGCGGGACCCGGACCTGCCCTGTGGCCTGCTTTAGAGCTAGGGCCATTTGGGCTGGATCGGAAATCCATGCTGCTCTTTTGCAAGACTGCCTTCCCTCCGAGGAGAGGGGTACCCTTGCTAATTCCGGATAGGTTACCAAATCCGTCAGGGATTTCCCATATTGTTATGCGATTCGCACAAGTTAATCGGTATATGTTTGCAGGCCAATGGCCCTTGTATTTTATGTTAACGAATCTTTTGTTTATTTTCTTCCTCTTTTCTCTTTCTACCCCGTCTTCCCCGAGCTGTGGTCCTGTCCCTCACCCATGCATGTTGGTCCTGGAGGTCAAGGCAATGGGAGTCCTATCTTTTGGTGGCTCTTTCTGCCCCCACAGTGTCACAAGGTAAGAGTGCTCTGCCCTACCACGATGGCTAGGTCATACTCATCCAACTTTTCGGTGATCACCCATAATGTACACGGCTTCAATTTCCCAGCTAAAAGAACCAAAGCCTTCCAATTCTATAACAAACAGAAAGCGGATATATTGCTATTACAAGAAACACATTTTTCTAAGACGTCAGCCCCAGGTTATCTTAATGTTAAATACCCGCAGTTTTACTTAGCTAACGGACCCGATAAAAAAGAGGGGGTAGCTATTGCTTTTTCTAGACGGACCCCATTTACGCCCATCACAATAATTAAGGACAAGGGGGGCATATATATCATGGCAGTAGGACGTATTCACGACCAAATCGTTTCTTTTGTGTCTTATTATGCCCCAAACACAGGTCAGGTAGACTTTTTTTTGTAAGATGTTGAGGATACTGATGTCCAAGGTCCAGGGACAGGTGATCATGGGAAGGGATAGCAACATACTGCTTGACAGAATTATGGATAAATCCAACCCTGACAGACCTACTCTCAAAAGACCGCCGACTGGGAGCAATAGAGTAGCTAGACTGTTACACCTATATGATTTCATTGACGCGTGGCGATAAAGTAATCCCTCTGCTAGGGACTAAACACATTTTTCACAGGCGCACTGCACTTATTCCAGAATAGATCATCTATTGGTCCGCACACTTCTACTCCCGTATCTGACGTCGGTGAAAATACTGTCTGCCCCCTGGTCGGATCATTCTCCAATTAAACTGTCTTTGACAGGGTTGTGGTCTAAAGCTTCCCCGTCCCCGTGGCGACTAAATGCCAGCCTGTTAAACGACCCCATTTTGCACACTGAAATAGAAAAAGAACTACTGATGTACTTTAATGTTAATAAATCCTCGGATACGTCACCCACGATCAATTGGGCAGCCCATAAGGCCTTGATTAGGGGCATACTGATACAAATAGGCGCTAGGCATAAGCGGGCCCGCGAACATACGATTCGGCAACTAGAAGCCAATTTGGACCAGCTAATGCAGGAACAACATGCTCGCCCGCACTGCGACATAAGACATAAGATTGATGACGCTAGACTGGAGTTAAACTTGGCTTTGATGACTCAGGCAGAAAAACTTATTAGCTGGTCTAAACATAGGTATTACACAATGGGTGACAAACCGAACACCATGTTAGCCAGGAAACTAGTTCCCCGACCCCACACGCCCACATTACCTAAACTGAGTCTCTCTACGGGTCGCTCCACTCAAAACCCCGAACTTATTCTGAAGGAATTTCACAATTTCTACTCCAAACTATATGGCTCACAGACCAAGTATGATCCTAGTCAGGCTGATACGTTTTTCCGCGACGCCTCACTACCCAAGTTGACGCGTGCCCATGCAGACCTGATGGATGCTGAATTCACAGACCTAGAGGTTAAAATGGCGATTAAATCTTTACACCCCTCAAAGGCTCCTGGACCAGATGGTTTTACGGGCCATTATTATAGGAAATACCAGGATATATTGATTCCTCACCTATGTTCTTATTTCAACAAGCTTCGGAGGGGAAGCAAGATACCCTTACATGAAAATGTAGCATATCTCAGTGTCATCCCGAAACCCGACAAGGATCATGGGGACTGTGCGAACTATCGCCCGATTTCCTTGATCAACACGGACTTAAAAATTCTAACCAAAGTTTTGGCGTTTAGACTTAACACCTTCCTCCCGAGCTATATCCATCCTGACCAGGCCGGCTTTGTCCCGAACAGACAGTCATCAGACCAAACCCGTAGATTAATCAATCTCATATCAGCAGTGCAATTGGACTGGGACGGTGGGAGCACTAGACAGGGTATGTTGCTTTTGTTGGATATTTAGAAAGCGTTTGACTCCCTTTCTTGGGAATACTTATTTGATGTACTACACAGATATGGCTTTGGAGAACGCTTTTTAACTCTTCTCAGAACGCTTTATGACACTCCGTCAGCATCATTGATGCTTGGGGGATACTCCTCTCGGCCTCTTCCGATTAGAAGGGGCACGAGACAGGGCTGCCCACTGTCCCCGCTCCTGTTTGTCCTTGCGATAGAGCCATTGGCTATCAGGATCAGGGAGTGCCAGGATGTTCAGGGGATTACTTGTGGGGATAGAGAACATAAATGCTTACTCTTTGCTGACGACCTACTGCTAACACTGACATCACCAGTTACTTCCCTCCCCAGTTTTCATGCGATCTTGCAACCCTTCTCTGAAATTTCGGGGCTAAAAATTAACCAGACTAAATCTAGAGCGCTCAATCTTTCATTGTCGGACGCCACGCAGAAGGCTCTTGAACGCTCATATAGATTTAAATGGGAGTCAGAGGCACTGCCGTATCTTGGTATCTATTTGACCCCGGCGATTCAGATGTTGTATAGGAAAAACTATCCCCCACTTTATAAAAAACGAACTGAGGATCTAGCGAAATGGCAGGTTCATCCCAAAATCATGGTTCGGCAGACTACACTCCATTAAAATGAACGTGTTACCTAGAATATTATATTTGTTTCGCACTCTACCGATGGCTTTGCTACGAAGGGATCTTCAGTTACTACAAAATGGAATTCTCCGGTTTATTTGGGGAAATAAGAGGCCCAGGGTGAACAGAAGCATGATGTACACTCTAAAAAAAACATGGGGGGCTGGGCCTGCCTGATCTGCAGAAATACTTTCATGCGGCTCAGCTGGCCCACCTCTCCAGATACCATTCTCACCAACCGCATGCTATATGGATGGAAATTGAATCTTATTCCTGCCATCCTTCACAGATTTCACAGATAATGTGGCTTCCAATGAAGGATAGACCACTGATATTGTGTCTCACTCTATCCCTGGCTCTGGCTATATGGGACAGACTGTCGAAAATACACAAATTTAAGTCGCCCCACAATCCACTAGCGCCTTTATTGAACAATAAGGTGTTTACCCCAGGCCTCTCTCCTCAACAATTTAGTTGGTGGACAAATAAAGGGCTACTGCGCATTGCTGATTTATGCAAACATATGGGTATGCTCTCTGAACGTGCTCTGATAGATAAATTTTCTATGCCGTCCTCAGAGAAGTTTCAATACGCCCAACTGCACCATTATGTGCAGGTTGTGGCCCGCAGGGGGGACTTGGTGTCCCTGACTCACATGGAACAGCTGAGTAGACAATACGATAAAATTAGAGGCCATTTATCAGCTATATATACACAATACTAAGAGGTACCGCGAGGAAACTGAGTTATATGATCCAATGGGAGCAGGACCTTCAGGAAACTTTTGATTTAGATGATTTGTATATACTCTCTGAGACGGCATATTGCTCACTCACCAACACCTCGGTGATAGAGGCAAACTATAAGGTTTTGTTAAGGTGGTACATGGTCCCAACCAGATTGGCCGCTTTTCTACCAGGGGCAACGTCCCAATGTTTTAGGGGCTGCGGCCAGGTCGGGACTACTTACCATATTTGGTGGTCATGCCCGAAGGTTAGAAGGTTTTGGATTAGAGTGTATAACTTTGTCTATACAATCACGGGCTTGAACCTGAAAAAGTCACCTAAGCTGGCCCTCTTGGGAGGCAAGGCGGTAGAGGCCTCCAAGTATCAGCAGAGGCTCCTCACCTTTCTATTTATTTCTGCTAAGATTACCATAGCACGAAACTGGAGGTCTGCTGCCTTGCCGATAGCACAGCTCAAACATAGAATGTCATGGTTAATGATTAATGAGCGGTTATCAGCACTGTCTCAAGACAGGATGGGAATGTTTCACAGAATATGGGACCCATGGATTGCCTACCTAACTAACAACCCCAGGACACACATTGCTTAATTGTATTATAGCAGTAAGGACTCGGGGATACAGGACCATAGCTCTCCCCCAATTCTCTTCTTTCCCCACTCTCTCCTGTTCTTTACTCCTCTCTACCCCCTCTACTATCGGGACTTTCCCCTCTTTTCTTCTGCTCTTTGTTTTCTCCTCATCTCTCATTGAGCGGTGTAAGTTGCATGATCATATATATATATATATATATATATATAAAAAAGAGATAATAATCATCGGCAGGTTGGGTCCTGTGTGATCCAGAGTATTTGGTTCTTGCCCGGGGGAGGCCCCAGGACCACTCTTGATGTGGGGGGGGGGGGTGGGACCTTCCCGGGGTACGGCGGGGTTGTTGGCATGACTCACCACTGTCTTTCTCTAGGTTGGAATTATGTTTCATAAATGGGAACCGGACGGGTGCCCACTGCCGACCCCGTTGGGTTGCTGTGGTGGTCACGAGGTGGTGTTGTAGAAATTGAAAGGCTACCGAAAGAGAGTTCTAAGAAATGACCAGTGAATTACTCAATTGTGCACTGTACTAGATGTAATACTTAACCGCATTGATGAGAATTTTAATTGTTCTGTATTGTAAACCTTCAATAAAAATATTGAAACATAAATCATACTTGTTTAATAATAAAAGTAAATAGAACAAACGTAGTCAAAACATAGTCAGGAATCGTAATGGATAGTCAGAAAAGCCAAACGTCAGGGAGCTGGAGATGATTGTAGTAAAACAGCAAGCAGGATCTGGAGCCAAAAAGGATGTCAGCCAAGCAAGTTTTTTAACAGGAGTGCAGGAGAGAGTCTCTGTGATGTTGACTAAGGTGAAGGCAGAGATCCTCTTGGCTGGATGGCTTAAGTAGGCAGGACTGATGATCAGGAAATCAGCAACAGCTGGGTACCTGTTCAGAGATAGGAGCTGGCAATTAGCTGATAGCTGAACGGCCAGCTCAGAGAAGGAAGGGCTGAGCCCAGCCCTGACTGGGGAAAACCACCACCGACACCCGAAGACACTGCCTCCTACCCTTCTCTGTGGACCCTTATTACAGGGATCAGAAGGGCTTTGGATATAATGAGATCCTTGATCACAGCACACCACGGTCAATCAAACCAGGCAGGATGAACACAGATGATCAGGTTTCCACTGGCCCAACTTTAACAGCATTAGTTTCACACCAATGTACATCCCATGAAACATAAATAAACCTCATGGTGCAGTAATCCTTGGAACAATTTATTAATGCAAAACTAATGAAAATACACTCACATGATGATGATAAAAGGGTGCTTGTTTGCTAGCTAGATTTCCAGCACTGTCAAGTCCTGGGTGTGAAGTCGGATTGCCGAGAGGGTGCCCCTTGTGGCTAAGTGCAGCCTACCCCTGGGAGTGAGACAGGGAGTACGGTGCCCAAAGGTGCATGGATTGCCAAGTGCTGCTGCTGGGTAGCTGGGTAGCAGAGGGCAGCTGGGGTGCACTGGATAAACTGATTGGGCAACCATGCAAGGAGAGATCCCAGGTTATGGAGCAGTAGAATAAACCAGGAACAGAATAGCCAGGCCAGGGGTCATACACAGCAGGTTCAGTCCGAGATGAGGTACAGCAGGATAAACCAGGAAAGGAGTCGGTAGCCAGGTCAGGGGTCAAACACTGTGCGACCAACCAAGGTACAGGTGTGGAAACTGGAGAATAACCAGGTCCAAGCCCGGTGTCGATGCAGGCTTAGAGCAGGAGAAGTCAGGCAAGCCGAGTAGTAAACAGGAATCAGTTGCAGATAGTTACAGGAGACATGGGAAGCTGACGATAGTCCAGCAACCTGCATGCATCTGTAGCAGGTTTAAATAGGCCAGAGGGCACCAACAATTGCCACGGTGTGCGCACGCACCATTGCATACCTGTTTGCGCCCATCATTGCACACCATGCGCACGGGTATTCGCCCAGCACGACCATGATGGATACAGGCAGGATTGCCCATCCTATGGCCATTTCCCTGACAGTGCCTCCCCCAAGAGGCAACCTCCAAATGCCTAATCTGGCCCATCTTTGGGGTATTGGGCTTGAAACCTCTGCAACAGTCTATAGGGGAGTGGATATTTTCTGCTGTTTCCAAAGAATTTTCTTCTACTCAGTACCCTTTCCATTTGATAAGGAATTTAATTTTCCTAACGCAGTCCAGAATGGCTTCTACCTCGTACTCTGTTTCATCTCCCACTGAGACTGGATGCGATGGAGCTTCTTCTCTTCCTGGAAAAGGAAAGGAATAGAAACAACAGATTTTAGTAAAGAAACATGGAACACTGGATGGATCTTATAGGAGCCTGGTAGTGTCAGTTCACATGCTACTGGGTTAATTTCCCTTTTAATTATGAATGGACCGATAAACCTTTGTCCCAGCTTTCAGGAGGGTCAAGGAAGCCTAAGATTAGTTGAAGAGAGCCATACTTTGTCTCCAGCCTTAAAGACAGGGTTTCTCCTCCTCTTGTCGTACTGTTTCTTGTTATTCTCTTGGGCCCTTTGCATGGTTACCTGGAGGGTTTGGTAGTTAGCCTGGATGAAATTTATCCTGTCCTGAACTGCTGGCACTGAAGCCTCTGGTAGTATGACATTGGGCAAGATTGAGGGATGGAACCCGTAATTGGCCCAGAAAGGTGACTAAATAGTGCTTGTATGGACTGCATTATTGTATGCAAACTACGTACATGGGAGTAAAGAGATCCAATGGTCCTTGGAAAAAGAGCAGAAGCAGCATAAGTATTGTTCTAAGATTCTATGGTTTGGTTAGTTCTTACGGTTTGACCGTTGCTTTGGGGATGATAGGCTGAGGATAGACATACTTTAATTGAAAGCATTCTGCAGAGCTCCCTCCAGAACCTAGAGGTAAATTGTACACTTCTATCAGACACAATGTTGATAGGTAAGCTGTCTAGTCTGACTATTTCTTTTATGAAGGTCTTCGCCGTGTCTGCAGCAGATGGTGTACCCATCATGGGCAAGAAGTGTGCCATTTGGTACAAACGTTCCACGACTACCAGGATGGTTGTAAACTCTTCTGAGGGAAGTCCATAGATATTTCCTTTCATGGTTGTTGTGGCACTGGCAGTGGACGTAACAAACCCCAAGAATTGATGTTGGACCCCTTATTCCGCTGACAGGTAGTTCAGGAGCTAACATATTCCCTGCAGTCGGATTTCAGAGTAGGCCACCAACAAGATCGTTGAACAAGCTCCATAGTCTTTCGCACCCCAAAGTGGCCAGCAAGTTGGTAATCATGCAACGTCTTTAGGATCTGGATTCTGGCTTCCTGCGGGACAAAGATTTTATCCTGATACTAATGGAACCCTTCCTGGTTTCTTAGGAAAGATGCCTCTGGTTCCAAGCATTGGGAGTAAGCCTGTTTAAGTGCTTCCCGACCGCCAGCCGTCAACTGACGGCCAGGCGGCGCACCTATTGTGGCGGGAGGCCGTCATATGACGGCCTCCCATTTAAACAGGGAATGTGCGCGATCATGCTCGCGCATCCCTGTTTCTTCTGTGGCGTCGTGTCACGGAGACACAGCTCGCCACCGAAGGGGGTGAACAGCCATTGGTTATGGCTGTTTACCACATGATCGGCCGTGATGAAGTCACGGCCGATCACAGATGGTCACACTCCCACTGTGCACGGCGCATGCGCGCGATCGCACGCGCACTTCGGTGGCGGTGTGTTCCCTGGGAACACTGCTCGTCACCGACGGTGGTAAACAGCCATTGGCCGGCTGTTTACCCATGTGATCGGCTGTGATCCTTTCACAGCCGATCAGTAAAATGTAAACAAACCACGCTAACGAGATATTACCGGTTTCTCCTCCTCACACACCGATCGTGTGTGAGGAGGAGATTGCGGTAATCTCGTTACCGCCTACAGTGTACACCAATCACATTGATTCCCCCCCAATAAAGAGGACATGTCACCACCCCTCATAGTACCTGTCACTCACAGTCCATCAGAGAACCTGTCACAGTCCGTCAGAGTACTTGAGTACCTGTCACAGCCCATCAGAGTACCCGAGTACCTGTCACAGCCCATCAGAGTACCCGAGTACCTGTCACAGCCCATCAGAGTACCCGAGTACCTGTCACAGCCCATCAGAGTACCCGAGTACCTGTCACAGCCCATCAGAGTACCCGAGTACCTGTCACAGCCCATCAGAGTACCCGAGTACCTGTCACAGCCCATCAGAGTACCCGAGTACCTGTCACAGCCCATCAGAGTACCCGAGTACCTGTCACAGTCCATCAGAGTACCCGAGTACCTGTCACAGTCCATCAGAGTACCCGAGTACCTGTCACAGTCCATCAGAGTACCCGAGTACCTGTCACAGCCCATCAGAGTACCCGAGTACCTGTCACAGCCAATCAGAGTACTCGAGTACCTGTCACGGCACATCAGAGTACCCGAGTACCTGTCACGGCCCATCAGAGTACCCGAGTACCTGTCACGGCCCATCAGAGTACCCGAGTGTCAGAAGTCTGGAGGGAGGCCGAGATGCTGAGAGGGCTCCCCTTGCGGCCGAGTGCAGCACAACCCTGAAGATGACACAGGGATGCAGTGCCCACAGTAGCACAGGTTGCCTGGTAGCAGCGGCAGATGACAGGAGCTGAGTTGAACAGGACTCTGGGGGCAACGGTGCTTGGAAAGTCCAAGAGAAGGATGAACGAAAGTCCAATAGCAGGATCAAGGCCAGGCCGGGGGTCAAACACAGAAGATCAGTCCTGAGGTCAGAGCTACGGGTCCTGAGCTGAAGACCGGAGTATAGGAGAGAACTCAGGACATCAAACTTAAGAAATTCCCGATGACCCGAATCAGTGGTCGTTAGGATGGGTATTGTTTCCCTGGTGACATGGCCAGAGCTAGGTAAGGAGCCATTGGCCAGACGGACAGTCAATCTTTGTTTCTTGAGATTGAGTGGAAGAGCAAGACTCTTAGCTAGGGCCAAATCCAGAAAACAACTACAGGCCCCGGAGTCAAGTATTGCCTGTAGATGAACTCCTGTGCCCGCCACCATCAACGTGACAAGAAGGGTGATATGGGCTGAAGCCGGCTTCGTTACTTGAAGGTACGAAGGATTGGTTTACTTGGTCTTGTGGGGCAGTTGTTTATGAAATGTCCTGATTCCCCACAATAGAAACAAAGGTGCGCCTGTCGGCGACAAAGTATCTCTTCAGAGGTCAAGGTGGGACGGAACATGCCATTCTAAATATAAGTTGCCACCGGGCAGACCGAAGGTGGAGCCTGGATAGGACAGGGAACCTGAGCACGTTCAGACTGGCGTTCCCGTAGACGCCTGTCAAGCTGGATAGTGAGTTGGATAAGATCCTCAAGTGTTGGGGGGACCTCTAATCTGGCTAGCTCATCCTTGAGGACTTCAGACAACCCCACCCGATATTGATATTTTAATGCCGCTTCATTCCAACCGGAATCTGTAGACCATGTGCGGAATTGCACTGTATAGTCCTCTGCAGGCCGCTCACCCTGGCGAAGGGAGTACAAAGTTGCTTCAGCTGTTGCTGTCCGTAAGGGGTCATCATATAGGCGTGCCATAGCTTTGAAGAACTGGTCCAAAGTGTTAATGAGGGGGCTGCATTGCTCCAATAGGCCATGGGCCCACGACTGAGGATCGTCCCTTAATAGTGAAATGGTAAAACCCACTTTGGTCTCTTCAGAAGCAAAAGTCTGAGGTTGCAGGGAAAAGTATAAATAACACGAGTTTTTGAAGGATCTAAATTTTCTTCGATCCCCATGAACGCGCTCTGGGGCTGGAACTCGTGGTTCTGGAGAGGTCATAATTACAGTAGCAGAAGCTTGGCCGGAGGAGATGGGCGACTCTGGTGGGTGCTGCAGATGTTCCTTCAGCCAGAGATACCCATCTTGGAGTTCCTGAATAGCTGGGGTAAGGGCCATGACTTCTTGAAGAATGGCCTCCATTGGGGAGTCACCTCTGTCGGCCTCTGACATGGCTGGATTATACTGTCAGAAGTCTGGAGGGAGCCCGAGATGCTGAGAGGGTTCCCCTTGTGGCCGAGTGCAGCACAACCCTGAAGATGACACAGGGATGCAGTGCCCACAGTAGCACAGGTTGCCTGGTAGCAGCGGCAGATGACAGGAGCTGAGTTGAACAGAACTCTGGGGGCAACCGGGCTTGGAAAGTCCAAGAGAAGGATAAATGAAAGTCCAATAGCAGGGTCAAGGCCAGGCCGGGGGTCAAACACAGAAGATCAGTCCTGAGGTCAGAGCTACGGGTCCTGAGCTGAAGACCGGAGTTTAGGAGTCCAAGCCAAGCCGGGATTGGATGCAGGGAGCAGACAAGGGACGTCGGGTACAAGCCAGTGGTAAGAGCCAGGAGAACAACGGGAGCAGGTCAAACAAGCTGGGTCGGTACACAGGAGATCAGACAGCAGGAATCACGGACACAGGTACACAGGAGAAGCTGATGATAATCCAGCGATGCAGCACTGTCAGGTGAACGTTTAAATAGGTAAGGCGCCTGGGTCACGTCGTGTGCACGCCAATGAGTTCGTACGCCTACGACGTGTAACGCTATGCGTTCGTACCACCATTGCGTACGTGCGCTCGAGCAGACGTAACATCGGGCGTTCGTTTTGGAATCACATTGCGCCTCCGAGTGCGCTGATGCGCGTTAACACGACCGTATCTTACGAGGTTGCGCATATGGATGCGCCTATTTCCCTGACACCGAGTACCTGTCACGGTCCATCAGAGTACCCGAGTACCTGTCACGGTTCATCCGAGTACCCGAGTACCTTTCACAGCCCATCTGAGTACCTGAGTACCTGTTCCAGGCCATCTGAGTGCCCGAGTACCTGTCCCAGTCCATCTGAGTACCCGAGTACCTGTCCCAGTCCATCTGAGTACCCGAGTACCTGTCACAGTTCATCCGAGTACCTGTCACAGTTCATCTGAGTACCTGTCACAGTTCATCTGAGTACCTGTCACAGTTCATCTGAGTACCTGTCACAGTCCATATTTGTACCTGAGTACCTATCACCGCCCTTCAGAGTACCAAAATACCAGTCACCAGGCCATCAGAGAACCTGTCACCAGGCCATCAGAGTACTCAAGTACCTGTCACCAGGCCATCAGAGTACCCGAGTACCTGTCACTAGGCCACCAGAGTACCTGAGTACCTGTCACCAGGCCATCAGAGTACCAGAGTACCTATCTGCAGCCCATCAGAGCATGCCTCATAGAATATATGTTAGGGTGTTTGCATTCCAAAATGGGGTCATTTTGTGGGTAATTTTACTGTCCTAGTGCTCCAGGACCTTCAAAAGTGTGATAGGTAGGAATGAAATGAGATGTGTCATTTATGCTCCTAGAACGCCTGAACGTACTACTTCAATGTTCGGCCTCTCTATATGACCAGGCTGTGTAAAAGTCCTACATATGTGGTATCGCCATACTCAGGAGGAGTAGCAGAATGTGTTTTATCTTGAGAAATATCTTATAAATTGACAACTTTGTGTAAAAAAAAAAAAAAAAAATATTTAACTTTTTTCCACATATTCCAAAAACTTCTGGAAAAAAATGAACTGTTCAAAAGACTCATTATGCCTCACAGATTATACGTTGGGGTGTTTGCTTTCCAAAATGGGGTCATTTTATGGGAAATTCCATTGTCCTGGTACTCCAGGGCCTTCAAAACTGTAATAAGTGGTTGAGAAATGAGATGCAGAATTTTTGCACATAGAACGTCTGAAAGTACTACTTCAATGTTGGTGCTCTGTATGTGGCCAGGCTGTGTAAAAGTCTCACACATGTGGTATCGCCATAATCAGGAAGAGTAGCAGAATGTATTTTGGGGTGTAATTTGTTGTATGCATATGCTGTGTGTGAGAAATAACCTGATAATATGACAATTTTGTAAAAAAAAAAAAAATAATAATAAAAAAAATCTTAATTTTGCAAAGAATTGTGGGAAAAAATTACAACTTAAAAAAACTCACCATGCTACTTACTTAATACCTTGGAATGTCTACTTTCTAAAAAGGGATCATTTGGGGGGTATTTGTACTTTCCTGACTTGTTAGTGTCTCAAGAAATGAGATACACCTGATGTACTGAAGGCCTGATCAGATGTGATCAATTTTCAGTGATTGGCACCATAGTTTGTAGACTCTATAACTTTCACAAAGACCAAATAATATACACTAATGTGGGTTATTTTTACCAAAGATATGTAGCAGTATAAATTTTGGCCAAAATGTATGAAGAAAAATTACTAATTAGCAAAAATTTATGACCGATACAAAGAAAAAGGCATTTTTTTCACAAAATTTACAAACCCACTAGTGATTAAATACCATTAAAAGAAAGCTCTATTTGTGTGGAAAAAAGAACGCAAGTTTCATATGGGTACAGTGCTGCATGACTAATTGTCATTCAAACTGTGAGAGCGCTGAAAGCTGAAAATTGGGTGTAAGTGCACTGTACTGAGGTGGTTAAGTGAGGAGCTCAAATCGGAATGGATCATGAAGAAGTTTTGTGGTGACAGGATTGTGCTTGGGGATATTTCTTCGGGAGTATCAGGAAACATCCGGGACAAAGCATTAGCCCTCCCATTTTGGACCCAGGGTGGTAGGTAATGTGCAAATTAAACCTACCTAGCAAAGAACAGAGCCCACTGAGCCTGTCAGGGTCTTAAACGCTTAGCAGTGTGAAGGTACTCTAGATTCCTGTGATCCATGAATATCATAATGGATTGAGAGGCACTTTCAAGGAGATATCACCAATCCTCCAGAGCAGTTTTAATGGCCAAGAGTTCGTGATCACGCATATCATAATTAGTGATGGAAGAACTTCTGATGGGATGTTTCACAAGCGTAATCTGCGAACGTGCCCAAATGTTCGCGAACCACAGGTTCGTGGAGGACCCCATTCACTTTAATGGCAGGCAAACCTTAAAAACCTCCAGGTTATATTTTCAGCCACAAAATACTTACTAGCTGTGCAGACATAGTCCCACTACATGGACATTGACGTACCAGAAGTATTAAGTGAATCTGGGATCGACAACGACAAGCATTCTTTTTTTATCTGTGAAATTTTGTAAATTCAGGAGTGCATGAAGGCCATGGAGGAGAGGAAAGGTCAGTCCAGGCTATGAACGGGATGCAAGAAATGATCAGTGCCACAGTCAGGGCAGTGCATTCCTGTGTAAGTGTCCCAGTGTGCCAACCTGTGCTTGAGCCGCCACACCAGTACTGTGATAGAGAGCACTGACACCAGCACCGAGATAGAGAGCACTGACACCAGCACCGAGATAGAGAGCGCTGACACCAGCACCGAGATAGATAGCACTGACACCACGCCAGCACCGTGGTAGAGAGCACTGACACCAGCACCAAGATAGAGAGCACTGACACCAGCACCGTAAAGGAGAGCACTGACACCAGCACCGTGAAGGAGAGCACTGACACCAGCACCGTGAAGGAGAGCACAGACACCAGCACCGTGAAGGAGAGCACTGACACCAGCACCGTGATAGAGAGCACTGACACCAGCACCGTGATAGAGAGCACTGACACCAGCACCGTGATAGAGAGCACTGACACCAGCACCGTGATAGAGAGCACTGACACCAGCACCGTGATAGAGAGCACTGACACCAGCACCGTGATAGAGAGCACTGACACCAGCACAGGGATAGAGAGCACTGACACCAGCACAGTGATAGAGAGCACTGACACCAGCACAGTGATAGAGAGCACTGACACCAGCACAGTGATAGAGAGCACTGACACCAGCAGCGAGATGGAGAGCACTGACACCACACCAGCACCGTGATAGAGACACTGACTCCAGCACCGTGATAGAGAGCACTGACACCAGCACCGAGATAGAGAGCACTGACACCAGCACTGAGATAGAGAGCAATGACACCACACCAGCACCGTGATAGAGAGCACTGACACCAGCACCGTGATAGAGAGTACTGACACCAGCACCGTGATAGAGAGCACTGACACCAGCGCCGAGATAGAGAGCATTGACAGCAGCACCATGATAGAGAGCACTGACACCAGCACCGAGATAGAGAGCACTGACACCAGCACCGAGATAGAGAGCAATGACACCAGCACCGAAGTAGAGAGTACTGACCCCAGCACTGAGATAGAGAGCACTGACACCACACCAGCACTGTGATAGAGAGTACTCACAGCTGCACCGTGATAGAGAGCACTGACACCAGCACCGAGATAAAGAGCACTGACACCAGCATTGAGATACAGAGCACAGACACCACAACAGCACCATGATGGAGAGCACTGTAACCAGCACCGAGATAGAAAGCACTGACACCAGCACCATGATATAGATCACTGACACCAGCACCAAGATAGAGAGCACTGACACCAGCACCGAGATAGAGAGCACTGACACCAGCACTGAGATAGAGAGCACTGACACCAGCACCATAACAGAGCACTGACACCAGCACCGGTATAAAGAGCACTGACACCAGCACCGTGATAGAGAGCACTGAAACCAGCACCAAGATAGAGATCACTGACACCAGCACCGTGATAGAGAGCACTGACACCCACACCATGATAGAAAGCACTGACACCAGCACCAAGATAGAAAGCACTGACACCAGCACCAAGATAGAAAGCACTGACACCACACCAGCACCATGATAGAGAGCACTGACACCAGCACTGAGATAGAGAGCACTGACACCAGCACCATAACAGAGCACTGACACCAGCACCGGTATAAAGAGCACTGACACCAGCACCGTGATGGAGAGCACTGAAACCAGCACCAAGATAGAGATCACTGACACCAGCACCGTGATAGAGAGCTCTGACACCCGCACCAAGATAGAAAGCACTGACACCAGCACCAAGATAGAAAGCACTGACACCAGCACCAAGATAGAAAGCACTGACACCACACCAGCACCATGATAGAGAGCACTGACACCAGCACTGAGATAGATAGCACTGACACCAGCACCGTGATACAGAGCACTGACACCAGCATCGAGATAGAGAGCACTGACACCACACCAGCACCATGATAGAGAGCACTGACACCAGCACCGTGATAGAGAGAACTGACACAATCACCTTGATAGAGAGCACTGACACAAGCACCTTGATAGAGAGCACTGACACCAGCACCAAGATAGAGAGCACTGACATCAGCACCAAGATAGAGAGCACTGACACCAGCACCGAGATAGAGAGCACTGACACCAGCACTGAGATAGAGAGCACTGACACCAGCACCATAACAGAGCACTGACACCAGCACCGGTATAGAGAGCACTGACACCAGCACCGTGATAGAGAGCACTGAAACCAGCACCAAGATAGAGAGCACTGAAACCAGCACCAAGATAGAGAGCACTGACATCAGCACCAAGATAGAGAGCACTGACACCAGCACCGAGATAGAGAGCACTGACACCAGCACTGAGATAGAGAGCACTGACACCAGCACCATAACAGAGCACTGACACCAGCACCGGTATAGAGAGCACTGACACCAGCACCGTGATAGAGAGCACTGAAACCAGCACCAAGATAGAGAGCACTGAAACCAGCACCAAGATAGAGAGCACTGACACCAGCACCGTGATAGAGAGCACTGACACCACACCAGAACCGTGATAGAGAGCACTGACTCCAGCACCGTGATAGAGAGCACTGACACTAGCATTGATATAGAGAGCACTGTAACCAGCACCGAGATAGAAAGCACTGACACCAGCACCATGATATAGAGCACTGACACCAGCACCAAGATAGAGAGCACTGACACCAGCATCGAGATAGAGAGCACTGACACCGGCACCGAGATAGGGAGCACTGAAACCAGCACTGAGATAGAGAGCACTGACACCAGCACCGTGATAGAGAGCACTGACACCAGCACCGAGATAGAGAGCACTGACACCAGCACCGAGATAGAGAGCACTGACACCAGCACCGAGATAGAGAGCACTGACACCAGCACCATGATAGAGAACACTGACACCAGCACCGAGATAGAGAGCACTGACACCAGCAGTGAGATAGAGAGCACTGACACCAGCACTGAGATAGAGAGCACTCCCAGCTGCACCGTGATAGAGAGCACTGACACCAGCACCAAGATAGAGAGCACTGACACCAGCACCATGATAGAGAGCACTGACACCGGCACCGAGATAGAGAGCACTGACACCGGCACCATGATAGAGAGCACTGACACCGGCACCATGATAGAGAGCACTGACACCAGCACCATGATAGAGAACACTGACACCAGCACTGAGATAGAGAGCACTCCCAGCTGCACCGTGATAGAGAGCACTGACACCAGCCCCAAGATAAAGAGCACTGATACCAGCACTGAGATAGAGAGCACTGAAACCAGCACCATGATAGAGAGCACTGACACCAGCACCATGATAGAGAACACTGACACCAGCACCATGATAGAGAGCACTGACACCGGCACCATGATAGAGAGCACTGACACCGGCACCATGATAGAGAGCACTGACACCGGCACCATGATAGAGAGCACTGACACCAGCACCATGATAGAGAACACTGACACCAGCACCGAGATAGAGCACTGACACCAGCACTGAGATAGAGAGCACTGACACCAGCACTGAGATAGAGAGCACTCCCAGCTGCACCGTGATAGAGAGCACTGACACCAGCACCGAGATAAAGAGCACTGACACCAGCATTGAGATAGAGAGCACAGACACCACAACAGCACCGTGATGGAGAGCACTGTAACCAGCACCAAGATAGAGAGCACTGACACCAGCACTGAGATAGAGAGCACTGACACCAGCACTGAGATAGAGAGCACTGACACCAGCACCGTGATACAGAGCACTGTACACCACACCATCATCAAGATAGAGAGCACTGACACCAGCACCAAGATAGAGAGCACTGACACCATCACTGAGAAAAAGAGCACTGACACCAGCACCATGATAGAGAACACTGACACCAGCACCGAGATAGAGAGTACTGACACCAGCACCAAGATAGAAATCACTGACACAACACCAGAACTGTGATAGAGAGCACTGACACCAGCACCGTGATAGAGAGCACTGACACCAGCACCGAGATAGAGAGCACTGACACCACACCAGCACCGTGATAGAGAGCACTGACTTCAGCACCGTGATAAAGAGCACTGACACCAGCAACGAGATAGAGAGCACAGCCACCACAACAGCACCGTAATGGAGAGCACGGACACCAGCACCGAGATAGAAAGCACTGACACCAGCACCGTGATAGAGAGCACTGACACCAGCACCAAGATAGAGAGCACTGACACCAGCACTGAGATAGAGAGCACTGACACCAGCACAGTGATAGAGAGCACTGACACCAGCACCGTGATAGAGAGCACTGACACCAGCACCGTGATAGAGAGCACTGACACCAGCAATAAGATAGAGAGCACTGACACCAGCACTGAGATAGAGAGCACTGACACCAGCCCCGTGATAGAGAGCACTGACACCAGCACCGAGATAGAGAGCACTGACACCAGCATTGAGATAGAGATAGAGAGCACTAACACCACAACAGGACCGTGATAGAGAGAACTGACTCCAGCGCCGAGATAGAGAGCACTGAAACCAGCACCAAGATAGAGAGCACTGACACCAGCACTGAGATAGAGAGCACTCACAGCTGCACCATGATAGAGAGCACTGACACCAGCACCGAGATAAAGAGCACTGACACCAGCATTGAGATAGGGAGCACTGACACCACACCAGCACAGTGATAGAGAGCACTGACTTCAGCACTGTGATAGAGAGCACTGACACCAGCACCGAGACAGAGAGTACTGACACCAGCACCGAGATAGAGAGCACAGACACCACAACAACACCGTGATGGAGAGCACTGACACCAGCACCAAGAGAGAAAGCACTGACACCACCACCATGATAGAGAGCACTGACACCAGCACCGTGATAGAGAGCACTGACACCAGCACCGTGATAGAGAGCACTGACACCAGCACCGTGATAGAGAGCACTGACACCAGCACCGTGATAGAGAGCACTGACACCAGCACCAACATAGAGAGCACTGACACCAGCACCGAGATAGAGAGCACTGACACCAGCACTGAGATAGAGAGCACTGACACCAGCACCATGATAGAGAACACTGACACCAGCACCATGATAGAGAACACTGACACCAGCACCGAGAGAGAGAGCACTGACACCACACCAGCACCATGATAGAGAGCACTGACACCAGCACTGAGATAGAGAGCACTGACACCAGCACGGTGATACAGAGCACTGACACCAGCATCGAGATAGAGAGCACTGACACCACACCAGCACCATGATAGAGAGCACTGACACAAGCACCTTGATAGAGAGCAGTGACACAAGCACTGTGATAGAGAGCACTGACATCAGCACCAAGATAGAAAGCACTGACACCAGCACTGAGATAGAGAGCACTGACACCAGCACCATGATAGAGAACACTGACACCAGGACCGAGATAGGGAGCACTGACACCAGCACCGAGATAGAGAGCACTGACACAAGCACTGTGATAGAGGGCACTGACACCACGCCAGCACCGTGATAGAGAGCACTGACACCAGCACCAAGATAAAGAGTACTGACACCAGCACTGAGATAGAGAACACTGACACCGGAACCGAGATATAGAGCACTGACACCAGCACAGAGATAGAGAGCACTGACACAACACCAGCACTGTGATAGAGAGCACTGACACCAGCACCGAGATAGAGAGCACTGACACCAGCATTGAGATAGAGAGCACTAACACCACAACAGCACCGTGATAGAGAGAACTGACTCCAGCACCGTGATAGAGAGCACTGACAGCAGCACCAAGATAGAGAGCACTGACACCAGCACTGAGATAGAGAGCACTGACACCAGCACCGAGATAGAATGTACTGGCACCAGCACCAGGATAGAGAACACTCACACCAGCACCGTGATAGAGAGCACTGACACCAGCACCAAGATAGAGAGCACTGACACCAGCACCAGCACCGTGATAGAGAGCACTGACACCAGCACTGGTATAGAGAGCACTGACACAGGCAACAAGATAGGGAGCACTGACAGCAGCACTGAGATAGAGAGAACTGACACCAGAACCATGATAGAGAGCATTGACACCAGCACCAAGATAGAAAGCACTGACACCACACCAGCACCATGATAGAGAACACTGACACCAGCACCATGATAGAGAGCACTGACACCAGCACCGTGATAGAGAGCACTGACACCAGCACTGAGATAGAGAGCACTGACACCAGCACCGAGATAGAGAGCACTGACACCACACCAGCACTGTGATAGAGAGCACTCACAGCTGCACTGTGATAGAGAGCACTGACACCAGCACCGAGATAAAGAGCACTGACACCAGCATTGAGATAGAGGGCACAGACACCACAACAGCACCATGATAAAGAGCACTGACACCAGCACCGTGATAGAGATCACTGACACCAGCACCAAGATAGAGAGCACTGACACCAGCACCAAGATAGAGAACACTGACACCAGCACCATGATAGAGAGCACTGACACCGGCACCGAGATAGAGAGCAGTGACACCGGCACCATGATAGAGAGCACTGACACCGGCACCATGATAGAGAGCACTGACACCAGCACCATGATAGAGAACACTGACACCAGCACTGAGATAGAGAGCACTCCCAGCTGCACCGTGATAGAGAGCACTGACACCAGCACCGAGATAAAGAGCACTGATACCAGCACCGAGATAGAGAGCACTGAAACCAGCACCATGATAGAGAGCACTGACACCAGCACCATGATAAAGAACACTGACACCAGCACCATGATAGAGAACACTGACACCAGCACCATGATAGAGAGCACTGACACCGGCACCATGATAGAGAGCACTGACACCGGCACCATGATAGAGAGCACTGACACCGGCACCATGATAGAGAGCACTGACACCAGCACCATGATAGAGAACACTGACACCAGCACCGAGATAGAGCACTGACACCAGCACTGAGATAGAGAGCACTCCCAGCTGCACCGTGATAGAGAGCACTGACACCAGCACCGAGATAAAGAACACTGACACCAGCACCGAGATAAAGAACACTGACACCAGCATTGAGATAGAGAGCACAGACACCACAACAGCACCGTGATGGAGAGCACTGTAACCAGCACCAAGATAGAGAGCACTGACACCAGCACTGAGATAGAGAGCACTGACACCAGCACTGAGATAGAGAGCACTGACACCAGCACCGTGATACAGAGCACTGTACACCACACCAGCACCAAGATAGAGAGCACTGACACCAGCACCAAGATAGAGAGCACTGACACCAGCACCAAGATAGAGAGCACTGACACCAGCACTGAGAAAGAGAGCACTGACACCAGCACTGAGAAAGAGAGCACTGACACCAGCACCGAGATAGAGAGTACTGACACCAGCACCAAGATAGAAATCACTGACACAACACCAGCACTGTGATAGAGAGCACTGACACCAGCACCGTGATGGAGAGCACTGACACCAGCACCGAGATAGAGAGCACTGACACCACACCAGCACCGTGATAGAGAGCACTGACTTCAGCACCGTGATAAAGAGCACTGACACCAGCAACGAGATAGAGAGCACAGCCACCACAACAGCACCGTGATGGAGAGCACTGACACCAGCACCGAGATAGAAAGCACTGACACCAGCACCGTGATAGAGAGCACTGACACCAGCACCAAGATAGAGAGCACTGACACCAGCACTGAGATAGAGAGCACTGACACCAGCACAGTGATAGAGAGCACTGACACCAGCACCAAGATAGAGAGCACTGACACCAGCACCAAGATAGAAAGCACTGACACAACACCAGCCCTGTGATAGAGAGCACTGACACCAGCCCCGTGATAGAGAGCACTGACACCAGCACCAAGATAGAGAGCACTGACACCAGCATTGAGATAGAGATAGAGAGCACTAACACCGCAACAGGACCGTGATAGAGAGAACTGACTCCAGCGCCGAGATAGAGAGCACTGAAACCAGCACCGAGATAGAGAGCACTGACACCAGCACTGAGATAGAGAGCTCTCACAGCTGCACCATGATAGAGAGCACTGACACCAGCACCGAGATAAAGAGCACTGACACCAGCATTGAGATAGGGAGCACTGACACCACACCAGCACAGTGATAGAGAGCACTGACTTCAGCACTGTGATAGAGAGCACTGACACCAGCATTGAGATAGGGAGCACTGACACCACACCAGCACAGTGATAGAGAGCACTGACTTCAGCACTGTGATAGAGAGCACTGACACCAGCACCGAGACAGAGTACTGACACCAGCACCGAGATAGAGAGCACAGACACCACAACAACACCGTGATGGAGAGCACTGACACCAGCACCAAGAGAGAAAGCACTGACACCACCACCATGATAGAGAGCACTGACACCAGCACCGTGATAGAGAGCACTGACACCAGCACCGTGATAGAGAGCACTGACACCAGCACCGTGATAGAGAGCACTGACACCAGCACCAACATAGAGAGCACTGACACCAGCACCGAGATAGAGAGCACTGACACCAGCACTGAGATAGAGAGCACTGACACCAGCACCATGATAGAGAACACTGACACCAGCACCATGATAGAGAACACTGACACCAGCACCGAGAGAGAGAGCACTGACACCACACCAGCACCATGATAGAGAGCACTGACACCAGCACTGAGATAGAGAGCACTGACACCAGCACCGTGATACAGAGCACTGACACCAGCATCGAGATAGAGAGCACTGACACCAGCATCGAGATAGAGAGCACTGACACAAGCACCTTGATAGAGAGCAGTGACACAAGCACTGTGATAGAGAGCACTGACATCAGCACCAAGATAGAAAGCACTGACACCAGCACTGAGATAGAGAGCACTGACACCAGCACCATGATAGAGAACACTGACACCAGGACCGAGATAGGGAGCACTGACACCAGCACCGAGATAGAGAGCACTGACACAAGCACTGTGATAGAGGGCACTGACACCACGCCAGCACCGTGATAGAGAGCACTGACACCAGCACCAAGATAGAGAGTACTGACACCAGCACTGAGATAGAGAACACTGACACCGGAACCGAGATATAGAGCACTGACACTGGCACAGAGATAGAGAGCACTGACACAACACCAGCACTGTGATAGAGAGCACTGACACCAGCACCGAGATAGAGAGCACTGACACCAGCATTGAGATAGAGAGCACTAACACCACAACAGCACCGTGATAGAGAGAACTGACTCCAGCACCGTGATAGAGAGCACTGACAGCAGCACCAAGATAGAGAGCACTGACACCAGCACTGAGAAAGAGAGCACTGACACCAGCACCGAGATAGAATGTACTGGCACCAGCACCAGGATAGAGAACACTCACACCAGCACCGTGATAAAGAGCACTGACACCAGCACCAAGATAGAGAGCACTGACACCAGCACTGAGAAAGAGAGCACTGACACCAGCACCATGATAGAGAACACTGACACCAGCACCAAGATAGAAATCACTGACACAACACCAGCACTATGATAGAGAGCACTGCCACCAGCACCGAGATAGAGAGCACTGACACCACACCAGCACCATGATAGAGAGCACTGACTTCAGCACCGTGATAAAGAGCACTGACACCAGCAACGAGATAGAGAGCACAGCCACCACAACAGCACCGTGATGGAGAGCACTGACACCAGCACCGAGATAGAAAGCACTGACACCAGCACCGTGATAGAGAGCACTGACACCAGCACCAAGATAGAGAGCACTGACACCAGCACTGAGATAGAGAGCACTGACACCAGCACAGTGATAGAGAGCACTGACACCAGCACCGTGATAGAGAGCACTGACACCAGCACCAAGATAGAAAGCACTGACACAACACCAGCCCTGTGATAGAGAGCACTGACACCAGCCCCGTGATAGAGAGCACTGACACCAGCACCGAGATAGAGAGCACTGACACCAGCATTGAGATAGAGATAGAGAGCACTAACACCACAACAGGACCGTGATAGAGAGAACTGACTCCAGAGCCGAGATAGAGAGCACTGAAACCAGCACCGAGATAGAGAGCACTGACACCAACACTGAGATAGAGAGCTCTCACAGCTGCACCATGATAGAGAGCACTGACACCAGCACCGAGATAAAGAGCACTGACACCAGCATTGAGATAGGGAGCACTGACACCACACCAGCACAGTGATAGAGAGCACTGACTTCAGCACTGTGATAGAGAGCACTGACACCATCACCGAGACAGAGAGTACTGACACCAGCACCGAGATAGAGAGCACAGACACCACAACAACACTGTGATGGAGAACACTGACACCAGCACCGAGAGAGAGAGCACTGACACCACACCAGCACCATGATAGAGAGCACTGACACCAGCACTGAGATAGAGAGCACTGACACCAGCACCGTGATACAGAGCACTGACACCAGCATCGAGATAGAGAGCACTGACACCACACCAGCACCATGATAGAGAGCACTGACACAAGCACCTTGATAGAGAGCAGTGACACAAGCACTGTGATAGAGAGCACTGACATCAGCACCAAGATAGAAAGCACTGACACCAGCACTGAGATAGAGAGCACTGACACCAGCACCATGATAGAGAACACTGACACCAGGACCGAGATAGGGAGCACTGACACCAGCACCGAGATAGAGAGCACTGACACCGGAACCGAGATAGAGAGCACTGACACAACACCAGCACTGTGATAGAGAGCACTGACACCAGCACCGAGATAGAGAGCACTGACACCAGCACCGAGATAGAGAGCACTGACACCAGCATTGAGATAGAGAGCACTAACACCACAACAGCACCGTGATAGAGAGAACTGACTCCAGCACCATGATAGAGAGCACTGACAGCAGCACCGAGATAGAGAGCACTGACACCAGCACTGAGATAGAGAGCACTGACACCAGCACCGAGATAGAATGTACTGGCACCAGCACCAGGATAGAGAACACTCACACCAGCACCGTGATAGAGAGCACTGACACCAGCACCAAGATAGAGAGCACTGACACCAGCACCGTGATAGAGAGCACTGACACCAGCACCGGTATAGAGAGCACTGACACAGGCAACAAGATAGGGAGCACTGACAGCAGCACTGAGATAGAGAGAACGGACACCAGAACCATGATAGAGAGCACTGACACCAGCACCAAGATAGAAAGCACTGACACCACACCAGCACCATGATAGAGAGCACTGACACCAGCAACGAGATAGAGAACACTGACACCAGCAACGAGATAGAGAACACTGACACCAGCACCATGATAGAGAGCACTGACACCAGCACCGTGATATAGAGCACTGACACCAGCACCGAGATAGAGAGCACTGACACCAGCACTGTGATAGAGAGCACTGACACCAGCACCGTGATAGAGAGCACTGACACCAGCACCAAGATAGAGAGCACTGATACCAGCACTGAGATAGAGAGCACTGAAACCAGCACCATGATAGAGAGCACTGACACCAGCACCATGATAAAGAACACTGACACCAGCACCATGATAGAGAACACTGACACCAGCACCATGATAGAGATCACTGACACCAGGACCAAGATAGAGAGCACTGACACCGGCACCGAGATAGGGAGCACTGAAACCAGCACCATGATAGAGAGCACTGACACCAGCACCATGATAGAGAGCACTGACACCAGCACCGTGATAGAGAGCACTGACACCAGCACCGTGATAGAGAGCACTGACACCAGCACCAAGATAGAAAGCACTGACACAACACCAGCCCTGTGATAGAGAGCACTGACACCAGCCCCGTGATAGAGAGCACTGACACCAGCACCGAGATAGAGAGCACTGACACCAGCATTGAGATAGAGATAGAGAGCACTAACCACAACAGGACCGTGATAGAGAGAACTGACTCCAGCGCCGAGATAGAGAGCACTGAAACCAACACCGAGATAGAGAGCACTGACACCAGCACTGAGATAGAGAGCACTCACAGCTGCACCATGATAGAGAGCACTGACACCAGCATTGAGATAGGGAGCACTGACACCACACCAGCACAGTGATAGAGAGCACTGACTTCAGCACTGTGATAGAGAGCAATGACACCAGCACCGAGATAGAGAGCACAGACACCACAACACCGTGATGGAGAGCACTGACACCAGCACCAAGAGAGAAAGCACTGACACCACCACCATGATAGAGAGCACTGACACCAGCACGGTGATAGAGAGCACTGACACCAGCACCGTGATAGAGAGCACTGACACCAGCACCAACATAGAGAGCACTGACACCAGCACCGAGATAGAGAGCACTGACACCAGCACCGAGATAGAGAGCACTGACACCAGCACTGAGATAGAGAGCACTGACACCAGCACCATGATAGAGAACACTGACACCAGCACCATGATAGAGAACACTGACACCAGCACCATGATAGAGAACACTGACACCAGCACCGAGAGAGAGAGCACTGACACCACACCAGCACCATGATAGAGAGCACTGACACCAGCACTGAGATAGAGAGCACTGACACCAGCACCGTGATACAGAGCACTGACACCAGCATCGAGATAGAGAGCACTGACACCACACCAGCACCATGATAGTGAGCACTGACACAAGCACCTTGATAGAGAGCAGTGACACAAGCACTGTGATAGAGAGCACTGACATCAGCACCAAGATAGAAAGCACTGACACCAGCACTGAGATAGAGAGCACTGACACCAGCACCATGATAGAGAACACTGACACCAGGACCGAGATAGGGAGCACTGACACAAGCACTGTGATAGAGGGCACTGACACCACGCCAGCACCGTGATAGAGAGCACTGACACCAGCACCAAGATAGAGAGTACTGACACCAGCACTGGGATAGAGAACACTGACACCGGAACCGAGATATAGAGCACTGACACCAGCACAGAGATAGAGAGCACTGACACAACACCAGCACTGTGATAGAGAGCACTGACACCAGCACCGAGATAGAGAGCACTGACACCAGCATTGAGATAGAGAGCACTAACACCACAACAGCACCGTGATAGAGAGAACTGACTCCAGCACCGTGATAGAGAGCACTGACAGCAGCACCAAGATAGAGAGCACTGACACCAGCACTGAGATAGAGAGCACTGACACCAGCACCGAGATAGAATGTACTGGCACCAGCACCAGGATAGAGAACACTCACACCAGCACCGTGATAGAGAGCACTGACACCAGCACCGTGATAGAGAGCACTGACACCAGCACCGGTATAGAGAGCACTGACACAGGCAACAAGATAGGGAGCACTGACATTAGCACTGAGATAGAGAGAACTGACACCAGAACCATGATAGAGAGCACTGACACCAGCACCAAGATAGAAAGCACTGACACCACACCAGCACCATGATAGAGAACACTGACACCAGCACCATGATAGAGAGCACTGACACCAACACCGTGATAGAGAGCACTGACACCAGCACCGAGATAGAGAGCACTGACACCAGCTCCGAGATAGAGAGCACTGACACCACACCAGCACTGTGATAGAGAGCACTCACAGCTACACTGTGATAGAGAGCACTCACAGCTGCACTGTGATAGAGAGCACTGACACCAGCACTGAGATAAAGAGCACTGACACCAGCATTGAGATAGAGGGCACAGACACCACAACAGCACCATGATAGAGAGCACTGACACCAGCACCGTGATAGAGAGCACTGACACCAGCACCGTGATAGAGAGCACTGACACCAGCACCGTGATAGAGAGCACTGATACCAGCACTGATATAGAGAGCACTGAAACCAGCACCATGATAGAGAGCACTGACACCAGCACCATGATAAAGAACACTGACACTAGCACCATGATAAAGAACACTGACACCAGCACCATGATAGAGAGCACTGACACCGGCACCGAGATAGAGAGCACTGACACCGGCACCGTGATAGAGAGCACTGACACCGGCACCATGATAGAGAGCACTGACACCAGCACCATGATAGAGAGCACTGACACCAGCACCGTGATAGAGAGCACTGACACCAGCACCAAGATAGAAAGCACTGACACCACACCAGCGCCATGATAGAGAGCACCGACACCAGCACTGAGATAGAGAGCACTGACACCAGCATCGAGATAGAGAGCACTGACACCGGCACCGAGATAGGGAGCACTGGCACCGGCACCGAGATAGGGAGCACTGACACAACACCAGCACTGTGATAGAGAGCACTGACACCAGCACCGTGATAGAGAGCACTGACACCAGCACCGAGATAGAGAGCACTGACACCAGCACCGAGATAGAGAGCACTGACACCAGCACCGAGATAGAGAGCACTGACACAAGCACTGTGATAGAGAGCACTAACACCACGCCAGCACCGTGATAGAGAGCACTGACACCAGCACCAAGATAGAGAGTACTGACACCAGCACCATGATAGCGAGCACTGACACCAGCACCGTGATAGAGAGCACTGACACCAGCACCGAGATAGAGAGCACTGACACCACACCAGCACTGTGATAGAGAGCACTCACAGCTGCACCGTGATAGAGAGCACTGACACCAGCACCGAGATAAAGAGCACTGACACCAGCATTGAGATAGAGGGCACAGACACCACAACAGCACCATGATAGAGAGCACTGACACCAGCACCGTGATAGAGAGCACTGACACCAGCACCGTGATAGAGAGCACTGATACCAGCACTGAGATAGAGAGCACTGAAACCAGCACCATGATAGAGCGCACTGACACCAGCACCATGATAGAGAACACTGACACCAGCACCAAGATAGAAAGCACTGACACCACACCAGCGCCATGATAGAGAGCACCGACACCAGCACTGAGATAGAGAGCACTGACACCAGCACCAAGATAGAGAGTACTGACACCAGCACCATGATAGCGAGCACTGACACCAGCACCGTGATAGAGAGCACTGACACCAGCACCGAGATAGAGAGCACTGACACCACACCAGCACTGTGATAGAGAGCACTCACAGCTGCACCGTGATAGAGAGCACTGACACCAGCACCGAGATAAAGAGCACTGACACCAGCATTGAGATAGAGGGCACAGACACCACAACAGCACCATGATAGAGAGCACTGACACCAGCACCGTGATAGAGAGCACTGACACCAGCACCGTGATAGAGAGCACTGATACCAGCACTGAGATAGAGAGCACTGAAACCAGCACCATGATAGAGCGCACTGACACCAGCACCGTGATAGAGAGCACTGACACCAGCACCAAGATAGAAAGCACTGACACCACACCAGCGCCATGATAGAGAGCAACGACACCAGCACTAAGATAGAGCGCACTGACACCAGCATCGAGATAGAGAGCACTGACACCGGCACCGAGATAGGGAGCACTGGCACCGGCACCGAGATAGGGAGCACTGACACAACACCAGCACTGTGATAGAGAGCACTGACACCAGCACCGTGATAGAGAGCACTGACACCAGCACCGAGATAGAGAGCACTGACACCAGCACCGAGATAGAGAGCACTGACACAAGCACTGTGATAGAGAGCACTAACACCACGCCAGCACCGTGATAGAGAGTACTGACACCAGCACCATGATAGCGAGCACTGACACCAGCACCGTGATAGAGAGCACTGACACCAGCACCGAGATAGAGAGCACTGACACCACACCAGCACTGTGATAGAGAGCACTCACAGCTGCACCGTGATAGAGAGCACTGACACCAGCACCGAGATAAAGAGCACTGACACCAGCATTGAGATAGAGGGCACAGACACCACAACAGCACCATGATAGAGAGCACTGACACCAGCACCGTGATAGAGAGCACTGACACCAGCACCGTGATAGAGAGCACTGATACCAGCACTGAGATAGAGAGCACTGAAACCAGCACCATGATAGAGCGCACTGACACCAGCACCATGATAGAGAACACTGACACCAGCACCATGATAGAGCACCGGTATAGAGAGCACTGACACAGGCAACAAGATAGAGAGCACTGACACCAACACCGTGATAGAGAGCACTGACACCAGCACCGAGATAGAGAGCACTGACACCAGCTCCGAGACAGAGAGCACTGACACCACACCAGCACTGTGATAGAGAGCACTCACAGCTGCACTGTGATAGAGAGCACTGACACCAGCACCGAGATAAAGAGCACTGACACCAGCATTGAGATAGAGGGCACAGACACCACAACAGCACCATGATAGAGAGCACTGACACCAGCACCGTGATAGAGAGCACTGACACCAGCACCAAGATAGAGAGCACTGATACCAGCACTGATAGAGAGCACTGAAACCAGCACCATGATAGAGAGCACTGACACCAGCACCATGATAAAGAACACTGACACCAGCACCATGATAAAGAACACTGACACCAGCACCATGATAGAGAGCACTGACACCGGCACCGAGATAGAGAGCACTGACACCGGCACCGTGATAGAGAGCACTGACACCGGCACCATGATAGAGAGCACTGACACCAGCACCATGATAGAGAGCACTGACACCAGCACCGTGATAGAGAGCACTGACACCAGCACCAAGATAGAAAGCACTGACACCACACCAGCGCCATGATAGAGAGCACCGACACCAGCACTGAGATAGAGAGCACTGACACCAGCATCGAGATAGAGAGCACTGACACCGGCACCGAGATAGGGAGCACTGACACCACACCAGCACTGTGATAGAGAGCACTCACAGCTGCACCGTGATAGAGAGCACTGACACCAGCACCGAGATAAAGAGCACTGACACCAGCATTGAGATAGAGGGCACAGACACCACAACAGCACCATGATAGAGAGCACTGACACCAGCACCGTGATAGAGAGCACTGACACCAGCACCGTGATAGAGAGCACTGATACCAGCACTGAGATAGAGAGCACTGAAACCAGCACCATGATAGAGCGCACTGACACCAGCACCATGATAGAGAACACTGACACCAGCACCATGATAGAGCACCGGTATAGAGAGCACTGACACAGGCAACAAGATAGAGAGCACTGACACCAACACCGTGATAGAGAGCACTGACACCAGCACCGAGATAGAGAGCACTGACACCAGCTCCGAGACAGAGAGCACTGACACCACACCAGCACTGTGATAGAGAGCACTCACAGCTGCACTGTGATAGAGAGCACTGACACCAGCACCGAGATAAAGAGCACTGACACCAGCATTGAGATAGAGGGCACAGACACCACAACAGCACCATGATAGAGAGCACTGACACCAGCACCGTGATAGAGAGCACTGACACCAGCACCAAGATAGAGAGCACTGATACCAGCACTGATATAGAGAGCACTGAAACCAGCACCATGATAGAGAGCACTGACACCAGCACCATGATAAAGAACACTGACACCAGCACCATGATAAAGAACACTGACACCAGCACCATGATAGAGAGCACTGACACCGGCACCGAGATAGAGAGCACTGACACCGGCACCGTGATAGAGAGCACTGAAACCAGCACCATGATAGAAAGCACTGACACCAGCACCATGATAGAGAGCACTGACACCGGCACCGTGATAGAGAGCACTGACACCGGCACCATGATAGAGAGCACTGACACCAGCACCATGATAGAGAGCACTGACACCAGCACCGTGATAGAGAGCACTGACACCAGCACCATGATAGAGAGCACTGACACCGGCACCGTGATAGAGAGCACTGACACCGGCACCATGATAGAGAGCACTGACACCAGCACCATGATAGAGAGCACTGACACCAGCACCGTGATAGAGAGCACTGACACCAGCACCAAGATAGAAAGCACTGACACCACACCAGCGCCATGATAGAGAGCACCGACACCAGCACTGAGATAGAGAGCACTGACACCAGCATCGAGATAGAGAGCACTGACACCGGCACCGAGATAGGGAGCACTGACACCACACCAGCACTGTGATAGAGAGCACTCACAGCTGCACCGTGATAGAGAGCACTGACACCAGCACCGAGATAAAGAGCACTGACACCAGCATTGAGATAGAGGGCACAGACACCACAACAGCACCATGATAGAGAGCACTGACACCAGCACCGTGATAGAGAGCACTGACACCAGCACCGTGATAGAGAGCACTGATACCAGCACTGAGATAGAGAGCACTGAAACCAGCACCATGATAGAGCGCACTGACACCAGCACCATGATAGAGAACACTGACACCAGCACCATGATAGAGCACCGGTATAGAGAGCACTGACACAGGCAACAAGATAGAGAGCACTGACACCAACACCGTGATAGAGAGCACTGACACCAGCACCGAGATAGAGAGCACTGACACCAGCTCCGAGACAGAGAGCACTGACACCACACCAGCACTGTGATAGAGAGCACTCACAGCTGCACTGTGATAGAGAGCACTGACACCAGCACCGAGATAAAGAGCACTGACACCAGCATTGAGATAGAGGGCACAGACACCACAACAGCACCATGATAGAGAGCACTGACACCAGCACCGTGATAGAGAGCACTGACACCAGCACCAAGATAGAGAGCACTGATACCAGCACTGATATAGAGAGCACTGAAACCAGCACCATGATAGAGAGCACTGACACCAGCACCATGATAAAGAACACTGACACCAGCACCATGATAAAGAACACTGACACCAGCACCATGATAGAGAGCACTGACACCGGCACCGAGATAGAGAGCACTGACACCGGCACCGTGATAGAGAGCACTGACACCGGCACCATGATAGAGAGCACTGACACCAGCACCATGATAGAGAGCACTGACACCAGCACCGTGATAGAGAGCACTGACACCAGCACCAAGATAGAAAGCACTGACACCACACCAGCGCCATGATAGAGAGCACCGACACCAGCACTGAGATAGAGAGCACTGACACCAGCATCGAGATAGAGAGCACTGACACCGGCACCGAGATAGGGAGCACTGGCACCGGCACCGAGATAGGGAGCACTGACACAACACCAGCACTGTGATAGAGAGCACTGACACCAGCACCGTGATAGAGAGCACTGACACCAGCACCGAGATAGAGAGCACTGACACCAGCACCGAGATAGAGAGCACTGACACAAGCACTGTGATAGAGAGCACTAACACCACGCCAGCACCGTGATAGAGAGCACTGACACCAGCACCAAGATAGAGAGTACTGACACCAGCACCATGATAGCGAGCACTGACACCAGCACCGTGATAGAGAGCACTGACACCAGCACCGAGATAGAGAGCACTGACACCACACCAGCACTGTGATAGAGAGCACTCACAGCTGCACCGTGATAGAGAGCACTGACACCAGCATTGAGATAGAGGGCACAGACACCACAACAGCACCATGATAGAGAGCACTGACACCAGCACCGTGATAGAGAGCACTGACACCAGCACCGTGATAGAGAGCACTGATACCAGCACTGAGATAGAGAGCACTGAAACCAGCACCATGATAGAGCGCACTGACAACAGCACCATGATAGAGAACACTGACACCAGCACCATGATAGAGATTACTGACACCAGCGCCGAGATAGAGAGCACTGACACCAGCACCGAGATAGGGAGCACTGAAACCAGCACCATGATAGAGAGCACTGACACCAGCACCATGATAGAGAGCACTGACACAAGCACTGTGATAGAGGGCACTGACACCACGCCAGCACCGTGATAGAGAGCACTGACACCAGCACCAAGATAGAGAGTACTGACACCAGCACTGAGATAGAGAACACTGACACCGGAACCGAGATATAGAGCACTGACACTAGCACAGAGATAGAGAGCACTGACACAACACCAGCACTGTGATAGAGAGCACTGACACTAGCACCGAGATAGAGAGCACTGACACCAGCATTGAGATAGAGAGCACTAACACCACAACAGCACCGTGATAGAGAGAACTGACTCCAGCACCGTGATAGAGAGCACTGACAGCAGCACCGAGATAGAATGTACTGGCACTAGCACCAGGATAGAGAACACTCACACCAGCACCGTGATAGAGAGCACTGACACCAGCACCAAGATAGAGAGCACTGACACCAGCACCGTGATAGAGAGCACTGACACCAGCACCGTGATAGAGAGCACTGACACCAGCACCGGTATAGAGAGCACTGACACAGGCAACAAGATAGGGAGCACTGACAGCAGCACTGAGATAGAGAGAACGGACACCAGAACCATGATAGAGAGCACTGACACCAGCACCAAGATAGAAAGCACTGACACCACACCAGCACCATGATAGAGAGCACTGACACCAGCACCATGATAGAGAGCACTGACACCAGCAACGAGATAGAGAACACGGACACCAGCACCATGATAGAGAGCACTGACACCAGCACCGTGATAGAGAGCACTGACACCAGCACCGAGATAGAGAGCACTGACACCAGCACCGAGATAGAGAGCACTGGCACCACACCAGCACTGTGATAGAGAGCACTCACAGCTGCACCGTGATAGAGAGCACTGACACCAGCACCGAGATAAAGAGCACTGACACCAGCATTGAGATAGAGGGCACAGACACCACAACAACACCATGATAGAGAGCACTGACACCAGCACCGTGATAGAGAGCACTGACACCAGCACCAAGATAGAGAGCACTGATACCAGCACTGAGATAGAGAGCACTGAAACCAGCACCATGATAGAGAGCACTGACACCAGCACCATGATAAAGAACACTGACACCAGCACCATGATAGAGAACACTGACACCAGCACCATGATAGAGAACACTGACACCAGCACCATGATAGAGATCACTGACACCAGCACCATGATAGAGATCACTGACACCAGCACCGAGATAGAGAGCACTGACACCGGCACCGAGATAGGGAGCACTGAAACCAGCACCATGATAGAAAGCACTGACACCAGCACCATGATAGAGAGCACTGACACCAGCACCGTGATAGAGAGCACTGACACCAGCACTGAGATAGAGAGCACTGACACCAGCATCGAGATAGAGAGCACTGACACCAGCATCGAGATAGAGAGCACTGACACCGGCACCGAGATAGAGAGCACTGACACTGGCACCGAGATAGGGAGCACTGACACAACACCAGAACTGTGATAGAGAGCACTGACACCAGCACCGTGATAGAGAGCACTGACACCAGCACCGAGATAGAGAGCACTGACACCAGCACCGTGATAGAGAGCACTGACACCAGCACCGGTATAGAGAGCACTGACACCAGCACTGGTATAGAGAGCACTGACACAGGCAACAAGATAGGGAGCACTGACAGCAGCACTGAGATAGAGAGAACGGACACCAGAACCATGATAGAGAGCACTGACACCAGCACCAAGATAGAAAGCACTGACACCACACCAGCACCATGATAGAGAGCACTGACACCAGCACCATGATAGAGAGCACTGACACCAGCAACGAGATAGAGAACACTGACACCAGCACCATGATAGAGAGCACTGACACCAGCACCGTGATAGAGAGCACTGACACCAGCACCGAGATAGAGAGCACTGGCACCACACCAGCACTGTGATAGAGAGCACTCACAGCTGCACCGTGATAGAGAGCACTGACACCAGCACCAAGATAAAGAGCACTGACACCAGCATTGAGATAGAGGGCACAGACACCACAACAGCACCATGATAGAGAGCACTGACACCAGCACCGTGATAGAGAGCACTGACACCAGCACCAAGATAGAGAGCACTGATACCAGCACTGAGATAGAGAGCACTGAAACCAGCACCATGATAGAGAGCACTGACACCAGCACCATGATAAAGAACACTGACACCAGCACCATGATAGAGAACACTGACACCAGCACCATGATAGAGATCACTGACACCAGCACCATGATAGAGATCACTGACACCAGCACCGAGATAGAGAGCACTGACACCGGCACCGAGATAGAGAGCACTGACACCGGCACCGAGATAGGGAGCACTGAAACCAGCACCATGATAGAAAGCACTGACACCAGCACCATGATAGAGAGCACTGACACCAGCACCGTGATAGAGAGCACTGACACCAGCACTGAGATAGAGAGCACTGACACCAGCAACGAGATAGAGAGCACTGACACCGGCACCGAGATAGAGAGCACTGACACTGGCACCGAGATAGGGAGCACTGACACAACACCAGAACTGTGATAGAGAGCACTGACACCAGCACAGTGATAGAGAGCACTGACACCAGCACCGAGATAGAGAGCACTGACACCAGCACCGAGATAGATAGCACTGACACCAGCACCGAGATAGAGAGCACTGACACAAGCACTGTGATACAGAGCACTAACACCACGCCAGCACCGTGATAGAGAGCACTGACACCAGCACCAAGATAGAGAGTACAGACACCAGCACCATGATAGTGAGCACTGACACCAGCACCGTGATAGAGAGCACTGACACCAGCACCGTGATAGAGAGCACTGGCACCAGCACCGTGATAGAGAGCACTGACACCAGCACCGAGATTGAGAGCACTGACACCACACCAGCACTGTGATAGAGAGCACTCACAGCTGCACCGTGATAGAGAGCACTGACACCAGCACCGAGATAAAGAGCACTGACACCAGCATTGAGATAGAGGGCACAGACACCACAACAGCACCATGATAGAGAGCACCATGATAGAGAGCACTGAAACAGCACCAAGATAGAGAGCACTGACACCAGCACTGAGATAGAGAGCACTGACACCGGCACCGAGATAGGGAGCACAGACACAACACCAGCACTGTGATAGAGAGCACTGACACCAGCACCGTGATAGAGAGCACTGACACCAGCACCGAGATAGAGAGCACTGACACCAGCACCGAGATAGAGAGCACTGACACCAGCACCGAGATAGAGAGAACTGACTCCAGCACCGTGATAAAGAGCACTGACAGCAGCACCGAGATAGAGAGCACTGACACCAGCACCGAGATAGAGAGCACTGACACCAGCCCCGAGATAGAAAGCACTGACACCAGCACCAGGATAGAGAGCACTGACATAAGCACCATGATAGAGAGCATTGACACTGGCACCGAGATAGGGAGCACTGAAACCAGCACCGAGATAGAGAGCACTGACACCAGCACTGAGATAGAATGTACTGGCACCAGCACCAGGATAGATATCACTCACACCAGCACCGTGATAGAGCGCGTTGACAACAGCACTGAGATAGAGAGCACAAACACCAGCACCATGATAGAGAGCACTGACACCAGCACCATGATAGAGAGCACTGACACCAGCACCATGATAGCGAGCACTGACACCAGCACCATGATAGCGAGCACTGACACCAGCACCGAGATAGAGAGCACTGACACCAGCACCGAGATAGAGAGCACTGACACCAGCACCGTGATAGAGAGCACTGACACCAGCATCCGTATATAGAGCACTGACACAGGCACCAAGATAGGGAGCACTGACACAGGCACCAAGATAGGGAGCACTGACACCAGAACCATGATAGAGAGCACTGACACCAGAACCATGATAGAGAGCACTGACACCAGCACCAAGATAGAAAGCACTGACACCACAACAGCACCATGATGGAGAGCACTGACACCAGCAACGAGATAGAGAACACTGAGACCAGCACCATGATAGAGAGCACTGACACCAGCACAGTGATAGAGAGCACTGACACCAGCACCGTGATAGAGGGCACTGACACCAGCACCGTGATAGAGAGCACTGACACCAGCACCGTGATAGAGAGCACAGACACCACACCAGCACCGTGATAAAGAGCACTGACACCAGCACCATGATAGAGAGCACTGAAACAGCACCGAGATAGAGAGCACTGACACCAGCACTGAGATAGAGAGTACTGACACCAGAACCGAGATAGAGAGCACTGACACCAGCAACGTGATAGCGAGCACTGACACCAGCACCAAGATAGAGAGCACTGACACCAGCACCGAGATAGAGAGTACTGACACCAGCGCTGAGATAGAGAGCACTGACACCAGCACTGAGATAGAGAGCACTGACACCAGCACAGTGATAGAGAGCACTGACACCAGCACAGTGAGAGAGCACTGACACCAGCACAGTGATAGAGAGTACTGACACCAGCACAGTGATAGAGAGCACTGACACCAGCACCAAGATAGAAAGCACTGACACAACATCAGCCCTGTGATAGAGAGCACTGACACCAGCACCGTGATAGAGAGCACTGACACCAGCACCGAGATAAAGAGCACTGACACCAGCATTGAGATACAGAGCACAGACGCCACAACAGCACCGTGATGGAGAGCACTGTAACCAGCACTGAGATAGAAAGCACTGACACCAGCACCATGATAGAGAGCACTGACACCAGCACCGTGATAGAGAGCACTGACACCAGCACCAAAATAGAGAGCACTGACACCAGCACTGAGATAGAGAGCACTGACACCAGCACCATAACAGAGAGCACGGATACCAGCACCGTTATAGAGAGCACTGACACCAGCACCGTGATAGAGAGCACTGAAACCAGCACTGAGATAGAGATCACTAACACCTGCACCGTGATAGAGAGCACTGACACCCGCACCAAGATAGAAAGCACTGAAACCACACCAGCACCATGATAGAGAGCACTGACACCAGCACTGAGATAGAGAGCACTGACACCTGCATCGAGATAGAGAGCACTGACACCGGCACCGAGATAGGGAGCACTGAAACCAGCACTGAGATAGAGAGCACTGACACCAGCACCGTGATAGAGAGCACTGACACCAGCACCAAGATAGAAAGCACTGACACCAGCACCAAGATAGAAAGCACTGACACCACACCAGCACCATGATAGAGAGCACTGAATTCAGCACCGTGATAGAGAGCACTGACACCAGCATTGAGATAGAGAGCATAGCCACCACAACAGCACCGTGATGGAGAGCACTGACACCAACACAGAGATAGAAAGCACTGACACCAGCACCATGATAGAGAGCACTGACATCAGCAACGTGATAGAGAGCACTGACACCAGCACCGTGATAGAGAGCACTGACACCAGCACCATGATAGAAAGCACTGACACCAGCACCGAGATAGAGAGCACTGACACCAGCACCGAGATAGAGAGCACTGACACCAGCACCGAGATAGAGAGCACTGACACCAGCACCATGATAGAGAACACTGACACCAGCACCATGATAGAGAACACTGACACCAGCACCATGATAGAGAACACTGACACCAGCACCGAGATAGAGAGCACTGACACCAGCACCAAGATAGAAAGCACTGACACCAGCACCAAGATAGAAAGCACTGACACCACACCAGCACCATGATAGAGAGCACTGACACCAGCACTGAGATAGAGAGCACTGACACCAGCACCGTGATGCAGAGCACTGACACCAGCATCGAGATAGAGAGCACTGACACAACACCAGCACCATGATAGAGAGCACTGACACCAGCACCGTGATAGAGAGAACTGACACCAGCACTGAGATAGAGAGCAATGACAGACACCAGCACCGAGATAGAAAGTACTGACACAAGCACCTTGATAGAGAGCACTGACACAAGCACCTTGATAGAGAGCACTGACACCAGCACCGTGATAGAAAGTACTGACACAAGCACCTTGATAGAGAGCACTGACACAAGCACCTGTATAGAGAGCACTGACACCAGCACCGTGATAGAGAGCACTGACATCAGCACCAAGATAGAGAGCACTGACACCAGCACCGTGATAGAAAGTACTGACACCAGCACCGAGATAGAAAGTACTGACACAAGCACCTTGATAGAGAGCACTGACACAAGCACCTTGATAGAGAGCACTGACACCAGCACCGTGATAGAGAGCACTGACATCAGCACCAAGATAGAGAGCACTGACACCAGCACTGAGATAGAGAGCACTGACACCAGCACCATGATAGAGAACACTGACACGAGGACCGAGATAGGGAGCACTGACACCAGCACCGAGATAGAGAGCCCTGACACAAGCACTGTGATAGAGAGCACTGGCACCACGCCAGCACCGTGATAGAGAGCACTGACACCAGCACCAATATAGAGAGTACTGACACCAGCACTGACATAGAGAACACTGACACCGGAACCCAGATATAGAGCACTGACACCAGCACAGAGATAGAGAGCACTGACACATCAGCACTGTGAGAGAGCACTGACACCAGCACCGTGATAGAGAGCATTGACACCAGCACCGAGATAGAGAGCACTGACACCAGCACCGAGATAGAGAGCACTGACACCAGCATTGAGATAGAGAGCACTAACACCACAACAGCACCGTGATAGAGAGAAATGACTCCAGCACCGTGATAGAGAGCACTGACAGCAGCACCGAGATAGAGAGCACTGACACCAGCACTGAGATAGAGAGCACTGACACCAGCACTGAGATAGAGAGCACTGACACCAGCACCGAGATAGAAAGCATTGACACCAGCACCAGCACCATGATAGGGAGCACTGACACTGGCACCGAGATAGGGAGCACTGAAACCAGCACTGAGATAGTTAGCACTGATACCAGCACCGAGATAGAATGTACTGGCACCAGCACCAGGATAGAGAACACTCACACCAGCACCGTGATAGAGAGCGTTGACATCAGTACTGAGATAGAGAGCACTGACACCAGCACAGAGATAGAGAGCAGTGACACCGGCACCGTGATAGAGAGCACTGACACCAGCACCGTGATAGAGAGCACCGACACCAGCACCAGCACCATGATAGAGAGCACTGACACCAGCACTGAGATAGAGAGCACTGACACCAGCACCGAGATAAAGAGTACTGACACCAGCATTGAGATAGAGAGCACTGACACCACACTAGCACCGCGATAGAGAGCACTGACTTCAGCACCGTGATAGAGAGCACTGACACCAGCACCGAGATAGAGAGCACAGCCACCACAACAGCACCGTGATGGAGAGCACTGACACCAGCACCGTGATAGAGAGCACTGACACAAGCACTGTGACAGAGAGCACTAACACCACACCAGCACCGTGATAGAGAGCACTGACACCAGCACCAAGATAGAGAGTACTGACACCAGCACAGAGATAGAGAGCACTGACACCAGCACCGAGATAGAGAGCACTGACACCAGCACCGAGATAGAGAGCACAGACACCAGCACCGAGATAGAGAGCACTGACACCAGCATTGAGATAGAGAGCACTAACACCACAACAGCACCGTGATAGAGAGCACTGACACCAGCACCGAGATAGAGAGCACTGACACCACACCAGCACCATGATAGAGAGCACTGACACCAGCGCCAAGATAGAGAGCACTGACACCAGCACCGAGATAGAGAGCACTGACACCAGCACCGAGATAGAGAGTACTGACACCAGCACTGAGATAGAGAGCACTGACACCACACCAGCACTGTGATAGAGAGTACTCACAGCTGCACCGTGATAGAGAGCACTGACACCAGCACCAAGATAAAGAGCACTGACACCAGCATTGAGATACAGAGCACAGACGCCACAACAGCACCGTGATGGAGAGCACTGTAACCAGCACCGAGATAGAAAGCACTGACACCAGCACCATGATAGAGAGCACTGACACAAGCACTGTGATAGAGAGCACTGACACCAGCACCGTGATAGAGAGCACTGACACCAGCACCGTGATAGAGAGCACTGACACCAGCACTGAGAAAGAGAGCACTGACACCAGCACCATAACAGAGAGCACGGACATCAGCACCGGTATAGAGAGCACTGACACCAGCACCGTGAGAGAGAGCACTGAAACCAGCACTGAGATAGAGATCACTGACACCAGCACTGTAATAGAGAGCACTGACACCGCACCAAGATAGAAAGCACTGAAACCACACCAGCACCATGATAGAGAGCACTGACACCAGCACCGTGATAGAGAGCGCTGACACCAGCACCAAGATAGAAAGCACTGACACCACACCAGCACCATGATAGAGAGCACTGACTTCAGCACCGTGATAGAGAGCACTGACACCAGCACTGAGATAGAGAGCATAGCCACCACAACAGCACCGTGATGGAGAGCACTGACACCAACACCGAGATAGAAAGCACTGACACCAGCACCATGATAGAGAGCACTGACATCAGCAACGTGATAGAGAGCCCTGACACCAGCACCGTGATAGAGAGCACTGACACCGACACCGAGATAGGGAGAACTGAAACCAGCACTGAGATAGAGAGCACTGACACCAGCACTATGATAGAGAGCACTGACACCAGCACCGAGATAGAGAGCACTGACACCAGCACTGAGATAGAGAGCACTGACACCAGCATCGAGATAGAGAGCACTGACACCAGCACCAAGATAGAAAGCACTGACACCAGCATCGAGATAGAGAGCACTGACACCACACCAGCACCATGATAGAGAGCACTGACACCAGCACCGAGATAAAGAGCACTGACGCCAGCATTGAGATAGAGAGCACTAACACCACAACAGCACCGTGATAGAGAGAACTGACTCCAGCACCATGATAGAGAGCACTGACAGCAGCACCGAGATAGAGAGCACTGACACCAGCACCAAGATAGAGAGCACTGACACCAGCACCGAGATAGGGAGCACTGACACCACACCAGCACCATGATAGAGAGCACTGACACCAGCGCCAAGATAGAGAGCATTGACAGCAGCACCGAGATAGAGAGTACTGACACCAGCACTGAGATAGAGAGCACTGACACCAGCACCGAGATAGAGAGCACTGACACCAGCACCGAGATAGAGAGCACTGACACCAGCATTGAGATAGAGAGCACTAACACCACAACAGCACCGTGATAGAGAGCACTGACACCAGCACCGAGATAGAGAGCACTGACACCACACCAGCACCATGATAGAGAGCACTGACACCAGCGCCAAGATAGAGAGCACTGACACCAGCACCGAGATAGAGAGCACTGACACCAGCACCGAGATAGAGAGCACTGACACCAGCACCAAGATAGAGAGCACTGACACCACACCAGCACTGTGATAGAGAGTACTCACAGCTGCACCGTGATAGAGAGCACTGACACCAGCACCAAGATAAAGAGCACTGACACCAGCATTGAGATACAGATCACAGACGCCACAACAGCACCGTGATGGAGAGCACTGTAACCAGCACCGAGATAGAAAGCACTGACACCAGCACCATGATAGAGAGCACTGACACCAGCACTGTGATAGAGAGCACTGACACCAGCACCATGATAGAGAGCACTGACACCAGCACCGTGATAGAGAGCACTAACACCAGCACCGTGATAGAGAGCACTGACACCAGCACCGTGATAGAGAGCACTGACACCAGCACCGTGATAGAGAGCACTGACACCAGCACTGAGAAAGAGAGCAATGACACCAGCACCATAACAGAGAGCACGAACATCAGCACTGGTATAGAGAGCACTGACACCAGCACCGTGAGAGAGAGCACTGAAACCAGCACTGAGATAGGGATCACTGACACCAGCACTGTAATAGAGAGCACTGACACCCGCACCAAGATAGAAAGCACTGAAACCACACCAGCACCATGATAGAGAGCACTGACACCAGCACCGAGATAGAGAGCACTGACACCAGCACCATGATAGAGAGCACTGACACCAGCACCAAGATAGAAAGCACTGACACCACACCAGCACCATGATAGAGAGCACTGACTTAAGCACCGTGATAGAGAGCACTGACACCAGCACTGAGATAGAGAGCATAGCCACCACAACAGCACCGTGATGGAGAGCACTGACACCAGCACCAAGATAGAAAGCACTGACAGCAGCACCGAGATAGAGAGCACTGACACCAGCACCAAGATAGAGAGCACTGACACCAGCACCGAGATAGGGAGCACTGACACCACACCAGCACCATGATAGAGAGCACTGACACCAGCGCCAAGATAAAGAGCATTGACAGCAGCACCGAGATAGAGAGCACTGACACCAGCACTGAGATAGAGAGTACTGACACCAGCACTGAGATAGAGAGCACTGACACCAGCACTGAGATAGAGAGCACTGACACCAGCACTGTGATAGAGAGCACTCACAGCTGCACCATGATAGAGAGCACTGACACCAGCACCGAGATAAAGAGCACTGACACCAGCATTGAGATAGAGGGCAATGACACCACACCAGCACAGTGATAGAGAGCACTGACTTCAGCACTGTGATAGAGAGCACTGACACCAGCACCGAGACAGAGAGTACTGACATTAGCACCAAGATAGAGAGCACAGACACCACAACAACACCGTGATGGGGAGCACTGTCACCAGCACCGAGATAGAAAGCACTGACACCACCACCATGATAGAGAGCACTGACACCAGCACCGTGATAGAGAGCACTGACACCAGCACCGTGATAGAGAGCACTGACACCAGCACCGAGATAGAGAGCACTGACACCAGCACTGAGATAGAGAGCACTGACACCAGCATTGAGATAGAGAGCACTGACACCAGCATTGAGATAGAGAGCACTAACACCACAACAGCACCGTGATAGAGAGCACTGACACCAGCACCGAGATAGAGAGCACTGACACCACAACAGCACCATGATAGAGAGCACTGACACCAGCGCCAAGATAGAGAGCACTGACACCAGCACCGAGATAGAGAGCACTGACATCAGCACCGAGATAGAGAGTACTGACACCAGCACTGAGATAGAGAGCACTGACACCACACCAGCACTGTGATAGAGAGTACTCACAGCTGCACCGTGATAGAGAGCACTGACACCAGCATTGAGATACAGAGCACAGGCGCCACAACAGCACCGTGATGGAGAGCACTGTAACCAGCACCGAGATAGAAAGCACTGCAACCAGCACCATGATAGAGAGCACTGACACCAGCACTGTGATAGAGAGCACTGACACCAGCACCGTGATAGAGAGCACTGACACCAGCACCGTGATTGAGAGCACTGACACCAGCACCGTGATAGAGAGCACTGACACCAGCACCGAAATAGAGAGCACTGACACCAGCACTGAGAAAGAGAGCAATGACACCAGCACCATAACAGAGAGCACGGACATCAGCACTGGTTTAGAGAGCACTGACACCAGCACCGTGAGAGAGAGCACTGAAACCAGCACTGAGATAGAGATCACTGACACCAGCACTGTAATAGAGAGCACTGACACCCGCACCAAGATAGAAAGCACTGAAACCACACCAGCACCGTGATAGAGAGCACTGACACCAGCACCGAGATAGGGAGAACTGAAACCAGCACTGAGATAGAGAGCACTGACACCAGCACCATGATAGAGAGCACTGACACCAGCACCAAGATAGAAAGCACTGACACCACACCAGCACCATGATAGAGAGCACTGACACCAGCATCGAGATAGAGAGCACTGACACCACACCAGCACCATGATAGAGAGCACTGACACCAGCACCGAGATAAAGAGCACTGACACCAGCATTGAGATAGAGAGCACTAACACCACAACAGCACCGTGATAGAGAGAACTGACTCCAGCACCATGATAGAGAGCACTGACAGCAGCACCGAGATAGAGAGCACTGACACCAGCACCAAGATAGAGAGCACTGACACCAGCACCGAGATAGGGAGCACTGACACCACACCAGCACCATGATAGAGAGCACTGACACCAGCGCCAAGATAGAGAGCATTGACAGCAGCACCGAGATAGAGAGCACTGAAACCAGCACTGAGATAGAGAGTACTGACAACAGCACTGAGATAGAGAGCACTGACACCAGCACTGAGATAGAGAGCACTGACACCAGCACTGAGATAGAGAGCACTCACAGCTGCACCATGATAGAGAGCACTGACACCAGCACCGAGATAAAGAGCACTGACACCCGCATTGAGATAGAGAGCACTGACACCACACCAGCACAGTGATAGAGAGCACTGACTTCAGCACTGTGATAGAGAGCACTGACACCAGCACCGAGACAGAGAGTACTGACACCAGCACCAAGATAGAGAGCACAGACACCACAACAACACCGTGATGGGGAGCACTGTCACCAGCACCGAGATAGAAAGCACTGACACCACCACCGTGATAGAGAGCACTGACACCAGCACCGTGATAGAGAGCACTGACACCAGCACCAAGATAGAGAGCACTGACACCAGCACTGAGATAGAGAGCACTGACACCAGCACCATGATAGAGAACACTGACACCAGCACCATGATAGAGAACACTGACAACAGCACCATGATAGAGAACACTGACACCAGCACCGAGATAGAGAGCACTGACACCAGCACCAAGATAGAAAGCACTGACACCAGCACCAAGATAGAAAGCACTGACACCACACCAGCACCATGATAGAGAGCACTGACACCAGCACTGAGATAGAGAGCACTGACACCAGCACCGTGATACAGAGCACTGACACCAGCATCGAGATAGAGAGCACTGACACCACACCAGCACCATGATAGAGAGCACTGACACCAGCACCGTGATAGAGAGAACTGACACCAGCACTGAGATAGAGAGCAATGACACCAGCACCGAGATAGAAAGTACTGACACAAGCACCTTGATAGAGAACACTGACACAAGCACCTTGATAGAGAGCACTGACACAAGCACCTTGATAGAGAGCACTGACACCAGCACTGAGACAGAGAGCACTGACACCAGCATCATGATAGAGAACACTGACACCAGGACCAAGATAGAGATCACTGACACCAGCACAGAGATAGAGAGCACTGACACCGGCACCGAGATAGGGAGCACTGAAACCAGCACTGAGATAGAGATCACTGACACCAGCACCATCATAGAAAGCACTGACACCAGCACCGTGATAGAGAGGACTGACACCAGCACCAAGATAGAAAGCACTGACACCACACCAGCACCGTGATAGAGAGCACTGACACCAGCACCGAGATAGAGAGCACTGACACCAGCACCGCGATAGAGAGCACTGACACCAGCATTGAGATAGAGAGCACTAACACCACAACAGCACCATGATAAAGAGAACTGACTCCAGCACCGTGATAAAGAGCACTGACAGCAGCACCAAGATAGAGAGCACTGACACCAGCACCGAGATAGAGAGCACTGACACCAGCCCCGAGATAGAAAGCACTGACACCAGCACCAGGATAGAGAGCACTGACATAAGCACCATGATAGAGAGCATTGACACTGGCACCGAGATAGGGAGCACTGAAACCAGCACTGAGATAAAGAGCACTGACACCAGCACTGAGATAGAATGTACTGGCACCAGCACCAGGATAGAGATCACTCACACCAGCACCGTGATAGAGCGCGTTGACACCAGCACTGAGATAGAGAGCACTGGCACCAGCACCATGATAGAGAGCACTGACACCAGCACCATGATAGCGAGCACTGACACCAGCACCATGATAGCGAGCACTGACACCAGCACCGAGATAGAGAGCACTGAAACCAGCACCGTGATAGACAGCACTGACACCAGCACCCGTATATAGAGCACTGACACAGGCACCAAGATAGGGAGCACTGACAGCAGCACTGAGATAGAGAGAACTGACACCAGAACCATGATAGAGAGCACTGACACCAGCAACGAGATAGAGAACACTGACACCAGCACCATGATAGAGAGCACTGACACCAGCACCGTGATAGAGAGCACTGACACCACACCAGCACCATGATAGAGAGCACTGACACAGGCACCTTGATAGAGAGCACTGACACAAGCACCGTGATAGAGAGCACTGACATCAGCACCAAGATAGAGAGCACTGACACCAGCACCGAGATAGAGCACTGACACCAGCACCGTGATAGAGAGCACTGACAACAGCACCGTGATAGAGAGCACTGACACCACACCAGCACCGTGATAGAGAGCACTCACAGCTGCACCGTGATAGAGAGCACTGACACCAGCACCGAGATAAAGAGCACTGACACCAGCATTGAGATACTGACACCAGAACCATGATAGAGAGCACTGACACCAGCACCATGATAGAGAGCACTGACACCAGCACCATGATAGAGAGCACTGACACCAGCACCATGATAGAGAGCACTGACACCAGCACCATGATAGAGAGCACTGACACCAGCACCGTGATAGAGAGCACTGACACCAGCACCGTGATAGAGAGCACTGACACCAGCACCGTGATAGAGAGCACTGACACCACACCAGCACCGTGATAGAGAGCACTCACAGCTGCACCGTGATAGAGAGCACTGACACCAGCACCGAGATAAAGAGCACTGACACCAGCATTGAGATAGAGGGCACAGACACCACAACAGCACCATGATAGAGAGCACTGACACCAGCACCGAGATAGAGAGCACTGACACCACACCAGCACTGTGATAGAGAGCACTCACAGCTGCACCGTGATAGAGAGCACTGACACCAGCACCGAGATAAAGAGCACTGACACCAGCATTGAGATAGAGGGCACAGACACCACAACAGCCCCATGATAGAGAGCACTGACACCAGCACCGTGATAGAGAGCACTGACACCACACCAGCACTGTGATAGAGAGCACTCACAGCTGCACCGTGATAGAGAGCACTGACACCAGCATTGAGATACAGAGCACAGGCGCCACAACAGCACCGTGATGGAGAGCACTGTAACCAGCACCGAGATAGAAAGCACTGCAACCAGCACCATGATAGAGAGCACTGACACCAGCACTGTGATAGAGAGCACTGACACCAGCACCGTGATAGAGAGCACTGACACCAGCACCGTGATTGAGAGCACTGACACCAGCACCGTGATAGAGAGCACTGACACCAGCACCGAAATAGAGAGCACTGACACCAGCACTGAGAAAGAGAGCAATGACACCAGCACCATAACAGAGAGCACGGACATCAGCACTGGTTTAGAGAGCACTGACACCAGCACCGTGAGAGAGAGCACTGAAACCAGCACTGAGATAGAGATCACTGACACCAGCACTGTAATAGAGAGCACTGACACCCGCACCAAGATAGAAAGCACTGAAACCACACCAGCACCGTGATAGAGAGCACTGACACCAGCACCGAGATAGGGAGAACTGAAACCAGCACTGAGATAGAGAGCACTGACACCAGCACCATGATAGAGAGCACTGACACCAGCACCAAGATAGAAAGCACTGACACCACACCAGCACCATGATAGAGAGCACTGACACCAGCATCGAGATAGAGAGCACTGACACCACACCAGCACCATGATAGAGAGCACTGACACCAGCACCGAGATAAAGAGCACTGACACCAGCATTGAGATAGAGAGCACTAACACCACAACAGCACCGTGATAGAGAGAACTGACTCCAGCACCATGATAGAGAGCACTGACAGCAGCACCGAGATAGAGAGCACTGACACCAGCACCAAGATAGAGAGCACTGAAACCAGCACCGAGATAGGGAGCACTGACACCACACCAGCACCATGATAGAGAGCACTGACACCAGCGCCAAGATAGAGAGCATTGACAGCAGCACCGAGATAGAGAGCACTGAAACCAGCACTGAGATAGAGAGTACTGACAACAGCACTGAGATAGAGAGCACTGACACCAGCACTGAGATAGAGAGCACTGACACCAGCACTGAGATAGAGAGCACTCACAGCTGCACCATGATAGAGAGCACTGACACCAGCACCGAGATAAAGAGCACTGACACCCGCATTGAGATAGAGAGCACTGACACCACACCAGCACAGTGATAGAGAGCACTGACTTCAGCACTGTGATAGAGAGCACTGACACCAGCACCGAGACAGAGAGTACTGACACCAGCACCAAGATAGAGAGCACAGACACCACAACAACACCGTGATGGGGAGCACTGTCACCAGCACCGAGATAGAAAGCACTGACACCACCACCATGATAGAGAGCACTGACACCACCACCGTGATAGAGAGCACTGACACCAGCACCGTGATAGAGAGCACTGACACCAGCACCGTGATAGAGAGCACTGACACCAGCACCAAGATAGAGAGCACTGACACCAGCACTGAGATAGAGAGCACTGACACCAGCACCATGATAGAGAACACTGACACCAGCACCATGATAGAGAACACTGACAACAGCACCATGATAGAGAACACTGACACCAGCACCGAGATAGAGAGCACTGACACCAGCACCAAGATAGAAAGCACTGACACCAGCACCAAGATAGAAAGCACTGACACCACACCAGCACCATGATAGAGAGCACTGACACCAGCACTGAGATAGAGAGCACTGACACCAGCACCGTGATACAGAGCACTGACACCAGCATCGAGATAGAGAGCACTGACACCACACCAGCACCATGATAGAGAGCACTGACACCAGCACCGTGATAGAGAGAACTGACACCAGCACTGAGATAGAGAGCAATGACACCAGCACCGAGATAGAAAGTACTGACACAAGCACCTTGATAGAGAACACTGACACAAGCACCTTGATAGAGAGCACTGACACAAGCACCTTGATAGAAAGCACTGACACCAGCACCAAGATAGAGAGCACTGACATCAGCACCAAGATAGAGAGCACTGACACCAGCACTGAGACAGAGAGCACTGACACCAGCATCATGATAGAGAACACTGACACCAGGACCAAGATAGAGATCACTGACACCAGCACAGAGATAGAGAGCACTGACACCGGCACCGAGATAGGGAGCACTGAAACCAGCACTGAGATAGAGATCACTGACACCAGCACCATCATAGAAAGCACTGACACCAGCACCGTGATAGAGAGGACTGACACCAGCACCAAGATAGAAAGCACTGACACCACACCAGCACCGTGATAGAGAGCACTGACACCAGCACCGAGATAGAGAGCACTGACACCAGCACCGCGATAGAGAGCACTGACACCAGCATTGAGATAGAGAGCACTAACACCACAACAGCACCATGATAAAGAGAACTGACTCCAGCACCGTGATAAAGAGCACTGACAGCAGCACCAAGATAGAGAGCACTGACACCAGCACCGAGATAGAGAGCACTGACACCAGCCCCGAGATAGAAAGCACTGAAACCAGCACCAGGATAGAGAGCACTGACATAAGCACCATGATAGAGAGCATTGACACTGGCACCGAGATAGGGAGCACTGAAACCAGCACTGAGATAGAGAGCACTGACACCAGCACTGAGATAGAATGTACTGGCACCAGCACCAGGATAGAGATCACTCACACCAGCACCGTGATAGAGCGCGTTGACACCAGCACTGAGATAGAGAGCACTGGCACCAGCACCATGATAGAGAGCACTGACACCAGCACCATGATAGCGAGCACTGACACCAGCACCATGATAGCGAGCACTGACACCAGCACCGAGATAGAGAGCACTGAAACCAGCACCGTGATAGACAGCACTGACACCAGCACCCGTATATAGAGCACTGACACAGGCACCAAGATAGGGAGCACTGACAGCAGCACTGAGATAGAGAGAACTGACACCAGAACCATGATAGAGAGCACTGACACCAGCAACGAGATAGAGAACACTGACACCAGCACCATGATAGAGAGCACTGACACCAGCACCGTGATAGAGAGCACTGACACCACACCAGCACCATGATAGAGAGCACTGACACAGGCACCTTGATAGAGAGCACTGACACAAGCACCGTGATAGAGAGCACTGACATCAGCACCAAGATAGAGAGCACTGACACCAGCACCGTGATAGAGAGCACTGACACCAGCACCGTGATAGAGAGCACTGACACCACACCAGCACCGTGATAGAGAGCACTCACAGCTGCACCGTGATAGAGAGCACTGACACCAGCACCGAGATAAAGAGCACTGACACCAGCATTGAGATACTGACACCAGAACCATGATAGAGAGCACTGACACCAGCACCATGATAGAGAGCACTGACACCAGCACCATGATAGAGAGCACTGACACCAGCACCATGATAGAGAGCACTGACACCAGCACCATGATAGAGAGCACTGACACCAGCACCGTGATAGAGAGCACTGACACCAGCACCGTGATAGAGAGCACTGACACCACACCAGCACCGTGATAGAGAGCACTCACAGCTGCACCGTGATAGAGAGCACTGACACCAGCACCGAGATAAAGAGCACTGACACCAGCATTGAGATAGAGGGCACAGACACCACAACAGCACCATGATAGAGAGCACTGACACCAGCACCGAGATAGAGAGCACTGACACCACACCAGCACTGTGATAGAGAGCACTCACAGCTGCACCGTGATAGAGAGCACTGACACCAGCACCGAGATAAAGAGCACTGACACCAGCATTGAGATAGAGGGCACAGACACCACAACAGCCCCATGATAGAGAGCACTGACACCAGCACCGTGATAGAGAGCACTGACACCAGCACCGTGATAGAGAGCACTGACACCAGCACCGAGATAGAGAGCACTGACACCAGCACCGAGATAGAGAGCACTGACACCAGCACCGAGATAGAGAGCACTGACACCAGCACCGAGATAGAGAGCACTGACACCAGCACCGAGATAGAGAGCACTGACACCAGCATTGAGATAGAGAGCACTGACACCAGCATTGAGATAGAGAGCACTAACACCACAACAGCACCGTGATAGAGAGAACTGACTCCAGCACAGTGATAAAGAGCACTGACAGCAGCACCGAGATAGAGAGCACTGACACCAGCACCGAGATAGAGAGCACTGACACCAGCCCCGAGATAGAGAGCACTGACACCAGCACCAGGATTGAGAGCACTGACATAAGCACCATGATAGAGAGCATTGACACTTGCACCGAGATAGGGAGCACTGAAACCAGCACCGAGATAGAGAGCACTGACACCAGCACTGAGATAGAATGTACTGGCACCAGCACCAGGATAGAGATCACTCACACCAGCACCGTGATAGAGCGCGTTGACAACAGCACTGAGATAGAGAGCACTGACACCAGCACCATGATAGAGAGCACTGACACCAGCACCATGATAGCGAGCACTGACACCAGCACCATGATAGCGAGCACTGACACCAGCACCGTGATAGAGAGCACTGACACCAGCACCCGTATATAGAGCACTGACACAGGCACCAAGATAGGGAGCATTGACAGCAGCACTGAGATAGAGAACTGACACCAGAACCATGATAGAGAGCACTGACACCAGCACCTAGATAGAAAGCACTGACACCACAACAGCACCATGATGGAGAGCACTGACACCAGCAACGAGATAGAGAACACTGACACCAGCACCATGATAGAGAGCACTGACACCACACCAGCACCATGATAGAGAGCACTGACACAAGCACCTTGATAGAGAGCACTGACACAAGCAGCATGATAGAGAGCACTGACATCAGCAGCAAGATAGAGAGAACTGACATCAGCACCAAGATAGAGAGCACTGACACCAGCACTGAGATAGAGAGCACTGACACCAGCACCATGATAGAGAACACTGACACCAGGACCGAGATAGGGAGCACTGACACCAGCACCGAGATAGAGAGCACTGACACCAGCATTAAGATAGAGAGCACTAACACCACAACAGCACCGTGATAGAGAGCACTGACACTGGCACCAAGATAGGGAGCACTGAAACCAGCACCGAGATAGAGAGAACTGACTCCAGCACCGTGATAGAGAGCACTGACAGCAGCACCGAGATAGAAAGCACTGACACCAGCACTGAGATAGAGAGCACTGACACCAGCACCGAGATAGAAAGCATTGAAACCAGCACCAGCACCGTGATAGAGAGCACTGACACTGGCACCAAGATAGGGAGCACTGAAACCAGCACCGAGATAGAGAGAACTGACTCCAGCACCGTGATAGAGAGCACTGACAGCAGCACCGAGATAGAAAGCACTGACACCAGCACCGAGATAGAGAGCACTGACACCAGCACCGAGATAGAGAGCACTGACACCAGCACCGAGATAGGGAGCACTGACACAGACAACAAGATAGGGAGCACTGACAGCAGCACTGAGATAGAGAACACTGACACAAGCACCAGGATAGAGAGCACTGACATAAGCACCATGATAGAGAGCATTGACACTGGCACCGAGATAGGGAGCACTGAAACCAGCACCGAGATAGAATGTACTGGCACTAGCACCAGGATAGAGATCACTCACACCAGCACCGTGATAGAGCGCGTTGACACCAGCACTGAGATAGTGAGCACTGACACCAGCACCATGATAGAGAGCACTGACACCAGCACCATGATAGAGAGCACTGACACCAGCACCATGATAGCGAGCACTGACACCAGCACCGAGATAGAGAGCACTGACACCAGCACCGAGATAGAGAGCACTGACACCAGCACCCGTATATAGAGCAATGACACAGGCACCAAGATAGGGAGCACTGACAGCAGCACTGAGATAGATAGAACTGACACCAGAACCATGATAGAGAGCACTGACACCAGCACCATGATAGAGAACACTGACACCAGCACCATGATAGAGATCACTGACACCAGCACCGAGATAGAGAGCACTGACACCAGCACCGAGATAGAGAGCACTGACACCAGCACCCGTATATAGAGCACTGACACAGGCACCAAGATAGGGAGCACTGAAACCAGCACTGAGATAGAGATCACTGACACCAGCACCAAGATAGAAAGCACTGACACCCCACCAGCGCCATGATAGAGAGCACTGACACCAGCACCATGATAGAGATCACTGACACCAGCACCGAGATAGAGAGCACTGACACCGGCACCGAGATAGAGAGCACTGACACCGGCACCGAGATAGGGAGCACTGAAACCAGCACTGAGAAAGAGATCACTGACACCAGCACCATGATAGAGAGCACTGACACCAGCACCGTGATAGAGAGCACTGACACCAGCACCAAGATAGAAAGCACTGACACCACAGCAGCACCGTGATAGAGAGCACTGACACCAGCACCGAGATAGAGAGCACTGACACCAGCACCGAGATAGAGAGCACTGACACCAGCACCATAACAGAGAGCACTGACACCAACACCGGTATAGAGAGAACTGACACCAGCACCGTGATAGAGAGCACTGAAACCAGCACTGAAATAGAGAGCACTGACACCAGCACTGAGATAGAGAGCACTGACACCAACACCATGATAGAGAGCACTGACACCAGCACCATGATAGCGAGCACTGACACCAGCACTGAGATAGAGAGCACTAACACCAGCACCGTGATAGAGAGCACTGACACCAGCACCGTGATAGAGAGCACTGACACCACACCAGCACCGTGATGGAGAGCACTGACACCACACCAGCACCGTAATAGAGAGCACTGACACAAGCACCGTGATAGAGAGCACTGACACCAGCACTGATATATAGAGCACTGACACCAGCACCGAGATAGAGAGTACTGACACCAGCACCGAGATAGAGAGTACTGACACCAGCACCGAGATAGAGAGTACTGACACCAGCACCGAGATAGAGAGTACTGACACCAGCACCGAGATAGAGAGTACTGACACCAGCACTGAGATAGAGATCACTGACACCAGCACCGTGATAGAGAGCACTGACACCCGCACCAAGATAGAAAGCACTGACACCACACCAGCACCATGATAGTGAGCACTGACACCAGCACCGAGATAGAGAGCACTGACACCAGCACCGTGATAGAGAGCACTGACACCACACCAGCACTGTGATAGAGAGCACTCACAGCTGCACCGTGATAGAGAGCACTGACACCAGCACCGAGATAAAGAGCACTGACACCAGCTTTGAGATAGAGAGCACAGACACCACAACAGCACCGTGATGGAGAGCACTGTAACCAGCACCGAGATAGAAAGCAATGACACCAGCACCATGATAGAGAGCACTGACACCAGCACCAAGTTAGAGAGCACTGACACCAGCACCAAGATAGAGAGCACTGACACCAGCACTGAGATAGAGAGCACTGACACCAGCACCATAACAGAGAGCACTGACACCAGCACCGTGATAAAGAGCACTGAAACCAGCACCGTGATAGAGAGCACTGAAACCAGCACTGAGATAGAGATCACTGACACCAGCACCGTGATAGAGAGCACTGACACCCGCACCAAGATAGAAAGCACTGACACCACACCAGCACCATGATAGTGAGCACTGACACCAGCACCGAGATAGAGAGCACTGACACCAGCACCGTGATAGAGAGCACTGACACCAGCAACGTTATAGAGAGCACTGACACCGGCACCAAGATAGAGAGCACTGACACCAGCACCAAGATAGAGAGCACTGACACCAGCACCAAGATAGAAAGCACTGACACCACACCAGCACCATGATAGTGAGCACTGACACCAGCACCGAGATAGAGAGCACTGACACCAGCACCGTGATAGAGAGCACTAACACCAGCACCGTGATAGAGAGCACTGACACCAGCACCGTGATAGAGAGCACTGACACCAGCACCAAGATAGAGAGCACTGACACCAGCACCAAGATAGAGAGCACTGACACCACACCAGCACCATGATAGAGAGCACTGACACCAGCACCGAGATAGAGAGTACTGACACCAGCACTGAGATAGAGAGCACTGACACCACACCAGCACTGTGATAGAGATCACTCACAGCTGCACCGTGATAGAGAGCACTGACACCAGCACCGAGATAGAGAGCACTGACACCACAACAGCACTGTGATGGAGAGCACTGACACCAGCACCGAGATAGAAAGCACTGACACCAGCACCATGATAGAGAGCACTGACACCAGCACCATGATAGAGAGCACTGACACCAGCACCATGATAGAGAGCACTGACACCAGCACCATGATAGAGAGCGCTGACACCAGCACCGTGATAGAGAGCGCTGACACCAGCACCGTGATAGAGAGCGCTGACACCAGCACCGCGATAGAGAGCGCTGACACCAGCAGCGTGATAGAGAGCGCTGACACCAGCACTGTGATAGAGAGTGCTGACACCAGCACCGTGATAGAGAGCGCTGACACCAGCACCGAGATAGAGAGCACTGACATCACACCAGCACCGTGATAGAGAGCACTGATACCAGCACCGCGATAGAGAGCACTGACACCAACACCGAGATAGAGAGCACTGACACCAGAACCGTGATATAGAGCACTGACACCAGCACCGTGATAGAGAGCACTGACACCGGCACCGAGATAGGGAGAACTGACATCAGCACTGAGATAGAGAGCACTGACACCAGCACCGAGATATAGAGCACTAGCATCAGCACCGAGATAGAGAGCACTGACACCAGCACCGTGACAGAGAGCCCTGACACCAGCACCAAGATAGAAAGCACTGACACCACACTAGCACCATGATAGAGAGCACTGACACCAGCACCGTGATAGAGAGCACTGACACAGCACCGTGATAGAGAGCACTGACACAGCACCAAGATAGAGAGCACTGACACAGCACCAAGATAGAGAGCACTGACACAGCACCAAGATAGAGAGCACTGACACCAGTACTGTGATAGAGAGCACTGACACCAGCACCGAGATAGAGAGCACTGACACAACACCAGCACTGTGATAGAGAGCATTGACACCAGCACCGTGATAGAGAGCACTGACACCAGCACGGAGATAGAGAGCACTGACACCAGCACCGAGATAGAGAGCACTGACACCAGCACCGAGATAGAGAGCACTGACACCAGAACCGAGATAGAGAGCACTGACACCAGCATTGAGATAGAGAGCACTAACACCACAACAGCACTGTGATAGAGAGCACTCACAGCTGCACCGTGATAGAGAGCACTGACACCAGCACCGAGATAAAGAGCACTGACACCAGCATTGAGATAGAGGGCACAGACACCACAACAGCACCATGATAGAGAGCACTGATACCAGCACCAAGATAGAAAGCACTGACACCACACCAGCAACGAGATAGAGAACACTGACACCAGCAGCAGGATAGAGAGCACTGAAACCAGCACCATGATAGAGAGCACTGACACCAGCACCGTGATAGAGAGCACTGACACCAGCACCGTGATAGAGAGCACTGACACCAGCACCGTGATAGAGAGCACTGACACCAGCACCGTGATAGAGAGCACTGACACCAGCACCGTGATAGAGAGCCCTGACACCAGCACTGAGATCTAGAGCACTGAAACCAGCACCATGATGGAGAGCACTGACACCAGCACCATGATAGAGAACACTGACACCACCACCGTGATAGAGAGCACTGACACCAGCACTGTGATAGAGAGCACTGACACCACACCAGCACTGTGATAGAGAGCACTCACAGCTGCACCGTGATAGAGAGCACTGACACCAGCACCGAGATAAAGAGCACTGACACCAGCATTGAGATAGAGGGCACAGACACCACAACAGCACCATGATAGAGAGCACTGACACCAGCACCGTGATAGAGAGCACTGACACCAGCACCAAGATAGAGAGCACTGATACCAGCACTGAGATCTAGAGCACTGAAACCAGCACCATGAAGGAGAGCACTGACACCAGCACCATGATAGAGAACACTGACACCAGCACCATGATAGAGAACACTGACACCAGCACCATGATAGAGATTACTGACACCAGCACCGAGATAGAGAGCACTGACACCGGCACCGAGATAGGGAGCACTGAAACCAGCACTGAGAAAGAGATCACTGACACCAGCACCATGATAGAGATCACTGACACCAGCACCGTGATAGAGAGCACTGACACCAGCACCAAGATAGAAAGCACTGACACCACACCAGCACCGTGATAGAGAGCACTGACACCAGCACCGAGATAGAGAGCACTGACACCAGCACCGAGAGAGAGCACTGACACCAGCACCGAGAGAGAGCACTGACACCAGCACCGAGATAGAAAGCACTGACACCAGCACCAGGATAGAGAGCACTGACACAAGCACCATGACAGAGAGCATTGACACTGGCACCGAGATAGGGAGCACTGAAACCAGCACCGAGATAGAGAGCACTGACACCAGCACTGAGATAGAATGTACTGGCACCAGCACCAGGATAGAGATCACTCACACCATCACCGTGATAGAGCGCGTTGACACCAGCACTGAGATAGAGAGCACTGACACCAGCACCATGATAGAGAGCACTGACACCAGCACCATGATAGAGAGCACTGACACCAGCACCATGATAGCGAGCACTGACACCAGCACCGAGATAGAGAGCACTGACACCAGCACCGAGATAGAGAGCACTGACACCAGCACCGAGATAGAGAGCACTGACACAGGCACCAAGATAGGGAGCACTGACAGCAGCACTGAGATAGAGAGAACTGACACCAGAACCATGATAGAGAGCACTGACACCAGAACCATGATAGAGAACACTGACACCAGCACCATGATAGAGATCAATGACACCAGCATCGAGATAGAGAGCACTGACACCGGCACCGAGATAGGGAGCACTGACACCGGCACCGAGATAGGGAGCACTGACACAACACCAGCACTGTGATAGAGAGCATTGACACCAGCACCGTGATAGAGAGCACTGACACCAGCACTGAGATAGAGAGCACTGACACCAGCACCGAGATAGAGAGCACTGACACCAGCACCGAGATACAGAGCACTGACACCAGCATTGAGATAGAGAGCACTAACACCAGCACCATGATAGAGAGAACTGACTCCAGCACCGTGATAAAGAGCACTGACAGCAGCACCGTGATAGAGAGCACTGACACCAGCACCGAGATAGAGAGCACTGACACCAGCACCAAGATAGAGAGCACTGACACCAGCCCCGAGATAGAAAGCACTGACACCAGCACCAGGATAGAGAGCACTGACATAAGCACCATGATAGAGAGCATTGACACTGGCACCGAGATAGGGAGCACTGAAACCAGCACCGAGATAGAATGTACTGGCACCAGCACCAGGATAGAGATCACTCACACCAGCACCGTGATAGAGCGCGTTGACACCAGCACTGAGATAGAGAGCACTGACACCAGCACCATGATAGAGAGCACTGACACCAGCACCATGATAGAGAGCACTGACACCAGCATCAAGATAGAGAGCACTGACACCAGCACCGAGATAGGGAGCACTGACACCGGCACCGAGATAGGGAGCACTGACACTAGCACCCGTATATAGAGCACTGGCACAGGCACCAAGATAGGGAGCACTGACAGCAGCACTGAGATAGAGAGAACTGACACCAGAACCATGATAGAGAGCACTGACACCAGCACCAAGATAGAAAGCACTGACACGACAACAGCACCATGATGGAGAGCACTGACACCAGCAACGAGATAGAGAACACTGACACCAGCACCGTGATAGAGAGCACTGACACCAGCACCATGATAGAAAGCACTGACACCAGCACCGAGATAGAGAGCACTGACACCAGCACCGAGATAGAGAGCACTGACACCAGCACCATGATAGAGATTACTGACACCAGCACCGAGATAGAGAGCACTGACACCGGCACCGAGATAGGGAGCACTGAAACCAGCACTGAGAAAGAGATCACTGACACCAGCACCATGATAGAGAGCACTGACACCAGCACCGTGATAGAGAGCACTGACACCAGCACCAAGATAGAAAGCACTGACACCACACCAGCACCGTGATAGAGAGCACTGACACCAGCACCGTGATAGAGGGCAATGACACCAGCACCGTGATAGAGAGTACTGACACCAGCACTGAGATAGAGAACACTGACACCAGCACTGAGATAGAGAGCACAGACACCACACCAGCACCGTGATAGAGAGCACTGACACAGCACCAAGATAGAGAGCACTGACACCAGCACTGAGATAGAGAGTACTGACACCAGCACCGAGATAAAGAGCACTGACACCAGCACCGAGATAGAGAGCACTGACACGACAACAGCACCATGATGGAGAGCACTGACACCAGCAACGAGATAGAGAACACTGACACCAGCACCGTGATAGAGAGCACTGACACCAGCACCGTGATAGAGAGCACTGACACCAGCACCGTGATAGAGGGCACTGACACCAGCACCGTGATAGAGGGCACTGACACCAGCACCGTGATAGAGGGCACTGACACCAGCACCGTGATAGAGGGCACTGACACCAGCACCGTGATAGAGAGTACTGACACCAGCACTGAGATAGAAAACACTGACACCAGCACTGAGATAGAGAGCACAGACACCACACCAGCACCGTGATAGAGAGCACTGACACAGCACCAAGATAGAGAGCACTGACACCAGCACTGAGATAGAGAGTACTGACACCAGCACCGAGATAGAGAGCACTGACACCAGCACCGTGATAGAGAGCACTGACACCAGCACCGTGATAGAGAGCACTGACACCAGCACCGTGATAGAGAGCACTGACACCAGCACCAAGATAGAGATTACTGACACCAGCACTGAGATAGAGAGCACTGACACCAGCACTGAGATAGAGAGCACTGACACCACACCAGCACTGTGATAGAGAGCACTCACAGCTGCACCATGATAGAGAGCACTGACACCAGCACCGAGATAGAGAGCACTGACACCAGCACAGAGATAGAGAGCACTGACACCACACCAGCACCATGATAGAGAGCACTGACTTCAGCACCGTGATAGAGAGCACTGACACCAGCACTGAGATAGAGAGCACAGCCACCACAACAGCACCGTGATGGAGAGCACTGACACCAGCACCGAGATAGAAAGCACTGACACCAGCACCGAGATAGAAAGCACTGACACCAGCACCATGATAGAGAGCACTGACACCAGCACCATGATAGAGAGCACTGACACTAGCACCATGATAGAGAGCACTGACACCAGCACTGTGATAGAGAGCACTGACACCACACCAGCACTGTGATAGAGAGCACTCACAGCTGCACCGTGATATAGAACACTGACACCAGCACTGAGATAGAGAGCACAGACACCACACCAGCACCGTGATAGAGAGCACTGACACAGCACCAAGATAGAGAGCACTGACACCAGCACTGAGATAGAGAGTACTGACACCAGAACCATGATAGAGAGCACTGACACCAGCACCAAGATAGAAAGCACTGACACGACAACAGCACCATGATGGAGAGCACTGACACCAGCAACGAGATAGAGAACACTGACACCAGCACCGTGATAGAGAGCACTGACACCAGCACCGTGATAGAGAGCACTGACACCAGCACCGTGATAGAGGGCACTGACACCAGCACCGTGATAGAGGGCACTGACACCAGCACCGTGATAGAGGGCACTGACACCAGCACCGTGATAGAGGGCACTGACACCAGCACCGTGATAGAGAGTACTGACACCAGCAATGAGATAGAAAACACTGACACCAGCACTGAGATAGAGAGCACAGACACCACACCAGCACCGTGATAGAGAGCACTGACACAGCACCAAGATAGAGAGCACTGACACCAGCACTGAGATAGAGAGTACTGACACCAGCACCGAGATAGAGAGCACTGACACCAGCACCGTGATAGAGAGCACTGACACCAGCACCGTGATAGAGAGCACTGACACCAGCACCGTGATAGAGAGCACTGACACCAGCACCAAGATAGAGATTACTGACACCAGCACTGAGATAGAGAGCACTGACACCAGCACTGAGATAGAGAGCACTGACACCACACCAGCACTGTGATAGAGAGCACTCACAGCTGCACCATGATAGAGAGCACTGACACCAGCACCGAGATAGAGAGCACTGACACCAGCACAGAGATAGAGAGCACTGACACCACACCAGCACCATGATAGAGAGCACTGACTTCAGCACCGTGATAGAGAGCACTGACACCAGCACTGAGATAGAGAGCACAGCCACCACAACAGCACCGTGATGGAGAGCACTGACACCAGCACCGAGATAGAAAGCACTGACACCAGCACCGAGATAGAAAGCACTGACACCAGCACCATGATAGAGAGCACTGACACCAGCACCATGATAGAGAGCACTGACACTAGCACTGTGATAGAGAGCACTGACACCACACCAGCACTGTGATAGAGAGCACTCACAGCTGCACCGTGATAGAGAGCACTGACACCAGCACTGAGATAAAGAGCACTGACACCAGCATTGAGATAGAGGGCACAGACACCACAACAGCACCATGATAGAGAGCACTGACACCAGCACCGTGATAGAGAGCACTGACACCAGCACCAAGATAGAGAGCACTGATACCAGCACTGAGATCTAGAGCACTGAAACCAGCACCATGAAGGAGAGCACTGACACCAGCACCATGATAGAGAACACTGACACCAGCACCATGATAGAGAACACTGACACCAGCACCATGATAGAGATTACTGACACCAGCACCGAGATAGAGAGCACTGACACCGGCACCGAGATAGGGAGCACTGAAACCAGCACTGAGAAAGAGATCACTGACACCAGCACCATGATAGAGATCACTGACACCAGCACCGTGATAGAGAGCACTGACACCAGCACCAAGATAGAAAGCACTGACACCACACCAGCACCGTGATAGAGAGCACTGACACCAGCACCGAGATAGAGAGCACTGACACCAGCACCGAGAGAGAGCACTGACACCAGCACCGAGATAGAAAGCACTGACACCAGCACCGAGATAGAAAGCACTGACACCAGCACCAGGATAGAGAGCACTGACACAAGCACCATGACAGAGAGCATTGACACTGGCACCGAGATAGGGAGCACTGAAACCAGCACCGAGATAGAGAGCACTGACACCAGCACTGAGATAGAATGTACTGGCACCAGCACCAGGATAGAGATCACTCACACCATCACCGTGATAGAGCGCGTTGACACCAGCACTGAGATAGAGAGCACTGACACCAGCACCATGATAGAGAGCACTGACACCAGCACCATGATAGAGAGCACTGACACCAGCACCATGATAGCGAGCACTGACACCAGCACCATGATAGCGAGCACTGACACCAGCACCATGATAGAGAGCACTGACACCAGCACCGAGATAGAGAGCACTGACACAGGCACCAAGATAGGGAGCACTGACAGCAGCACTGAGATAGAGAGAACTGACACCAGAACCATGATAGAGAGCACTGACACCAGCACCATGATAGAGAACACTGACACCAGCACCATGATAGAGAACACTGACACCAGCACCATGATAGAGATCACTGACACCAGCATCGAGATAGAGAGCACTGACACCGGCACCGAGATAGGGAGCACTGACACCGGCACCGAGATAGGGAGCACTGACACAACACCAGCACTGTGATAGAGAGCATTGACACCAGCACCGTGATAGAGAGCACTGACACCAGCACTGAGATAGAGAGCACTGACACCAGCACCGAGATAGAGAGCACTGACACCAGCACCGAGATACAGAGCACTGACACCAGCATTGAGATAGAGAGCACTAACACCAGCACCATGATAGAGAGAACTGACTCCAGCACTGTGATAAAGAGCACTGACAGCAGCACCGAGATAGAGAGCACTGACACCAGCACCGAGATAGAGAGCACTGACACCAGCACCAAGATAGAGAGCACTGACACCAGCACCAAGATAGAGAGCACTGACACCAGCACCAAGATAGAGAGCACTGACACCAGCCCCGAGATAGAAAGCACTGACACCAGCACCAGGATAGAGAGCACTGACATAAGCACCATGATAGAGAGCATTGACACTGGCACCGAGATAGGGAGCACTGAAACCAGCACCGAGATAGAATGTACTGGCACCAGCACCAGGATAGAGATCACTCACACCAGCACCGTGATAGAGCGCGTTGACACCAGCACTGAGATAGAGAGCACTGACACCAGCACCATGATAGAGAGCACTGACACCAGCACCATGATAGAGAGCACTGACACCAGTACCATGATAGCGAGCACTGACACCAGCACCGAGATAGAGAGCACTGACACCAGCACCGAGATAGAGAGCACTGACACCAGCACCGAGATAGAGAGCACTGACACCAGCACCGAGATAGAGAGCACTGACACCAGCACCGAGATAGAGAGCACTGACACCAGCACCGAGATAGAGAGCACTGACACCAGCATTGAAATAGAGAGCACTGACACCAGCATTGAGATAGAGAGCACTGACACCAGCATTGAGATAGAGAGCACTGACACCACACCAGCACCGTGATAGAGAGCACTGACTCCAGCACTGTGATAGAGAGCACTGACACTAGCATTGAGATAGAGAGCACTGACACCAGCACCAAGATAGAGAGCACTGACACCAGCACCGAGATAGAGAGCACAGACACCAAACCAGCACCGTGATAGAGAGCACTGACACCAGCACCGAGATAGAGAGCACTGACACCAGCACCATGATAGAGAGCACTGATACAGCACCGTGATACAGAGCGCTGACACCAGCACCGCAATAGAGAGCGCTGACACCAGCACCGCGATAGAGAGCGCTGACACCAGCACCGCGATAGAAAGCACTGACATCACACCAGCACCGCAATAGAGAGCAGTGACACCAGCACCGTAATAGAGAGCACTGACACCAGCACCGAGATAGAGAGCACTGACACCAGCACCGAGATAGAGAGTACTGACACCAGCACCGAGATAGAGAGTACTGACACCAGCACCGAGATAGAGAGTACTGACACCAGCACTGAGATAGAGATCACTGACACCAGCACTGAAAAAGAGATCACTGACACCACACCAGCACTGTGATAGAGAGTGCTCACAGCTGCACCGTGATAGAGAGCACTGACACCAGCACCGAGATAAAGAGCATTGACACCAGCATTGAGATACAGAGCACAGACACCACAACAGCACCGTGATGGAGAGCACTGTAACCAGCACCGAGATAGAAAGCACTGACACCAGCACCATGAGATAGAGAGCACTGACACCAGCACTGAAATAGAGAGCACTGACACCAGCACCATAACAGAGAGCACTGACACCAACACCGGTATAGAGAGCACTGACACCAGCACCGTGATAGAGAGCACTGACACCAGCACCGTGATAGAGAGCACTGACACCAGCACCAAGATAGAAAGCACTGACACCACACCAGCACCATGATAGTGAGCACTGACACCAGCACTGAGATAGAGAGCACTGACACCAGCATCGTGATACAGAGAACTGACACCAGCACTGAGATAGAGAGCACTGACACCAGCACCGAGAAAGAGAGCACTGACACCACACCAGCACCGTGATAGAGAGCACTGACTCCAGCACCGTGATAGAGAGCACTGACACCAGGACTGAGATAGAGAGCACTGACACCAGGACCGAGATAGAGAGCACAGATAACAAACCAGCACCGTGATAGAGCGATCTGACACCAGCACCGAGATAGAAAGCATCGACACCAGCACCAGCACCGTGATAAAGAGCACTGACACCAGCACCGTGATAGAGAGCACTGACACCAGCACTGAGATAGAGAGACCTGACAGCAACACCAGCACCAAGATAGAGAACACTGACACCAGCACTATGATAGAGAGCACTGACACCAGCACCATGATAGAGAGCACTGACACCGGCACCGTGATAGAGAGCACTGACACCAGCACCATGATAGAGAGCACTGACACCAGCACTGAGATAGAGAGCACTGACACCAGCACTGAGATAGAGAGCACTGACACCAGCACTGAGAAAGAGAGCACTGACACCAGCACTGAGAAAGAGAGCACTGACACCAGCACTGAGATAGAGAGCACTGACACCAGCACTGAGATAGAGAACACTGACACCAGCCCCGAGATAGAGAGCACTGACACCAGCACCGAGATAGAGAGCACTGACACCAGCACCGTTATAGAGAGCACTGACACCAGCACCAAGATAGAAAGCACTGACACCACACCAGCACCGTGATAGAGAGCACTGACACCAGCACTGAGATAGAGAGCACTGACACCAGCACTGAGATAGAGAGCACTGACACCAGCACTGAGATAGAGAGCACTGACACCAGCACCGTGATACAGAGCACTGACACCAGCATCGAGATAGATAGCACTGACACCACACCAGCACCATGATAGAGAGCACTGACACCAGCACCGAGATAAAGAGCACTGACACCAGCATTGAGAGAGAGAGCACTGACACCACACCAGCACCGTGATGGAGAGCACTGACACCAGCACCGAGATAGAAAGCACTGACACCAGCACCATGATAGAGAGCACTGACACCAGCACCATGATAGAGAGCACTGACACCAGCACCATGATAGATAGCTCCGACACCAGCACTGAGATAGATAGCACTGACACCAGCACTGAGATAGATAGCACTGACACCAGCACTGAGATAGATAGCACTGACACCAGCACTGAGATAGATAGCACTGACACCAGCACCGAGATAGAGAGCACTGACACCAGCATTGAGATAGAGAGCACTGACACCACACCAGCACCATGATAGAGAGCACTGACACCAGCACCGAGATAGAGAGCACTGACACCACACCAGCACCGTGATAGAGAGCACTGACTTCAGCACCGTGATAGAGAGCACTGACACCAGCACCGAGATAAAGAGCACTGACACCAGCACCGAGATAGAGAGCACTGACACCAGCACTGAGATAGATAGCTCCGACACCAGCACTGAGATAGAGAGCACTGACACCAGCACCGTGATAGAGAGCACTGACACCAGCACCAAGATAGAAAGCACTGACACCACACCAGCACCATGATATAGAGCACTGACACCAGCACTGAGATAGAGAGCACTGACACCAGCACCGTGATACAGAGCACTGACACCAGCATCGAGATAGAGAGCACTGACACCACACCAGCACCGTGATAGAGAGCACTGACACCAGCACCATGATAGAGAGAACTGACACCAGCACTGAGATAGAGAGCAATGACAAGAGCACCGAGATAGAAAGCACTGCCACAAGCTCCTTGATAGAGAGCTCTGACACCAGCGCCATGATAGAGAGCACTGACACCAGCACCGAGATAGAGAGCACTGACACCAGCACCGAGATAGAGAGCACTGACACCAGCACCGAGATAGAGAGCACTGACACCAGCACCGAGATAGAGAGCACTGACACCAGCACCGAGATAGAGAGCACTGACATCAGCATTGAAATAGAGAGCACTGACACCAGCATTGAAATAGAGAGCACTGACACCAGCATTGAGATAGAGAGCACTGACACCACACCAGCACCGTGATAGAGAGCACTGACTCCAGCACCGTGATAGAGAGCACTGACACTAGCATTGAGATAGAGAGCACTGACACCAGCACCAAGATAGAGAGCACTGACACCAGCACCGAGATAGAGAGCACAGACACCAAACCAGCACCGTGATGGAGAGCACTGTAACCAGCACCGAGATAGAAAGCACTGACACCAGCACCATGATATAGAGCACTGACACCAGCACCGTGATAGAGAGCACTGACACCAGCACTGAGATAGAGAGCACTGACACCAGCACTGAGATAGAGAGCACTGACACCAGCACTGAAATAGAGAGCACTGACACCAGCACCATAACAGAGAGCACTGACACCAACACTGGTATAGAGAGCACTGACACCAGCACTGTGATAGAGAGCACTGAAACCAGCACTGAGATAGAGATCACTGACACCAGCACCGTGATAGAGAGCACTGACACCCGCACCAAGATAGAAAGCACTGAAACCACACCAGCACCATGATAGAGAGCACTGACACCAGCACTGAGATAGAGAGCACTGACACCAGCACTGAGATAGATAGCACTGACACCAGCACCGAGATAGAGAGCACTGACACCAGCATTGAGATAGAGAGCACTGACACCCGCACCAAGATAGAAAGCACTGAAACCACACCAGCACCATGATAGAGAGCACTGACACCAGCACTGAGATAGAGAGCACTGACACCAGCACTGAGATAGATAGCACTGACACCAGCACCAAGATAGAAAGCACTGACACCAGACCAGCACCATGATAGTGAGCACTGACACCAGCACTGAGATGGAGAGCACTGACACCAGCATCGTGATACAGAGAACTGACACCAGCACTGAGATAGAGAGCACTGACACCAGCACCGAGAAAGAGAGCACTGACACCACACCAGCACCGTGATAGAGAGCACTGACACCAGGACTGAGATAGAGAGCACAGACACCAGGACCGAGATAGAGCACAGATAACAAACCAGCACCGTGATAGAGCGATCTGACACCAGCACCGAGATAGAAAGCATCGACACCAGCACCAGCACCGTGATAGAGAGCACTGACACCAGCACCGTGATAGAGAGCACTGACACCAGCACTGAGATAGAGAGACCTGACAGCAACACCAGCACCATGATAGAGAACACTGACACCAGCACCATGATAGAGAGCACTGACACCGGCACCGTGATAGAGAGCCCTGACACCGGCACCGTGATAGAGAGCACTGACACCGGCACCGTGATAGAGAGCACTGACACCGGCACCGTGATAGAGAGCACTGACACCGGCACCGTGATAGAGAGCACTGACACCGGCACCGTGATAGAGAGCACTGACACCGGCACCGTGATAGAGAGCACTGACACCGGCACCGTGATAGAGAGCACTGACACCGGCACCGTGATAGAGAGCACTGACACCATCACCAGCACTGTGATAGAGAGCACTGACAGCAGCACCAGCACCGTGATAGAGAACACTGACAGCAGCACCGTGATAGAGAGCACTGCCACCAGCACCAGCACCGTGATGGAGAGCAATGAAAGCAGCAGCAGCACCGTGATAGAGAGCACTGAGAGCAGCACCGTGATAGAGAGCACTGATACCGGCACCGAGATTGGGAGCACTGACACCATCATCGAGATAGAGAGCACTGACACCAGCCAATCCTCCAGAGCAGTTATAATGGCCAAGAGTTTGTGATCATGCACGTCATAATTAGTGATGGAAGAACTTCTGACAGGAAGTTTCACAAATGTGATCCGCGAACGTACCCAAATGTTCGCAAACCAAAGGTTCGCGGCACACCCCATTCGCTTTAATGGAAGGCTCCAGGTTATCTTTTCAGCCACAAAATACTTACTAGCTGTGCAGACATAGTCCCACAACATGGACATTGACATACTAGAAGTGAATCTGGGATCGACAGCGACCAGCATTCCTTTTTATCTGTGAAATTTTGTCAATTCAGGAGCGCATGAAGGCCATGGATGAGAGGCAAGGTCAGTCCAGGCTATGAAGGGGTGCAGGAGATGATCAGTGCCACAGTCAGGGCAGCGCAGTCCTGTGCCGGTGTCCCAACCTGTGCTTGAGCCACCACACCAGCACCGTGATAGAGAGCACTGACACCAGCATCGAGATAGAGAGCACTGACACCAGCATCGAGATAGAGAGCACTGACACCACACCAGCACCATGATAGAGAGAACTGACACCAGAACCGTGATAGAGAGCACTGACACCACACCAGCACCATGATAGAGAGAACTGACACCAGCACCAAGATAGAAAGCACTGACACCACACCAGCAAAATGATAGAGAGCACTGACACCAGCACTGAGATAGAGAGCACTGACACCAGCACGGTGATACCGAGCACTGACACCAGCATCGAGATAGAGAGCACTGACACCACACCAGCACCATGATATAGAGCACTGACACCAGCAACATGATAGAGAGAACTGACACCAGCACCATGATAGAGAGCACTGACACCAGCACCATGATAGAGAGCACTGACAGCACGCCAGCACCATGATAGAGAGCACTGACACCAGCACCAAGATAGAGAGCACTGACACCACACCAGCACTGTATTAGAGATCACTCAAAGCTGCACCGTGATAGAGAGCACTGACACCAGCACCGAGATAAAGAGCACTGACACCAGCATTGAGATAGAGAGCACTGACACCACACCAGCACCATGATATAGAGCACTGACACCAGCAACATGATAGAGAGAACTGACACCAGCACCATGATAGAGAGCACTGACACCAGCACCATAATAGAGAGCACTGACAGCACTCCAGCACCATGATAGAGAGCACTGACACCAGCACCAAGATAGAGAGCACTGACACCACACCAGCACTGTATTAGAGATCACTCAAAGCTGCACCGTGATAGAGAGCACTGACACCAGCACCGAGATAAAGAGCACTGACACCAGCACCGTGATAGAGAGCACTGACACCAGCACCGTGATAGAGAGCACTGACACCAGCACCGTGATAGAGTGCACTGACAAGCACTGTGATAGAGAGCACTAACACCACGCCAGCACCGTGATAGAGAGCACTGACACCAGCACCGTGATAGAGAACACTGACACCAGGACCGTGATAGAGAGCACTGACACCAGCACCGTGATAGAGAGCACTGACACCAGCACCGAGATAGAGAGCACTGACACAAGCACTGTGATAGAGAGCACTAACACCACGCCAGCACCGTGATAGAGAGCACTGACACCAGCACCAAGATAGAGAGTACTGACACCAGCACTGAGATAGAGAACACTGACACCAGCACCGAGAGATAGAGCACTAACCCCAGCACCAAGATAGAGAGTACTAACACCACAACAGCACAGTGATAGAGAGCACTGACAGCAGCACCGAGATAGAGAGCACTGACGCCAGCACCGAGATAGAGAGCACTGACGCCAGCACCGAGATAGAGCGCACTGACGCCAGCACAGAGATAGAAAGCATTGACATCAGCACCAGCACCGTGATAGAGAGCACTGACACCAGCACCACGATAGAGAGCACTGTCACCAGCACTGTTATAGAGAGCACTGACACCAGCACCATGATAGAGAGCACTGACACCAGCACCGAGATAGAGAGCACTGACACCAGCACCGAGATAGAGAGCACTGACACCACACCAGCACCGTGATAGAGAGCACTGACTTCAGCACCGTGATAGAGAGCACTGACACCAGCACTGAGATAGAGAGCATAGCCACCACAACAGCACCGTGATGGAGAGCACTGACACCAGCACCGAGATAGAAAGCACTGACACCAGCACCATGATAGAGAGCACTGACACCAGCACTGAGATAGAGAGCACTGACACCAGCACCATGATAGAGAGCACTGACACCAGCACCATGATAGAGAGCACTGACACCAGCACTGAGATAGAGAGCACTGACACCAGCACTGAGATAGAGAGCACTGACACCAGCACTGAGATAGAGAGCACTGACACAAGCACTGAGATAGAGAGCACTGACACAAGCACCGAGATAGAGAGCACTGACACCAGCACCGTGATAGAGAGCACTGACACCAGCACCGTGATAGAGAGCACTGACACCGGAACCGAGATAGGGAGCACTGAAACCAGCACAGCGATAGAGAGCACTGACACCAGCACCGTTATAGAGAGCACTGACACCAGCACCGTTATAGAGAGCACTGACACCACACCAGCACCGTGATAGAGAGCACTGACACCAGCACTGAGATAGAGAGCACTGACACCAGCACTGAGATAGAGAGCACTGACACCGGAACCGAGATAGGGAGCACTGAAATCAGCACAGCGATATAGAGCACTGACACCAGCACCGTGATACAGAGCACTGACACCAGCATCGAGATAGATAGCACTGACACCACACCAGCACCATGATAGAGAGCACTGACACCAGCACCGAGATAAAGAGCACTGACACCAGCATTGAGATAGAGAGCACTGACACCACACCAGCACCGTGATAGAGAGCACTGACTTCAGCACCGTGATAGAGAGCTCAGACACCAGCCCCGAGATAGAGAGCACTGACACCAGCACCGAAATAGAGAGCACTGACACCAGCACTGAGATAGATAGCTCCGACACCAGCACTGAGATAGATAGCACTGGCACCAGCACTGAGATAGATAGCACTGACACCAGCACCGAGATAGAGAGCACTGACACCAGCATTGAGATAGAGAGCACTGACACCACACCAGCACCGTGATAGAGAGCACTGACTTCAGCACCGTGATAGAGAGCACTGACACCAGCACACAGATAGAGAGCATAGCCACCACAACAGCACCGTGATGGAGAGCACTGACACCAGCACCGAGATAGAAAGCACTGACACCAGCACCATGATAGAGAGCACTGACATCAGCAACGGGATAGAGAGCACTGACACCAGCACTGAGATAGAGAGCACTGACACCAGCACTGAGATAGAGAGCGCTGACACCTGCACCATGATAGAGAACACTGACACCAGCACCGAGATAGAGAGCACTGACACCAGCACCGAGATAGATAGCACTGACACCGGAACTGAGATAGGGAGCACTGACACCAGCACCGTGATAGAGAGCACTGACACCACACCAGCACCGTGATAGAGAGCACTGACACCAGCACCGTGATAGAGAGCACTGACACCAGCACCGTGATCGAGAGCACTGACACCACACCAGCACCGTGATAGAGAGCACTGACACCAGCACTGAGATAGAGAGCACTGACACCAGCACCGTGATACAGAGCACTGACACCAGCACCGAGATAGATAGCACTGACACCTCACCAGCACCATGATAGAGAGCACTGACACCAGCACCGAGATAAAGAGCACTGACACCAGCATTGAGATAGAGAGCACTGACACCACACCAGCACCGTGATAGAGAGCACTGACTTCAGCAACGTGATAGAGAGCACTGACACCAGCACCGAGATAAAGAGCACTGACACCAGCACCGAGATAGAGAGCACTGACACCAGCACCGAGATAAAGAGCACTGACACCAGCACCGAGATAGATAGCACTGACACCAGCACTGAGATAGATAGCACTGACACCAGCACTGAGATAGATAGCACTGACACCAGCACTGAGATAGAGAGCACTGACACCAGCACCGTGATAGAGAGCAGTGACACCAGCACCAAGATAGAAAGCACTGACACCACACCAGCACCATGATAGAGAGCACTGAGACCAGCACTGAGATAGAGAGCACTGACACCAGCACCGTGATACAGAGCACTGACACCAGCATCGAGATACAGAGCACTGACACCACACCAGCACTGTGATAGAGAGAACTGACACCAGCACTGAGATAGAGAGCAATAACACCAGCACCGAGATAGAAAGCACTGCCACAAGCTCTTTGATAGAGAACACTGACACCAGCACTGTGATAGAGAGCACTGACACCAGCACCAAGATAGAGAGCACTGACACCAGCACCAAGATAGACAGCATTGACACCAGCACCGTGATAGAGAGCACTGACACCAGCACCGTGATAGAGAGCACTGACACCAGCACCGTGATAGAGAGCACTGACAAGCACTGTGATAGAGAGCACTAACACCACGCCAGCACCGTGATAGAGAGCACTGACACCAGCACCATGATAGAGAACACTGACACCAGGACCGTGATAGAGAGCACTGACACCAGCACCGTGATAGAGAGCACTGACACCAGCACCGAGATAGAGAGCACTGACACAAGCACTGTGATAGAGAGCACTAACACCACGCCAGCACCGTGATAGAGAGCACTGACTCCAGCATTGAGATAGAGAGCACTGACACCACACCAGCACCGTGATAGAGAGCACTGACTCCAGCACCGTGATAGAGAGCACTGACACTAGCATTGAGATAGAGAGCACTGACACCAGCACCAAGATAGAGAGCACTGACACCAGCACCGAGATAGAGAGCACAGACACCAAACCAGCACCGTGATGGAGAGCACTGTAACCAGCACCGAGATAGAAAGCACTGACACCAGCACCATGATATAGAGCACTGACACCAGCACCGTGATAGAGAGCACTGACACCAGCACTGAGATAGAGAGCACTGACACCAGCACTGAGATAGAGAGCACTGACACCAGCACTGAAATAGAGAGCACTGACACCAGCACCATAACAGAGAGCACTGACACCAACACTGGTATAGAGAGCACTGACACCAGCACTGTGATAGAGAGCACTGAAACCAGCACTGAGATAGAGATCACTGACACCAGCACCGTGATAGAGAGCACTGACACCCGCACCAAGATAGAAAGCACTGAAACCACACCAGCACCATGATAGAGAGCACTGACACCAGCACTGAGATAGAGAGCACTGACACCAGCACTGAGATAGATAGCACTGACACCAGCACCGAGATAGAGAGCACTGACACCAGCATTGAGATAGAGAGCACTGACACCCGCACCAAGATAGAAAGCACTGAAACCACACCAGCACCATGATAGAGAGCACTGACACCAGCACTGAGATAGAGAGCACTGACACCAGCACTGAGATAGATAGCACTGACACCAGCACCAAGATAGAAAGCACTGACACCAGACCAGCACCATGATAGTGAGCACTGACACCAGCACTGAGATAGAGAGCACTGACACCAGCATCGTGATACAGAGAACTGACACCAGCACTGAGATAGAGAGCACTGACACCAGCACCGAGAAAGAGAGCACTGACACCACACCAGCACCGTGATAGAGAGCACTGACACCAGGACTGAGATAGAGAGCACAGACACCAGGACCGAGATAGAGCACAGATAACAAACCAGCACCGTGATAGAGCGATCTGACACCAGCACCGAGATAGAAAGCATCGACACCAGCACCAGCACCGTGATAGAGAGCACTGACACCAGCACCGTGATAGAGAGCACTGACACCAGCACTGAGATAGAGAGACCTGACAGCAACACCAGCACCATGATAGAGAACACTGACACCAGCACCATGATAGAGAGCACTGACACCGGCACCGTGATAGAGAGCCCTGACACCGGCACCGTGATAGAGAGCACTGACACCGGCACCGTGATAGAGAGCACTGACACCGGCACCGTGATAGAGAGCACTGACACCGGCACCGTGATAGAGAGCACTGACACCGGCACCGTGATAGAGAGCACTGACACCGGCACCGTGATAGAGAGCACTGACACCATCACCAGCACTGTGATAGAGAGCACTGACAGCAGCACCAGCACCGTGATAGAGAACACTGACAGCAGCACCGTGATAGAGAGCACTGCCACCAGCACCAGCACCGTGATGGAGAGCAATGAAAGCAGCAGCAGCACCGTGATAGAGAGCACTGAGAGCAGCACCGTGATAGAGAGCACTGATACCGGCACCGAGATTGGGAGCACTGACACCATCATCGAGATAGAGAGCACTGACACCAGCCAATCCTCCAGAGCAGTTATAATGGCCAAGAGTTTGTGATCATGCACGTCATAATTAGTGATGGAAGAACTTCTGACAGGAAGTTTCACAAATGTGATCCGCGAACGTACCCAAATGTTCGCAAACCAAAGGTTCGCGGCACACCCCATTCGCTTTAATGGAAGGCTCCAGGTTATCTTTTCAGCCACAAAATACTTACTAGCTGTGCAGACATAGTCCCACAACATGGACATTGACATACTAGAAGTGAATCTGGGATCGACAGCGACCAGCATTCCTTTTTATCTGTGAAATTTTGTCAATTCAGGAGCGCATGAAGGCCATGGATGAGAGGCAAGGTCAGTCCAGGCTATGAAGGGGTGCAGGAGATGATCAGTGCCACAGTCAGGGCAGCGCAGTCCTGTGCCGGTGTCCCAGTGTGCCAACCTGTGCTTGAGCCACCACACCAGCACCGTGATAGAGAGCACTGACACCAGCATCGAGATAGAGAGCACTGACACCAGCATCGAGATAGAGAGCACTGACACCACACCAGCACCATGATAGAGAGAACTGACACCAGAACCGTGATAGAGAGCACTGACACCACACCAGCACCATGATAGAGAGAACTGACACCAGCACCAAGATAGAAAGCACTGACACCACACCAGCAAAATGATAGAGAGCACTGACACCAGCACTGAGATAGAGAGCACTGACACCAGCACGGTGATACCGAGCACTGACACCAGCATCGAGATAGAGAGCACTGACACCACACCAGCACCATGATATAGAGCACTGACACCAGCAACATGATAGAGAGAACTGACACCAGCACCATGATAGAGAGCACTGACACCAGCACCATGATAGAGAGCACTGACAGCACGCCAGCACCATGATAGAGAGCACTGACACCAGCACCAAGATAGAGAGCACTGACACCACACCAGCACTGTATTAGAGATCACTCAAAGCTGCACCGTGATAGAGAGCACTGACACCAGCACCGAGATAAAGAGCACTGACACCAGCATTGAGATAGAGAGCACTGACACCACACCAGCACCATGATATAGAGCACTGACACCAGCAACATGATAGAGAGAACTGACACCAGCACCATGATAGAGAGCACTGACACCAGCACCATAATAGAGAGCACTGACAGCACTCCAGCACCATGATAGAGAGCACTGACACCAGCACCAAGATAGAGAGCACTGACACCACACCAGCACTGTATTAGAGATCACTCAAAGCTGCACCGTGATAGAGAGCACTGACACCAGCACCGAGATAAAGAGCACTGACACCAGCACCGTGATAGAGAGCACTGACACCAGCACCGTGATAGAGTGCACTGACAAGCACTGTGATAGAGAGCACTAACACCACGCCAGCACCGTGATAGAGAGCACTGACACCAGCACCGTGATAGAGAACACTGACACCAGGACCGTGATAGAGAGCACTGACACCAGCACCGTGATAGAGAGCACTGACACCAGCACCGAGATAGAGAGCACTGACACAAGCACTGTGATAGAGAGCACTAACACCACGCCAGCACCGTGATAGAGAGCACTGACACCAGCACCAAGATAGAGAGTACTGACACCAGCACTGAGATAGAGAACACTGACACCAGCACCGAGAGATAGAGCACTAACCCCAGCACCAAGATAGAGAGTACTAACACCACAACAGCACAGTGATAGAGAGCACTGACAGCAGCACCGAGATAGAGAGCACTGACGCCAGCACCGAGATAGAGAGCACTGACGCCAGCACCGAGATAGAGCGCACTGACGCCAGCACCGAGATAGAGAGCACTGACGCCAGCACCGAGATAGAGCGCACTGACGCCAGCACCGAGATAGAGCGCACTGACGCCAGCACAGAGATAGAAAGCATTGACATCAGCACCAGCACCGTGATAGAGAGCACTGACACCAGCACCACGATAGAGAGCACTGTCACCAGCACTGTTATAGAGAGCACTGACACCAGCACCATGATAGAGAGCACTGACACCAGCACCGAGATAGAGAGCACTGACACCAGCACCGAGATAGAGAGCACTGACACCACACCAGCACCGTGATAGAGAGCACTGACTTCAGCACCGTGATAGAGAGCACTGACACCAGCACTGAGATAGAGAGCATAGCCACCACAACAGCACCGTGATGGAGAGCACTGACACCAGCACCGAGATAGAAAGCACTGACACCAGCACCATGATAGAGAGCACTGACACCAGCACTGAGATAGAGAGCACTGACACCAGCACCATGATAGAGAGCACTGACACCAGCACCATGATAGAGAGCACTGACACCAGCACTGAGATAGAGAGCACTGACACCAGCACTGAGATAGAGAGCACTGACACCAGCACTGAGATAGAGAGCACTGACACAAGCACCGAGATAGAGAGCACTGACACAAGCACCGAGATAGAGAGCACTGACACCAGCACCGTGATAGAGAGCACTGACACCGGAACCGAGATAGGGAGCACTGAAACCAGCACAGCGATAGAGAGCACTGACACCAGCACCGTTATAGAGAGCACTGACACCAGCACCGTTATAGAGAGCACTGACACCACACCAGCACCGTGATAGAGAGCACTGACACCAGCACTGAGATAGAGAGCACTGACACCAGCACTGAGATAGAGAGCACTGACACCGGAACCGAGATAGGGAGCACTGAAACCAGCACAGCGATATAGAGCACTGACACCAGCACCGTGATACAGAGCACTGACACCAGCATCGAGATAGATAGCACTGACACCACACCAGCACCATGATAGAGAGCACTGACACCAGCACCGAGATAAAGAGCACTGACACCAGCATTGAGATAGAGAGCACTGACACCACACCAGCACCGTGATAGAGAGCACTGACTTCAGCACCGTGATAGAGAGCTCAGACACCAGCCCCGAGATAGAGAGCACTGACACCAGCACCGAAATAGAGAGCACTGACACCAGCACTGAGATAGATAGCTCCGACACCAGCACTGAGATAGATAGCACTGGCACCAGCACTGAGATAGATAGCACTGACACCAGCACTGAGATAGATAGCACTGACACCAGCACCGAGATAGAGAGCACTGACACCAGCATTGAGATAGAGAGCACTGACACCACACCAGCACCGTGATAGAGAGCACTGACTTCAGCACCGTGATAGAGAGCACTGACACCAGCACACAGATAGAGAGCATAGCCACCACAACAGCACCGTGATGGAGAGCACTGACACCAGCACCGAGATAGAAAGCACTGACACCAGCACCATGATAGAGAGCACTGACATCAGCAACGGGATAGAGAGCACTGACACCAGCACTGAGATAGAGAGCACTGACACCAGCACTGAGATAGAGAGCGCTGACACCTGCACCATGATAGAGAACACTGACACCAGCACCGAGATAGAGAGCACTGACACCAGCACCGAGATAGATAGCACTGACACCGGAACTGAGATAGGGAGCACTGACACCAGCACCGTGATAGAGAGCACTGACACCACACCAGCACCGTGATAGAGAGCACTGACACCAGCACCGTGATAGAGAGCACTGACACCAGCACCGTGATAGAGAGCACTGACACCACACCAGCACCGTGATAGAGAGCACTGACACCAGCACTGAGATAGAGAGCACTGACACCAGCACCGTGATACAGAGCACTGACACCAGCACCGAGAAAGATAGCACTGACACCTCACCAGCACCATGATAGAGAGCACTGACACCAGCACCGAGATAAAGAGCACTGACACCAGCATTGAGATAGAGAGCACTGACACCACACCAGCACCGTGATAGAGAGCACTGACTTCAGCAACGTGATAGAGAGCACTGACACCAGCACCGAGATAAAGAGCACTGACACCAGCACCGAGATAGAGAGCACTGACACCAGCACCGAGATAAAGAGCACTGACACCAGCACCGAGATAGATAGCACTGACACCAGCACTGAGATAGATAGCACTGACACCAGCACTGAGATAGATAGCACTGACACCAGCACTGAGATAGAGAGCACTGACACCAGCACCGTGATAGAGAGCAGTGACACCAGCACCAAGATAGAAAGCACTGACACCACACCAGCACCATGATAGAGAGCACTGAGACCAGCACTGAGATAGAGAGCACTGACACCAGCACCGTGATACAGAGCACTGACACCAGCATCGAGATACAGAGCACTGACACCACACCAGCACTGTGATAGAGAGCACTGACACCAGCACCATGATAGAGAGAACTGACACCAGCACTGAGATAGAGAGCAATAACACCAGCACCGAGATAGAAAGCACTGCCACAAGCTCTTTGATAGAGAACACTGACACCAGCACTGTGATAGAGAGCACTGACACCAGCACCAAGATAGAGAGCACTGACACCAGCACCAAGATAGACAGCATTGACACCAGCACCGTGATAGAGAGCACTGACACCAGCACCGTGATAGAGAGCACTGACACCAGCACCGTGATAGAGAGCACTGACAAGCACTGTGATAGAGAGCACTAACACCACGCCAGCACCGTGATAGAGAGCACTGACACCAGCACCATGATAGAGAACACTGACACCAGGACCGTGATAGAGAGCACTGACACCAGCACCGTGATAGAGAGCACTGACACCAGCACCGAGATAGAGAGCACTGACACAAGCACTGTGATAGAGAGCACTAACACCACGCCAGCACCGTGATAGAGAGCACTGACTCCAGCATTGAGATAGAGAGCACTGACACCACACCAGCACCGTGATAGAGAGCACTGACTCCAGCACCGTGATAGAGAGCACTGACACTAGCATTGAGATAGAGAGCACTGACACCAGCACCAAGATAGAGAGCACTGACACCAGCACCGAGATAGAGAGCACAGACACCAAACCAGCACCGTGATGGAGAGCACTGTAACCAGCACCGAGATAGAAAGCACTGACACCAGCACCATGATATAGAGCACTGACACCAGCACCGTGATAGAGAGCACTGACACCAGCACTGAGATAGAGAGCACTGACACCAGCACTGAGATAGAGAGCACTGACACCAGCACTGAAATAGAGAGCACTGACACCAGCACCATAACAGAGAGCACTGACACCAACACTGGTATAGAGAGCACTGACACCAGCACTGTGATAGAGAGCACTGAAACCAGCACTGAGATAGAGATCACTGACACCAGCACCGTGATAGAGAGCACTGACACCCGCACCAAGATAGAAAGCACTGAAACCACACCAGCACCATGATAGAGAGCACTGACACCAGCACTGAGATAGAGAGCACTGACACCAGCACTGAGATAGATAGCACTGACACCAGCACCGAGATAGAGAGCACTGACACCAGCATTGAGATAGAGAGCACTGACACCCGCACCAAGATAGAAAGCACTGAAACCACACCAGCACCATGATAGAGAGCACTGACACCAGCACTGAGATAGAGAGCACTGACACCAGCACTGAGATAGATAGCACTGACACCAGCACCAAGATAGAAAGCACTGACACCAGACCAGCACCATGATAGTGAGCACTGACACCAGCACTGAGATAGAGAGCACTGACACCAGCATCGTGATACAGAGAACTGACACCAGCACTGAGATAGAGAGCACTGACACCAGCACCGAGAAAGAGAGCACTGACACCACACCAGCACCGTGATAGAGAGCACTGACACCAGGACTGAGATAGAGAGCACAGACACCAGGACCGAGATAGAGCACAGATAACAAACCAGCACCGTGATAGAGCGATCTGACACCAGCACCGAGATAGAAAGCATCGACACCAGCACCAGCACCGTGATAGAGAGCACTGACACCAGCACCGTGATAGAGAGCACTGACACCAGCACTGAGATAGAGAGACCTGACAGCAACACCAGCACCATGATAGAGAACACTGACACCAGCACCATGATAGAGAGCACTGACACCGGCACCGTGATAGAGAGCCCTGACACCGGCACCGTGATAGAGAGCACTGACACCGGCACCGTGATAGAGAGCACTGACACCGGCACCGTGATAGAGAGCACTGACACCGGCACCGTGATAGAGAGCACTGACACCGGCACCGTGATAGAGAGCACTGACACCGGCACCGTGATAGAGAGCACTGACACCGGCACCGTGATAGAGAGCACTGACACCATCACCAGCACTGTGATAGAGAGCACTGACAGCAGCACCAGCACCGTGATAGAGAACACTGACAGCAGCACCGTGATAGAGAGCACTGCCACCAGCACCAGCACCGTGATGGAGAGCAATGAAAGCAGCAGCAGCACCGTGATAGAGAGCACTGAGAGCAGCACCGTGATAGAGAGCACTGATACCGGCACCGAGATTGGGAGCACTGACACCATCATCGAGATAGAGAGCACTGACACCAGCCAATCCTCCAGAGCAGTTATAATGGCCAAGAGTTTGTGATCATGCACGTCATAATTAGTGATGGAAGAACTTCTGACAGGAAGTTTCACAAATGTGATCCGCGAACGTACCCAAATGTTCGCAAACCAAAGGTTCGCGGCACACCCCATTCGCTTTAATGGAAGGCTCCAGGTTATCTTTTCAGCCACAAAATACTTACTAGCTGTGCAGACATAGTCCCACAACATGGACATTGACATACTAGAAGTGAATCTGGGATCGACAGCGACCAGCATTCCTTTTTATCTGTGAAATTTTGTCAATTCAGGAGCGCATGAAGGCCATGGATGAGAGGCAAGGTCAGTCCAGGCTATGAAGGGGTGCAGGAGATGATCAGTGCCACAGTCAGGGCAGCGCAGTCCTGTGCCGGTGTCCCAGTGTGCCAACCTGTGCTTGAGCCACCACACCAGCACCGTGATAGAGAGCACTGACACCAGCATCGAGATAGAGAGCACTGACACCAGCATCGAGATAGAGAGCACTGACACCACACCAGCACCATGATAGAGAGAATTGACACCAGCACCGTGATAGAGAGCACTGACACCACACCAGCACCATGATAGAGAGAACTGACACCAGCACCAAGATAGAAAGCACTGACACCACACCAGCAAAATGATAGAGAGCACTGACACCAGCACTGAGATAGAGAGCACTGACACCAGCACGGTGATACCGAGCACTGACACCAGCATCGAGATAGAGAACACTGACACCACACCAGCACCATGATATAGAGCACTGACACCAGCAACATGATAGAGAGAACTGACACCAGCACCATGATAGAGAGCACTGACACCAGCACCATGATAGAGAGCACTGACAGCACGCCAGCACCATGATAGAGAGCACTGACACCAGCACCAAGATAGAGAGCACTGACACCACACCAGCACTGTATTAGAGATCACTCAAAGCTGCACCGTGATAGAGAGCACTGACACCAGCACCGAGATAAAGAGCACTGACACCAGCATTGAGATAGAGAGCACTGACACCACACCAGCACCATGATATAGAGCACTGACACCAGCAACATGATAGAGAGAACTGACACCAGCACCATGATAGAGAGCACTGACACCAGCACCATGATAGAGAGCACTGACAGCACGCCAGCACCATGATAGAGAGCACTGACACCAGCACCAAGATAGAGAGCACTGACACCACACCAGCACTGTATTAGAGATCACTCAAAGCTGCACCGTGATAGAGAGCACTGACACCAGCACCGAGATAAAGAGCACTGACACCAGCACCGTGATAGAGAGCACTGACACCAGCACCGTGATAGAGAGCACTGACACCAGCACCGTGATAGAGAGCACTGACAAGCACTGTGATAGAGAGCACTAACACCACGCCAGCACCGTGATAGAGAGCACTGACACCAGCACCGTGACAGAGAACACTGACACCAGGACCGTGATAGAGAGCACTGACACCAGCACCGTGATAGAGAGCACTGACACCAGCACCGAGATAGAGAGCACTGACACAAGCACTGTGATAGAGAGCACTAACACCACGCCAGCACCGTGATAGAGAGCACTGACACCAGCACCAAGATAGAGAGTACTGACACCAGCACTGAGATAGAGAACACTGACACCAGCACCGAGATATAGAGCACTAACCCCAGCACCAAGATAGAGAGTACTAACACCACAACAGCACAGTGATAGAGAGCACTGACAGCAGCACCGAGATAGAGAGCACTGACGCCAGCACCGAGATAGAGAGCACTGACGCCAGCACCGAGATAGAGAGCACTGACGCCAGCACCGAGATAGAGCGCACTGACGCCAGCACCGAGATAGAAAGCATTGACATCAGCACCAGCACCGTGATAGAGAGCACTGACACCAGCACCACGATAGAGAGCACTGTCACCAGCACTGTTATAGAGAGCACTGACACCAGCACCATGATAGAGAGCACTGACACCAGCACCGAGATAGAGAGCACTGACACCAGCACCGAGATAGAGAGCACTGACACCACACCAGCACCGTGATAGAGAGCACTGACTTCAGCACCGTGATAGAGAGCACTGACACCAGCACTGAGATAGAGAGCATAGCCACCACAACAGAACCGTGATGGAGAGCACTGACACCAGCACCGAGATAGAAAGCACTGACACCAGCACCATGATAGAGAGCACTGACACCAGCACTGAGATAGAGAGCACTGACACCAGCACCATGATAGAGAGCACTGACACCAGCACTGAGATAGAGAGCACTGACACCAGCACTGAGATAGAGAGCACTGACACCAGCACTGAGATAGAGAGCACTGACACAAGCACCGAGATAGAGAGCACTGACACAAGCACCGAGATAGAGAGCACTGACACCAGCACCGTGATAGAGAGCACTGACACCGGAACCGAGATAGGGAGCACTGAAACCAGCACAGCGATAGAGAGCACTGACACCAGCACCGTTATAGAGAGCACTGACACCAGCACCGTTATAGAGAGCACTGACACCACACCAGCACCGTGATAGAGAGCACTGACACCAGCACTGAGATAGAGAGCACTGACACCAGCACTGAGATAGAGAGCACTGACACCGGAACCGAGATAGGGAGCACTGAAACCAGCACAGCGATATAGAGCACTGACACCAGCACCGTGATACAGAGCACTGACACCAGCATCGAGATAGATAGCACTGACATCACACCAGCACCATGATAGAGAGCACTGACACCAGCACCGAGATAAAGAGCACTGACACCAGCATTGAGATAGAGAGCACTGACACCACACCAGCACCGTGATAGAGAGCACTGACTTCAGCACCGTGATAGAGAGCTCTGACACCAGCCCCGAGATAGAGAGCACTGACACCAGCACCGAGATAGAGAGCACTGACACCAGCACTGAGATAGATAGCTCCGACACCAGCACTGAGATAGATAGCACTGGCACCAGCACTGAGATAGATAGCACTGACACCAGCACTGAGATAGATAGCACTGACACCAGCACCGAGATAGAGAGCACTGACACCAGCATTGAGATAGAGAGCACTGACACCACACCAGCACCGTGATAGAGAGCACTGACTTCAGCACCGTGATAGAGAGCACTGACACCAGCACACAGATAGAGAGCATAGCCACCACAACAGCACCGTGATGGAGAGCACTGACACCAGCACCGAGATAGAAAGCACTGACACCAGCACCATGATAGAGAGCACTGACATCAGCAACGTGATAGAGAGCACTGACACCAGCACTGAGATAGAGAGCACTGACACCAGCACTGAGATAGAGAGCGCTGACACCTGCACCATGATAGAGAACACTGACACCAGCACCGAGATAGAGAGCACTGACACCAGCACCGAGATAGATAGCACTGACACCGGAACTGAGATAGGGAGCACTGACACCAGCACCGTGATAGAGAGCACTGACACCACACCAGCACCGTGATAGAGAGCACTGACACCAGCACCGTGATAGAGAGCACTGACACCAGCACCGTGATAGAGAGCACTGACACCACACCAGCACCGTGATAGAGAGCACTGACACCAGCACTGAGATAGAGAGCACTGACACCAGCACCGTGATACAGAGCACTGACACCAGCACCGAGATAGATAGCACTGACACCTCACCAGCACCATGATAGAGAGCACTGACACCAGCACCGAGATAAAGAGCACTGACACCAGCATTGAGATAGAGAGCACTGACACCACACCAGCACCGTGATAGAGAGCACTGACTTCAGCACCGTGATAGAGAGCACTGACACCAGCACCGAGATAAAGAGCACTGACACCAGCACCGAGATAGAGAGCACTGACACCAGCACCGAGATAAAGAGCACTGACACCAGCACCGAGATAGATAGCACTGACACCAGCACTGAGATAGATAGCACTGACACCAGCACTGAGATAGATAGCACTGACACCAGCACTGAGATAGAGAGCACTGACACCAGCACCGTGATAGAGAGCAGTGACACCAGCACCAAGATAGAAAGCACTGACACCACACCAGCACCATGATAGAGAGCACTGAGACCAGCACTGAGATAGAGAGCACTGACACCAGCACCGTGATACAGAGCACTGACACCAGCATCGAGATACAGAGCACTGACACCACACCAGCACCGTGATAGAGAGCACTGACACCAGCACCATGATAGAGAGAACTGACACCAGCACTGAGATAGAGAGCAATAACACCAGCACCGAGATAGAAAGCACTGCCACAAGCTCTTTGATAGAGAGCACTGACACCAGCACTGTGATAGAGAGCACTGACACCAGCACCAAGATAGAGAGCACTGACACCAGCACCAAGATAGAGAGCATTGACACCAGCACCGTGATAGAGAGCACTGACACCAGCACCGTGATAGAGAGCACTGACACCAGCACCGTGATAGAGAGCACTGACAAGCACTGTGATAGAGAGCACTAACACCACGCCAGCACCGTGATAGAGAGCACTGACACCAGCACCATGATAGAGAACACTGACACCAGGACCGTGATAGAGAGCACTGACACCAGCACCGTGATAGAGAGCACTGACACCAGCACCGAGATAGAGAGCACTGACACAAGCACTGTGATAGAGAGCACTAACACCACGCCAGCACCGTGATAGAGAGCACTGACTCCAGCACCGTGATAGAGAGCACTGACACCAGGACTGAGATAGAGAGCACAGACACCAGGACCGAGATAGAGCACAGATAACAAACCAGCACCGTGATAGAGCGATCTGACACCAGCACCGAGATAGAAAGCATCGACACCAGCACCAGCACCGTGATAGAGAGCACTGACACCAGCACCAAGATAGAGAGTACTGACACCAGCACTGAGATAGAGAACACTGACGCCAGCACCGAGATAGAGAGCACTGACGCCAGCACCGAGATAGAGCGCACTGACGCCAGCACAGAGATAGAAAGCATTGACATCAGCACCAGCACCGTGATAGAGAGCACTGACACCAGCACCAAGATAGAGAGTACTAACACCACAACAGCACAGTGATAGAGAGCACTGACAGCAGCACCGAGATAGAGAGCACTGACGCCAGCACCGAGATAGAGAGCACTGACGCCAGCACCGAGATAGAGCGCACTGACGCCAGCACAGAGATAGAAAGCATTGACATCAGCACCAGCACCGTGATAGAGAGCACTGACACCAGCACCACGATAGAGAGCACTGTCACCAGCACTGTTATAGAGAGCACTGACACCAGCACCATGATAGAGAGCACTGACACCAGCACCGAGATAGAGAGCACTGACACCAGCACCGAGATAGAGAGCACTGACACCAGCACCAGCACCGTGATACAGAGCACTGACACCAGCACCGGTATAGAGAGCACTGACACAGGCACCAAGATAGGGAGCACTGACAGCAGCACTGAGATAGAGAGAACTGACACCAGAACCATGATAGAGAGCACTGACACCAGCACCAAGATAGAAAACACTGACACCACACCAGCACCATGATAGAGAGCACTGACACCAGCGCTGAGATAGAGAGCACTGACAATAGCACCGTGATAGAGAGCACTGACACCATCACCGAGTTAGAGAGCACTGACACCACACCAGCACTGTGATGGAGAGCACTCACAGCTGCACCGTGATAGAGAGCACTGACACCAGCACCGAGATAAAGAGCACTCACACCAGCATTTAGATACAGAGCACAGACACCACAACAGCACCATGATGGAGAGCACTGTAACCAGCACCGAGATAGAAAGCACTGACACCAGCCCCATTATAGAGAGCACTGACACCAGCACCGTGATAGAGAGCACTGACACCAGCACCAAGATAGAGAGCACTGACACCAGCACCAAGATAGAGAGCACTGACACCAGCACCAAGAAACAGAGCACTGACACCAGCACCAAGAAACAGAGCACTGACACCAGCACTAAAATAGAGAGCATTGACACCAGCACCATGACAGAGAGCACTGACACCGGCACCGAGATAGAGAGCACTGACACAGCACCAAGATAGAGAGCACTGACACCAGCACTGTGATAGAGAGCGTTGACACCAGCACTGAGAAAGAGAGCACTGACACCAGCACTGAGATAGAGAGCACTGCACCAGCACCGGTATAGAGAGCACTGACACCAGCACCGGTATAGAGAGCACTGACACAGGCACCAAGATAGGGAGCACTGACAGCAGCACTGAGATAGAGAGAACTGACACCAAAACCATGATAGAGAGCACTGACACCAGCACCAAGATAGAAAACACTGACACCACACCAGCACCATGATAGAGAGCACTGACACCAGCGCCGAGATAGAGAGCACTGACAATAGCACCGTGATAGAGAGCACTGACACCAGCACCGATATAGAGAGTACTGACACCAGCACCGAGATAGAGAGCACTGACACCACACCAGCACTGTGATAGAGAGCACTCACAGCTGCACCGTGATAGAGAGCACTGACACCAGCACCATTATAGAGAGCACTGACACCAGCACCATTATAGAGAGCACTGACACCAGCACCGTGATAGAGAGCACTGACACCAGCACCAAGATAGAGAGCACTGACACCAGCACCAAGATAGAGAGCACTGACACCAGCACCAAGATAGAGAGCACTGACACCAGCACCAAGATAGAGAGCACTGACACCAGCACCGATATAGAGAGTACTGACACCAGCACCGAGATAGAGAGCACTGACACCACACCAGCACTGTGATAGAGAGCACTCACAGCTGCACCGTGATAGAGAGCACTGACACCAGCACCATTATAGAGAGCACTGACACCAGCACCATTATAGAGAGCACTGACACCAGCACCATTATAGAGAGCACTGACACCAGCACCATTATAGAGAGCACTGACACCAGCACCGTGATAGAGAGCACTGACACCAGCACCAAGATAGAGAGCACTGACACCAGCACCAAGATAGAGAGCACTGACACCAGCACCAAGATAGAGAGCACTGACACCAGCACCAAGATAGAGAGCACTGACACCAGCACTGAGATAGAGAGCACTGACACCAGCACCATGACAGAGAACACTGAATCCAGCACCGAGATAGAGAGCACTGACACCAGCACCGTGATAGAGAGCACTGACACCGGCACCGAGATAGGGAGAACTGAAACCAGCACTGAGATAGAGAGCACTGATACCAGCACCATGATAGAGAGCACTGACACCACACTAGCACCGTGATAGAGAGCACTGACTTCAGCACCGTGATAGAGAGCACTGACACCAGCACCGAGAAAGGGAGCACTGACACCAGCATTGAGATAGAGAGCACTGACACCACACTAGCACCGTGATAGAGAGCACTGACTTCAGCACCGTGATAGAGAGCACTGACACCAGCACCGAGATAGAGAGCACAGCCACCACACCAGCACAGTGATAGAGAGCACTGACTTCAGCACTGTGATAGAGAGCACTGACACCAGCACCGAGACAGAGAGTACTGACACCAGCACCAAGATAGAGAGCACAGACACCACAACACCGTGATGGAGAGCACTGACACCACCACCATGATAGAGAGCACTGACACCAGCACCGTGATAGAGAGCACTGACACCAGCACCGTGATAGAGAGCACTGACACCAGCACCAACATAGAGAGCACTGACACCAGCACCGAGATAGAGAGCACTGACACCAGCACTGAGATAGAGAGCACTGACACCAGCACTGAGATAGAGAGCACTGAAAACAGCGCTGAGATAGAGAGCACTGAAACCAGCACCATGATAGAGAACACTGACACCAGCACCGAGATAGAGAGCACTGACACCAGCACCAAGATAGAAAGCACTGACACCACACCAGCACCATGATAGAGAGCACTGACACCAGCACCGTGATACAGAGCACTGACACCAGCATCGAGATAGAGAGCACTGACACCACACCAGCACCATGATAGAGAGCACTGACACAAGCACCGTGATAGAGAGCACTGACATCAGCACCAACATAGAGAGCACTGACACCAGCACTGAGATAGAGAGCACTGACACCAGCACCATGATAGAGAACACTGACACCAGCACAGAGATAGAGAGCACTGACACAAGCACTGTGATAGAGATCACTGACACCACGCCAGCAATGTGATAGAGAGCACTGACACCAGCACCAAGATAGAGAGTACTGACACCAGCACTGAGATAGAGAACACTGACACCGGAACCGAGATATAGAGCACTGACACCAGCACAGAGATAGAGAGCACTGACACAACACCAGCACTGTGATAGAGAGCACTGACACCAGCACCAAGATAGAGAGCACTGACACCAGTTTTGAGATAGAGAGCACCAACACCACAACAGCACCGTGATAGAGAGAACTGACTCCAGCACCGTGATAGAGAGCACTGACAGCAGCACCGAGATAGAGAGCACTGACACCAGCACTGAGATAGAGAGCACTGACACCAGCACCGAGATAGAAAGCATTGACACCAGCACCGTGATAGAGAGCACTGACACTGGCACCGAGATAGGGAGCACTGACACCAGCACCGAGATAGAATGTACTGGCACCAGCACCAGGATAGAGAACACTCACACCAGCACCGTGATAGAGAGCACTGACACCAGCACTGAGATAGAGCGCACTGACACCAGCACCATGAAAGAGAGCACTGACACCAGCACCAAGATAGAGAGCACTGACACCAGCACCGTGATAGAGAGCACTGACACCAGCACCGTGATAGAGAGCACTGACACCAGCACCGGTATAGAGAGCACTGACACAGGCAACAACATAGGGAGCACTGACAGCAGCACTGAGATAGAGAGAACTGACACCAGAACCATGATAGAGAGCACTGACACCAGCACCAAGATAGAAAGCACTGACACCAGCACCAAGATAGAAAGCACTGACACCACACCAGCACCATGATAGAGAGCACTGACACCAGCAACGAGATAGAGAACACTGACACCAGCACCATGATAGAGAGCACTGACACCAGCACCGTGATAGAGAGCACTGACACCAGCACCGAGATAAAGAGCACTGAGACCAGCATTGAGATAGAGGGCACAGACACCACAACAGCACCATGATAGAGAGCACTGACACCAGCACCGTGATAGAGAGCACTGACACCAGCACCAAGATAGAGAGCACTGATACCAGCACTGAGATAAAGAGCACTGAAACCAGCACCATGATAGAGAGCACTGACACCAGCACCATGATAGAGAAAACTGACACCAGCACCATGATAGAGAACACTGACACCAGCACCGAGATAGAGAGCACTGACACCGGCACCGAGATAGGGAGAACTGAAACCAGCACTGAGATAGAGATCACTGACAACAGCACCATGATAGAGAGCACTGACACCAGCACCAAGATAGAAAGCACTGACACCACACCAGCGCCATGATAGAGAGCACTGACACCAGCACTGAGATAGAGAGCACTGACACCGGCACCGAGATAGGGAGCACTGACATAACACCAGCACTGTGATAGAGAGCACTGACACCAGCACCGTGATAGAGAGCACTGACACCAGCACCGTGATAGAGAGCACTGACACCAGCACCGAGATAGAGAGCACTGACACCAGCACTGAGATAGAATGTACTGGCACCAGGATAGAGATCACTCACACCAGCACCGTGATAGAGCGCGTTGACAACAGCACTGAGATAGAGAGCACTGACACCAGCACCATGATAGCACTGACACCAGCACCATGATAGAGGGGACTGACACCAGCACCATGATAGCGAGCACTGACACCAGCACTGAGATAGAGAGCACTGACACCAGCACCGTGATAGAGAGCACTGACACCAGCACCGTGATAGAGAGCACTGACACAGGCAACAACATAGGGAGCACTGACAGCAGCACTGAGATAGAGAGAACTGACACCAGAACCATGATAGAGAGCACTGACACCAGCACCAAGATAGAAAGCACTGACACCACACCAGCACCATGATAGAGAGCACTGACACCAGCAACGAGATAGAGAACACTGACACCAGCACCATGATAGAGAGCACTGACACCAGCACCGTGATAGAGAGCACTGACACCAGCACCGAGACAGATAGCACTGACACCACACCAGCACTGTGATAGAGAGCACTCACAGCTGCACCGTGATAGAGAGCACTGACACCAGCACCGAGATAAAGAGCACTGAGACCAGCATTGAGATAGAGGGCACAGACACCACAACAGCACCATGATAGAGAGCACTGACACCAGCACCGTGATAGAGAGCACTGACACCAGCACCAAGATAGAGAGCACTGATACCAGCACCAAGATAGAGAGCACTGATACCAGCACCATGATAGAGAGCACTGACACCAGCACCATGATAGAGAACACTGACACCAGCACCATGATAGAGAACACTGACACCAGCTCCATGATAGAGATCACTGACACCAGCACCGAGATAGAGAGCACTGACACCGGCACCGAGATAGGGAGAACTGAAACCAGCACTGAGATAGAGATCACTAACACCAGCACCATGATAGAGAGCACTGACACCAGCACCAAGATAAAAAGCACTGACACCACACCAGCGCCATGATAGAGAGCACTGACACCAGCACTGAGATAGAGAGCACTGACACCGGCACCGAGATAGGGAGCACTGACATAACACCAGCACTGTGATAGAGAGCACTGACACCAACACCGTGATAGAGAGCACTGACACCAGCACCGTGATAGAGAGCACTGACACCAGCACCGAGATAGAGAGCACTGACACCAGCACCGAGATAGAGAGCACTGACACCAGCACCGAGATAGAGAGCACTGACACCAGCACCGAGATAGAGAGCACTGACACCAGCACCGAGATAGAGAGCACTGACACCAACACCGAGATAGAGAGCACTGACACCAGCACCGAGATAGAGAGCACTGACACCAGCATTGAGATAGAGAGCACTAACACCACAACAGCACCGTGATAGAGAGCACTGACACCAGCACCGAGATAGAGAGCACTGACACCAGCACCGAGATAGAGAGCACTGACACCAGCACCGAGATAGAGAGCACTGACACCAGCACCGAGATAGAGAGCACTGACACCAACACCGAGATAGAGAGCACTGACACCAGCACCGAGATAGAGAGCACTGACACCAGCATTGAGATAGAGAGCACTAACACCACAACAGCACCGTGATAGAGAGCACTGACACCAGCCCCGAGATAGAGAGCACTGACACCAGCACCAAGATAGAGAACACTGACATAAGCACCATGATAGAGAGCATTGTCACTGGCACCGAGATAGGGAGCACTGAAACCAGCACCGAGATAGAGAGCACTGACACCAGCACTGAGATAGAGAGCACTGACACCAGCACTGAAATAGAGAGCACTGACACCAGCACCATAACAGAGAGCACTGACACCAACACTGGTATAGAGAGCACTGACACCAGCACTGTGATAGAGAGCACTGAAACCAGCACTGAGATAGAGATCACTGACACCAGCACCGTGATAGAGAGCACTGACACCCGCACCAAGATAGAAAGCACTGAAACCACACCAGCACCATGATAAAGAGCACTGACACCAGCACTGAGATAGAGAGCACTGACACCAGCACTGAGATAGATAGCACTGACACCAGCACCGAGATAGAGAGCACTGACACCAGCATTGAGATAGAGAGCACTGACACCCGCACCAAGATAGAAAGCACTGAAACCACACCAGCACCATGATAGAGAGCACTGACACCAGCACTGAGATAGAGAGCACTGACACCAGCACTGAGATAGATAGCACTGACACCAGCACCAAGATAGAAAGCACTGACACCAGACCAGCACCATGATAGTGAGCACTGACACCAGCACTGAGATAGAGAGCACTGACACCAGCATCGTGATACAGAGAACTGACACCAGCACTGAGATAGAGAGCACTGACACCAGCACCGAGAAAGAGAGCACTGACACCACACCAGCACCGTGATAGAGAGCACTGACACCAGGACTGAGATAGAGAGCACAGACACCAGGACCGAGATAGAGCACAGATAACAAACCAGCACCGTGATAGAGCGATCTGACACCAGCACCGAGATAGAAAGCATCGACACCAGCACCAGCACCGTGATAGAGAGCACTGACACCAGCACCGTGATAGAGAGCACTGACACCAGCACTGAGATAGAGAGACCTGACAGCAACACCAGCACCATGATAGAGAACACTGACACCAGCACCATGATAGAGAGCACTGACACCGGCACCGTGATAGAGAGCCCTGACACCGGCACCGTGATAGAGAGCACTGACACCGGCACCGTGATAGAGAGCACTGACACCGGCACCGTGATAGAGAGCACTGACACCGGCACCGTGATAGAGAGCACTGACACCGGCACCGTGATAGAGAGCACTGACATCGGCACCGTGATAGAGAGCACTGACACCATCACCAGCACTGTGATAGAGAGCACTGACAGCAGCACCAGCACCGTGATAGAGAACACTGACAGCAGCACCGTGATAGAGAGCACTGCCACCAGCACCAGCACCGTGATGGAGAGCAATGAAAGCAGCAGCAGCACCGTGATAGAGAGCACTGAGAGCAGCACCGTGATAGAGAGCACTGATACCGGCACCGAGATTGGGAGCACTGACACCATCATCGAGATAGAGAGCACTGACACCAGCCAATCCTCCAGAGCAGTTATAATGGCCAAGAGTTTGTGATCATGCACGTCATAATTAGTGATGGAAGAACTTCTGACAGGAAGTTTCACAAATGTGATCCGCGAACGTACCCAAATGTTCGCAAACCAAAGGTTCGCGGCACACCCCATTCGCTTTAATGGAAGGCTCCAGGTTATCTTTTCAGCCACAAAATACTTACTAGCTGTGCAGACATAGTCCCACAACATGGACATTGACATACTAGAAGTGAATCTGGGATCGACAGCGACCAGCATTCCTTTTTATCTGTGAAATTTTGTCAATTCAGGAGCGCATGAAGGCCATGGATGAGAGGCAAGGTCAGTCCAGGCTATGAAGGGGTGCAGGAGATGATCAGTGCCACAGTCAGGGCAGCGCAGTCCTGTGCCGGTGTCCCAGTGTGCCAATCTGTGCTTGAGCCACCACACCAGCACCGTGATAGAGAGCACTGACACCAGCATCGAGATAGAGAGCACTGACACCAGCATCGAGATAGAGAGCACTGACACCACACCAGCACCATGATAGAGAGAACTGACACCAGAACCGTGATAGAGAGCACTGACACCACACCAGCACCATGATAGAGAGAACTGACACCAGCACCAAGATAGAAAGCACTGACACCACACCAGCAAAATGATAGAGAGCACTGACACCAGCACTGAGATAGAGAGCACTGACACCAGCACGGTGATACCGAGCACTGACACCAGCATCGAGATAGAGAGCACTGACACCACACCAGCACCATGATATAGAGCACTGACACCAGCAACATGATAGAGAGAACTGACACAAGCACCATGATAGAGAGCACTGACACCAGCACCATGATAGAGAGCACTGACAGCACGCCAGCACCATGATAGAGAGCACTGACACCAGCACCAAGATAGAGAGCACTGACACCACACCAGCACTGTATTAGAGATCACTCAAAGCTGCACCGTGATAGAGAGCACTGACACCAGCACCGAGATAAAGAGCACTGACACCAGCATTGAGATAGAGAGCACTGACACCACACCAGCACCATGATATAGAGCACTGACACCAGCAACATGATAGAGAGAACTGACACCAGCACCATGATAGAGAGCACTGACACCAGCACCATGATAGAGAGCACTGACAGCACTCCAGCACCATGATAGAGAGCACTGACACCAGCACCAAGATAGAGAGCACTGACACCACACCAGCACTGTATTAGAGATCACTCAAAGCTGCACCGTGATAGAGAGCACTGACACCAGCACCGAGATAAAGAGCACTGACACCAGCACCGTGATAGAGAGCACTGACACCAGCACCGTGATAGAGAGCACTGACACCAGCACCGAGATAGAGAGCACTGACACCAGCACTGAGATAGAATGTACTGGCACCAGGATAGAGATCACTCACACCAGCACCGTGATAGAGCGCGTTGACAACAGCACTGAGATAGAGAGCACTGACACCAGCACCATGATAGCACTGACACCAGCACCATGATAGAGGGGACTGACACCAGCACCATGATAGCGAGCACTGACACCAGCACTGAGATAGAGAGCACTGACACCAGCACCGTGATAGAGAGCACTGACACCAGCACCGTGATAGAGAGCACTGACACAGGCAACAACATAGGGAGCACTGACAGCAGCACTGAGATAGAGAGAACTGACACCAGAACCATGATAGAGAGCACTGACACCAGCACCAAGATAGAAAGCACTGACACCACACCAGCACCATGATAGAGAGCACTGACACCAGCAACGAGATAGAGAACACTGACACCAGCACCATGATAGAGAGCACTGACACCAGCACCGTGATAGAGAGCACTGACACCAGCACCGAGACAGATAGCACTGACACCACACCAGCACTGTGATAGAGAGCACTCACAGCTGCACCGTGATAGAGAGCACTGACACCAGCACCGAGATAAAGAGCACTGAGACCAGCATTGAGATAGAGGGCACAGACACCACAACAGCACCATGATAGAGAGCACTGACACCAGCACCGTGATAGAGAGCACTGACACCAGCACCAAGATAGAGAGCACTGATACCAGCACCAAGATAGAGAGCACTGATACCAGCACCATGATAGAGAGCACTGACACCAGCACCATGATAGAGAACACTGACACCAGCACCATGATAGAGAACACTGACACCAGCTCCATGATAGAGATCACTGACACCAGCACCGAGATAGAGAGCACTGACACCGGCACCGAGATAGGGAGAACTGAAACCAGCACTGAGATAGAGATCACTAACACCAGCACCATGATAGAGAGCACTGACACCAGCACCAAGATAGAAAGCACTGACACCACACCAGCGCCATGATAGAGAGCACTGACACCAGCACTGAGATAGAGAGCACTGACACCGGCACCGAGATAGGGAGCACTGACATAACACCAGCACTGTGATAGAGAGCACTGACACCAGCACCGTGATAGAGAGCACTGACACCAGCACCGTGATAGAGAGCACTGACACCAGCACCGTGATAGAGAGCACTGACACCAGCACCGAGATAGAGAGCACTGACACCAGCACCGAGATAGAGAGCACTGACACCAGCACCGAGATAGAGAGCACTGACACCAGCACCGAGATAGAGAGCACTGACACCAGCACCGAGATAGAGAGCACTGACACCAACACCGAGATAGAGAGCACTGACACCAGCACCGAGATAGAGAGCACTGACACCAGCATTGAGATAGAGAGCACTAACACCACAACAGCACCGTGATAGAGAGCACTGACACCAGCACCGAGATAGAGAGCACTGACACCAGCACCGAGATAGAGAGCACTGACACCAGCACCGAGATAGAGAGCACTGACACCAACACCGAGATAGAGAGCACTGACACCAGCACCGAGATAGAGAGCACTGACACCAGCATTGAGATAGAGAGCACTAACACCACAACAGCACCGTGATAGAGAGCACTGACACCAGCCCCGAGATAGAGAGCACTGACACCAGCACCAAGATAGAGAACACTGACATAAGCACCATGATAGAGAGCATTGTCACTGGCACCGAGATAGGGAGCACTGAAACCAGCACCGAGATAGAGAGCACTGACACCAGCACTGAGATAGAATGTACTGGCACCAGCACCAGGATAGAGATCACTCACACCAGCACCGTGATAGAGCGCGTTGACAACAGCACTGAGATAGAGAGCACTGACACCAGCACCATGATAGCACTGACACCAGCACCATGATAGAGGGGACTGACACCAGCACCATGATAGCGAGCACTGACACCAGCACCGAGATAGAGAGCACTGACACCAGCACCGTGATAGAGAGCACTGACACCAGCACCCGTATATAGAGCACTGACAAAGGCACCAAGATAGGGAGCACTGAAAGGAGCACTGAGATAGAGAGAACTGACACCAGAACCATGCTAGAGAGCACTGACACCAGCACCAAGATAGAAAGCACTGACACCAGCACCGTGATAGAGAGCACTGACACCAGCACCGTGATAGAGAGCACTGACACCAGCACCGTGATAGAGAGCACTGACACCAGCACCGTGATAGAGAGCACTGACACCAGCACCGTGATAGAGAGTACTGACACCAGCACTGAGATAGAGAACACTGACACCAGCACCGAGATAGAGAGCACTGACACCAGCACCAAGATAGAGAGCACTGACACCACACCAGCACTGTGATAGAGAGCACTCACAGCTGCACCGTGATAGAGAGCACTGACACCAGCACCGACATAGAGAGCACTGACACCAGCACTGAGATAGAGTGCACTGACACCACACCAACACCATGATAGAGAGCACTGACTTCAGCACCGTGATAGAGAGCACTGACACCAGCACCGAGATAGAGAGCACATCCACCACAACAGCACCGTGATGGAGAGCACTGACACCAGCACCGAGATAGAAAGCACTGACACCAGCACCAAGATAGAGAGCACTGACACCAGCACCGAGATAGAGAGCACTGACACCAGCACCGAGATAGAGAGCACTGACACCATCACCAAGATAGAGAGCACTGACACCAGCACAGTGATAGAGAGCACTGACACCAGCACCGTGATAGAGAGCACTGACACCAGCACCGTGATAGAGAGCACTGACACCAGCACCAAGATAGAAAGCACTGACACAACATCAGCCCTGTGATAGAGGGCACTGACACAGCACCGTGATAGAGAGCACTGACACCAGCACCGAGATAGAGAGCACTGACACCAGCATTGAGATAGAGAGCACTGACACCAGCACTGAGATAGAGAGCACTGACACCAGCACCGAGATAGAAAGCACTGACACCACACCAGCACCATGATAGAGAGCACTGACACCAGCACCGAGATAGAGAGCACTGACACCAGCACCGAGATAGAGAGCACTGACACCAGCACTGAGATAGAGAGCACTGACACCAGCACTGAGATAGAGAGCACTGACACCAGCACCGAGATAGAGAGCACAGACACCACAACAACACCGTGACGGAGAGCACTGACACCAGCACCAAGATAGAAAGCACTGACACCACCACCATGATAGAGAGCACTGACTTCAGCACCGTGATAGAGAGCACTGACACCAGCACCGTGATAGAGAGCACTGACACCAGCACCAAGATAGAGAGCAGTGACACCAGCACCAATATAGAGAGCACTGACACCAGCACAGAGATATAGAGCACTGACACCAGCACAGAGATAGAGAGCACTGACACCAGCACCATGATAGAGAACACTGACACCAGCACCGAGATGGAGAGCACTGACACCAGCACCAAGATAGAAAGCACTGACACCACACCAGCACTGTGATAGAGAGCACTAACACCAGCACCAAGATAGAGAGCACTGACACCAGTTTTGAGATAGAGAGCACTAACACCACAACAGCACCGTGATAGAGAGAACTGACTCCAGCACCATGATAGAGAGCACTGACAGCAGCACCGAGATAGAGAGCACTGACACCTGCACTGAGATAGAGAGCACTGACACCAGCACCGAGATAGAAAGCATTGACACCAGCACCAGCACCGTGATAGAGAGCACTGACACTGGCACCGAGATAGGGAGCACTGACACCAGCACCGAGATAGAATGTACTGGCACCAGCACCAGGATAGAGAACACTCACACCAGCACCGTGATAGAGAGCACTGACACCAGCACTGAGATAGAGCGCACTGACACCAGCACCATGAAAGAGAGCACTGACACCAGCACCAAGATAGAGAGCACTGACACCAGCACCGTGATAGAGAGCACTGACACCAGCACCAAGATAGAGAGCACTGACACAGGCAACAACATAGGGAGCACTGACAGCAGCACTGAGATATAGAGAACTGACACCAGAACCATGATAGAGAGCACTGACACCAGCACCAAGATAGAAAGCACTGACACCACACCAGCACCATGATAGAGAGCACTGACACCAGCAACGAGATAGAGAACACTGACACCAGCACCATGATAGAGAGCACTGACACTAGCACCGTGATAGAGAGCACTGACACCAGCACCGAGACAGAGAGCACTGACACCACACCAGCACTGTGATAGAGAGCACTCACAGCTGCACCGTGATAGAGAGCACTGACACCAGCACCGAGATAAAGAGCACTGAGACCAGCATTGAGATAGAGGGCACAGACACCACAACAGCACCATGATAGAGAGCACTGACACCAGCACCGTGATAGAGAGCACTGACACCAGCTCCAAGATAGAGAGCACTGATACCAGCACTGAGATAAAGAGCACTGAAACCAGCACCATGATAGAGAGCACTGACACCAGCACCATGATAGAGAACACTGACACCAGCACCATGATAGAGAACACTGACACCAGCTCCATGATAGAGATCACTGACACCGGCACCGAGATAGAGAGCACTGACACCGGCACCGAGATAGGGAGAACTGAAACCAGCACTGAGATAGAGATCACTGACACCAGCACCATGATAGAGAGCACTGACATAAGCACCAAGATAGAAAGCACTGACACCACACCAGCGCCATGATAGAGAGCACTGACACCAGCACTGAGATAGAGAGCACTGACACCGGCACCGAGATAGGGAGCACTGACATAACACCAGCACTGTGATAGAGAGCACTGACACCAGCACCGTGATAGAGAGCACTGACACCAGCACCGAGATAGAGAGCACTGACACCAGCACCGAGATAGAGAGCACTGACACCAGCACCGAGATAGAGAGCACTGACACCAGCACCGTGATAGAGAGCACTGACACCAGCACCGAGATAGAGAGCACTGACACCAGCACCGAGATAGAGAGCACTGACACCAGCACCGAGATAGAGAGCACTGACACCAGCACCGAGATAGAGAGCACTGACACCAGCACCAAGATAGAAAGCACTGACACCACACCAGCACCATGATAGAGAGCACTGACACCAGCAACGAGATAGAGAACACTGACACCAGCACCATGATAGAGAGCACTGACACCAGCCCCGTGATAGAGAGCACTGACACCAGCACCGAGATAGAGAGCACTTACACCAGCACCGAGATAGAGAGCACTTACACCAGCACCGAGATAGAGAGCACTTACACCAGCACCGAGATAGAGAGCACTGACACCAGCATTGAGATAGAGAGCACTAACACCACAACAGCACCGTGATAGAGAGAACTGACTCCAGCCCCGAGATAGAGAGCACTGACACCAGCACCAAGATAGAGAACACTGACATAAGCACCATGATAGAGAGCATTGACACTGGCACCGAGATAGGGAGCACTGAAACCAGCACCGAGATAGAGAGCACTGACACCAGCACTGAGATAGAATGTACTGGCACCAGCACCAGGATAGAGATCACTCACACCAGCACCGTGATAGAGCGCGTTGACAACAGCACTGAGATAGAGAGCACTGACACCAGCACCATGATAGCACTGACACCAGCACCATGATAGAGGGGACTGACACCAGCACCATGATAGCGAGCACTGACACCAGCACCGAGATAGAGAGCACTGACACCAGCACCGTGATAGAGAGCACTGACACCAGCACCCGTATATAGAGCACTGACAAAGGCACCAAGATAGGGAGCACTGACAGCAGCACTGAGATAGAGAGAACTGACACCAGAACCATGCTAGAGAGCACTGACACCAGCACCAAGATAGAAAGCACTGACACCAGCACCGTGATAGAGAGCACTGACACCAGCACCGTGATAGAGAGCACTGACACCAGCACCGTGATAGAGAGCACTGACACCAGCACCGTGATAGAGAGCACTGACACCAGCACCGTGATAGAGAGTACTGACACCAGCACTGAGGTAGAGAACACTGACACCAGCACCGAGATAGAGAGCACTGACACCAGCACCAAGATAGAGAGCACTGACACCAGCACCAAGATAGAGAGCACTGACACCAGCACTGAGATAGAGAGCACTGACACCAGCACTGAGATAGAGAGCACTGACACCAGCACCGAGATAGAGAGCACAGACACCACAACAACACCGTGACGGAGAGCACTGACACCAGCACCAAGATAGAAAGCACTGACACCACCACCATGATAGAGAGCACTGACACCAGCACCGTGATAGAGAGCACTGACACCAGCACCGTGATAGAGAGCACTGACACCAGCACCGTGATAGAGAGCACTGACACCAGCACCAAGATAGAGAGCAGTGACACCAGCACCAATATAGAGAGCACTGACACCAGCACAGAGATATAGAGCACTGACACCAGCACAGAGATAGAGAGCACTGACACCAGCACCATGATAGAGAACACTGACACCAGCACCGAGATAGAGAGCACTGACACCAGCACCAAGATAGAAAGCACTGACACCACACCAGCACTGTGATAGAGAGCACTAACACCAGCACCAAGATAGAGAGCACTGACACCAGTTTTGAGATAGAGAGCACTAACACCACAACAGCACCGTGATAGAGAGAACTGACTCCAGCACCGTGATAGAGAGCACTGACAGCAGCACCGAGATAGAGAGCACTGACACCTGCACTGAGATAGAGAGCACTGACACCAGCACCGAGATAGAAAGCATTGACACCAGCACCAGCACCGTGATAGAGAGCACTGACACTGGCACCGAGATAGGGAGCACTGACACCAGCACCGAGATAGAATGTACTGGCACCAGCACCAGGATAGAGAACACTCACACCAGCACCGTGATAGAGAGCACTGACACCAGCACTGAGATAGAGCGCACTGACACCAGCACCATGAAAGAGAGCACTGACACCAGCACCAAGATAGAGAGCACTGACACCAGCACCGTGATAGAGAGCACTGACACCAGCACCGTGATAGAGAGCACTGACACAGGCAACAACATAGGGAGCACTGACAGCAGCACTGAGATAGAGAGAACTGACACCAGAACCATGATAGAGAGCACTGACACCAGCACCAAGATAGAAAGCACTGACACCACACCAGCACCATGATAGAGAGCACTGACACCAGCAACGAGATAGAGAACACTGACACCAGCACCATGATAGAGAGCACTGACACCAGCACCGTGATAGAGAGCACTGACACCAGCACCGAGACAGAGAGCACTGACACCACACCAGCACTGTGATAGAGAGCACTCACAGCTGCACCGTGATAGAGAGCACTGACACCAGCACCGAGATAAAGAGCACTGAGACCAGCATTGAGATAGAGGGCACAGACACCACAACAGCACCATGATAGAGAGCACTGACACCAGCACCGTGATAGAGAGCACTGACACCAGCTCCAAGATAGAGAGCACTGATACCAGCACTGAGATAAAGAGCACTGAAACCAGCACCATGATAGAGAGCACTGACACCAGCACCATGATAGAGAACACTGACACCAGCACCATGATAGAGAACACTGACACCAGCTCCATGATAGAGATCACTGACACCGGCACCGAGATAGAGAGCACTGACACCGGCACCGAGATAGGGAGAACTGAAACCAGCACTGAGATAGAGATCACTGACACCAGCACCATGATAGAGAGCACTGACATAAGCACCAAGATAGAAAGCACTGACACCACACCAGCGCCATGATAGAGAGCACTGACACCAGCACTGAGATAGAGAGCACTGACACCGGCACCGAGATAGGGAGCACTGACATAACACCAGCACTGTGATAGAGAGCACTGACACCAGCACCGTGATAGCGAGCACTGACACCAGCACCGAGATAGAGAGCACTGACACCAGCACCGTGATAGAGAGCACTGACACCAGCACCCGTATATAGAGCACTGACAAAGGCACCAAGATAGGGAGCACTGACAGCAGCTCTGAGATAGAGAGAACTGACACCAGAACCATGCTAGAGAGCACTGACACCAGCACCAAGATAGAAAGCACTGACACCAGCACCGTGATAGAGAGCACTGACACCAGCACCGTGATAGAGAGCACTGACACCAGCACCGTGATAGAGAGCACTGACACCAGCACCGTGATAGAGAGCACTGACACCAGCACCGTGATAGAGAGTACTGACACCAGCACTGAGGTAGAGAGCACTGACACCAGCACCGAGATAGAGAGCACAGACACCAGCACCAAGATAGAGAGCACTGACACCAGCACCAAGATAGAGAGCACTGACACCAGCACTGAGATAGAGAGCACTGACACCAGCACTGAGATAGAGAGCACTGACACCAGCACCGAGATAGAGAGCACAGACACCACAACAACACCGTGACGGAGAGCACTGACACCAGCACCAAGATAGAAAGCACTGACACCACCACCATGATAGAGAGCACTGACACCAGCACCGTGATAGAGAGCACTGACACCAGCACCGTGATAGAGAGCACTGACACCAGCACCAAGATAGAGAGCAGTGACACCAGCACCAATATAGAGAGCACTGACACCAGCACAGAGATATAGAGCACTGACACCAGCACAGAGATAGAGAGCACTGACACCAGCACCATGATAGAGAACACTGACACCAGCACCGAGATAGAGAGCACTGACACCAGCACCAAGATAGAAAGCACTGACACCACACCAGCACTGTGATAGAGAGCACTAACACCAGCACCAAGATAGAGAGCACTGACACCAGTTTTGAGATAGAGAGCACTAACACCACAACAGCACCGTGATAGAGAGAACTGACTCCAGCACCGTGATAGAGAGCACTGACAGCAGCACCGAGATAGAGAGCACTGACACCTGCACTGAAATAGAGAGCACTGACACCAGCACCGAGATAGAAAGCATTGACACCAGCACCAGCACCGTGATAGAGAGCACTGACACTGGCACCGAGATAGGGAGCACTGACACCAGCACCGAGATAGAATGTACTGGCACCAGCACCAGGATAGAGAACACTCACACCAGCACCGTGATAGAGAGCACTGACACCAGCACTGAGATAGAGCGCACTGACACCAGCACCATGAAAGAGAGCACTGACACCAGCACCAAGATAGAGAGCACTGACACCAGCACCGTGATAGAGAGCACTGACACCAGCACCGTGATAGAGAGCACTGACACAGGCAACAACATAGGGAGCACTGACAGCAGCACTGAGATAGAGAGAACTGACACCAGAACCATGATAGAGAGCACTGACACCAGCACCAAGATAGAAAGCACTGACACCACACCAGCACCATGATAGAGAGCACTGACACCAGCAACGAGATAGAGAACACTGACACCAGCACCATGATAGAGAGCACTGACACCAGCACCGTGATAGAGAGCACTGACACCAGCACCGAGACAGAGAGCACTGACACCACACCAGCACTGTGATAGAGAGCACTCACAGCTGCACCGTGATAGAGAGCACTGACACCAGCACCGAGATAAAGAGCACTGAGACCAGCATTGAGATAGAGGGCACAGACACCACAACAGCACCATGATAGAGAGCACTGACACCAGCACCGTGATAGAGAGCACTGACACCAGCTCCAAGATAGAGAGCACTGATACCAGCACTGAGATAAAGAGCACTGAAACCAGCACCATGATAGAGAGCACTGACACCAGCACCATGATAGAGAACACTGACACCAGCACCATGATAGAGAACACTGACACCAGCTCCATGATAGAGATCACTGACACCGGCACCGAGATAGAGAGCACTGACACCGGCACCGAGATAGGGAGAACTGAAACCAGCACTGAGATAGAGATCACTGACACCAGCACCATGATAGAGAGCACTGACATAAGCACCAAGATAGAAAGCACTGACACCACACCAGCGCCATGATAGAGAGCACTGACACCAGCACTGAGATAGAGAGCACTGACACCGGCACCGAGATAGGGAGCACTTACATAACACCAGCACTGTGATAGAGAGCACTGACACCAGCACCGTGATAGAGAGCACTGACACCAGCACCGAGATAGAGAGCACTGACGCCAGCACCGAGATAGAGAGCACTGACACCAGCACCGAGAGAGAGTACTGACACCAGCACCGTGATAGAGAGCACTGACACCAGCACCGAGATAGAGAGCACTGACACCAGCACCGAGATAGAGAGCACTGACACCAGCACCGAGATAGAGAGCACTGACACCAGCACCGAGATAGAAAGCACTGACACCACACCAGCACCATGATAGAGAGCACTGACACCAGCAACGAGATAGAGAACACTGACACCAGCACCATGATAGAGAGCACTGGCACCAGCACCGTGATAGAGAGCACTGACACCAGCACCGTGATAGAGAGCACTGACACCAGCACCGAGATAGAGAGCACTTACACCAGCACCGAGATAGAGAGCACTTACACCAGCACCGAGATAGAGAGCACTGACACCAGCATTGAGATAGAGAGCACTAACACCACAACAGCACCGTGATAGAGAGAACTGACTCCAGCCCCGAGATAGAGAGCACTGACACCAGCACCAAGATAGAGAACACTGACATAAGCACCATGATAGAGAGCATTGACACTGGCACCGAGATAGGGAGCACTGAAACCAGCACCGAGATAGAGAGCACTGACACCAGCACTGAGATAGAATGTACTGGCACCAGCACCAGGATAGAGATCACTCACACCAGCACCGTGATAGAGCGCGTTGACAACAGCACTAAGATAGAGAGCACTGACACCAGCACCATGATAGCACTGACACCAGCACCATGATAGAGGGGACTGACACCAGCACCATGATAGCGAGCACTGACACCAGCACCGAGATAGAGAGCACTGACACCAGCACCGTGATAGAGAGCACTGACACCAGCACCCGTATATAGAGCACTGACAAAGGCACCAAGATAGGGAGCACTGACAGCAGCACTGAGATAGAGAGAACTGACACCAGAACCATGCTAGAGAGCACTGACACCAGCACCAAGATAGAAAGCACTGACACCAGCACCGTGATAGAGAGCACTGACACCAGCACCGTGATAGAGAGCACTGACACCAGCACCGTGATAGAGAGCACTGACACCAGCACCGTGATAGAGAGCACTGACACCAGCACCGTGATAGAGAGTACTGACACCAGCACTGAGGTAGAGAACACTGACACCAGCACCGAGATAGAGAGCACAGACACCAGCACCAAGATAGAGAGCACTGACACCAGCACCGAGATAGAGAGCACTGACACCAGCACTGAGATAGAGAGCACTGACACCAGCACTGAGATAGAGAGCACTGACACCAGCACCGAGATAGAGAGCACAGACACCACAACAACACCGTGACGTAAAGCACTGACACCAGCACCAAGATAGAAAGCACTGACACCACCACCATGATAGAGAGCACTGACACCAGCACCGTGATAGAGAGCACTGACACCAGCACCGTGATAGAGAGCACTGACACCAGCACCAAGATAGAGAGCAGTGACACCAGCACCAATATAGAGAGCACTGACACCAGCACCAATATAGAGAGCACTGACACCAGCACAGAGATATAGAGCACTGACACCAGCACAGAGATAGAGAGCACTGACACCAGCACCATGATAGAGAACACTGACACCAGCACCGAGATAGAGAGCACTGACACCAGCACCAAGATAGAAAGCACTGACACCACACCAGCACTGTGATAGAGAGCACTAACACCAGCACCAAGATAGAGAGCACTGACACCAGTTTTGAGATAGAGAGCACTAACACCACAACAGCACCGTGATAGAGAGAACTGACTCCAGCACCGTGATAGAGAGCACTGACAGCAGCACCGAGATAGAGAGCACTGACACCTGCACTGAGATAGAGAGCACTGACACCAGCACCGAGATAGAAAGCATTGACACCAGCACCAGCACCGTGATAGAGAGCACTGACACTGGCACCGAGATAGGGAGCACTGACACCAGCACCGAGATAGAATGTACTGGCACCAGCACCAGGATAGAGAACACTCACACCAGCACCGTGATAGAGAGCACTGACACCAGCACTGAGATAGAGCGCACTGACACCAGCACCATGAAAGAGAGCACTGACACCAGCACCAAGATAGAGAGCACTGACACCAGCACCGTGATAGAGAGCACTGACACCAGCACCGGTATAGAGAGCACTGACACAGGCAACAACATAGGGAGCACTGACAGCAGCACTGAGATAGAGAGAACTGACACCAGAACCATGATAGAGAGCACTGACACCAGCACCAAGATAGAAAGCACTGACACCACACCAGCACCATGATAGAGAGCACTGACACCAGCAACGAGATAGAGAACACTGACACCAGCACCATGATAGAGAGCACTGACACCAGCACCGTGATAGAGAGCACTGACACCAGCACCGAGACAGAGAGCACTGACACCACACCAGCACTGTGATAGAGAGCACTCACAGCTGCACCGTGATAGAGAGCACTGACACCAGCTCCAAGATAGAGAGCACTGATACCAGCACTGAGATAAAGAGCACTGAAACCAGCACCATGATAGAGAGCACTGACACCAGCACCATGATAGAGAACACTGACACCAGCACCATGATAGAGAACACTGACACCAGCTCCATGATAGAGATCACTGACACCGGCACCGAGATAGAGCGCACTGACACCGGCACCGAGATAGGGAGAACTGAAACCAGCACTGAGATAGAGATCACTGACACCAGCACCATGATAGAGAGCACTGACATAAGCACCAAGATAGAAAGCACTGACACCACACCAGCGCCATGATAGAGAGCACTGACACCAGCACTGAGATAGAGAGCACTGACACCGGCACCGAGATAGGGAGCACTGACATAACACCAGCACTGTGATAGAGAGCACTGACACCAGCACCGTGATAGAGAGCACTGACACCAGCACCGAGATAGAGAGCACTGACACCAGCACCGAGATAGAGAGCACTGACACCAGCACCGAGATAGAGAGCACTGACACCAGCACCGTGATAGAGAGCACTGACACCAGCACCGAGATAGAGAGCACTGACACCAGCACCGAGATAGAGAGCACTGACACCAGCACCGAGATAGAGAGCACTGACACCAGCACCGAGATAGAGAGCACTGACACCAGCACCAAGATAGAAAGCACTGACACCACACCAGCACCATGATAGAGAGCACTGACACCAGCAACGAGATAGAGAACACTGACACCAGCACCATGATAGAGAGCACTGACACCAGCACCGTGATAGAGAGCACTGACACCAGCACCGAGATAGAGAGCACTGACACCAGCACCGAGATAGAGAGCACTGACACCAGCACCGAGATAGAGAGCACTTACACCAGCACCGAGATAGAGAGCACTTACACCAGCACCGAGATAGAGAGCACTGACACCAGCATTGAGATAGAGAGCACTAACACCACAACAGCACCGTGATAGAGAGAACTGACTCCAGCCCCGAGATAGAGAGCACTGACACCAGCACCAAGATAGAGAACACTGACATAAGCACCATGATAGAGAGCATTGACACTGGCACCGAGATAGGGAGCACTGAAACCAGCACCGAGATAGAGAGCACTGACACCAGCACTGAGATAGAATGTACTGGCACCAGCACCAGGATAGAGATCACTCACACCAGCACCGTGATAGAGCGCGTTGACAACAGCACTAAGATAGAGAGCACTGACACCAGCACCATGATAGCACTGACACCAGCACCATGATAGAGGGGACTGACACCAGCACCATGATAGCGAGCACTGACACCAGCACCGAGATAGAGAGCACTGACACCAGCACCGTGATAGAGAGCACTGACACCAGCACCCGTATATAGAGCACTGACAAAGGCACCAAGATAGGGAGCACTGACAGCAGCACTGAGATAGAGAGAACTGACACCAGAACCATGCTAGAGAGCACTGACACCAGCACCAAGATAGAAAGCACTGACACCAGCACCGTGATAGAGAGCACTGACACCAGCACCGTGATAGAGAGCACTGACACCAGCACCGTGATAGAGAGCACTGACACCAGCACCGTGATAGAGAGCACTGACACCAGCACCGTGATAGAGAGCACTGACACCAGCACCGTGATAGAGAGTACTGACACCAGCACTGAGGTAGAGAACACTGACACCAGCACCGAGATAGAGAGCACAGACACCAGCACCAAGATAGAGAGCACTGACACCAGCACCGAGATAGAGAGCACTGACACCAGCACTGAGATAGAGAGCACTGACACCAGCACTGAGATAGAGAGCACTGACACCAGCACCGAGATAGAGAGCACAGACACCACAACAACACCGTGACGGAGAGCACTGACACCAGCACCAAGATAGAAAGCACTGACACCACCACCATGATAGAGAGCACTGACACCAGCACCGTGATAGAGAGCACTGACACCAGCACCGTGATAGAGAGCACTGACACCAGCACCGAGATAGAGAGCACATCCACCACAACAGCACTGTGATGCAGAGCACTGACACCAGCACCGAGATAGAAAGCACTGACACCAGCACCATGATAGAGAGCACTGACACCAGCACCAAGATAGAGAGCACTGACACCAGCACCGAGATAGAGAGCACTGACACCAGCACCGAGATAGAGAGCACTGACACCATCACCGTGATAGAGAGCACTGACACCAGCACAGTGATAGAGAGCACTGACACCAGCACCGTGATAGAGAGAACTGACTCCAGCACCGTGATAGAGAGCACTGACACCAGCACCAAGATAGAGAACACTGACATAAGCACCATGATAGAGAGCATTCACACTGGCACCGAGATAGGGAGCACTGAAACCAGCACCGAGATAGAGAGCACTGACACCAGCACTGAGATAGAATGTACTGGCACCAGCACCAGGATAGAGATCACTCACACCAGCACCGTGATAGAGCGCGTTGACAACCACACTGAGATAGAGAGCACTGACACCAGCACCATGATAGCACTGACACCAGCACCATGATTGAGGGGACTGACACCAGCACCATGATAGCGAGCACTGACACCAGCACCGAGATAGAGAGCACTGACACCAGCACCGTGATAGAGAGCACTGACACCAGCACCGTGATAGAGAGCACTGACACCAGCACCGTGATAGAGAGCACTGACACCAGCACCGTGATAGAGAGCACTGACACCAGCACCGTGATAGAGAGCACTGACACCAGCACCGTGATAGAGAGTACTGACACCAGCACTGAGATAGAGAACACTGACACCAGCACCGAGATAGAGAGCACTGACACCAGCACCAAGATAGAGAGCACTGACACCACACCAGCACTGTGATAGAGAGCACTCACAGCTGCACCGTGATAGAGAGCACTGACACCAGCACCGAGATATAGAGCACTGACACCAGCACCGAGATAGAGTGCACTGACACCACACCAACACCATGATAGAGAGCACTGACTTCAGCACCGTGATAGAGAGCACTGACACCAGCACCGAGATAGAGAGCACAGCCACCACAACAGCACCGTGATGGAGAGCACTGACACCAGCACCGAGATAGAAAGCACTGACACCAGCACCATGATAGAGAGCACTGACACCAGCACCAAGATAGGGAGCACTGACACCAGCACCGAGATAGAGAGCACTGACACCATCACCAAGATAGAGAGCACTGACACCAGCACAGTGATAGAGAGCACTGACACCAGCACCGTGATAGAGAGCACTGACACCAGCACCGTGATAGAGAGCACTGACACCAGCACCGTGATAGAGAGCACTGACACCAGCACCGTGATAGAGAGCACTGACACCAGCACCAAGATAGAAAGCACTGACACATCAGCCCTGTGATAGAGAGCACTGACACCAGCACCGAGATAGAGAGAACTGACTCCAGCACCGTGATAGAGATCACTGACAGCAGCACCGAGATAGAGAGCACTGACACCAGCACCAAGATAGAAAGCACTGACACCACACCAGCACCATGATAGAGAGCACTGACACCAGCGCCGAGATAGAGAGCACTGACACCAGCACCGAGATAGAGAGCACTGACACCAGCACCGAGATAGAGAGCACTGACACCAGCACCGAGATAGAGAGCACTGACACCAGCACCGAGATAGAGAGCACTGACACCAGCACTGAGATAGAGAGCACTGACACCAGCACTGAGATAGAGAGCACTGACACCAGCACCGAGATAGAGAGCACAGACACCACAACAACACCGTGACGGAGAGCACTGACACCAGCACCGAGATAGAAAGCACTGACACCACCACCATGATAGAGAGCACTGACACCAGCACCGTGATAGAGAGCACTGACACCAGCACCAAGATAGAGAGCACTGACACAAGCACCTTGATATAGAGCACTGACACAAGCACCTTGATATAGAGCACTGACACAAGCACCGTGATAGAGAGCACTGACAGCAGCACCAAGATAGAGAGCACTGACACCAGCACTGAGATAGAGAGCACTGACACCAGGACCGAGATAGAGAGCACTGACACCAGCACCAAGATAGAAAGCACTGACACCACACCAGCACCATGATAGAGAGCACTGACACCAGCACTGAGATAGAGAGCACTGACACCAGCACTGTGATACAGAGCACTGACACCAGCATCGAGATAGAGTGCACTGACACCACACCAGCACCATGATAGAGAGCACTGACACAAGCACCTTGATATAGAGCACTGACACAAGCACCTTGATATAGAGCACTGACACAAGCACCGTGATAGAGAGCACTGACAGCAGCACCAAGATAGAGAGCACTGACACCAGCACTGAGATAGAGAGCACTGACACCAGCACCGTGATAGAGAGCACTGACACCAGCATTGAGATAGAGAGCACTAACACCACAACAGCACCGTGATAGAGAGAACTGACTCCAGCACCGTGATAGAGAGCACTGACACCAGCACCAAGATAGAGAGTACTGACACCAGCACTGAGATAGAGAACACTGACACCGGAACCGAGATATAGAGCACTGACACCAGCACAGAGATAGAGAGCACTGACACAACACCAGCACTGTGATAGAGAGCACTGACACCAGCACCGTGATAGAGAGCACTGACACCAGCACCGTGATAGAGAGCACTGACACCAGCACCGTGATAGAGAGCACTGACACCAGCACCGTGATAGAGAGCACTGACACCAGCACCGTGATAGAGAGCACTGACACCAGCATTGAGATAGAGAGCACTGACACCAGCATTGAGATAGAGAGCACTAACACCACAACAGCACCGTGATAGAGAGAACTGACTCCAGCACCGTGATAGAGAGCACTGACAGCAGCACCGAGATAGAGAGCACTGACACCAGCACTGAGATATAGAGCACTGACACCAGCACTGAGATATAGAGCACTGACACCAGCACTGAGCTAGAATGTACTGGCACCAGCACCAGGATAGAGAACACTCACACCAGCACCGTGATAGAGAGCACTGACACCAGCACCATGAAAGAGAGCACTGACACCAGCACCAAGATAGAGAGCACTGACACTGGCACCAAGATAGGGAGCACTGAAACCAGCACCGAGATAGAGAGCACTGACACCACCACTGAGATAGAGAGCACTGACACCAGCACTGAGCTAGCATGTACTGGCACCAGCACCAGGATAGAGAACACTCACACCAGCACCGTGATAGAGAGCACTGACACCAGCACCATGAAAGAGAGCACTGACACCAGCACCAAGATAGAGAGCACTGACACCAGCACCAGCACCGTGATAGAGAGCACTGACACCAGCACCGGTATAGAGAGCACTGACACAGGCAACAAGATAGGGAGCACTGACAGCAGCACCAAGATAGAGAGCACTGACACCACACCAGCACCATGATAGAGAGCACTGACACCAGCACCATGATAGAGAGCACTGACACCAGCACAGAGATAGAGAGCACTGACACAACACCAGCACTGAGATAGAGAGCACTGACACAAGCACCATGATAGAGAACACTGACACCAGGACCGAGATAGGGAGCACTGACACCAGCACCGAGATAGAGAGCACTGACACAATCACTGTGATAGAGAGCACTGACACCATGCCAGCACCGTGATAGAGAGCACTGACACCAGCACCAAGATAGAGAGTACTGACACCAGCACTGAGATAGAGAACACTGACACCGGAACCGAGATAGAGAACACTGACACCGGAAACGAGATATAGAGCACTGACACCAGCACAGAGATAGAGAGCACTGACACAACACCAGCACTGCGATAGAGAGCACTGACACCAGCACCGTGATGGAGAGCACTGACACCAGCACCGTGATAGAGAGCACTAACACCACAACAGCACCGTGATAGAGAGAACTGACTCCAGCACCGTGATAGAGAGCACTGACAGCAGCACCGAGATAGAGAGCACTGACACCAGCACTGAGATAGAGAGCACTGACACCAGCACCGTGATAGAGAGCACTGACACCAGCACCGTGATAGAGAGCACTGACACTGGCACCAAGATAGGGAGCACTGAAACCAACACGGAGATAGAGAGCACTGACAACAGCACTGAGAGAGAGAGCACTGACACCAGCACCGAGATAGAGTGTACTGGCACCAGCACCAGGATAGAGAACACTCACACCAGCACCGTGATGGAGAGCACTGACACCAGCACTGAGATAGAGCGCACTGACACCAGCACCATGAAAGAGAGCACTGACACCAGCACCAAGATAGAGAGCACTGACACCAGCACCGTGATAGAGAGCACTGACACCAGCACCGGTATAGAGAGCACTGACACAGGCAACAAGATAGGGAGCACTGACAGCAGCACCAAGATAGAGAGCACTGACACCACACCAGCACCATGATAGAGAGCACTGACACCAGCACAGAGATAGAGAGCACTGACACAACACCAGCACTGTGATAGAGAGCACTGACACCAGCACCGTGATAGAGAGCACTGACACCAGCACAGAGATAGAGAGCACTGACACAACACCAGCACTGAGATAGAGAGCACTGACACAAGCACCATGATAGAGAACACTGACACCAGGACCGAGATAGGGAGCACTGACACCAGCACCGAGATAGAGAGCACTGACACAATCACTGTGATAGAGAGCACTGACACCATGCCAGCACCGTGATAGAGAGCACTGACACCAGCACCAAGATAGAGAGTACTGACACCAGCACTGAGATAGAGAACACTGACACCGGAACCGAGATAGAGAACACTGACACCGGAAACGAGATATAGAGCACTGACACCAGCACAGAGATAGAGAGCACTGACACAACACCAGCACTGCGATAGAGAGCACTGACACCAGCACCGTGATGGAGAGCACTGACACCAGCACCATGATAGAGAGCACTAACACCACAACAGCACCGTGATAGAGAGAACTGACTCCAGCACCGTGATAGAGAGCACTGACAGCAGCACCGAGATAGAGAGCACTTACACCAGCACTGAGATAGAGAGCACTGACACCAGCACTGTGATAGAGAGCACTGACACCAGCACCGTGATAGAGAGCACTGACACTGGCACCAAGATAGGGAGCACTGAAACCAACACGGAGATAGAGAGCACTGACAACAGCACTGAGAGAGAGAGCACTGACACCAGCACCGAGATAGAGTGTACTGGCACCAGCACCAGGATAGAGAACACTCACACCAGCACCGTGATGGAGAGCACTGACACCAGCACTGAGATAGAGCGCACTGACACCAGCACCATGAAAGAGCACTGACACCAGCACCAAGATAGAGAGCACTGACACCAGCACCGTGATAGAGAGCACTGACACCAGCACCGGTATAGAGAGCACTGACACAGGCAACAAGATAGGGAGCACTGACAGCAGCACCAAGATAGAGAGCACTGACACCACACCAGCACCATGATAGAGAGCACTGACACCAGCACAGAGATAGAGAGCACTGACACAACACCAGCACTGTGATAGAGAGCACTGACACCAGCACCGTGATAGAGAGCACTGACACCAGCATTGATATAGAGAGCACTAACACCACAACAGCACCGTGATAGAGAGAACTGACTCCAGAACCGTGATAGAGAGCACTGACAGCAGCACAGAGATAGAGAGCACTGACACCAGCACTGAGATAGAGAGCACTGACACCAGCACCGAGATAGAAAGCATTGACACCAGCACCGTGATAGAGAGCACTGACACCAGCACTGAGATAGAGCGCACTGACACCAGCACCATGAAAGAGAGCACTGACACCAGCACCAAGATAGAGAGCACTGACACCAGCACCGTGATAGAGAGCACTGACACCAGCACCGGTATAGAGAGCACTGACACAGGCAACAAGATAGGGAGCACTGACAGCAGCACCAAGATAGAGAGCACTGACACCACACCAGCACCATGATAGAGAGCACTGACACCAGCACAGAGATAGAGAGCACTGACACAACACCAGCACTGTGATAGAGAGCACTGACACCAGCACCGTGATAGAGAGCACTGACACCAGCACAGAGATAGAGAGCACTGACACAACACCAGCACTGAGATAGAGAGCACTGACACAAGCACCATGATAGAGAACACTGACACCAGGACCGAGATAGGGAGCACTGACACCAGCACCGAGATAGAGAGCACTGACACAATCACTGTGATAGAGAGCACTGACACCATGCCAGCACCGTGATAGAGAGCACTGACACCAGCACCAAGATAGAGAGTACTGACACCAGCACTGAGATAGAGAACACTGACACCGGAACCGAGATAGAGAACACTGACACCGGAAACGAGATATAGAGCACTGACACCAGCACAGAGATAGAGAGCACTGACACAACACCAGCACTGCGATAGAGAGCACTGACACCAGCACCGTGATGGAGAGCACTGACACCAGCGCCGTGATAGAGAGCACTAACACCACAACAGCACCGTGATAGAGAGAACTGACTCCAGCACCGTGATAGAGAGCACTGACAGCAGCACCGAGATAGAGAGCACTGACACCAGCACTGAGATAGAGAGCACTGACACCAGCACCGTGATAGAGAGCACTGACACCAGCACCGTGATAGAGAGCACTGACACTGGCACCAAGATAGGGAGCACTGAAACCAACACGGAGATAGAGAGCACTGACAACAGCACTGAGAGAGAGAGCACTGACACCAGCACCGAGATAGAGTGTACTGGCACCAGCACCAGGATAGAGAACACTCACACCAGCACCGTGATGGAGAGCACTGACACCAGCACTGAGATAGAGCGCACTGACACCAGCACCATGAAAGAGAGCACTGACACCAGCACCAAGATAGAGAGCACTGACACCAGCACCAAGATAGAGAGCACTGACACCAGCACCGTGATAGAGAGCACTGACACAGGCAACAAGATAGGGAGCACTGACAGCAGCACCAAGATAGAGAGCACTGACACCACACCAGCACCATGATAGAGAGCACTGACACCAGCACAGAGATAGAGAGCACTGACACAACACCAGCACTGTGATAGAGAGCACTGACACCAGCACCGTGATAGAGAGCACTGACACCAGCATTGAGATAGAGAGCACTAACACCACAACAGCACCGTGATAGAGAGAACTGACTCCAGAACCGTGATAGAGAGCACTGACAGCAGCACCGAGATAGAGAGCACTGACACCAGCACTGAGATAGAGAGCACTGACACCAGCACCGAGATAGAAAGCATTGACACCAGCACCGTGATAGAGAGCACTGACACCAGCACTGAGATAGAGAGCACTGACACCAGCACCGGTATAGAGAGCACTGACACAGGCAACAAGATAGGGAGCACTGACACCAGCACCAGCACCATGATAGAGAGCACTGACACCAGCACCAGTATAGAGAGCACTGACACAGACAACATAGGGAGCACTGACAGCAGCACTGAGATAGAGAGCACTGACACCAGCACCGTGATAGAGAGCACTGACACCAGCACCGGTATAGAGAGCACTGACACAGGCAACAAGATAGGGAGCACTGACAGCAGCACTGAGATAGAGAGCACTGACACCAGCACCAGCACCGGTAGAGAGAGCACTGACACAGGCAACAAGATAGGGAGCACTGACAGCAGCACCAAGATATAGAGCACTGACACCACACCAGCACCATGATAGAGAGCACTGACACCAGCAACGAGATAGAGAACACTGACACCAGCAACGAGATAGAGAACACTGACACCAGCACCATGATAGAGAGCACTGACACCAGCACCGTGATAGAGAGCACTGACACCAGCACCGTGATAGAGAGCACTGACACCAGCACCGTGATAGAGAGCACTGACACCAGCATTGAGATAGAGAGCACTAACACCACAACAGCACCGTGATAGAGAGAAATGACTCCAGCACCACCGAGATAGAGAGCACTGACACCAGCACTGAGATAGAGAGCACTGACACCAGCACCGAGATAGAAAGCATTGACACCAGCACCGTGATAGAGAGCACTGACACTGGCACCGAGATAGGGAGCACTGAAACCAGCTCCGAGATAGAGAGCACTGACACCAGCACTGAGATAGAGAGCACTGACACCAGCACTGAGATAGAGAGCACTGACACCAGCACCGATATAGAATGTACTGGCACCAGCACCAGGATAGAGAACACTCACACCAGCACCGTGATAGAGAGCACTGACACCAGCACTGAGATAGAGCGCACTGACACTAGCACCATGAAAGAGAGCACTGACACCAGCACCATGAAAGAGAGCACTGACACCAGCACCAAGATAGAGAGCACTGACACCAGCACCAAGATAGAGAGCACTGACACCAGCACCGGTATAGAGAGCACTGACACAGGCAACAAGATAGGGAGCACTGACAGCAGCACTGAGATAGAGAGCACTGACACCAGCACCGTGATAGAGAGCACTGACACCAGCACCGGTATAGAGAGCACTGACACCAGCACCGGTATAGAGAGCACTGACACAGGCAACAAGATAGGGAGCACTGACACCACACCAGCACCATGATAGAGAGCACTGACACCAGCAACGAGATAGAAAACACTGACACCAGCACCATGATAGAGAGCACTGACACCAGCACCGTGATAGAGAGCACTGACACCAGCACCGTGATAGAGAGCACTGACACCAGCACCGTGATAGAGAGCACTGACACCAGCATTGAGATAGAGAGCACTAACACCACAACAGCACCGTGATAGAGAGAAATGACTCCAGCACCACCGAGATAGAGAGCACTGACACCAGCACCAAGATAGAAAGCACTGACACCACACCAGCGCCATGATAGAGAGCACTGACACCAGCATCAAGATAGAGAGCACTGACACCGGCACCGAGATAGGGAGCACTGACACCGGCACCGAGATAGGGAGCACTGACACCGGCACCGAGATAGGGAGCACTGACACAACACCAGCACAATGATAGAGAGCACTGACACCAGCACCGAGATAGAGAGCACTGACACCAGCACCGAGATAGAGAGCACTGACAGCAGCACCGAGATAGAGAGCACTGACACCAGCACCGAGATAGAAAGCATTGACACCAGCACCGTGATAGAGAGCACTGACACTGGCACCGAGATAGGGAGCACTGAAACCAGCACCGAGATAGAGAGCACTGACACCAGCACTGAGATAGAGAGCACTGACACCAGCACCAGGATAGAGAACACTCACACCAGCACCGTGATAGAGAGCACTGACACTAGCACCATGAAAGAGAGCACTGACACCAGCACCGTGATAGAGAGCACTGACACCAGCACCGAGGTAGAAAGCACTGAAACCAGCACCAGGATAGAGAGCACTGACATAAGCACCATGATAGAGAGAGCATTGACACTGGCACGGAGATAGGGAGCACTGAAACCAGCACCGAGATAGAGAGCACTGACACGGCACCAAGATAGAGAGCACTGACACCAGCACTGAGATAGAATGTACTGGCACCAGCACCAGCATAGAGATCACTCACACCAGCACCGTGATAGAGCGCGTTGACACCAGCACTGAGATAGAGAGCACTGACAGCAGCACCATGATAGAGAGCACTGACACCAGCACCATGATAGAGAGCACTGACACCAGCGCCATGATAGAGAGCACTGACACCAGCACCGTGATAGAGAGCACTGACACCAGCACCGTGATAGAGAGCACTGACACCAGCACCGTGATAGAGAGCACTGACACCAGCACCGTGATAGAGAGCACTGACACCAGCACCGTGATAGAGAGCACTGACACCAGCACCGAGATAGAGAGTACTGACACCAGCACCGTGATAGAGAGCACTGACACCAGCACCGTGATAGAGAGCACTGACACCAGCACTGAGATAGAGAACACTGACACCAGCACCGAGATAGAGAGCACAGACACCACACCAGCACTGTGATAGAGAGCACTGACACCAGCACCGTGATAGAGAGCACTGACGCCAGCACCGTGATAGAGAGCACTGACACCAGCACCGTGATAGAGAGCACTGACACCAGCACCGTGATAGAGAGCACTGGCACCACTCCAGCACCATGATAGAGAGCACTGACACGGCACCAAGATAGAGAGCACTGACACCAGCACTGAGATAGAATGTACTGGCACCAGCACCAGCATAGAGATCACTCACACCAGCACCGTGATAGAGCGCGTTGACACCAGCACTGAGATAGAGAGCACTGACAGCAGCACCATGATAGAGAGCACTGACACCAGCACCATGATAGAGAGCACTGACACCAGCACCATGATAGAGAGCACTGACACCAGCACCATGATAGAGAGCACTGACACCAGCACCATGATAGAGAGCACTGACACCAGCACCGTGATAGAGAGCACTGACACCAGCACTGAGATAGAGAGCACTGACACCAGCGCCGAGATAGAGAGCACTGACACCAGCACCATGATAGAGAGCACTGACACCAGCGCCATGATAGAGAGCACTGACACCAGCACCGTGATAGAGAGCACTGACACCAGCACCGTGATAGAGAGCACTGACACCAGCACCGTGATAGAGAACACTGACACCAGCACCGTGATAGAGAGCACTGACACCAGCACCGAGATAGAGAGTACTGACACCAGCACCGTGATAGAGAGCACTGACACCAGCACCGTGATAGAGAGCACTGACACCAGCACTGAGATAGAGAACACTGACACCAGCACCGAGATAGAGAGCACAGACACCACACCAGCACTGTGATAGAGAGCACTGACACCAGCACCGTGATAGAGAGCACTGACGCCAGCACCGTGATAGAGAGCACTGACACCAGCACCGTGATAGAGAGCACTGACACCAGCACCGTGATAGAGAGCACTGGCACCACTCCAGCACCATGATAGAGAGCACTGACACCAGCGCCGAGATAGAGAGCACTGACACCAGCACCATGATAGAGAGCACTGACACCAGCACCATGATAGAGAGCACTGACACCAGCACCGTGATAGAGAGCACTGACACCAGCAACGTGATAGAGAGCACTGACACCAGCACCGAGATAGAGAATACTGACACCAGCACTGAGATAGAGAGCACTGACACCAGCACTGAGATAGAGAGCACTGACACCACACCAGCACTGTGATAGAGAGCACTCACTTCAGCACCGTCATAGAGAGCACTGACGCCAGCACCGAGATAGAGAGTACTGACACCAGCAGCGAGATAGAGAGCACAGACACCACAACAGCACCGTGATAGAGAGCACTGACACCAGCACCGAGATAGAGAGCACTGACACCAGCACCGAGATAGAGAGCACTGACACCAGCACCGAGATAGAGAGCACTGACACCAGCACCGAGATATAGAGCACTGACACCAGCACCGAGATAGAGAGCACTGACATCAGCACCGAGATAGAGAGCACTGACACCAGCACCGAGATAGAGAGCACTGACACCAGCACCGAGATAGAGAGCACTGACACCAGCACTGTGATAGAGAGCACTGACACCAGCACCGAGATAGAGAGCACTGACACCAGCACCGAGATAGAGAGCACTGACACCAGCACCGTGATAGAGAGCACTGACACTGGCACCGAGATAGGGAGCACTGAAACCAGCACCGAGATAGAGAGCACTGACACCAGCACTGAGATAGAGAGCACTGACACCAGCACCATGAAAGAGAGCACTGACACCAGCACCAAGATAGAGAACACTCACACCAGCACCGTGATAGAGAGCACTGACACCAGCACTGCGATAGAGCGCACTGACACTAGCACCATGAAAGAGAGCACTGACACCAGCACCAAGATAGAGAGCACTGACACCAGCACCGTGATAGAGAGCACTGACACCAGCACCGGTATAGAGAGCACTGACACCAGCACCGGTATAGAGAGCACTGACACCAGCACCGGTATAGAGAGCACTGACACAGGCAACAAGATAGGGAGCACTGACAGCAGCACCAAGATAGAGAGCACTGACACCACACCAGCACCATGATAGAGAGCACTGACACCAGCAACGAGATAGAGAACACTGACACCAGCACCGTGATAGAGAGCACTGACACCAGCACCGTGATAGAGAGCACTGACACCAGCATTGAGATAGAGAGCACTAACACCACAACAGCACCGTGATAGAGAGAAATGACTCCAGCACCACCGAGATAGAAAGCACTGACACCACACCAGCGCCATGATAGAGAGCACTGACACCAGCATCAAGATAGAGAGCACTGACTCCGGCACAGAGATAGGGAGCACTGACACCGGCACCGAGATAGGGAGCACTGACACAACACCAGCACAATGATAGAGAGCACTGACACCAGCACCGAGATAGAGAGCACTGACAGCAGCACCAAGATAGAGAGCACTGACAGCAGCACCGAGATAGAGAGCACTGACACCAGCACCGAGATAGAGAGCACTGACACCAGCACCGAGATATAGAGCACTGACACCAGCACCGAGATAGAGAGCACTGACATCAGCACCGAGATAGAGAGCACTGACACCAGCACCGAGATAGAGAGCACTGACACCAGCACCGAGATAGAGAGCACTGACACCAGCACTGTGATAGAGAGCACTGACACCAGCACCGAGATAGAGAGCACTGACACCAGCACCGAGATAGAGAGCACTGACACCAGCACCGTGATAGAGAGCACTGACACTGGCACCGAGATAGGGAGCACTGAAACCAGCACCGAGATAGAGAGCACTGACACCAGCACTGAGATAGAGAGCACTGACACCAGCACCATGAAAGAGAGCACTGACACCAGCACCAAGATAGAGAACACTCACACCAGCACCGTGATAGAGAGCACTGACACCAGCACTGCGATAGAGCGCACTGACACTAGCACCATGAAAGAGAGCACTGACACCAGCACCAAGATAGAGAGCACTGACACCAGCACCGTGATAGAGAGCACTGACACCAGCACCGGTATAGAGAGCACTGACACCAGCACCGGTATAGAGAGCACTGACACCAGCACCGGTATAGAGAGCACTGACACAGGCAACAAGATAGGGAGCACTGACAGCAGCACCAAGATAGAGAGCACTGACACCACACCAGCACCATGATAGAGAGCACTGACACCAGCAACGAGATAGAGAACACTGACACCAGCACCGTGATAGAGAGCACTGACACCAGCACCGTGATAGAGAGCACTGACACCAGCATTGAGATAGAGAGCACTAACACCACAACAGCACCGTGATAGAGAGAAATGACTCCAGCACCACCGAGATAGAAAGCACTGACACCACACCAGCGCCATGATAGAGAGCACTGACACCAGCATCAAGATAGAGAGCACTGACTCCGGCACAGAGATAGGGAGCACTGACACCGGCACCGAGATAGGGAGCACTGACACAACACCAGCACAATGATAGAGAGCACTGACACCAGCACCGAGATAGAGAGCACTGACAGCAGCACCAAGATAGAGAGCACTGACAGCAGCACCGAGATAGAGAGCACTGACACCAGCACCGAGATAGAGAGCACTGACACCAGCACCAAGATAGAGAGCACTGACACCAGCACCGAGATAGAGAGCACTGACACCAGCACCGAGGTAGAAAGCACTGAAACCAGCACCAGGATAGAGAGCACTGACATAAGCACCATGATAGAGAGAGCATTGACACTGGCACGAAGATAGGGAGCACTGAAACCAGCACCGAGATAGAGAGCACTGACACGGCACCAAGATAGAGAGCACTGACACCAGCACTGAGATAGAATATACTGGCACCAGCACCAGCATAGAGATCACTCACACCAGCACCGTGATAGAGCGCGTTGACACCAGCACTGAGATAGAGAGCACTGACAGCAGCACCATGATAGAGAGCACTGACACCAGCACCGTGATAGAGAGCACTGACACCAGCACTGATATAGAGAGCACAGACACCACACCAGCACCGTGATAGAGAGCACTGACACCAGCACCGTGATAGAGAGCACTGACACCAGCACCGTGATAGAGAGCACTGACACCAGCACCGTGATAGAGAGCACTGACACCAGCACCGTGATAGAGAGCACTGACACCACACCAGCACCATGATAGAGAGCACTGACACCAGCACCGTGATAGAGAGCACTGACACCAGCACCGTGATAGAGAGCACTGACACCAGCACCGTGATAGAGAGCACTGACACCAGCACCGTGATAGAGAGCACTGACACCAGCACTGTGATAGAGAGCACTGACACCAGCACTGAGATAGAGAACACTGACACCAGCACCGATATAGAGAGCACAGACACCACACCAGCACCGTGATAGAGAGCACTGATACCAGCACCGTGATAGAGAGCACTGACACCAGCACCATGATAGAGAGCACTGACACCAGCACCGTGATAGAGAGCACTGACACCAGCACCGTGATAGAGAGCACTGACACCAGCACCGAGATAGAGAGTACTGACACCAGCACTGAGATAGAGAGCACTGACACCAACACTGAGATAGAGAGCACTGACACCACACCAGCACTGTGATAGAGAGCACTCACTTCAGCACCGTCATAGAGAGTACTGACACCAGCACCGAGATAGAGAGCACAGACACCACAACAGCACCGTGATAGAGAGCACTGACACCAGCACCGAGATAGAGAGCACTGACACCAGCACCGAGATAGAGAGCACTGACACCAGCACTGAGGTAGAGAGCACTGACACCAGCACCGAGGTAGAGAGCACTGACACCAGCACCGAGATATAGAGCACTGACACCAGCACCGAGATGGAGAGCACTGACACCAGCACCGAGATAGAGAGCACTGACACCAGCACCGAAATAGAGAGCACTGACACCAGCACCGAAATAGAGAGCACTGACACCAGCACCGTGATAGAGAGCACTGACACCAGCACCGTGATAGAGAGCACTGACACCAGCACCGTGATAGAGAGCACTGACACCAGCACCGTGATAGAGAGCACTGACACCAGCACCGTGATAGAGAGCACTGACACCAGCACCGTGATAGAGAGCACTGACACCGGCACCGAGATAGAGAGCACTGACACCGGCACCGAGATAGAGAGCACTGACACCAGCACCGAGATAGGGAGCACTGAAACCAGCACTGAGAGAGAGCACTGACACCAGCCCCGAGATAGAGAGCACTGACACCAGCACCAAGATAGAGAACACTGACATAAGCACCATGATAGAGAGCATTCACACTGGCACCGAGATAGGGAGCACTGAAACCAGCACCGAGATAGAGAGCACTGACACCAGCACTGAGATAGAATGTACTGGCACCAGCACCAGGATAGAGATCACTCACACCAGCACCGTGATAGAGCGCGTTGACAACCACACTGAGATAGAGAGCACTGACACCAGCACCATGATAGCACTGACACCAGCACCATGATTGAGGGGACTGACACCAGCACCATGATAGCGAGCACTGACACCAGCACCGAGATAGAGAGCACTGACACCAGCACCGTGATAGAGAGCACTGACACCAGCACCGTGATAGAGAGCACTGACACCAGCACCGTGATAGAGAGCACTGACACCAGCACCGTGATAGAGAGCACTGACACCAGCACCGTGATAGAGAGCACTGACACCAGCACCGTGATAGAGAGTACTGACACCAGCACTGAGATAGAGAACACTGACACCAGCACCGAGATAGAGAGCACTGACACCAGCACCAAGATAGAGAGCACTGACACCACACCAGCACTGTGATAGAGAGCACTCACAGCTGCACCGTGATAGAGAGCACTGACACCAGCACCGAGATATAGAGCACTGACACCAGCACCGAGATAGAGTGCACTGACACCACACCAACACCATGATAGAGAGCACTGACTTCAGCACCGTGATAGAGAGCACTGACACCAGCACCGAGATAGAGAGCACAGCCACCACAACAGCACCGTGATGGAGAGCACTGACACCAGCACCGAGATAGAAAGCACTGACACCAGCACCATGATAGAGAGCACTGACACCAGCACCAAGATAGGGAGCACTGACACCAGCACCGAGATAGAGAGCACTGACACCATCACCAAGATAGAGAGCACTGACACCAGCACAGTGATAGAGAGCACTGACACCAGCACCGTGATAGAGAGCACTGACACCAGCACCGTGATAGAGAGCACTGACACCAGCACCGTGATAGAGAGCACTGACACCAGCACCGTGATAGAGAGCACTGACACCAGCACCAAGATAGAAAGCACTGACACATCAGCCCTGTGATAGAGAGCACTGACACCAGCACCGAGATAGAGAGAACTGACTCCAGCACCGTGATAGAGATCACTGACAGCAGCACCGAGATAGAGAGCACTGACACCAGCACCAAGATAGAAAGCACTGACACCACACCAGCACCATGATAGAGAGCACTGACACCAGCGCCGAGATAGAGAGCACTGACACCAGCACCGAGATAGAGAGCACTGACACCAGCACCGAGATAGAGAGCACTGACACCAGCACCGAGATAGAGAGCACTGACACCAGCACCGAGATAGAGAGCACTGACACCAGCACTGAGATAGAGAGCACTGACACCAGCACTGAGATAGAGAGCACTGACACCAGCACCGAGATAGAGAGCACAGACACCACAACAACACCGTGACGGAGAGCACTGACACCAGCACCGAGATAGAAAGCACTGACACCACCACCATGATAGAGAGCACTGACACCAGCACCGTGATAGAGAGCACTGACACCAGCACCAAGATAGAGAGCACTGACACAAGCACCTTGATATAGAGCACTGACACAAGCACCTTGATATAGAGCACTGACACAAGCACCGTGATAGAGAGCACTGACAGCAGCACCAAGATAGAGAGCACTGACACCAGCACTGAGATAGAGAGCACTGACACCAGGACCGAGATAGAGAGCACTGACACCAGCACCAAGATAGAAAGCACTGACACCACACCAGCACCATGATAGAGAGCACTGACACCAGCATCGAGATAGAGTGCACTGACACCACACCAGCACCATGATAGAGAGCACTGACACAAGCACCTTGATATAGAGCACTGACACAAGCACCTTGATATAGAGCACTGACACCAGCACCAAGATAGAGAGCACTGACACCAGCACCGAGATAGAGAGCACTGACACCAGCACCGAGGTAGAAAGCACTGAAACCAGCACCAGGATAGAGAGCACTGACATAAGCACCATGATAGAGAGAGCATTGACACTGGCACGAAGATAGGGAGCACTGAAACCAGCACCGAGATAGAGAGCACTGACACGGCACCAAGATAGAGAGCACTGACACCAGCACTGAGATAGAATATACTGGCACCAGCACCAGCATAGAGATCACTCACACCAGCACCGTGATAGAGCGCGTTGACACCAGCACTGAGATAGAGAGCACTGACAGCAGCACCATGATAGAGAGCACTGACACCAGCACCGTGATAGAGAGCACTGACACCAGCACTGATATAGAGAGCACAGACACCACACCAGCACCGTGATAGAGAGCACTGACACCAGCACCGTGATAGAGAGCACTGACACCAGCACCGTGATAGAGAGCACTGACACCAGCACCGTGATAGAGAGCACTGACACCAGCACCGTGATAGAGAGCACTGACACCACACCAGCACCATGATAGAGAGCACTGACACCAGCACCGTGATAGAGAGCACTGACACCAGCACCGTGATAGAGAGCACTGACACCAGCACCGTGATAGAGAGCACTGACACCAGCACCGTGATAGAGAGCACTGACACCAGCACTGTGATAGAGAGCACTGACACCAGCACTGAGATAGAGAACACTGACACCAGCACCGATATAGAGAGCACAGACACCACACCAGCACCGTGATAGAGAGCACTGATACCAGCACCGTGATAGAGAGCACTGACACCAGCACCATGATAGAGAGCACTGACACCAGCACCGTGATAGAGAGCACTGACACCAGCACCGTGATAGAGAGCACTGACACCAGCACCGAGATAGAGAGTACTGACACCAGCACTGAGATAGAGAGCACTGACACCAACACTGAGATAGAGAGCACTGACACCACACCAGCACTGTGATAGAGAGCACTCACTTCAGCACCGTCATAGAGAGTACTGACACCAGCACCGAGATAGAGAGCACAGACACCACAACAGCACCGTGATAGAGAGCACTGACACCAGCACCGAGATAGAGAGCACTGACACCAGCACCGAGATAGAGAGCACTGACACCAGCACTGAGGTAGAGAGCACTGACACCAGCACCGAGGTAGAGAGCACTGACACCAGCACCGAGATATAGAGCACTGACACCAGCACCGAGATGGAGAGCACTGACACCAGCACCGAGATAGAGAGCACTGACACCAGCACCGAAATAGAGAGCACTGACACCAGCACCGAAATAGAGAGCACTGACACCAGCACCGTGATAGAGAGCACTGACACCAGCACCGTGATAGAGAGCACTGACACCAGCACCGTGATAGAGAGCACTGACACCAGCACCGTGATAGAGAGCACTGACACCAGCACCGTGATAGAGAGCACTGACACCAGCACCGTGATAGAGAGCACTGACACCGGCACCGAGATAGAGAGCACTGACACCGGCACCGAGATAGAGAGCACTGACACCAGCACCGAGATAGGGAGCACTGAAACCAGCACTGAGAGAGAGCACTGACACCAGCCCCGAGATAGAGAGCACTGACACCAGCACCAAGATAGAGAACACTGACATAAGCACCATGATAGAGAGCATTCACACTGGCACCGAGATAGGGAGCACTGAAACCAGCACCGAGATAGAGAGCACTGACACCAGCACTGAGATAGAATGTACTGGCACCAGCACCAGGATAGAGATCACTCACACCAGCACCGTGATAGAGCGCGTTGACAACCACACTGAGATAGAGAGCACTGACACCAGCACCATGATAGCACTGACACCAGCACCATGATTGAGGGGACTGACACCAGCACCATGATAGCGAGCACTGACACCAGCACCGAGATAGAGAGCACTGACACCAGCACCGTGATAGAGAGCACTGACACCAGCACCGTGATAGAGAGCACTGACACCAGCACCGTGATAGAGAGCACTGACACCAGCACCGTGATAGAGAGCACTGACACCAGCACCGTGATAGAGAGCACTGACACCAGCACCGTGATAGAGAGTACTGACACCAGCACTGAGATAGAGAACACTGACACCAGCACCGAGATAGAGAGCACTGACACCAGCACCAAGATAGAGAGCACTGACACCACACCAGCACTGTGATAGAGAGCACTCACAGCTGCACCGTGATAGAGAGCACTGACACCAGCACCGAGATATAGAGCACTGACACCAGCACCGAGATAGAGTGCACTGACACCACACCAACACCATGATAGAGAGCACTGACTTCAGCACCGTGATAGAGAGCACTGACACCAGCACCGAGATAGAGAGCACAGCCACCACAACAGCACCGTGATGGAGAGCACTGACACCAGCACCGAGATAGAAAGCACTGACACCAGCACCATGATAGAGAGCACTGACACCAGCACCAAGATAGGGAGCACTGACACCAGCACCGAGATAGAGAGCACTGACACCATCACCAAGATAGAGAGCACTGACACCAGCACAGTGATAGAGAGCACTGACACCAGCACCGTGATAGAGAGCACTGACACCAGCACCGTGATAGAGAGCACTGACACCAGCACCGTGATAGAGAGCACTGACACCAGCACCGTGATAGAGAGCACTGACACCAGCACCAAGATAGAAAGCACTGACACATCAGCCCTGTGATAGAGAGCACTGACACCAGCACCGAGATAGAGAGAACTGACTCCAGCACCGTGATAGAGATCACTGACAGCAGCACCGAGATAGAGAGCACTGACACCAGCACCAAGATAGAAAGCACTGACACCACACCAGCACCATGATAGAGAGCACTGACACCAGCGCCGAGATAGAGAGCACTGACACCAGCACCGAGATAGAGAGCACTGACACCAGCACCGAGATAGAGAGCACTGACACCAGCACCGAGATAGAGAGCACTGACACCAGCACCGAGATAGAGAGCACTGACACCAGCACTGAGATAGAGAGCACTGACACCAGCACTGAGATAGAGAGCACTGACACCAGCACCGAGATAGAGAGCACAGACACCACAACAACACCGTGACGGAGAGCACTGACACCAGCACCGAGATAGAAAGCACTGACACCACCACCATGATAGAGAGCACTGACACCAGCACCGTGATAGAGAGCACTGACACCAGCACCAAGATAGAGAGCACTGACACAAGCACCTTGATATAGAGCACTGACACAAGCACCTTGATATAGAGCACTGACACAAGCACCGTGATAGAGAGCACTGACAGCAGCACCAAGATAGAGAGCACTGACACCAGCACTGAGATAGAGAGCACTGACACCAGGACCGAGATAGAGAGCACTGACACCAGCACCAAGATAGAAAGCACTGACACCACACCAGCACCATGATAGAGAGCACTGACACCAGCATCGAGATAGAGTGCACTGACACCACACCAGCACCATGATAGAGAGCACTGACACAAGCACCTTGATATAGAGCACTGACACAAGCACCTTGATATAGAGCACTGACACAAGCACCGTGATAGTGTGCACTGACACCAGCACCAAGATAGAGAGCACTGACACCAGCACTGAGATAGAGAGCACTGACACCAGCACCGTGATAGAGAGCACTGACACCAGCATTGAGATAGAGAGCACTAACACCACAACAGCACCGTGATAGAGAGAACTGACTCCAGCACCGTGATAGAGAGCACTGACACCAGCACCAAGATAGAGAGTACTGACACCAGCACTGAGATAGAGAACACTGACACCGGAACCGAGATATAGAGCACTGACACCAGCACAGAGATAGAGAGCACTGACACAACACCAGCACTGTGATAGAGAGCACTGACACCAGCACCGTGATAGAGAGCACTGACACCAGCACCGTGATAGAGAGCACTGACACCAGCACCGTGATAGAGAGCACTGACACCAGCACCGTGATAGAGAGCACTGACACCAGCACCGTGATAGAGAGCACTGACACCAGCACCGTGATAGAGAGCACTGACACCAGCATTGAGATAGAGAGCACTAACACCACAACAGCACCGTGATAGAGAGAACTGACTCCAGCACCGAGATAGAGAGCACTGACACCAGCACCAAGATAGAGAGTACTGACACCAGCACTGAGATAGAGAACACTGACACCGGAACCGAGATATAGAGCACTGACACCAGCACAGAGATAGAGAGCACTGACACAACACCAGCACTGTGATAGAGAGCACTGACACCAGCACCGTGATAGAGAGCACTGACACCAGCACCGTGATAGAGAGCACTGACACCAGCACCGTGATAGAGAGCACTGACACCAGCATTGAGATAGAGAGCACTAACACCACAACAGCACCGTGATAGAGAGAACTGACTCCAGCAACGTGATAGAGAGCACTGACAGCAGCACCGAGATAGAGAGCACTGACACCAGCACCGAGATAGAAAGCATTGACACCAGCACCGTGATAGAGAGCACTGACACTGGCACCGAGATAGGGAGCACTGAAACCAGCACCGAGATAGAGAGCACTGACACCACCACTGAGATAGAGAGCACTGACACCAGCACTGAGCTAGAATGTACTGGCACCAGCACCAGGATAGAGAACACTCACACCAGCACCGTGATAGAGAGCACTGACACCAGCACCATGAAAGAGAGCACTGACACCAGCACCAAGATAGAGAGCACTGACACCAGCACCAGCACCGTGATAGAGAGCACTGACACCAGCACCGGTATAGAGAGCACTGACACAGGCAACAAGATAGGGAGCACTGACAGCAGCACCAAGATAGAGAGCACTGACACCACACCAGCACCATGATAGAGAGCACTGACACCAGCACCATGATAGAGAGCACTGACACCAGCACAGAGATAGAGAGCACTGACACAACACCAGCACTGAGATAGAGAGCACTGACACAAGCACCATGATAGAGAACACTGACACCAGGACCGAGATAGGGAGCACTGACACCAGCACCGAGATAGAGAGCACTGACACAATCACTGTGATAGAGAGCACTGACACCATGCCAGCACCGTGATAGAGAGCACTGACACCAGCACCAAGATAGAGAGTACTGACACCAGCACTGAGATAGAGAACACTGACACCGGAACCGAGATAGAGAACACTGACACCGGAAACGAGATATAGAGCACTGACACCAGCACAGAGATAGATAGCACTGACACAACACCAGCACTGCGATAGAGAGCACTGACACCAGCACCGTGATGGAGAGCACTGACACCAGCACCGTGATAGAGAGCACTAACACCACAACAGCACCGTGATAGAGAGAACTGACTCCAGCACCGTGATAGAGAGCACTGACAGCAGCACCGAGATAGAGAGCACTGACACCAGCACTGAGATAGAGAGCACTGACACCAGCACCGTGATAGAGAGCACTGACACCAGCACCGTGATAGAGAGCACTGACACCAGCACCGTGATAGAGAGCACTGACACCAGCACCGTGATAGAGAGCACTGACACCAGCACCGTGATAGAGAGCACTGACACCAGCATTGAGATAGAGAGCACTAACACCACAACAGCACCGTGATAGAGAGAACTGACTCCAGCACCGAGATAGAGAGCACTGACACCAGCACCAAGATAGAGAGTACTGACACCAGCACTGAGATAGAGAACACTGACACCGGAACCGAGATATAGAGCACTGACACCAGCACAGAGATAGAGAGCACTGACACAACACCAGCACTGTGATAGAGAGCACTGACACCAGCACCGTGATAGAGAGCACTGACACCAGCACCGTGATAGAGAGCACTGACACCAGCACCGTGATAGAGAGCACTGACACCAGCACCGTGATAGAGAGCACTGACACCAGCATTGAGATAGAGAGCACTAACACCACAACAGCACCGTGATAGAGAGAACTGACTCCAGCACCGTGATAGAGAGCACTGACAGCAGCACCGAGATAGAGAGCACTGACACCAGCACTGAGATATAGAGCACTGACACCAGCACCGAGATAGAAAGCATTGACACCAGCACTGTGATAGAGAGCACTGACACCAGCACTGAGCTAGAATGTACTGGCACCAGCACCAGGATAGAGAACACTCACACCAGCACCGTGATAGAGAGCACTGACACCAGCACCATGAAAGAGAGCACTGACACCAGCACCAAGATAGAGAGCACTGACACCAGCACCAGCACCGTGATAGAGAGCACTGACACCAGCACCGGTATAGAGAGCACTGACACAGGCAACAAGATAGGGAGCACTGACAGCAGCACCAAGATAGAGAGCACTGACACCACACCAGCACCATGATAGAGAGCACTGACACCAGCACCATGATAGAGAGCACTGACACCAGCACAGAGATAGAGAGCACTGACACAACACCAGCACTGAGATAGAGAGCACTGACACAAGCACCATGATAGAGAACACTGACACCAGGACCGAGATAGGGAGCACTGACACCGGCACCGAGATAGAGAGCACTGACACCAGCACCGAGATAGAGAGCACTGACACCAGCACCGAGATAGAGAGCACTGACACCAGCACTGAGATAGAGAGCACTGACACCAGCACTGAGATAGAGAGCACTGACACCAGCACCGAGATAGAGAGCACAGACACCACAACAACACCGTGACGGAGAGCACTGACACCAGCACCGAGATAGAAAGCACTGACACCACCACCATGATAGAGAGCACTGACACCAGCACCGTGATAGAGAGCACTGACACCAGCACCAAGATAGAGAGCACTGACACAAGCACCTTGATATAGAGCACTGACACAAGCACCTTGATATAGAGCACTGACACAAGCACCGTGATAGAGAGCACTGACACAAGCACCGTGATAGAGAGCACTGACAGCAGCACCAAGATAGAGAGCACTGACACCAGCACTGAGATAGAGAGCACTGACACCAGGACCGAGATAGAGAGCACTGACACCAGCACCAAGATAGAAAGCACTGACACCACACCAGCACCATGATAGAGAGCACTGACACCAGCATCGAGATAGAGTGCACTGACACCACACCAGCACCATGATAGAGAGCACTGACACAAGCACCTTGATATAGAGCACTGACACAAGCACCTTGATATAGAGCACTGACACAAGCACCGTGATAGAGAGCACTGACACCAGCACCAAGATAGAGAGCACTGACACCAGCACTGAGATAGAGAGCACTGACACCAGCACCGTGATAGAGAGCACTGACACCAGCATTGAGATAGAGAGCACTAACACCACAACAGCACCGTGATAGAGAGAACTGACTCCAGCACCGTGATAGAGAGCACTGACACCAGCACCAAGATAGAGAGTACTGACACCAGCACTGAGATAGAGAACACTGACACCGGAACCGAGATATAGAGCACTGACACCAGCACAGAGATAGAGAGCACTGACACAACACCAGCACTGTGATAGAGAGCACTGACACCAGCACCGTGATAGAGAGCACTGACACCAGCACCGTGATAGAGAGCACTGACACCAGCACCGTGATAGAGAGCACTGACACCAGCACCGTGATAGAGAGCACTGACACCAGCACCGTGATAGAGAGCACTGACACCAGCATTGAGATAGAGAGCACTAACACCACAACAGCACCGTGATAGAGAGAACTGACTCCAGCACCGAGATAGAGAGCACTGACACCAGCACCAAGATAGAGAGTACTGACACCAGCACTGAGATAGAGAACACTGACACCGGAACCGAGATATAGAGCACTGACACCAGCACAGAGATAGAGAGCACTGACACAACACCAGCACTGTGATAGAGAGCACTGACACCAGCACCGTGATAGAGAGCACTGACACCAGCACCGTGATAGAGAGCACTGACACCAGCACCGTGATAGAGAGCACTGACACCAGCATTGAGATAGAGAGCACTAACACCACAACAGCACCGTGATAGAGAGAACTGACTCCAGCAACGTGATAGAGAGCACTGACAGCAGCACCGAGATAGAGAGCACTGACACCAGCACTGAGATATAGAGCACTGACACCAGCACCGAGATAGAAAGCATTGACACCAGCACCGTGATAGAGAGCACTGACACTGGCACCGAGATAGGGAGCACTGAAACCAGCACCGAGATAGAGAGCACTGACACCACCACTGAGATAGAGAGCACTGACACCAGCACTGAGCTAGAATGTACTGGCACCAGCACCAGGATAGAGAACACTCACACCAGCACCGTGATAGAGAGCACTGACACCAGCACCATGAAAGAGAGCACTGACACCAGCACCAAGATAGAGAGCACTGACACCAGCACCAGCACCGTGATAGAGAGCACTGACACCAGCACCGGTATAGAGAGCACTGACACAGGCAACAAGATAGGGAGCACTGACAGCAGCACCAAGATAGAGAGCACTGACACCACACCAGCACCATGATAGAGAGCACTGACACCAGCACCATGATAGAGAGCACTGACACCAGCACAGAGATAGAGAGCACTGACACAACACCAGCACTGAGATAGAGAGCACTGACACAAGCACCATGATAGAGAACACTGACACCAGGACCGAGATAGGGAGCACTGACACCAGCACCGAGATAGAGAGCACTGACACAATCACTGTGATAGAGAGCACTGACACCATGCCAGCACCGTGATAGAGAGCACTGACACCAGCACCAAGATAGAGAGTACTGACACCAGCACTGAGATAGAGAACACTGACACCGGAACCGAGATAGAGAACACTGACACCGGAAACGAGATATAGAGCACTGACACCAGCACAGAGATAGAGAGCACTGACACAACACCAGCACTGCGATAGAGAGCACTGACACCAGCACCGTGATGGAGAGCACTGACACCAGCACCGTGATAGAGAGCACTAACACCACAACAGCACCGTGATAGAGAGAACTGACTCCAGCACCGTGATAGAGAGCACTGACAGCAGCACCGAGATAGAGAGCACTGACACCAGCACTGAGATAGAGAGCACTGACACCAGCACCGTGATAGAGAGCACTGACACCAGCACCGTGATAGAGAGCACTGACACCAGCACCGTGATAGAGAGCACTGACACCAGCACCGTGATAGAGAGCACTGACACCAGCACCGTGATAGAGAGCACTGACACCAGCATTGAGATAGAGAGCACTAACACCACAACAGCACCGTGATAGAGAGAACTGACTCCAGCACCGAGATAGAGAGCACTGACACCAGCACCAAGATAGAGAGTACTGACACCAGCACTGAGATAGAGAACACTGACACCGGAACCGAGATAGAGAACACTGACACCGGAAACGAGATATAGAGCACTGACACCAGCACAGAGATAGAGAGCACTGACACAACACCAGCACTGCGATAGAGAGCACTGACACCAGCACCGTGATGGAGAGCACTGACACCAGCACCGTGATAGAGAGCACTAACACCACAACAGCACCGTGATAGAGAGAACTGACTCCAGCACCGTGATAGAGAGCACTGACAGCAGCACCGAGATAGAGAGCACTGACACCAGCACTGAGATAGAGAGCACTGACACCAGCACCGTGATAGAGAGCACTGACACCAGCACCGTGATAGAGAGCACTGACACCAGCACCGTGATAGAGAGCACTGACACCAGCACCGTGATAGAGAGCACTGACACCAGCACCGTGATAGAGAGCACTGACACCAGCATTGAGATAGAGAGCACTAACACCACAACAGCACCGTGATAGAGAGAACTGACTCCAGCACCGAGATAGAGAGCACTGACACCAGCACCAAGATAGAGAGTACTGACACCAGCACTGAGATAGAGAACACTGACACCGGAACCGAGATATAGAGCACTGACACCAGCACAGAGATAGAGAGCACTGACACAACACCAGCACTGTGATAGAGAGCACTGACACCAGCACCGTGATAGAGAGCACTGACACCAGCACCGTGATAGAGAGCACTGACACCAGCACCGTGATAGAGAGCACTGACACCAGCACCGTGATAGAGAGCACTGACACCAGCATTGAGATAGAGAGCACTAACACCACAACAGCACCGTGATAGAGAGAACTGACTCCAGCACCGTGATAGAGAGCACTGACAGCAGCACCGAGATAGAGAGCACTGACACCAGCACTGAGATATAGAGCACTGACACCAGCACCGAGATAGAAAGCATTGACACCAGCACTGTGATAGAGAGCACTGACACCAGCACTGAGCTAGAATGTACTGGCACCAGCACCAGGATAGAGAACACTCACACCAGCACCGTGATAGAGAGCACTGACACCAGCACCATGAAAGAGAGCACTGACACCAGCACTAAGATAGAGAGCACTGACACCAGCACCAGCACCGTGATAGAGAGCACTGACACCAGCACCGGTATAGAGAGCACTGACACAGGCAACAAGATAGGGAGCACTGACAGCAGCACCAAGATAGAGAGCACTGACACCACACCAGCACCATGATAGAGAGCACTGACACCAGCACCATGATAGAGAGCACTGACACCAGCACAGAGATAGAGAGCACTGACACAACACCAGCACTGAGATACAGAGCACTGACACAAGCACCATGATAGAGAACACTGACACCAGGACCGAGATAGGGAGCACTGACACCAGCACCGAGATAGAGAGCACTGACACAATCACTGTGATAGAGAGCACTGACACCATGCCAGCACCGTGATAGAGAGCACTGACACCAGCACCAAGATAGAGAGTACTGACACCAGCACTGAGATAGAGAACACTGACACCGGAACCGAGATAGAGAACACTGACACCGGAAACGAGATATAGAGCACTGACACCAGCACAGAGATAGAGAGCACTGACACAACACCAGCACTGCGATAGAGAGCACTGACACCAGCACCGTGATGGAGAGCACTGACACCAGCACCGTGATAGAGAGCACTAACACCACAACAGCACCGTGATAGAGAGAACTGACTCCAGCACTGTGATAGAGAGCACTGACAGCAGCACCGAGATAGAGAGCACTGACACCAGCACTGAGATAGAGAGCACTGACACCAGCACCGTGATAGAGAGCACTGACACCAGCACCGTGATAGAGAGCACTGACACTGGCACCAAGATAGGGAGCACTGAAACCAACACGGAGATAGAGAGCACTGACAACAGCACTGAGAGAGAGAGCACTGACACCAGCACCGAGATAGAGTGTACTGGCACCAGCACCAGGATAGAGAACACTCACACCAGCACCGTGATGGAGAGCACTGACACCAGCACTGAGATAGAGCGCACTGACACCAGCACCATGAAAGAGAGCACTGACACCAGCACAGAGATAGAGAGCACTGACACAACACCAGCACTGTGATAGAGAGCACTGACACCAGCACCGTGATAGAGAGCACTGACACCAGCATTGATATAGAGAGCACTAACACCACAACAGCACCGTGATAGAGAGAACTGACTCCAGAACCGTGATAGAGAGCACTGACAGCAGCACAGAGATAGAGAGCACTGACACCAGCACTGAGATAGAGAGCACTGACACCAGCACCGAGATAGAAAGCATTGACACCAGCACCGTGATAGAGAGCACTGACACCAGCACTGAGATAGAGCGCACTGACACCAGCACCATGAAAGAGAGCACTGACACCAGCACCAAGATAGAGAGCACTGACACCAGCACCGTGATAGAGAGCACTGACACCAGCACCGGTATAGAGAGCACTGACACAGGCAACAAGATAGGGAGCACTGACAGCAGCACCAAGATAGAGAGCACTGACACCACACCAGCACCATGATAGAGAGCACTGACACCAGCACAGAGATAGAGAGCACTGACACAACACCAGCACTGTGATAGAGAGCACTGACACCAGCACCGTGATAGAGAGCACTGACACCAGCATTGAGATAGAGAGCACTAACACCACAACAGCACCGTGATAGAGAGAACTGACTCCAGAACCGTGATAGAGAGCACTGACAGCAGCACCGAGATAGAGAGCACTGACACCAGCACTGAGATAGAGAGCACTGACACCAGCACCGAGATAGAAAGCATTGACACCAGCACCGTGATAGAGAGCACTGACACCAGCACTGAGATAGAGAGCACTGACACCAGCACCGGTATAGAGAGCACTGACACAGGCAACAAGATAGGGAGCACTGACACCAGCACCAGCACCATGATAGAGAGCACTGACACCAGCACCAGTATAGAGAGCACTGACACAGACAACATAGGGAGCACTGACAGCAGCACTGAGATAGAGAGCACTGACACCAGCACCGTGATAGAGAGCACTGACACCAGCACCGGTATAGAGAGCACTGACACAGGCAACAAGATAGGGAGCACTGACAGCAGCACTGAGATAGAGAGCACTGACACCAGCACCAGCACCGGTAGAGAGAGCACTGACACAGGCAACAAGATAGGGAGCACTGACAGCAGCACCAAGATATAGAGCACTGACACCACACCAGCACCATGATAGAGAGCACTGACACCAGCAACGAGATAGAGAACACTGACACCAGCAACGAGATAGAGAACACTGACACCAGCACCATGATAGAGAGCACTGACACCAGCACCGTGATAGAGAGCACTGACACCAGCACCGTGATAGAGAGCACTGACACCAGCACCGTGATAGAGAGCACTGACACCAGCACCGTGATAGAGAGCACTGACACCAGCATTGAGATAGAGAGCACTAACACCACAACAGCACCGTGATAGAGAGAAATGACTCCAGCACCACCGAGATAGAGAGCACTGACACCAGCACTGAGATAGAGAGCACTGACACCAGCACCGAGATAGAAAGCATTGACACCAGCACCGTGATAGAGAGCACTGACACTGGCACCGAGATAGGGAGCACTGAAACCAGCTCCGAGATAGAGAGCACTGACACCAGCACTGAGATAGAGAGCACTGACACCAGCACTGAGATAGAGAGCACTGACACCAGCACCGATATAGAATGTACTGGCACCAGCACCAGGATAGAGAACACTCACACCAGCACCGTGATAGAGAGCACTGACACCAGCACTGAGATAGAGCGCACTGACACTAGCACCATGAAAGAGAGCACTGACACCAGCACCATGAAAGAGAGCACTGACACCAGCACCAAGATAGAGAGCACTGACACCAGCACCAAGATAGAGAGCACTGACACCAGCACCGGTATAGAGAGCACTGACACAGGCAACAAGATAGGGAGCACTGACAGCAGCACTGAGATAGAGAGCACTGACACCAGCACCGTGATAGAGAGCACTGACACCAGCACCGGTATAGAGAGCACTGACACCAGCACCGGTATAGAGAGCACTGACACAGGCAACAAGATAGGGAGCACTGACACCACACCAGCACCATGATAGAGAGCACTGACACCAGCAACGAGATAGAAAACACTGACACCAGCACCATGATAGAGAGCACTGACACCAGCACCGTGATAGAGAGCACTGACACCAGCACCGTGATAGAGAGCACTGACACCAGCACCGTGATAGAGAGCACTGACACCAGCATTGAGATAGAGAGCACTAACACCACAACAGCACCGTGATAGAGAGAAATGACTCCAGCACCACCGAGATAGAGAGCACTGACACCAGCACCAAGATAGAAAGCACTGACACCACACCAGCGCCATGATAGAGAGCACTGACACCAGCATCAAGATAGAGAGCACTGACACCGGCACCGAGATAGGGAGCACTGACACCGGCACCGAGATAGGGAGCACTGACACCGGCACCGAGATAGGGAGCACTGACACAACACCAGCACAATGATAGAGAGCACTGACACCAGCACCGAGATAGAGAGCACTGACACCAGCACCGAGATAGAGAGCACTGACAGCAGCACCGAGATAGAGAGCACTGACAGCAGCACCGAGATAGAAAGCATTGACACCAGCACCGTGATAGAGAGCACTGACACTGGCACCGAGATAGGGAGCACTGAAACCAGCACCGAGATAGAGAGCACTGACACCAGCACTGAGATAGAGAGCACTGACACCAGCACCAGGATAGAGAACACTCACACCAGCACCGTGATAGAGAGCACTGACACTAGCACCATGAAAGAGAGCACTGACACCAGCACCAAGATAGAGAGCACTGACACCAGCACCAGCACCGTGATAGAGAGCACTGACACCAGCACCGGTATAGAGAGCACTGACACAGGCAACAAGATAGGGAGCACTGACAGCAGCACTGAGATAGAGAGCACTGACACCAGCACCGTGATAGAGAGCACTGACACCAGCACCGGTATAGAGAGCACTGACACAGGCAACAAGATAGGGAGCACTGACAGCAGCACCAAGATAGAGAGCACTGACACCACACCAGCACCATGATAGAGAGCACTGACACCAGCAACGAGATAGAGAACACTGACACCAGCACCGTGATAGAGAGCACTGACACCAGCACCGTGATAGAGAGCACTGACACCAGCACCGAGGTAGAAAGCACTGAAACCAGCACCAGGATAGAGAGCACTGACATAAGCACCATGATAGAGAGAGCATTGACACTGGCACGGAGATAGGGAGCACTGAAACCAGCACCGAGATAGAGAGCACTGACACGGCACCAAGATAGAGAGCACTGACACCAGCACTGAGATAGAATGTACTGGCACCAGCACCAGCATAGAGATCACTCACACCAGCACCGTGATAGAGCGCGTTGACACCAGCACTGAGATAGAGAGCACTGACAGCAGCACCATGATAGAGAGCACTGACACCAGCACCATGATAGAGAGCACTGACACCAGCACCATGATAGAGAGCACTGACACCAGCACCATGATAGAGAGCACTGACACCAGCACCGTGATAGAGAGCACTGACACCAGCACTGAGATAGAGAGCACTGACACCAGCGCCGAGATAGAGAGCACTGACACCAGCGCCATGATAGAGAGCACTGACACCAGCGCCATGATAGAGAGCACTGACACCAGCACCGTGATAGAGAGCACTGACACCAGCACCGTGATAGAGAGCACTGACACCAGCACCGTGATAGAGAGCACTGACACCAGCACCGTGATAGAGAGCACTGACACCAGCACCGAGATAGAGAGTACTGACACCAGCACCGTGATAGAGAGCACTGACACCAGCACCGTGATAGAGAGCACTGACACCAGCACTGAGATAGAGAACACTGACACCAGCACCGAGATAGAGAGCACAGACACCACACCAGCACTGTGATAGAGAGCACTGACACCAGCACCGTGATAGAGAGCACTGACGCCAGCACCGTGATAGAGAGCACTGACACCAGCACCGTGATAGAGAGCACTGACACCAGCACCGTGATAGAGAGCACTGGCACCACTCCAGCACCATGATAGAGAGCACTGACACCAGCGCCGAGATAGAGAGCACTGACACCAGCACCATGATAGAGAGCACTGACACCAGCACCATGATAGAGAGCACTGACACCAGCACCGTGATAGAGAGCACTGACACCAGCAACGTGATAGAGAGCACTGACACCAGCACCGAGATAGAGAGTACTGACACCAGCACTGAGATAGAGAGCACTGACACCAGCACTGAGATAGAGAGCACTGACACCACACCAGCACTGTGATAGAGAGCACTCACTTCAGCACCGTCATAGAGAGCACTGACGCCAGCACCGAGATAGAGAGTACTGACACCAGCAGCGAGATAGAGAGCACAGACACCACAACAGCACCGTGATAGAGAGCACTGACACCAGCACCGAGATAGAGAGCACTGACACCAGCACCGAGATAGAGAGCACTGACACCAGCACCGAGATAGAGAGCACTGACACCAGCACCGAGATAGAGAGCACTGACACCAGCACCGAGATAGAGAGCACTGACACCAGCACCGAGATAGAGAGCACTGACACCAGCACCGAGATAGAGAGCACTGACACCAGCACCGAGATAGAGAGCACTGACACCAGCACCGAGATAGAGAGCACTGACACCAGCACCGAGATAGAGAGCACTGACACCAGCACCGAGATAGAGAGCACTGACACCAGCACCGAGATAGAGAGCACTGACACCAGCACCGTGATAGAGAGCACTGACACTGGCACCGAGATAGGGAGCACTGAAACCAGCACCGAGATAGAGAGCACTGACACCAGCACTGAGATAGAGAGCACTGACACCAGCACCATGAAAGAGAGCACTGACACCAGCACCAAGATAGAGAACACTCACACCAGCACCGTGATAGAGAGCACTGACACCAGCACTGCGATAGAGCGCACTGACACTAGCACCATGAAAGAGAGCACTGACACCAGCACCAAGATAGAGAGCACTGACACCAGCACCGTGATAGAGAGCACTGACACCAGCACCGGTATAGAGAGCACTGACACCAGCACCGGTATAGAGAGCACTGACACCAGCACCGGTATAGAGAGCACTGACACAGGCAACAAGATAGGGAGCACTGACAACAGCACCAAGATAGAGAGCACTGACACCACACCAGCACCATGATAGAGAGCACTGACACCAGCAACGAGATAGAGAGCACTGACACCAGCACCGTGATAGAGAGCACTGACACCAGCACCGTGATAGAGAGCACTGACACCAGCACCGTGATAGAGAGCACTGACACCAGCATTGAGATAGAGAGCACTAACACCACAACAGCACCGTGATAGAGAGAAATGACTCCAGCACCACCGAGATAGAAAGCACTGACACCACACCAGCGCCATGATAGAGAGCACTGACACCAGCATCAAGATAGAGAGCACTGACTCCGGCACAGAGATAGGGAGCACTGACACCGGCACCGAGATAGGGAGCACTGACACAACACCAGCACAATGATAGAGAGCACTGACACCAGCACCGAGATAGAGAGCACTGACAGCAGCACCAAGATAGAGAGCACTGACAGCAGCACCGAGATAGAGAGCACTGACACCAGCACCGAGATAGAGAGCACTGACACCAGCACCAAGATAGAGAGCACTGACACCAGCACCGAGATAGAGAGCACTGACACCAGCACCGAGGTAGAAAGCACTGAAACCAGCACCAGGATAGAGAGCACTGACATAAGCACCATGATAGAGAGAGCATTGACACTGGCACGAAGATAGGGAGCACTGAAACCAGCACCGAGATAGAGAGCACTGACACGGCACCAAGATAGAGAGCACTGACACCAGCACTGAGATAGAATGTACTGGCACCAGCACCAGCATAGAGATCACTCACACCAGCACCGTGATAGAGCGCGTTGACACCAGCACTGAGATAGAGAGCACTGACAGCAGCACCATGATAGAGAGCACTGACACCAGCACCGTGATAGAGAGCACTGACACCAGCACTGATATAGAGAGCACAGACACCACACCAGCACCGTGATAGAGAGCACTGACACCAGCACCGTGATAGAGAGCACTGACACCAGCACCGTGATAGAGAGCACTGACACCAGCACCGTGATAGAGAGCACTGACACCAGCACCGTGATAGAGAGCACTGACACCAGCACCGTGATAGAGAGCACTGACACCACACCAGCACCATGATAGAGAGCACTGACACCAGCACCGTGATAGAGAGCACTGACACCAGCACCGTGATAGAGAGCACTGACACCAGCACCGTGATAGAGAGCACTGACACCAGCACCGTGATAGAGAGCACTGACACCAGCACCGTGATAGAGAGCACTGACACCAGCACCGTGATAGAGAGCACTGACACCAGCACTGTGATAGAGAGCACTGACACCAGCACTGAGATAGAGAACACTGACACCAGCACCGATATAGAGAGCACAGACACCACACCAGCACCGTGATAGAGAGCACTGATACCAGCACCGTGATAGAGAGCACTGACACCAGCACCATGATAGAGAGCACTGACACCAGCACCGTGATAGAGAGCACTGACACCAGCACCGTGATAGAGAGCACTGACACCAGCACCGAGATAGAGAGTACTGACACCAGCACTGAGATAGAGAGCACTGACACCAACACTGAGATAGAGAGCACTGACACCACACCAGCACTGTGATAGAGAGCACTCACTTCAGCACCGTCATAGAGAGTACTGACACCAGCACCGAGATAGAGAGCACAGACACCACAACAGCACCGTGATAGAGAGCACTGACACCAGCACCGAGATAGAGAGCACTGACACCAGCACCGAGATAGAGAGCACTGACACCAGCACTGAGGTAGAGAGCACTGACACCAGCACCGAGGTAGAGAGCACTGACACCAGCACCGAGATATAGAGCACTGACACCAGCACCGAGATGGAGAGCACTGACACCAGCACCGAGATAGAGAGCACTGACACCAGCACCGAAATAGAGAGCACTGACACCAGCACCGTGATAGAGAGCACTGACACCAGCACCGTGATAGAGAGCACTGACACCAGCACCGTGATAGAGAGCACTGACACCAGCACCGTGATAGAGAGCACTGACACCGGCACCGTGATAGAGAGCACTGACACCAGCACCGTGATAGAGAGCACTGACACCGGCACCGAGATAGAGAGCACTGACACCGGCACCGAGATAGAGAGCACTGACACCAGCACCGAGATAGGGAGCACTGAAACCAGCACTGAGAGAGAGCACTGACACCAGCACCATGATAGAGAGCACTGACACGAGCACCGTGATAGAGAGCACTGACACCAGCACTGAGATAGAGAGCACTGTCACCAGCACCGTGATAGAGAGCACTGACACCAGCACCAAGATAGAAAGCACTGACACCACACCAGCAACATGATAGAGAGCACTGACACCAGCACCATGATACAGAGCACTGACACCAGAATCGAGATAGAGAGCACTGACACCACACCAGCATGATAGGGAGCACTGACACCAGCACTAAGATAGAGAGCACTGACACCAGCACCAAGATAGAAAGCACTGACACCACACCAGCACCATGATAGAGAGCACTGACACCAGCATCGAGATAGATAGCACTGACACCACACCAGCACCATGATAGAGAGCACTGACACCAGCACCGTGATAGAGAGCACTGACACCAGCACCAAGATAGAGAGCACTGACACCTGCAACGAGATAGAGAGCACTGACACCAGCAACGAGATAGAGAGCACTGACACCAGCACTGAGATAGAGAGCACTGACACCAGCACTGAGATAGAGAGCACTGACACCAGCACTGAGATAGAGAGCACTGACACCAGCACCGAGATAGAGAGCACTGACACCAGCACCGTGATAGAGAGCACTGACACCAGCACCGAGATAGAGAGCACTGACACCAGCACCGAGATAGAGAGCACTGACACCAGCACCGTGATAGAGAGCACTGACACCAGCACCGTGATAGAGAGCACTGACACCAGCACCAAGATAGAAAGCACTGACACAACACCAGCACCGTGATAGAGAGCACTGACTTCAGCACCATGATAGAGAGCACTAACACCACAACAGCACCGTGATAGAGAGCACTGATACCAGCACCGAGATAGAAAGCACTGACACCAGCACCATGATAGAGAGCACTGACACCAGCACCGTGATAGAGAGCACTGACACCAGCACCGTGATAGAGAGCACTGACACCAGCACCGTGATAGAGAGCACTGACACCAGCACCGAGATAGAGAGCACTGACACCAGCACCGAGATAGAGAGCACTGACAACAGCACTGAGATAGGGAGCACTGACACCACAACAGCACCGTGATGGAGAGCACTCACAGCTGCACCGTGATAGAGAGCACTGACACCAGCACCGAGATAAAGAGCACTGACACCAGCTTTGAGATAGAGAGCACAGACACCACAACAGCACCGTGATGGAGAGCACTGTAACCAGCACCGAGATAGAAAGCAATGACACCAGCACCATGATAGAGAGCACTGACACCAGCACCAAGTTAGAGAGCACTGACACCAGCACCGTGATAGAGAGCACTGACACCAGCACCGTGATAGAGAGCACTGACACCAGCACCGTGATAGAGAGCACTGACACCAGCACCGTGATAGAGAGCACTGACACCAGCACCGAGATAGAGAGTACTGACACCAGCACTGAGATAGAGAGCACTGACACCAGCACTGAGATAGAGAGCACTGACACCACACCAGCACTGTGATAGAGAGCACTCACTTCAGCACCGTCAGAGAGTACTGACACCAGCACCGAGATAGAGAGCACAGACACCACAACAGCACCGTGATAGAGAGCACTGTAACCAGCACCGAGATAGAAAGCAATGACACCAGCACCATGATAGAGAGCACTGACACCAGCACCAAGTTAGAGAGCACTGACACCAGCACCGTGATAGAGAGCACTGACACCAGCACCGTGATAGAGAGCACTGACACCAGCACCGTGATAGAGAGCACTGACACCAGCACCGTGATAGAGAGCACTGACACCAGCACCGTGATAGAGAGCACTGACACCAGCACCGTGATAGAGAGCACTGACACCAGCACCGAGATAGAGAGTACTGACACCAGCACTGAGATAGAGAGCACTGACACCAGCACTGAGATAGAGAGCACTGACACCACACCAGCACTGTGATAGAGAGCACTCACTTCAGCACCGTCATAGAGAGTACTGACACCAGCACCGAGATAGAGAGCACAGACACCACAACAGCACCGTGATAGAGAGCACTGACACCAGCACCGAGATAGAGAGCACTGACACCAGCACCGAGATAGAGAGCACTGACACCAGCACCGAGGTAGAGAGCACTGACACCAGCACCGAGATATAGAGCACTGACACCAGCACCGAGATATAGAGCACTGACACCAGCACTGAGATAGAGAGCACTGACACCAGCACCGAGATAGAGAGCACTGACACCAGCACCGAGATAGAGAGCACTGACACCAGCACCGTGATAGAGAGCACTGACACCAGCACAGTGATAGAGAGCACTGACACCAGCACCGTGATAGAGAGCACTGACACCAGCACCGTGATAGAGAGCACTGACACCAGCACCGTGATAGAGAGCACTGACACCAGCACGGTGATAGAGAGCACTGACACCGGCACCGTGATAGAGAGCACTGACACCAGCACCGAGATAGAGAGCACTGACACCGGCACCGAGATAGAGAGCACTGACACCGGCACCGAGATAGAGAGCACTGACACCGGCACCGAGATAGGGAGCACTGAAACCAGCACTGAGAGAGAGCACTGACACCAGCACCATGATAGAGAGCACTGACACCAGCACCGTGATAGAGAGCACTGACACCAGCACTGAGATAGAGAGCACTGTCACCAGCACCGTGATAGAGAGCACTGACACCAGCACCAAGATAGAAAGCACTGACACCACACCAGCACCATGATAGAGAGCACTGACACCAGCACCATGATACAGAGCACTGACACCAGAATCGAGATAGAGAGCACTGACACCACACCAGCACGATAGAGAGCACTGACACCAGCACTAAGATAGAGAGCACTGACACCAGCACCAAGATAGAAAGCACTGACACCACACCAGCACCATGATAGAGAGCACTGACACCAGCATCGAGATATATAGCACTGACACCACACCAGCACCATGATAGAGAGCACTGACACCAGCACCGTGATAGAGAGCACTGACACCAGCACCAAGATAGAAAGCACTGACACCACACCAGCACCATGATAGAGAGCACTGACACCAGCATCGAGATATATAGCACTGACACCACACCAGCACCATGATAGAGAGCACTGACACCAGCACCGTGATAGAGAGCACTGACACCAGCACCAAGATAGAGAGCACTGACACCAGCACCAAGATAGAGAGCACTGACACCAGCAACGAGATAGAGAGCACTGACACAACACCAGCACCGTGATAGAGAGCACTGACTTCAGCACCGTGATAGAGAGCACTGACACCACAACAGCACCGTGAACAGAACACTGACACCAGCAACGAGATAGAGAACACTGACACCAGCACCATGATAGAGAGCACTGACACCAGCACCGTGATAGAGAGCACTGACACCAGCACCGTGATAGAGAGCACTGACACCAGCACCGTGATAGAGAGCACTGACACCAGCATTGAGATAGAGAGCACTAACACCACAACAGCACCGTGATAGAGAGAAATGACTCCAGCACCACCGAGATAGAGAGCACTGACACCAGCACTGAGATAGAGAGCACTGACACCAGCACCGAGATAGAAAGCATTGACACCAGCACCGTGATAGAGAGCACTGACACTGGCACCGAGATAGGGAGCACTGAAACCAGCTCCGAGATAGAGAGCACTGACACCAGCACTGAGATAGAGAGCACTGACACCAGCACTGAGATAGAGAGCACTGACACCAGCACCGATATAGAATGTACTGGCACCAGCACCAGGATAGAGAACACTCACACCAGCACCGTGATAGAGAGCACTGACACCAGCACTGAGATAGAGCGCACTGACACTAGCACCATGAAAGAGAGCACTGACACCAGCACCATGAAAGAGAGCACTGACACCAGCACCAAGATAGAGAGCACTGACACCAGCACCAAGATAGAGAGCACTGACACCAGCACCGGTATAGAGAGCACTGACACAGGCAACAAGATAGGGAGCACTGACAGCAGCACTGAGATAGAGAGCACTGACACCAGCACCGTGATAGAGAGCACTGACACCAGCACCGGTATAGAGAGCACTGACACCAGCACCGGTATAGAGAGCACTGACACAGGCAACAAGATAGGGAGCACTGACACCACACCAGCACCATGATAGAGAGCACTGACACCAGCAACGAGATAGAAAACACTGACACCAGCACCATGATAGAGAGCACTGACACCAGCACCGTGATAGAGAGCACTGACACCAGCACCGTGATAGAGAGCACTGACACCAGCACCGTGATAGAGAGCACTGACACCAGCACCGTGATAGAGAGCACTGACACCAGCATTGAGATAGAGAGCACTAACACCACAACAGCACCGTGATAGAGAGAAATGACTCCAGCACCACCGAGATAGAGAGCACTGACACCAGCACCAAGATAGAAAGCACTGACACCACACCAGCGCCATGATAGAGAGCACTGACACCAGCATCAAGATAGAGAGCACTGACACCGGCACCGAGATAGGGAGCACTGACACCGGCACCGAGATAGGGAGCACTGACACAACACCAGCACAATGATAGAGAGCACTGACACCAGCACCGAGATAGAGAGCACTGACACCAGCACCGAGATAGAGAGCACTGACAGCAGCACCGAGATAGAGAGCACTGACACCAGCACCGAGATAGAAAGCATTGACACCAGCACCGTGATAGAGAGCACTGACACTGGCACCGAGATAGGGAGCACTGAAACCAGCACCGAGATAGAGAGCACTGACACCAGCACTGAGATAGAGAGCACTGACACCAGCACCAGGATAGAGAACACTCACACCAGCACCGTGATAGAGAGCACTGACACTAGCACCATGAAAGAGAGCACTGACACCAGCACCGTGATAGAGAGCACTGACACCAGCACCGAGGTAGAAAGCACTGAAACCAGCACCAGGATAGAGAGCACTGACATAAGCACCATGATAGAGAGAGCATTGACACTGGCACGGAGATAGGGAGCACTGAAACCAGCACCGAGATAGAGAGCACTGACACAGCACCAAGATAGAGAGCACTGACACCAGCACTGAGATAGAATGTACTGGCACCAGCACCAGCATAGAGATCACTCACACCAGCACCGTGATAGAGCGCGTTGACACCAGCACTGAGATAGAGAGCACTGACAGCAGCACCATGATAGAGAGCACTGACACCAGCACCATGATAGAGAGCACTGACACCAGCACCATGATAGAGAGCACTGACACCAGCACCATGATAGAGAGCACTGACACCAGCACCGTGATAGAGAGCACTGACACCAGCACTGAGATAGAGAGCACTGACACCAGCGCCGAGATAGAGAGCACTGACACCAGCACCATGATAGAGAGCACTGACACCAGCGCCATGATAGAGAGCACTGACACCAGCACCGTGATAGAGAGCACTGACACCAGCACCGTGATAGAGAGCACTGACACCAGCACCGTGATAGAGAGCACTGACACCAGCACCGTGATAGAGAGCACTGACACCAGCACCGAGATAGAGAGTACTGACACCAGCACCGTGATAGAGAGCACTGACACCAGCACCGTGATAGAGAGCACTGACACCAGCACTGAGATAGAGAACACTGACACCAGCACCGAGATAGAGAGCACAGACACCACACCAGCACTGTGATAGAGAGCACTGACACCAGCACCGTGATAGAGAGCACTGACGCCAGCACCGTGATAGAGAGCACTGACACCAGCACCGTGATAGAGAGCACTGACACCAGCACCGTGATAGAGAGCACTGGCACCACTCCAGCACCATGATAGAGAGCACTGACACGGCACCAAGATAGAGAGCACTGACACCAGCACTGAGATAGAATGTACTGGCACCAGCACCAGCATAGAGATCACTCACACCAGCACCGTGATAGAGCGCGTTGACACCAGCACTGAGATAGAGAGCACTGACAGCAGCACCATGATAGAGAGCACTGACACCAGCACCATGATAGAGAGCACTGACACCAGCACCATGATAGAGAGCACTGACACCAGCACCATGATAGAGAGCACTGACACCAGCACCGTGATAGAGAGCACTGACACCAGCACTGAGATAGAGAGCACTGACACCAGCGCCGAGATAGAGAGCACTGACACCAGCACCATGATAGAGAGCACTGACACCAGCGCCATGATAGAGAGCACTGACACCAGCACCATGATAGAGAGCACTGACACCAGCACCGTGATAGAGAGCACTGACACCAGCACCGTGATAGAGAGCACTGACACCAGCACCGTGATAGAGAGCACTGACACCAGCACCGAGATAGAGAGTACTGACACCAGCACCGTGATAGAGAGCACTGACACCAGCACCGTGATAGAGAGCACTGACACCAGCACTGAGATAGAGAACACTGACACCAGCACCGAGATAGAGAGCACAGACACCACACCAGCACTGTGATAGAGAGCACTGACACCAGCACCGTGATAGAGAGCACTGACGCCAGCACCGTGATAGAGAGCACTGACACCAGCACCGTGATAGAGAGCACTGACACCAGCACCGTGATAGAGAGCACTGGCACCACTCCAGCACCATGATAGAGAGCACTGACACCAGCGCCGAGATAGAGAGCACTGACACCAGCACCATGATAGAGAGCACTGACACCAGCACCATGATAGAGAGCACTGACACCAGCACCGTGATAGAGAGCACTGACACCAGCAACGTGATAGAGAGCACTGACACCAGCACCGAGATAGAGAATACTGACACCAGCACTGAGATAGAGAGCACTGACACCAGCACTGAGATAGAGAGCACTGACACCACACCAGCACTGTGATAGAGAGCACTCACTTCAGCACCGTCATAGAGAGCACTGACGCCAGCACCGAGATAGAGAGTACTGACACCAGCAGCGAGATAGAGAGCACAGACACCACAACAGCACCGTGATAGAGAGCACTGACACCAGCACCGAGATAGAGAGCACTGACACCAGCACCGAGATAGAGAGCACTGACACCAGCACCGAGATAGAGAGCACTGACACCAGCACCGAGATATAGAGCACTGACACCAGCACCGAGATAGAGAGCACTGACACCAGCACCGAGATAGAGAGCACTGACACCAGCACCGAGATAGAGAGCACTGACACCAGCACCGAGATAGAGAGCACTGACACCAGCACCGTGATAGAGAGCACCGACACCAGCACCGAGATAGAGAGCACTGACACCAGCACCGAGATAGAGAGCACTGACACCAGCACCGTGATAGAGAGCACTGACACTGGCACCGAGATAGGGAGCACTGAAACCAGCACCGAGATAGAGAGCACTGACACCAGCACTGAGATAGAGAGCACTGACACCAGCACCATGAAAGAGAGCACTGACACCAGCACCAAGATAGAGAACACTCACACCAGCACCGTGATAGAGAGCACTGACACCAGCACTGCGATAGAGCGCACTGACACTAGCACCATGAAAGAGAGCACTGACACCAGCACCAAGATAGAGAGCACTGACACCAGCACCGTGATAGAGAGCACTGACACCAGCACCGGTATAGAGAGCACTGACACCAGCACCGGTATAGAGAGCACTGACACCAGCACCGGTATAGAGAGCACTGACACAGGCAACAAGATAGGGAGCACTGACAGCAGCACCAAGATAGAGAGCACTGACACCACACCAGCACCATGATAGAGAGCACTGACACCAGCACCGTGATAGAGAGCACTGACACCAGCACCGTGATAGAGAGCACTGACACCAGCATTGAGATAGAGAGCACTAACACCACAACAGCACCGTGATAGAGAGAAATGACTCCAGCACCACCGAGATAGAAAGCACTGACACCACACCAGCGCCATGATAGAGAGCACTGACACCAGCATCAAGATAGAGAGCACTGACTCCGGCACAGAGATAGGGAGCACTGACACCGGCACCGAGATAGGGAGCACTGACACAACACCAGCACAATGATAGAGAGCACTGACACCAGCACCGAGATAGAGAGCACTGACAGCAGCACCAAGATAGAGAGCACTGACAGCAGCACCGAGATAGAGAGCACTGACACCAGCACCGAGATAGAGAGCACTGACACCAGCACCAAGATAGAGAGCACTGACACCAGCACCGAGATAGAGAGCACTGACACCAGCACCGAGGTAGAAAGCACTGAAACCAGCACCAGGATAGAGAGCACTGACATAAGCACCATGATAGAGAGAGCATTGACACTGGCACGAAGATAGGGAGCACTGAAACCAGCACCGAGATAGAGAGCACTGACACGGCACCAAGATAGAGAGCACTGACACCAGCACTGAGATAGAATGTACTGGCACCAGCACCAGCATAGAGATCACTCACACCAGCACCGTGATAGAGCGCGTTGACACCAGCACTGAGATAGAGAGCACTGACAGCAGCACCATGATAGAGAGCACTGACACCAGCACCGTGATAGAGAGCACTGACACCAGCACTGATATAGAGAGCACAGACACCACACCAGCACCGTGATAGAGAGCACTGACACCAGCACCGTGATAGAGAGCACTGACACCAGCACCGTGATAGAGAGCACTGACACCAGCACCGTGATAGAGAGCACTGACACCAGCACCGTGATAGAGAGCACTGACACCAGCACCGTGATAGAGAGCACTGACACCACACCAGCACCATGATAGAGAGCACTGACACCAGCACCGTGATAGAGAGCACTGACACCAGCACCGTGATAGAGAGCACTGACACCAGCACCGTGATAGAGAGCACTGACACCAGCACCGTGATAGAGAGCACTGACACCAGCACCGTGATAGAGAGCACTGACACCAGCACCGTGATAAAGAGCACTGACACCAGCACTGTGATAGAGAGCACTGACACCAGCAATGAGATAGAGAACACTGACACCAGCACCGATATAGAGAGCACAGACACAACACCAGCACTGTGATAGAGAGCACTGATACCAGCACCGTGATAGAGAGCACTGACACCAGCACCATGATAGAGAGCACTGACACCAGCACCGTGATAGAGAGCACTGACACCAGCACCGTGATGGAGAGCACTGACACCAGCACCGAGATAGAGAGTACTGACACCAGCACTGAGATAGAGAGCACTGACACCAACACTGAGATAGAGAGCACTGACACCACACCAGCACTGTGATAGAGAGCACTCACTTCAGCACCGTCATAGAGAGTACTGACACCAGCACCGAGATAGAGAGCACAGACACCACAACAGCACCGTGATAGAGAGCACTGACACCAGCACCGAGATAGAGAGCACTGACACCAGCACCGAGATAGAGAGCACTGACACCAGCACTGAGGTAGAGAGCACTGACACCAGCACCGAGGTAGAGAGCACTGACACCAGCACCGAGATATAGAGCACTGACACCAGCACCGAGATGGAGAGCACTGACACCAGCACCGAGATAGAGAGCACTGACACCAGCACCGAAATAGAGAGCACTGACACCAGCACCGTGATAGAGAGCACTGACACCAGCACCGTGATAGAGAGCACTGACACCAGCACCGTGATAGAGAGCACTGACACCAGCACCGTGATAGAGAGCACTGACACCAGCACCGTGATAGAGAGCACTGACACCGGCACCGTGATAGAGAGCACTGACACCAGCACCGTGATAGAGAGCACTGACACCGGCACCGAGATAGAGAGCACTGACACCGGCACCGAGATAGAGAGCACTGACACCAGCACCGAGATAGGGAGCACTGAAACCAGCACTGAGAGAGAGCACTGACACCAGCCCCGAGATAGAGAGCACTGACACCAGCACCAAGATAGAGAACACTGACATAAGCACCATGATAGAGAGCATTCACACTGGCACCGAGATAGGGAGCACTGAAACCAGCACCGAGATAGAGAGCACTGACACCAGCACTGAGATAGAATGTACTGGCACCAGCACCAGGATAGAGATCACTCACACCAGCACCGTGATAGAGCGCGTTGACAACCACACTGAGATAGAGAGCACTGACACCAGCACCATGATAGCACTGACACCAGCACCATGATTGAGGGGACTGACACCAGCACCATGATAGCGAGCACTGACACCAGCACCGAGATAGAGAGCACTGACACCAGCACCGTGATAGAGAGCACTGACACCAGCACCGTGATAGAGAGCACTGACACCAGCACCGTGATAGAGAGCACTGACACCAGCACCGTGATAGAGAGCACTGACACCAGCACCGTGATAGAGAGCACTGACACCAGCACCGTGATAGAGAGTACTGACACCAGCACTGAGATAGAGAACACTGACACCAGCACCGAGATAGAGAGCACTGACACCAGCACCAAGATAGAGAGCACTGACACCACACCAGCACTGTGATAGAGGGCACTCACAGCTGCACCGTGATAGAGAGCACTGACACCAGCACCGAGATATAGAGCACTGACACCAGCACCGAGATAGAGTGCACTGACACCACACCAACACCATGATAGAGAGCACTGACTTCAGCACCGTGATAGAGAGCACTGACACCAGCACCGAGATAGAGAGCACAGCCACCACAACAGCACCGTGATGGAGAGCACTGACACCAGCACCGAGATAGAAAGCACTGACACCAGCACCATGATAGAGAGCACTGACACCAGCACCAAGATAGGGAGCACTGACACCAGCACCGAGATAGAGAGCACTGACACCATCACCAAGATAGAGAGCACTGACACCAGCACAGTGATAGAGAGCACTGACACCAGCACCGTGATAGAGAGCACTGACACCAGCACCGTGATAGAGAGCACTGACACCAGCACCGTGATAGAGAGCACTGACACCAGCACCGTGATAGAGAGCACTGACACCAGCACCAAGATAGAAAGCACTGACACATCAGCCCTGTGATAGAGAGCACTGACACCAGCACCGAGATAGAGAGAACTGACTCCAGCACCGTGATAGAGATCACTGACAGCAGCACCGAGATAGAGAGCACTGACACCAGCACCAAGATAGAAAGCACTGACACCACACCAGCACCATGATAGAGAGCACTGACACCAGCGCCGAGATAGAGAGCACTGACACCAGCACCGAGATAGAGAGCACTGACACCAGCACCGAGATAGAGAGCACTGACACCAGCACCGAGATAGAGAGCACTGACACCAGCACCGAGATAGAGAGCACTGACACCAGCACTGAGATAGAGAGCACTGACACCAGCACTGAGATAGAGAGCACTGACACCAGCACCGAGATAGAGAGCACAGACACCACAACAACACCGTGACGGAGAGCACTGACACCAGCACCGAGATAGAAAGCACTGACACCACCACCATGATAGAGAGCACTGACACCAGCACCGTGATAGAGAGCACTGACACCAGCACCAAGATAGAGAGCACTGACACAAGCACCTTGATATAGAGCACTGACACAAGCACCTTGATATAGAGCACTGACACAAGCACCGTGATAGAGAGCACTGACAGCAGCACCAAGATAGAGAGCACTGACACCAGCACTGAGATAGAGAGCACTGACACCAGGACCGAGATAGAGAGCACTGACACCAGCACCAAGATAGAAAGCACTGACACCACACCAGCACCATGATAGAGAGCACTGACACCAGCATCGAGATAGAGTGCACTGACACCACACCAGCACCATGATAGAGAGCACTGACACAAGCACCTTGATATAGAGCACTGACACAAGCACCTTGATATAGAGCACTGACACAAGCACCGTGATAGAGAGCACTGACACCAGCACCAAGATAGAGAGCACTGACACCAGCACTGAGATAGAGAGCACTGACACCAGCACCGTGATAGAGAGCACTGACACCAGCATTGAGATAGAGAGCACTAACACCACAACAGCACCGTGATAGAGAGAACTGACTCCAGCACCGTGATAGAGAGCACTGACACCAGCACCAAGATAGAGAGTACTGACACCAGCACTGAGATAGAGAACACTGACACCGGTACCGAGATATAGAGCACTGACACCAGCACAGAGATAGAGAGCACTGACACAACACCAGCACTGTGATAGAGAGCACTGACACCAGCACCGTGATAGAGAGCACTGACACCAGCACCGTGATAGAGAGCACTGACACCAGCACCGTGATAGAGAGCACTGACACCAGCACCGTGATAGAGAGCACTGACACCAGCACCGTGATAGAGAGCACTGACACCAGCATTGAGATAGAGAGCACTAACACCACAACAGCACCGTGATAGAGAGAACTGACTCCAGCACCGAGATAGAGAGCACTGACACCAGCACCAAGATAGAGAGTACTGACACCAGCACTGAGATAGAGAACACTGACACCGGAACCGAGATATAGAGCACTGACACCAGCACAGAGATAGAGAGCACTGACACAACACCAGCACTGTGATAGAGAGCACTGACACCAGCACCGTGATAGAGAGCACTGACACCAGCACCGTGATAGAGAGCACTGACACCAGCACCGTGATAGAGAGCACTGACACCAGCATTGAGATAGAGAGCACTAACACCACAACAGCACCGTGATAGAGAGAACTGACTCCAGCACCGTGATAGAGAGCACTGACAGCAGCACCGAGATAGAGAGCACTGACACCAGCACTGAGATATAGAGCACTGACACCAGCACCGAGATAGAAAGCATTGACACCAGCACCGTGATAGAGAGCACTGACACTGGCACCAAGATAGGGAGCACTGAAACCAGCACCGAGATAGAGAGCACTGACACCACCACTGAGATAGAGAGCACTGACACCAGCACTGAGCTAGAATGTACTGGCACCAGCACCAGGATAGAGAACACTCACACCAGCACCGTGATAGAGAGCACTGACACCAGCACCATGAAAGAGAGCACTGACACCAGCACCAAGATAGAGAGCACTGACACCAGCACCAGCACCGTGATAGAGAGCACTGACACCAGCACCGGTATAGAGAGCACTGACACAGGCAACAAGATATGGAGCACTGACAGCAGCACCAAGATAGAGAGCACTGACACCACACCAGCACCATGATAGAGAGCACTGACACCAGCACCATGATAGAGAGCACTGACACCAGCACAGAGATAGAGAGCACTGACACAACACCAGCACTGAGATAGAGAGCACTGACACAAGCACCATGATAGAGAACACTGACACCAGGACCGAGATAGGGAGCACTGACACCAGCACCGAGATAGAGAGCACTGACACAATCACTGTGATAGAGAGCACTGACACCATGCCAGCACCGTGATAGAGAGCACTGACACCAGCACCAAGATAGAGAGTACTGACACCAGCACTGAGATAGAGAACACTGACACCGGAACCGAGATAGAGAACACTGACACCGGAAACGAGATATAGAGCACTGACACCAGCACAGAGATAGAGAGCACTGACACAACACCAGCACTGCGATAGAGAGCACTGACACCAGCACCGTGATGGAGAGCACTGACACCAGCACAGTGATAGAGAGCACTAACACCACAACAGCACCGTGATAGAGAGAACTGACTCCAGCACCGTGATAGAGAGCACTGACAGCAGCACCGAGATAGAGAGCACTGACACCAGCACTGAGATAGAGAGCACTGACACCAGCACCGTGATAGAGAGCACTGACACCAGCACCGTGATAGAGAGCACTGACACTGGCACCAAGATAGGGAGCACTGAAACCAACACGGAGATAGAGAGCACTGACAACAGCACTGAGAGAGAGAGCACTGACACCAGCACCGAGATAGAGTGTACTGGCACCAGCACCAGGATAGAGAACACTCACACCAGCACCGTGATGGAGAGCACTGACACCAGCACTGAGATAGAGCGCACTGACACCAGCACCATGAAAGAGAGCACTGACACCAGCACAGAGATAGAGAGCACTGACACAACACCAGCACTGTGATAGAGAGCACTGACACCAGCACCGTGATAGAGAGCACTGACACCAGCATTGATATAGAGAGCACTAACACCACAACAGCACCGTGATAGAGAGAACTGACTCCAGAACCGTGATAGAGAGCACTGACAGCAGCACAGAGATAGAGAGCACTGACACCAGCACTGAGATAGAGAGCACTGACACCAGCACCGAGATAGAAAGCATTGACACCAGCACCGTGATAGAGAGCACTGACACCAGCACTGAGATAGAGCGCACTGACACCAGCACCATGAAAGAGAGCACTGACACCAGCACCAAGATAGAGAGCACTGACACCAGCACCGTGATAGAGAGCACTGACACCAGCACCGGTATAGAGAGCACTGACACAGGTAACAAGATAGGGAGCACTGACAGCAGCACCAAGATAGAGAGCACTGACACCACACCAGCACCATGATAGAGAGCACTGACACCAGCACAGAGATAGAGAGCACTGACACAACACCAGCACTGTGATAGAGAGCACTGACACCAGCACCGTGATAGAGAGCACTGACACCAGCATTGAGATAGAGAGCACTAACACCACAACAGCACCGTGATAGAGAGAACTGACTCCAGAACCGTGATAGAGAGCACTGACAGCAGCACCGAGATAGAGAGCACTGACACCAGCACTGAGATAGAGAGCACTGACACCAGCACCGAGATAGAAAGCATTGACACCAGCACCGTGATAGAGAGCACTGACACCAGCACTGAGATAGAGAGCACTGACACCAGCACCGGTATAGAGAGCACTGACACAGGCAACAAGATAGGGAGCACTGACACCAGCACCAGCACCATGATAGAGAGCACTGACACCAGCACCAGTATAGAGAGCACTGACACAGACAACATAGGGAGCACTGACAGCAGCACTGAGATAGAGAGCACTGACACCAGCACCGTGATAGAGAGCACTGACACCAGCACCGGTATAGAGAGCACTGACACAGGCAACAAGATAGGGAGCACTGACACCAGCATCGAGATAGAGTGCACTGACACCACACCAGCACCATGATAGAGAGCACTGACACCAGCATCGAGATAGAGTGCACTGACACCACACCAGCACCATGATAGAGAGCACTGACACAAGCACCTTGATATAGAGCACTGACACAAGCACCTTGATATAGAGCACTGACACAAGCACCGTGATAGAGAGCACTGACACCAGCACCAAGATAGAGAGCACTGACACCAGCACTGAGATAGAGAGCACTGACACCAGCACCGTGATAGAGAGCACTGACACCAGCATTGAGATAGAGAGCACTAACACCACAACAGCACCGTGATAGAGAGAACTGACTCCAGCACCGTGATAGAGAGCACTGACACCAGCACCAAGATAGAGAGTACTGACACCAGCACTGAGATAGAGAACACTGACACCGGTACCGAGATATAGAGCACTGACACCAGCACAGAGATAGAGAGCACTGACACAACACCAGCACTGTGATAGAGAGCACTGACACCAGCACCGTGATAGAGAGCACTGACACCAGCACCGTGATAGAGAGCACTGACACCAGCACCGTGATAGAGAGCACTGACACCAGCACCGTGATAGAGAGCACTGACACCAGCATTGAGATAGAGAGCACTAACACCACAACAGCACCGTGATAGAGAGAACTGACTCCAGCACCGAGATAGAGAGCACTGACACCAGCACCAAGATAGAGAGTACTGACACCAGCACTGAGATAGAGAACACTGACACCGGAACCGAGATATAGAGCACTGACACCAGCACAGAGATAGAGAGCACTGACACAACACCAGCACTGTGATAGAGAGCACTGACACCAGCACCGTGATAGAGAGCACTGACACCAGCACCGTGATAGAGAGCACTGACACCAGCACCGTGATAGAGAGCACTGACACCAGCATTGAGATAGAGAGCACTAACACCACAACAGCACCGTGATAGAGAGAACTGACTCCAGCACCGTGATAGAGAGCACTGACAGCAGCACCGAGATAGAGAGCACTGACACCAGCACTGAGATATAGAGCACTGACACCAGCACCGAGATAGAAAGCATTGACACCAGCACCGTGATAGAGAGCACTGACACTGGCACCAAGATAGGGAGCACTGAAACCAGCACCGAGATAGAGAGCACTGACACCACCACTGAGATAGAGAGCACTGACACCAGCACTGAGCTAGAATGTACTGGCACCAGCACCAGGATAGAGAACACTCACACCAGCACCGTGATAGAGAGCACTGACACCAGCACCATGAAAGAGAGCACTGACACCAGCACCAAGATAGAGAGCACTGACACCAGCACCAGCACCGTGATAGAGAGCACTGACACCAGCACCGGTATAGAGAGCACTGACACAGGCAACAAGATATGGAGCACTGACAGCAGCACCAAGATAGAGAGCACTGACACCACACCAGCACCATGATAGAGAGCACTGACACCAGCACCATGATAGAGAGCACTGACACCAGCACAGAGATAGAGAGCACTGACACAACACCAGCACTGAGATAGAGAGAACTGACACAAGCACCATGATAGAGAACACTGACACCAGGACCGAGATAGGGAGCACTGACACCAGCACCGAGATAGAGAGCACTGACACAATCACTGTGATAGAGAGCACTGACACCATGCCAGCACCGTGATAGAGAGCACTGACACCAGCACCAAGATAGAGAGTACTGACACCAGCACTGAGATAGAGAACACTGACACCGGAACCGAGATAGAGAACACTGACACCGGAAACGAGATATAGAGCACTGACACCAGCACAGAGATAGAGAGCACTGACACAACACCAGCACTGCGATAGAGAGCACTGACACCAGCACCGTGATAGAGAGTACTGACACCAGCACTGAGATAGAGAACACTGACACCAGCACCGAGATAGAGAGCACTGACACCAGCACCAAGATAGAGAGCACTGACACCACACCAGCACTGTGATAGAGGGCACTCACAGCTGCACCGTGATAGAGAGCACTGACACCAGCACCGAGATATAGAGCACTGACACCAGCACCGAGATAGAGTGCACTGACACCACACCAACACCATGATAGAGAGCACTGACTTCAGCACCGTGATAGAGAGCACTGACACCAGCACCGAGATAGAGAGCACAGCCACCACAACAGCACCGTGATGGAGAGCACTGACACCAGCACCGAGATAGAAAGCACTGACACCAGCACCATGATAGAGAGCACTGACACCAGCACCAAGATAGGGAGCACTGACACCAGCACCGAGATAGAGAGCACTGACACCATCACCAAGATAGAGAGCACTGACACCAGCACAGTGATAGAGAGCACTGACACCAGCACCGTGATAGAGAGCACTGACACCAGCACCGTGATAGAGAGCACTGACACCAGCACCGTGATAGAGAGCACTGACACCAGCACCGTGATAGAGAGCACTGACACCAGCACCAAGATAGAAAGCACTGACACATCAGCCCTGTGATAGAGAGCACTGACACCAGCACCGAGATAGAGAGAACTGACTCCAGCACCGTGATAGAGATCACTGACAGCAGCACCGAGATAGAGAGCACTGACACCAGCACCAAGATAGAAAGCACTGACACCACACCAGCACCATGATAGAGAGCACTGACACCAGCGCCGAGATAGAGAGCACTGACACCAGCACCGAGATAGAGAGCACTGACACCAGCACCGAGATAGAGAGCACTGACACCAGCACCGAGATAGAGAGCACTGACACCAGCACCGAGATAGAGAGCACTGACACCAGCACTGAGATAGAGAGCACTGACACCAGCACTGAGATAGAGAGCACTGACACCAGCACCGAGATAGAGAGCACAGACACCACAACAACACCGTGACGGAGAGCACTGACACCAGCACCGAGATAGAAAGCACTGACACCACCACCATGATAGAGAGCACTGACACCAGCACCGTGATAGAGAGCACTGACACCAGCACCAAGATAGAGAGCACTGACACAAGCACCTTGATATAGAGCACTGACACAAGCACCTTGATATAGAGCACTGACACAAGCACCGTGATAGAGAGCACTGACAGCAGCACCAAGATAGAGAGCACTGACACCAGCACTGAGATAGAGAGCACTGACACCAGGACCGAGATAGAGAGCACTGACACCAGCACCAAGATAGAAAGCACTGACACCACACCAGCACCATGATAGAGAGCACTGACACCAGCATCGAGATAGAGTGCACTGACACCACACCAGCACCATGATAGAGAGCACTGACACAAGCACCTTGATATAGAGCACTGACACAAGCACCTTGATATAGAGCACTGACACAAGCACCGTGATAGAGAGCACTGACACCAGCACCAAGATAGAGAGCACTGACACCAGCACTGAGATAGAGAGCACTGACACCAGCACCGTGATAGAGAGCACTGACACCAGCATTGAGATAGAGAGCACTAACACCACAACAGCACCGTGATAGAGAGAACTGACTCCAGCACCGTGATAGAGAGCACTGACACCAGCACCAAGATAGAGAGTACTGACACCAGCACTGAGATAGAGAACACTGACACCGGTACCGAGATATAGAGCACTGACACCAGCACAGAGATAGAGAGCACTGACACAACACCAGCACTGTGATAGAGAGCACTGACACCAGCACCGTGATAGAGAGCACTGACACCAGCACCGTGATAGAGAGCACTGACACCAGCACCGTGATAGAGAGCACTGACACCAGCACCGTGATAGAGAGCACTGACACCAGCACCGTGATAGAGAGCACTGACACCAGCATTGAGATAGAGAGCACTAACACCACAACAGCACCGTGATAGAGAGAACTGACTCCAGCACCGAGATAGAGAGCACTGACACCAGCACCAAGATAGAGAGTACTGACACCAGCACTGAGATAGAGAACACTGACACCGGAACCGAGATATAGAGCACTGACACCAGCACAGAGATAGAGAGCACTGACACAACACCAGCACTGTGATAGAGAGCACTGACACCAGCACCGTGATAGAGAGCACTGACACCAGCACCGTGATAGAGAGCACTGACACCAGCACCGTGATAGAGAGCACTGACACCAGCATTGAGATAGAGAGCACTAACACCACAACAGCACCGTGATAGAGAGAACTGACTCCAGCACCGTGATAGAGAGCACTGACAGCAGCACCGAGATAGAGAGCACTGACACCAGCACTGAGATATAGAGCACTGACACCAGCACCGAGATAGAAAGCATTGACACCAGCACCGTGATAGAGAGCACTGACACTGGCACCAAGATAGGGAGCACTGAAACCAGCACCGAGATAGAGAGCACTGACACCACCACTGAGATAGAGAGCACTGACACCAGCACTGAGCTAGAATGTACTGGCACCAGCACCAGGATAGAGAACACTCACACCAGCACCGTGATAGAGAGCACTGACACCAGCACCATGAAAGAGAGCACTGACACCAGCACCAAGATAGAGAGCACTGACACCAGCACCAGCACCGTGATAGAGAGCACTGACACCAGCACCGGTATAGAGAGCACTGACACAGGCAACAAGATATGGAGCACTGACAGCAGCACCAAGATAGAGAGCACTGACACCACACCAGCACCATGATAGAGAGCACTGACACCAGCACCATGATAGAGAGCACTGACACCAGCACAGAGATAGAGAGCACTGACACAACACCAGCACTGAGATAGAGAGCACTGACACAAGCACCATGATAGAGAACACTGACACCAGGACCGAGATAGGGAGCACTGACACCAGCACCGAGATAGAGAGCACTGACACAATCACTGTGATAGAGAGCACTGACACCATGCCAGCACCGTGATAGAGAGCACTGACACCAGCACCAAGATAGAGAGTACTGACACCAGCACTGAGATAGAGAACACTGACACCGGAACCGAGATAGAGAACACTGACACCGGAAACGAGATATAGAGCACTGACACCAGCACAGAGATAGAGAGCACTGACACAACACCAGCACTGCGATAGAGAGCACTGACACCAGCACCGTGATGGAGAGCACTGACACCAGCACCGTGATAGAGAGCACTAACACCACAACAGCACCGTGATAGAGAGAACTGACTCCAGCACCGTGATAGAGAGCACTGACAGCAGCACCGAGATAGAGAGCACTGACACCAGCACTGAGATAGAGAGCACTGACACCAGCACCGTGATAGAGAGCACTGACACCAGCACCGTGATAGAGAGCACTGACACTGGCACCAAGATAGGGAGCACTGAAACCAACACGGAGATAGAGAGCACTGACAACAGCACTGAGAGAGAGAGCACTGACACCAGCACCGAGATAGAGTGTACTGGCACCAGCACCAGGATAGAGAACACTCACACCAGCACCGTGATGGAGAGCACTGACACCAGCACTGAGATAGAGCGCACTGACACCAGCACCATGAAAGAGAGCACTGACACCAGCACAGAGATAGAGAGCACTGACACAACACCAGCACTGTGATAGAGAGCACTGACACCAGCACCGTGATAGAGAGCACTGACACCAGCATTGATATAGAGAGCACTAACACCACAACAGCACCGTGATAGAGAGAACTGACTCCAGAACCGTGATAGAGAGCACTGACAGCAGCACAGAGATAGAGAGCACTGACACCAGCACTGAGATAGAGAGCACTGACACCAGCACCGAGATAGAAAGCATTGACACCAGCACCGTGATAGAGAGCACTGACACCAGCACTGAGATAGAGCGCACTGACACCAGCACCATGAAAGAGAGCACTGACACCAGCACCAAGATAGAGAGCACTGACACCAGCACCGTGATAGAGAGCACTGACACCAGCACCGGTATAGAGAGCACTGACACAGGCAACAAGATAGGGAGCACTGACAGCAGCACCAAGATAGAGAGCACTGACACCACACCAGCACCATGATAGAGAGCACTGACACCAGCACAGAGATAGAGAGCACTGACACAACACCAGCACTGTGATAGAGAGCACTGACACCAGCACCGTGATAGAGAGCACTGACACCAGCATTGAGATAGAGAGCACTAACACCACAACAGCACCGTGATAGAGAGAACTGACTCCAGAACCGTGATAGAGAGCACTGACAGCAGCACCGAGATAGAGAGCACTGACACCAGCACTGAGATAGAGAGCACTGACACCAGCACCGAGATAGAAAGCATTGACACCAGCACCGTGATAGAGAGCACTGACACCAGCACTGAGATAGAGAGCACTGACACCAGCACCGGTATAGAGAGCACTGACACAGGCAACAAGATAGGGAGCACTGACACCAGCACCAGCACCATGATAGAGAGCACTGACACCAGCACCAGTATAGAGAGCACTGACACAGACAACATAGGGAGCACTGACAGCAGCACTGAGATAGAGAGCACTGACACCAGCACCGTGATAGAGAGCACTGACACCAGCACCGGTATAGAGAGCACTGACACAGGCAACAAGATAGGGAGCACTGACACCAGCATCGAGATAGAGTGCACTGACACCACACCAGCACCATGATAGAGAGCACTGACACCAGCATCGAGATAGAGTGCACTGACACCACACCAGCACCATGATAGAGAGCACTGACACAAGCACCTTGATATAGAGCACTGACACAAGCACCTTGATATAGAGCACTGACACAAGCACCGTGATAGAGAGCACTGACACCAGCACCAAGATAGAGAGCACTGACACCAGCACTGAGATAGAGAGCACTGACACCAGCACCGTGATAGAGAGCACTGACACCAGCATTGAGATAGAGAGCACTAACACCACAACAGCACCGTGATAGAGAGAACTGACTCCAGCACCGTGATAGAGAGCACTGACACCAGCACCAAGATAGAGAGTACTGACACCAGCACTGAGATAGAGAACACTGACACCGGTACCGAGATATAGAGCACTGACACCAGCACAGAGATAGAGAGCACTGACACAACACCAGCACTGTGATAGAGAGCACTGACACCAGCACCGTGATAGAGAGCACTGACACCAGCACCGTGATAGAGAGCACTGACACCAGCACCGTGATAGAGAGCACTGACACCAGCACCGTGATAGAGAGCACTGACACCAGCATTGAGATAGAGAGCACTAACACCACAACAGCACCGTGATAGAGAGAACTGACTCCAGCACCGAGATAGAGAGCACTGACACCAGCACCAAGATAGAGAGTACTGACACCAGCACTGAGATAGAGAACACTGACACCGGAACCGAGATATAGAGCACTGACACCAGCACAGAGATAGAGAGCACTGACACAACACCAGCACTGTGATAGAGAGCACTGACACCAGCACCGTGATAGAGAGCACTGACACCAGCACCGTGATAGAGAGCACTGACACCAGCACCGTGATAGAGAGCACTGACACCAGCATTGAGATAGAGAGCACTAACACCACAACAGCACCGTGATAGAGAGAACTGACTCCAGCACCGTGATAGAGAGCACTGACAGCAGCACCGAGATAGAGAGCACTGACACCAGCACTGAGATATAGAGCACTGACACCAGCACCGAGATAGAAAGCATTGACACCAGCACCGTGATAGAGAGCACTGACACTGGCACCAAGATAGGGAGCACTGAAACCAGCACCGAGATAGAGAGCACTGACACCACCACTGAGATAGAGAGCACTGACACCAGCACTGAGCTAGAATGTACTGGCACCAGCACCAGGATAGAGAACACTCACACCAGCACCGTGATAGAGAGCACTGACACCAGCACCATGAAAGAGAGCACTGACACCAGCACCAAGATAGAGAGCACTGACACCAGCACCAGCACCGTGATAGAGAGCACTGACACCAGCACCGGTATAGAGAGCACTGACACAGGCAACAAGATATGGAGCACTGACAGCAGCACCAAGATAGAGAGCACTGACACCACACCAGCACCATGATAGAGAGCACTGACACCAGCACCATGATAGAGAGCACTGACACCAGCACAGAGATAGAGAGCACTGACACAACACCAGCACTGAGATAGAGAGCACTGACACAAGCACCATGATAGAGAACACTGACACCAGGACCGAGATAGGGAGCACTGACACCAGCACCGAGATAGAGAGCACTGACACAATCACTGTGATAGAGAGCACTGACACCATGCCAGCACCGTGATAGAGAGCACTGACACCAGCACCAAGATAGAGAGTACTGACACCAGCACTGAGATAGAGAACACTGACACCGGAACCGAGATAGAGAACACTGACACCGGAAACGAGATATAGAGCACTGACACCAGCACAGAGATAGAGAGCACTGACACAACACCAGCACTGCGATAGAGAGCACTGACACCAGCACCGTGATGGAGAGCACTGACACCAGCACCGTGATAGAGAGCACTAACACCACAACAGCACCGTGATAGAGAGAACTGACTCCAGCACCGTGATAGAGAGCACTGACAGCAGCACCGAGATAGAGAGCACTGACACCAGCACTGAGATAGAGAGCACTGACACCAGCACCGTGATAGAGAGCACTGACACCAGCACCGTGATAGAGAGCACTGACACTGGCACCAAGATAGGGAGCACTGAAACCAACACGGAGATAGAGAGCACTGACACCGGAAACGAGATATAGAGCACTGACACCAGCACAGAGATAGAGAGCACTGACACAACACCAGCACTGCGATAGAGAGCACTGACACCAGCACCGTGATGGAGAGCACTGACACCAGCACCGTGATAGAGAGCACTAACACCACAACAGCACCGTGATAGAGAGAACTGACTCCAGCACCGTGATAGAGAGCACTGACAGCAGCACCGAGATAGAGAGCACTGACACCAGCACTGAGATAGAGAGCACTGACACCAGCACCGTGATAGAGAGCACTGACACCAGCACCGTGATAGAGAGCACTGACACTGGCACCAAGATAGGGAGCACTGAAACCAACACGGAGATAGAGAGCACTGACAACAGCACTGAGAGAGAGAGCACTGACACCAGCACCGAGATAGAGTGTACTGGCACCAGCACCAGGATAGAGAACACTCACACCAGCACCGTGATGGAGAGCACTGACACCAGCACTGAGATAGAGCGCACTGACACCAGCACCATGAAAGAGAGCACTGACACCAGCACAGAGATAGAGAGCACTGACACAACACCAGCACTGTGATAGAGAGCACTGACACCAGCACCGTGATAGAGAGCACTGACACCAGCATTGATATAGAGAGCACTAACACCACAACAGCACCGTGATAGAGAGAACTGACTCCAGAACCGTGATAGAGAGCACTGACAGCAGCACAGAGATAGAGAGCACTGACACCAGCACTGAGATAGAGAGCACTGACACCAGCACCGAGATAGAAAGCATTGACACCAGCACCGTGATAGAGAGCACTGACACCAGCACTGAGATAGAGCGCACTGACACCAGCACCATGAAAGAGAGCACTGACACCAGCACCAAGATAGAGAGCACTGACACCAGCACCGTGATAGAGAGCACTGACACCAGCACCGGTATAGAGAGCACTGACACAGGCAACAAGATAGGGAGCACTGACAGCAGCACCAAGATAGAGAGCACTGACACCACACCAGCACCATGATAGAGAGCACTGACACCAGCACAGAGATAGAGAGCACTGACACAACACCAGCACTGTGATAGAGAGCACTGACACCAGCACCGTGATAGAGAGCACTGACACCAGCATTGAGATAGAGAGCACTAACACCACAACAGCACCGTGATAGAGAGAACTGACTCCAGAACCGTGATAGAGAGCACTGACAGCAGCACCGAGATAGAGAGCACTGACACCAGCACTGAGATAGAGAGCACTGACACCAGCACCGAGATAGAAAGCATTGACACCAGCACCGTGATAGAGAGCACTGACACCAGCACTGAGATAGAGAGCACTGACACCAGCACCGGTATAGAGAGCACTGACACAGGCAACAAGATAGGGAGCACTGACACCAGCACCAGCACCATGATAGAGAGCACTGACACCAGCACCAGTATAGAGAGCACTGACACAGACAACATAGGGAGCACTGACAGCAGCACTGAGATAGAGAGCACTGACACCAGCACCGTGATAGAGAGCACTGACACCAGCACCGGTATAGAGAGCACTGACACAGGCAACAAGATAGGGAGCACTGACAGCAGCACTGAGATAGAGAGCACTGACACCAGCACCAGCACCGGTAGAGAGAGCACTGACACAGGCAACAAGATAGGGAGCACTGACAGCAGCACCAAGATATAGAGCACTGACACCACACCAGCACCATGATAGAGAGCACTGACACCAGCAACGAGATAGAGAACACTGACACCAGCAACGAGATAGAGAACACTGACACCAGCACCATGATAGAGAGCACTGACACCAGCACCGTGATAGAGAGCACTGACACCAGCACCGTGATAGAGAGCACTGACACCAGCACCGTGATAGAGAGCACTGACACCAGCATTGAGATAGAGAGCACTAACACCACAACAGCACCGTGATAGAGAGAAATGACTCCAGCACCACCGAGATAGAGAGCACTGACACCAGCACTGAGATAGAGAGCACTGACACCAGCACCGAGATAGAAAGCATTGACACCAGCACCGTGATAGAGAGCACTGACACTGGCACCGAGATAGGGAGCACTGAAACCAGCTCCGAGATAGAGAGCACTGACACCAGCACTGAGATAGAGAGCACTGACACCAGCACTGAGATAGAGAGCACTGACACCAGCACCGATATAGAATGTACTGGCACCAGCACCAGGATAGAGAACACTCACACCAGCACCGTGATAGAGAGCACTGACACCAGCACTGAGATAGAGCGCACTGACACTAGCACCATGAAAGAGAGCACTGACACCAGCACCATGAAAGAGAGCACTGACACCAGCACCAAGATAGAGAGCACTGACACCAGCACCAAGATAGAGAGCACTGACACCAGCACCGGTATAGAGAGCACTGACACAGGCAACAAGATAGGGAGCACTGACAGCAGCACTGAGATAGAGAGCACTGACACCAGCACCGTGATAGAGAGCACTGACACCAGCACCGGTATAGAGAGCACTGACACCAGCACCGGTATAGAGAGCACTGACACAGGCAACAAGATAGGGAGCACTGACACCACACCAGCACCATGATAGAGAGCACTGACACCAGCAACGAGATAGAAAACACTGACACCAGCACCATGATAGAGAGCACTGACACCAGCACCGTGATAGAGAGCACTGACACCAGCACCGTGATAGAGAGCACTGACACCAGCACCGTGATAGAGAGCACTGACACCAGCATTGAGATAGAGAGCACTAACACCACAACAGCACCGTGATAGAGAGAAATGACTCCAGCACCACCGAGATAGAGAGCACTGACACCAGCACCAAGATAGAAAGCACTGACACCACACCAGCGCCATGATAGAGAGCACTGACACCAGCATCAAGATAGAGAGCACTGACACCGGCACCGAGATAGGGAGCACTGACACCGGCACCGAGATAGGGAGCACTGACACCGGCACCGAGATAGGGAGCACTGACACAACACCAGCTCAATGATAGAGAGCACTGACACCAGCACCGAGATAGAGAGCACTGACACCAGCACCGAGATAGAGAGCACTGACAGCAGCACCGAGATAGAGAGCACTGACAGCAGCACCGAGATAGAAAGCATTGACACCAGCACCGTGATAGAGAGCACTGACACTGGCACCGAGATAGGGAGCACTGAAACCAGCACCGAGATAGAGAGCACTGACACCAGCACTGAGATAGAGAGCACTGACACCAGCACCAGGATAGAGAACACTCACACCAGCACCGTGATAGAGAGCACTGACACTAGCACCATGAAAGAGAGCACTGACACCAGCACCAAGATAGAGAGCACTGACACCAGCACCAGCACCGTGATAGAGAGCACTGACACCAGCACCGGTATAGAGAGCACTGACACAGGCAACAAGATAGGGAGCACTGACAGCAGCACTGAGATAGAGAGCACTGACACCAGCACCGTGATAGAGAGCACTGACACCAGCACCGGTATAGAGAGCACTGACACAGGCAACAAGATAGGGAGCACTGACAGCAGCACCAAGATAGAGAGCACTGACACCACACCAGCACCATGATAGAGAGCACTGACACCAGCAACGAGATAGAGAACACTGACACCAGCACCGTGATAGAGAGCACTGACACCAGCACCGTGATAGAGAGCACTGACACCAGCACCGAGGTAGAAAGCACTGAAACCAGCACCAGGATAGAGAGCACTGACATAAGCACCATGATAGAGAGAGCATTGACACTGGCACGGAGATAGGGAGCACTGAAACCAGCACCGAGATAGAGAGCACTGACACGGCACCAAGATAGAGAGCACTGACACCAGCACTGAGATAGAATGTACTGGCACCAGCACCAGCATAGAGATCACTCACACCAGCACCGTGATAGAGCGCGTTGACACCAGCACTGAGATAGAGAGCACTGACAGCAGCACCATGATAGAGAGCACTGACACCAGCACCATGATAGAGAGCACTGACACCAGCACCATGATAGAGAGCACTGACACCAGCACCGTGATAGAGAGCACTGACACCAGCACTGAGATAGAGAGCACTGACACCAGCGCCGAGATAGAGAGCACTGACACCAGCACCATGATAGAGAGCACTGACACCAGCGCCATGATAGAGAGCACTGACACCAGCGCCATGATAGAGAGCACTGACACCAGCACCGTGATAGAGAGCACTGACACCAGCACCGTGATAGAGAGCACTGACACCAGCACCGTGATAGAGAGCACTGACACCAGCACCGTGATAGAGAGCACTGACACCAGCACCGAGATAGAGAGTACTGACACCAGCACCGTGATAGAGAGCACTGACACCAGCACCGTGATAGAGAGCACTGACACCAGCACTGAGATAGAGAACACTGACACCAGCACCGAGATAGAGAGCACAGACACCACACCAGCACTGTGATAGAGAGCACTGACACCAGCACCGTGATAGAGAGCACTGACGCCAGCACCGTGATAGAGAGCACTGACACCAGCACCGTGATAGAGAGCACTGACACCAGCACCGTGATAGAGAGCACTGGCACCACTCCAGCACCATGATAGAGAGCACTGACACCAGCGCCGAGATAGAGAGCACTGACACCAGCACCATGATAGAGAGCACTGACACCAGCACCATGATAGAGAGCACTGACACCAGCACCGTGATAGAGAGCACTGACACCAGCAACGTGATAGAGAGCACTGACACCAGCACCGAGATAGAGAGTACTGACACCAGCACTGAGATAGAGAGCACTGACACCAGCACTGAGATAGAGAGCACTGACACCACACCAGCACTGTGATAGAGAGCACTCACTTCAGCACCGTCATAGAGAGCACTGACGCCAGCACCGAGATAGAGAGTACTGACACCAGCAGCGAGATAGAGAGCACAGACACCACAACAGCACCGTGATAGAGAGCACTGACACCAGCACCGAGATAGAGAGCACTGACACCAGCACCGAGATAGAGAGCACTGACACCAGCACCGAGATAGAGAGCACTGACACCAGCACCGAGATAGAGAGCACTGACACCAGCACCGAGATAGAGAGCACTGACACCAGCACCGAGATAGAGAGCACTGACACCAGCACCGAGATAGAGAGCACTGACACCAGCACCGAGATAGAGAGCACTGACACCAGCACCGAGATAGAGAGCACTGACACCAGCACCGAGATAGAGAGCACTGACACCAGCACCGAGATAGAGAGCACTGACACCAGCACCGAGATAGAGAGCACTGACACCAGCACCGAGATAGAGAGCACTGACACCAGCACCGAGATAGAGAGCACTGACACCAGCACCGTGATAGAGAGCACTGACACTGGCACCGAGATAGGGAGCACTGAAACCAGCACCGAGATAGAGAGCACTGACACCAGCACTGAGATAGAGAGCACTGACACCAGCACCATGAAAGAGAGCACTGACACCAGCACCAAGATAGAGAACACTCACACCAGCACCGTGATAGAGAGCACTGACACCAGCACTGCGATAGAGCGCACTGACACTAGCACCATGAAAGAGAGCACTGACACCAGCACCAAGATAGAGAGCACTGACACCAGCACCGTGATAGAGAGCACTGACACCAGCACCGGTATAGAGAGCACTGACACCAGCACCGGTATAGAGAGCACTGACACCAGCACCGGTATAGAGAGCACTGACACAGGCAACAAGATAGGGAGCACTGACAACAGCACCAAGATAGAGAGCACTGACACCACACCAGCACCATGATAGAGAGCACTGACACCAGCAACGAGATAGAGAACACTGACACCAGCACCGTGATAGAGAGCACTGACACCAGCACCGTGATAGAGAGCACTGACACCAGCACCGTGATAGAGAGCACTGACACCAGCACCGTGATAGAGAGCACTGACACCAGCATTGAGATAGAGAGCACTAACACCACAACAGCACCGTGATAGAGAGAAATGACTCCAGCACCACCGAGATAGAAAGCACTGACACCACACCAGCGCCATGATAGAGAGCACTGACACCAGCATCAAGATAGAGAGCACTGACTCCGGCACAGAGATAGGGAGCACTGACACCGGCACCGAGATAGGGAGCACTGACACAACACCAGCACAATGATAGAGAGCACTGACACCAGCACCGAGATAGAGAGCACTGACAGCAGCACCAAGATAGAGAGCACTGACAGCAGCACCGAGATAGAGAGCACTGACACCAGCACCGAGATAGAGAGCACTGACACCAGCACCAAGATAGAGAGCACTGACACCAGCACCGAGATAGAGAGCACTGACACCAGCACCGAGGTAGAAAGCACTGAAACCAGCACCAGGATAGAGAGCACTGACATAAGCACCATGATAGAGAGAGCATTGACACTGGCACGAAGATAGGGAGCACTGAAACCAGCACCGAGATAGAGAGCACTGACACGGCACCAAGATAGAGAGCACTGACACCAGCACTGAGATAGAATGTACTGGCACCAGCACCAGCATAGAGATCACTCACACCAGCACCGTGATAGAGCGCGTTGACACCAGCACTGAGATAGAGAGCACTGACAGCAGCACCATGATAGAGAGCACTGACACCAGCACCGTGATAGAGAGCACTGACACCAGCACTGATATAGAGAGCACAGACACCACACCAGCACCGTGATAGAGAGCACTGACACCAGCACCGTGATAGAGAGCACTGACACCAGCACCGTGATAGAGAGCACTGACACCAGCACCGTGATAGAGAGCACTGACACCAGCACCGTGATAGAGAGCACTGACACCACACCAGCACCATGATAGAGAGCACTGACACCAGCACCGTGATAGAGAGCACTGACACCAGCACCGTGATAGAGAGCACTGACACCAGCACCGTGATAGAGAGCACTGACACCAGCACCGTGATAGAGAGCACTGACACCAGCACCGTGATAGAGAGCACTGACACCAGCACTGTGATAGAGAGCACTGACACCAGCACTGAGATAGAGAACCCTGACACCAGCACCGATATAGAGAGCCCAGACACCACACCAGCACCGTGATAGAGAGCACTGATACCAGCACCGTGATAGAGAGCACTGACACCAGCACCATGATAGAGAGCACTGACACCAGCACCGTGATAGAGAGCACTGACACCAGCACCGTGATAGAGAGCACTGACACCAGCACCGAGATAGAGAGTACTGACACCAGCACTGAGATAGAGAGCACTGACACCAACACTGAGATAGAGAGCACTGACACCACACCAGCACTGTGATAGAGAGCACTCACTTCAGCACCGTCATAGAGAGTACTGACACCAGCACCGAGATAGAGAGCACAGACACCACAACAGCACCGTGATAGAGAGCACTGACACCAGCACCGAGATAGAGAGCACTGACACCAGCACCGAGATAGAGAGCACTGACACCAGCACTGAGGTAGAGAGCACTGACACCAGCACCGAGGTAGAGAGCACTGACACCAGCACCGAGATATAGAGCACTGACACCAGCACCGAGATGGAGAGCACTGACACCAGCACCGAGATAGAGAGCACTGACACCAGCACCGGAATAGAGAGCACTGACACCAGCACCGTGATAGAGAGCACTGACACCAGCACCGTGATAGAGAGCACTGACACCAGCACCGTGATAGAGAGCACTGACACCGGCACCGTGATAGAGAGCACTGACACCGGCACCGTGATAGAGAGCACTGACACCAGCACCGTGATAGAGAGCACTGACACCGGCACCGAGATAGAGAGCACTGACACCGGCACCGAGATAGAGAGCACTGACACCAGCACCGAGATAGGGAGCACTGAAACCAGCACTGAGAGAGAGCACTGACACCAGCACCATGATAGAGAGCACTGACACGAGCACCGTGATAGAGAGCACTGACACCAGCACTGAGATAGAGAGCACTGTCACCAGCACCGTGATAGAGAGCACTGACACCAGCACCAAGATAGAAAGCACTGACACCACACCAGCAACATGATAGAGAGCACTGACACCAGCACCATGATACAGAGCACTGACACCAGAATCGAGATAGAGAGCACTGACACCACACCAGCATGATAGGGAGCACTGACACCAGCACTAAGATAGAGAGCACTGACACCAGCACCAAGATAGAAAGCACTGACACCACACCAGCACCATGATAGAGAGCACTGACACCAGCATCGAGATAGATAGCACTGACACCACACCAGCACCATGATAGAGAGCACTGACACCAGCACCGTGATAGAGAGCACTGACACCAGCACCAAGATAGAGAGCACTGACACCTGCAACGAGATAGAGAGCACTGACACCAGCAACGAGATAGAGAGCACTGACACCAGCACTGAGATAGAGAGCACTGACACCAGCACTGAGATAGAGAGCACTGACACCAGCACTGAGATAGAGAGCACTGACACCAGCACCGAGATAGAGAGCACTGACACCAGCACCGTGATAGAGAGCACTGACACCAGCACCGAGATAGAGAGCACTGACACCAGCACCGAGATAGAAAGCACTGACACCAGCACCGTGATAGAGAGCACTGACACCAGCACCGTGATAGAGAGCACTGACACCAGCACCAAGATAGAAAGCACTGACACAACACCAGCACCGTGATAGAGAGCACTGACTTCAGCACCGTGATAGAGAGCACTAACACCACAACAGCACCGTGATAGAGAGCACTGATACCAGCACCGAGATAGAAAGCACTGACACCAGCACCATGATAGAGAGCACTGACACCAGCACCGTGATAGAGAGCACTGACACCAGCACCGTGATAGAGAGCACTGACACCAGCACCGTGATAGAGAGCACTGACACCAGCACCGAGATAGAGAGCACTGACACCAGCACCGAGATAGAGAGCACTGACACCAGCACCGAGATAGAGAGCACTGACACCAGCACCGAGATAGAGAGCACTGACACCAGCACCGAGATAGAGAGCACTGACAACAGCACTGAGATAGGGAGCACTGACACCACAACAGCACCGTGATGGAGAGCACTCACAGCTGCACCGTGATAGAGAGCACTGACACCAGCACCGAGATAAAGAGCACTGACACCAGCTTTGAGATAGAGAGCACAGACACCACAACAGCACCGTGATGGAGAGCACTGTAACCAGCACCGAGATAGAAAGCAATGACACCAGCACCATGATAGAGAGCACTGACACCAGCACCAAGTTAGAGAGCACTGACACCAGCACCGTGATAGAGAGCACTGACACCAGCACCGTGATAGAGAGCACTGACACCAGCACCGTGATAGAGAGCACTGACACCAGCACCGTGATAGAGAGCACTGACACCAGCACCGAGATAGAGAGTACTGACACCAGCACTGAGATAGAGAGCACTGACACCAGCACTGAGATAGAGAGCACTGACACCACACCAGCACTGTGATAGAGAGCACTCACTTCAGCACCGTCATAGAGAGTACTGACACCAGCACCGAGATAGAGAGCACAGACACCACAACAGCACCGTGATAGAGAGCACTGTAACCAGCACCGAGATAGAAAGCAATGACACCAGCACCATGATAGAGAGCACTGACACCAGCACCAAGTTAGAGAGCACTGACACCAGCACCGTGATAGAGAGCACTGACACCAGCACCGTGATAGAGAGCACTGACACCAGCACCGTGATAGAGAGCACTGACACCAGCACCGTGATAGAGAGCACTGACACCAGCACCGTGATAGAGAGCACTGACACCAGCACCGTGATAGAGAGCACTGACACCAGCACCGAGATAGAGAGTACTGACACCAGCACTGAGATAGAGAGCACTGACACCAGCACTGAGATAGAGAGCACTGACACCACACCAGCACTGTGATAGAGAGCACTCACTTCAGCACCGTCATAGAGAGTACTGACACCAGCACCGAGATAGAGAGCACAGACACCACAACAGCACCGTGATAGAGAGCACTGACACCAGCACCGAGATAGAGAGCACTGACACCAGCACCGAGATAGAGAGCACTGACACCAGCACCGAGATAGAGAGCACTGACACCAGCACCGAGGTAGAGAGCACTGACACCAGCACCGAGATATAGAGCACTGACACCAGCACCGAGATATAGAGCACTGACACCAGCACTGAGATAGAGAGCACTGACACCAGCACCGAGATAGAGAGCACTGACACCAGCACCGAGATAGAGAGCACTGACACCAGCACCGTGATAGAGAGCACTGACACCAGCACAGTGATAGAGAGCACTGACACCAGCACCGTGATAGAGAGCACTGACACCAGCACCGTGATAGAGAGCACTGACACCAGCACCGTGATAGAGAGCACTGACACCAGCACGGTGATAGAGAGCACTGACACCGGCACCGTGATAGAGAGCACTGACACCAGCACCGAGATAGAGAGCACTGACACCGGCACCGAGATAGAGAGCACTGACACCGGCACCGAGATAGAGAGCACTGACACCGGCACCGAGATAGGGAGCACTGAAACCAGCACTGAGAGAGAGCACTGACACCAGCACCATGATAGAGAGCACTGACACCAGCACCGTGATAGAGAGCACTGACACCAGCACTGAGATAGAGAGCACTGTCACCAGCACCGTGATAGAGAGCACTGACACCAGCACCAAGATAGAAAGCACTGACACCACACCAGCACCATGATAGAGAGCACTGACACCAGCACCATGATACAGAGCACTGACACCAGAATCGAGATAGAGAGCACTGACACCACACCAGCACGATAGAGAGCACTGACACCAGCACTAAGATAGAGAGCACTGACACCAGCACCAAGATAGAAAGCACTGACACCACACCAGCACCATGATAGAGAGCACTGACACCAGCATCGAGATATATAGCACTGACACCACACCAGCACCATGATAGAGAGCACTGACACCAGCACCGTGATAGAGAGCACTGACACCAGCACCAAGATAGAGAGCACTGACACCAGCACCAAGATAGAGAGCACTGACACCAGCAACGAGATAGAGAGCACTGACACCAGCAACGAGATAGAGAGCACTGACACCAGCAACGAGATAGAGAGCACTGACACCAGCACTGAGATAGAGAGCACTGACACCAGCACTGAGATAGAGAGCACTGACACCAGCACCATGATAGAGAACACTGACACCAGCACCGAGATAGAGAGCACTGACACCAGCACCATGATAGAGAGCACTGACACAACACCAGCACCGTGATAGAGAGCACTGACTTCAGCACCGTGATAGAGAGCACTGACACCACAACAGCACCGTGATAGAGAGCACTGATACCAGCACCGAGATAGAAAGCACTGACACCAGCACCGTGATAGAGAGCACTGACACCAGCACCGTGATAGAGAGCACTGACACCAGCACCGTGATAGAGAGCACTGACACCAGCACCGTGATAGAGAGCACTGACACCAGCACCGAGATAGAGAGCACTGACACCAGCACCGAGATAGAGAGCACTGACACCAGCACCGAGATAGAGAGCACTGACACCAGCACTGAGATAGGGAGCACTGACACCACAACAGCACCGTGATGGAGAGCACTCACAGCTACACTGTGATAGAGAGCACTGACACCAGCACCGAGATAAAGAGCACTGACACCAGCTTTGAGATAGAGAGCACAGACACCACAACAGCACCGTGATGGAGAGCACTGTAACCAGCACCGAGATAGAAAGCAATGACACCAGCACCATGATAGAGAGCACTGACACCAGCACCAAGTTAGAGAGCACTGACACCAGCACCAAGATAGAGAGCACTGACACCAGCACCATGATAGAGAGCACTGACACCGGCACCGAGATAGAGACCACTGACACCAGCACCGAGATAGAGAGCACTGACACCGGCACCGAGATAGGGAGCACTGAAACCAGCACTGAGATAGAGAGCACTGAAACCAGCACCATGATAGAGAGCACTGACACCAGCACCAAGATAGAAAGCACTGACACCACACCAGCACCATGATAGAGAGCACTGACACCAGCACTGAGATAGAGAGCACTGACACCGGCACCGAGATAGGGAGTACTGAAACCAGCACTGAGATAGAGAGCACTGACACCAGCACCGTGATAGAGAGCACTGACACCAGCACCAAATTGAAAGCACTGACACCACAGCAGCACCATGATAAAGAGCACTGATACCAGCACTGAGATAGAGAGCACTGACACCAGCACCGTGATACAGAGCACTGACACCAGCACCGTGATACAGAGCACTGACACCACACCAGCACCAAGATAGAAAGCACTGACACCAGCACCAAGATAGAGAGCACTGACACCAGCACCATGATAGAGGACACTGACACCAGCACCGTGATAGAGAGTACTGACACCAGCACCAAGATATAGAGCACTGACACAACACCAGCGCCATGATAGAGAGCACTGACACCAGCACTGAGATAGAGAGCACTGACACCAGCATCGAGAGAGAGCACTGACACAACACCAGCACTGTGATAGAGAGCACTGACACCAGCACCGTGATAGAGAGCACAGACACCACCACCGAGATAGAGAGCACTGACACCACACCAGCACCGTGATAGAGAGCGCAGACTTCAGCACCGTGATAGAGAGCACTGACACCAGCACCGAGATAGAAAGCACTGACACCAGCACCATGATAGAGAGCACTGACACCAGCACCATGATAGAGAGCACTGACACCAGCACTGAGATAGAGAGCACTGACACCAGCACTGAGATAGAGAGCACTGACACCAGCACCAAGATAGAAAGCAATGACACAACACCAGCCCTGTGATAGAGAGCACTGACACCAGCACTGTGATAGAGAGCACTGACACCAGCACCGTGATAGAGAGCACTGACACCAGCACCGTGATAGAGAGCACTGACACCAGCACCGTGATAGAGATAACTGACACCAGCATTGAGATAGAGAGAACACAATAACAGCACCGTGATAGAGAGAACTGACTCCAGCACCGTGATAGAGAGCACTGACAGCAGCACCGAGATAGAGAGCACTGACACCAGCACCGAGATAGAAAGCACTGACACCACACCAGCTCCATGATAGAGAGCACTGACACCAGCGCCGAGATGGAGAGCACTGACAGCAGCACCATGATAGAGAGCACTGACACCAGCACCGAGATAGAGAGCACTGACACCAGCACCGAGATAGAGAGCACTGACACCAGCACCGAGATAGAGAGCACTGACACCAGCACCGAGATAGAGAGCACTGACACCACACCAGCACAGTGATAGAGAGCACTGACTTCAGCACTGTGATAGAGAGCACTGACACCAGCACCGAGACAGAGAGTACTGACACCAGCACCGAGATAGAGAGCACAGACACCACAACAACACCGTGATGGAGAGCACTGACACCAGCACCGAGATAGAAAGCACTGACACCACCACCAAGATAGAGAGCACTGACACCAGCACCAAGATAGAGAGCACTGACACCAGCACTGAGATAGAGAACACTGACACCAGCACCATGATAGAGAACACTGACACCAGCACCATGATAGAGAACACTGACACCAGCACCGAGATAGAGAGCACTGACACCAGCACCGTGATAGAGAGCACTGACACCAGCACCAGCACCATGATAGAGAGCACTGACACCAGCACTGAGATATAGAGCACTGACACCAGCACCATGATACAGAGCACTGACACCAGAATCGAGATAGAGAGCACTGACACCACACCAGCACCGTGATAGAGAGAACTGACACCAGCACCAAGATAGAGAGCACTGACACAAGCACTGTGATAGAGAGCACTGACACCAGGCCAGCACCGAGATATAGAGCACTGACACCAGCACCGAGATATAGAGCACTGACACCAGCACCGAGATAGAGAGCACTGACAACACCAGCACTGTGATAGAGAGCACTAACACCAGCACCAAGATAGAGAACACTGACACCAGCATTGAGATAGAGAGCACTGACACCACAACAGCACCGTGATAGAGAGAACTGACTCCAGCACCGTAATAGAGAGAACTGACTCCAGCACCGTGATATAGAGCACTGACACCAGCACCAAGATAGAGAGCACTGACACCAGCACCGAGATAGAAAGCATTGACACCAGCACCGTGATAGAGAGCACTGACACCAGCACCGTGATAGAGAGCACTGACACAGCACCAAGATAGAGAGCACTGACACCAGCACTGTGATAGAGAGCACTGACACCAGCACTGAGATTGAGAGCACTGATACCAGCACCGAGATAGAATTTTTCAGGTCAAGGTTAAGTAGGGAGATTGGTCTGTAATTGGTAAAGTCTGTTGGGTCTTTATTTGGTTTGGGCAATACTGTTACACGTGCTCTCAGAAAGTCTTCAGGAATAGCATGTGGGTTCTTTAGTGAGTTCAGTGTCTTGAGGAGGTGTGTTATCAAAATGTCAGAGAAGGTTGTATAGTAATGGGCTGTGAGGCCATCTGGTCCTGGGCTTTTCCCTGATTTAAGAGAATGAATAGCTTTGGTCAGTTCAAGTTCTGTTATTGGTTCCTCTAATGCTTGTATATCTATGTCGTTCAGAGTGGGGAGGCCACTATCTGTAAGGAATTTGTGAATTATTTCTGTTCTTGATCCTGTAAGGTCTTTAGGTTTATGTGAGGGTGGTAGGTTGTACAGATCTGTATAGTATTCTTGGAATCGATGGGCAATCTTTTGGGTATCAGTTATTTGATTTTGTTTCGTTTTAATGGCCAATATGTTTGTGGATAGCAAGGTTTCTTTCAGTGCTTTTGCTAAAAATTTACCTGATTTGTCTCCATGTTCGTAGAAGAACTCTTTTCTAGAAAAGAGTATCTTTTGGGCTTTAAAGTTCATAATGGACTGTAGTTTTTTCCATAAATCTAGTAGGGCTGTGGCTGTTTCAATCGCTAAAGATTGTTTATGTTTGGATTCCATATCTCTTATGGCCTGTGTTAAGGCCATCATTTCTTTTTCTGCTTCTCTCTTTTTTGCAGCCCCCAGTCTGATAAATTCCCCTCGGACCACGCATTTATGAGCTTCCCATATGTTCACAGGCAGTATGTCTTCTGACTCATTTTCTTTAAAATAAAATGTAATTGTTTCTGATATTTTTCTTGTGTCTGCCATATCAGTAAGCAGGGAAGGATTTAACCTCCACATTTTTAGTTCTAGGCCATCTGACCTTTTTATGCAAAGTCATTGATATGGGTGCGTGGTCCGAGAAAGTTTTTATTCCAATCTTGGCTGATTCTAAGAGTGGCAAATCTCTTTGTGAGATAAAGATATAGTCTATGCGTGTGAATTTGTTGTGTAATGCCGAGAAATATGTAAAATCCTTCTCTGAAGGGTTGCATGAGCGCCATGAATCTATTAATGTGAGTGAGGCAAGGAGTATTTTGATTGAAAATATTTGTTGGACTCATGAGCTGTGGCATATTATTGCCATCATCCCGGAAATAGTAAACACAATAGATTGACACCTCAAATTTATTTGGGATTTTTAGGGCAATATAGAAAAAATTATACTAGATGTATATAAAAAAATATAAATTTTATTACAGATATCAAAAAAACGTTACAATAACAAAGAAATCCATAAAATAACAATGTTGTGCTGACATATGTATATAGCATAAAATAATACATGCATAAACTTTATGCAACAGAGCAAGCGGCTATTTTTCCTGCGCGTTTCGAAAAGTATGTATTAATAGTTTCTTCTTCAGGGAAGCCACTATCTGTGAACACACAACAAGCAATAAATATTTCGAGAAATACACTTATAAACATAGCATAATACATTTAAATCCCAATACTTGAATACTCACATGCTTATTTTTTGTGCCATAAAAGGCATTTTCTCTTATTTTGGCGACCGTCCCAAAGACGGGAAAAACGGGCCAAAGGGGAGAAGGTTGAACCAATAAGTGAAGATGGTGAGGGTCTGCTACTATGTCACTGCACTCAAAGCCCTGGAGTCAAACAGAATCAACAAAGGATGGGAATGGAAAGCTCCTTTACATATGTGTCCAATGGCCCAGCAGATGGGGAAACATTACATTGTATAAACCCCAGAACCAAGGAATATTTTAGTCTAACCCCTATCATTGCATTTATCATAAAAAGAGGTTTCTAAATCATAGCTTACCGCCGTATCAGGGTTCCAAATTCCTAGGTCTATGTTTCCCAGTTTTCCTACTGATGTCATCAGATCTGGAGAATCCAAAGGACATGAGGAGAGTTCCCACCTGAATATGACTTCTGGCGTCTGCCTTAAACACCTTCAGACCGGACCATTTTGCTGTTAAATGACCAGAGGTCTTTTTACAATTTGGCACTGCGCTGCTTTAACTGGTAATTGCGCGGTCATGCAATGTTGTACCCAAACAAAATTTGCGTCCTTTTCTTCCCACAAATAGAGCTTTCTTTTGATGGTATTTGATTGCCTCTGCGATTTTTATTTTTTGCGATATAAACGTAAAAAGACCGCAAATTTTGAAAAAAAATGATATTTTCTACTTTTTGTTATTAGAAAAATCCAATAAACTCAATTTTAGTCAAACATTTAGGCCAAAATGTATTCAGCCACATGTCTTTGGTAAAAAAAAAAGTCAATAATTGTATATTTATTGGTTTGCGCAAAAGTTGTCACATCTACAAACTAAGGTACGTTTTCTGGAATTTACGCAGCTTTTAGTTTACGACTGCCTATCTCATTTCTTGAGGTGCTAAAATGGCAGGGCAGTACAAAACCCCCCCCAAATGACCCCATTTTGGAAAGTAGACACCCTAAGGAAATTGATAAGTGGCATGTTGAGCCCATTGAATATTTTATTTTTTTGCCTCAAGCGATTGAATTTTTTTTTTTTTTTTTTACACAAAGTTGTCACTAAATGATATATTGCTCACACATGCTATGGGCATATGTGAAATAACACCCCAAAATAAATTCTGCTGCTTCTCCTGAGTACGGGGATACCACATATGTGGGACTTTTTGGGAGCCTAGCCGCGTACGGGGCCCCGAAAACCAAGCACCGCCTTCAGGCTTTCTAAGGGCGTAAATTTTTGATTTCACTTCTCACTACCTATTACACTACCTATTACAGTTTTGAAGGCCATAAAATGCCAAGATGGCACAAAACCCCCACAAATGACCCCATTTTAGAAAGAAGACACCCCAAGCTATTTGCTGAGAGGCATTTTGAGTCCATGGAATATTTTATATTTTGCCACAAGTTGCGGGAAAATTACAAACTTTAATTTTTTTTTATTTTTTTTTTCACAAAGTTGTCACTAAATGATATATTGCTCACACATGCTATGGGCATATGTGAAATGACACCCCAAAATAAATTCTGCTGCTTCTCCTGAGTACGGGGATACCACATATGTGGGACTTTTTGGGAGCCTAGCTGCGTACGGGGCCCCGAAAACCAAGAACCGCCTTCAGGTTTTCTAAGGGCGTAAATATTTGACTTCACTCCTCACTACCTATTACAGTTTTGAAGGACATAAAATGCCAAGATGGCACAAAACCCCCACAAATGACCCCATTTTAGAAAGTAGACACCCCAAGCTATTTGCTGAGAGGCATATTGAGTCCATGGAATATTTTATATTTTGCCACAAGTTGCGGGAAAATTACAAACTTTTTTTTTTTTTTTTTTCACAAAGTTGTCACTAAATGATATATTGCTCACGCATGCCATGGGCATATGTGAAATGACACCCCAAAATAAATTCTGCTGCTTCTCCTGAGTACGGGGATACCACATATGTGGGACTTTTTGGGAGCCTAGCCTAGTCCCCGAAAACCAAGCACCGCCTTCAGGCTTTCTAAGGGCGTTACAGTTTTGAAGGCCATAAAATGCCAAGATGGCACAAACCCCCCCCCAAATGACCCCATTTTGGAAAGTAGACACCCCTAAATTTAGGGGTACACTAGTGAGACTAGGTAATAAATGGCGGGTGCCCTGAAACTATAAAAAAAATAACTAACCAACCAGCGTCACCTGTAACAGTTATATGGTGATCACTGGTGAAAGGGTTAACTAGGGGGCAATCAGGGGGCTTTATGCGGTAGTATATGGGGGTCCCTGGCGCTATAAAAAGCTGCGGCGAACCTAAATACCTACCTGCCTAACTAGCGTCACCTGTGACACTAATACAGTGATCAGAAAAACGATCGCTTATTAGGCTGGGTTCACACTGGAGCGATGCGGGAACGCCACGAATCCGCGGCGGGTTCCCGCATCGCATGCCTCCCGGCGGCAGTTCACACTGCCCTATGCGAACTGCTGGGAGTGTCAGTGAAATGTTAATGACACCCCCAGATCAGTTCGCATATCGCAGTGCGATCTGCAAACTCGGATCGCATGGTGTGAACACCAATGCGATCCGATTCTGCTGCGGGCCAAAAAAAGGGTCCCGTGCGAATTTGCGGCGGGTGCGGCGGGTGCGACACGAATTCAGCCATACTATCTGTATGGCTGAACTCGAATCGCACAGAGATCGGATGTGATTTGCACTCTTCTCATAAACCGCTGCAATGTGAACCCAGCCTTAGTGACACTGGCGACGGGGGGTGATCACGGGGTTAAACCTTTATTGGGGGGGTTAGGGGGGCACATTAGAACTAAAGGGGGCTAACCCTAACTGTCCTAACAGTTATTACAGTCACAAATGACACCAATGCAAAAAAAAAAAAAAAAGCAATTGGTGTCACTGTGACTGGGGGGGCAGGGGTAATTGGGGGGTGATCGGGGGGTAAATGGGGGGTGTGAGTGTGCCTGGCATGTTCTACTGTATGTGTGGTGTGTTGGTGCAACTCACCGAACCTCTCTCCTCGGTGCCGGAACGAAAAATACCGACACGGAGGAGAGAATACATCACTTCCTCTCCTGTGTTTACATTACAGGAGAGGAAGTGATGTCACGGGACATTTTCATTCGTCGGGAGTGATCGCGAGGGGGTGGCCATGAATGAATGGCCGTCCCCTCGTCCGGGATCGCTCCCGAACGAATACCGACCGCCGCAGGCACCGGGCGGGGGCCCGATCGGGCCCCCGACCGGCGGGCAGGCAAGGACGTACATGTAAGCCCTTATGCCTGCCCGTGCCATTCTGTCGACCTACATCGTCGTGCGGCGGTTGGCAAGTGGTTAAATAGCCTGGGAAACTGGGAAACATAGACCTAGGAATTTGGAACCCTGATACGGCGGTAAGCTATGATTTAGGAACCTCTTTTTATGATAAATGCAATGATAGGGGTTAGACTAAAATATTCCTTGGTTCTCTTTGCCTTAGGTTCCTCAAACAAGACTGGGGCTTATACAATGTAATGTTTCCCCATCTGCTGGGCCATTGGACACATATGTAAAGGAGCTTTCCATTCCCATCCTTTGTTGAGTCTGTTTGACTCCAGGGCTTTGAGTGTGGTGACATAGTAGCAGACCCTCACCATCTTCACTTATTGGTTCAACCTTCTCCCCTTTGGCCCGTTTTTCCCGTCTTTGGGACGGTCGCCAAAATAAGAGAAAATGCCTTTTATGGCACAAAAAATAAGCATGTGAGTATTCAAGTATTGGGATTTAAATGTATTATGCTATGTTTATAAGTGTATTTCTCGAAATATTTATTGCTTGTTGTGTGTTCACAGATAGTGGCTTCCCTGAAGAAGAAACTATTAATACATACTTTTCGAAACACGTAGGAAAATAGCCGCTTGCTCTGTTGCATAAAGTTTACGCATGTGGTATTATTTTATGCTATATACATTTGTCAGCACAACATTATTTTATGGATTTCTTTATTATTGTAACTTTTTTTGATATCTAATAAAATTTATATTTTTTTATATACATCTAGTATAATTTTTTCTATATTGCCTTAAAAATCCCAAATAAATTTGAGGTGTCAATCAATTGTAGGAGTATTTTGATTTTCCTTAATTTTTTATATGGCACACTGGATTTACCATCCGATGTGTCTTGTAAGGGATTCAGTGCTAGCCCTTGTACACACGGTCGGAGATTCCATCGGAACGTGTCCGATCGGAGCGGTTTGTCGGATATTCCGACTGTGTGTGGTATGCATCGGACTGTTTCCATCAGAATATCTGTCGGACCAAATTTTCCAACTTGCTGGAAATATTTTACGACAAACTGCTCCGATCGGACATACTCCGATCATGTGTAGCCTACTCCGACGGACAAGGTGCCACGCATGCTCACATTCAAATTCCGACACGGAAGCACTCGTTCAGGTAAAACTACTGCTCGTAATCGATATAGCACATTCGTCACGTTGCAATGTTAAAAATTCTTTCATGAAGCGCATTCTCTTGTTCTTTACAATGCTGCAAGAAGGAACTTCTTTTGATGCTCATAGTCGCACACACTTCTCCCGAACGTATTTCCTGACTCTTTTTTAACCATTTCGGAAATACAATTTTGGATTTCGTCACATCTACACAATTTTAGATTTTGTTTATTCTTTTTTGGATGCATTTTTTTTCCCTAAACATCTCCTTTTTTGTCAGTTTGCTAATCTCTCCATTTTTTAGGGTGTTTTTTGTGTGTTAACTTACCACAACAACATTATTGTACTTTTGATATTTTGTTTTTATTTTTTAATCTACAGGAGGTTGGTTAGTGTTGGTACCCCTTGTTATTCATGTCACTTGGACGTAAAACACATACGCAAGTATTTCTTCAAACAAAAAATACCTTTATTTCGGTGTCAGTAACAGATAAAGAGGGAGGCAGCGATGTTGAAACTGGGGAGATTAGCGAAGCCTTTGGCCCCCAGGGCACACATCAACTATTTAAACGCAAAAATTGGTGGCCTGAGGAATACATATCTGAGGGAGAGAAGTCTGGTCCTGAAGTCCGTGAAACCCGGAACAGCAGCAGATGACATCTATGTTCCCAGGCTGTGGTACTACAACAGGCTGCATCTTCTGTCAGACCAGACTGAACCCAGGTCATCACTCTCTGGTCTTCCTTCCATGCTTCCTTCCAGGCTGTGGCTGTGGTGCTGGAGGTGTGGCAGAAGGAGGAGGAGGAGCAGGGGCATGGGCCAAACCACACAAGTGTGTTTCTTGTGTCATTTGGCCCAACAGACCCTTGTTGAGGGTGTGTATAATAACCTCCTCACACAAGAGCGGTTGCCCCTGCTCCATTTTATCAAGCTTGCACGCAACCAAGCCGGCAAAGGCCTCTTGGTAGGTGGGTTTTGCTTGGAGGGCCGCAGAAGCCTCACCAATCAGCCTCAGGGCCGACTCCTCAACATTCCCCCTCTTTCTCGCCCTTTTGCGTGGAAGGCGGAGGGGAGAGACCTGGCATTCAGTGAGGCTCCTTTGGCCACCCACCGCCTGGCTGCCGCTTACCCCCGCCTCCTCCTGGCTGCCACTTTCCACAGCCACCTCCTGGCTGCTGCATTCCACACCCTCCTGTTCCTGGCTGAGTTCTTCCTGTGTATGAAATAGGGACATAGTTTTAGTTTTTGGTTCATCAAACACACACAATTTTCACATCAACACTGTTAACCAATAGAAAAGACTATATCATTCTGTGACCAACATTTTTCTTTCTTGTCCCAAAGGTTTTGGCCACTACTGTCTATTGATATGTGAAACACTTTCAAAACTCAGCAATTAGTGAGCAAAAATCAAGTTAACATTCATTTTTACTCCCAAAATATGTACAATACTATACCTGGCTCACGCTGGGCTCCCACAGTTCTTCCTGAGTGGAAGGCCCAGGTTGGGCGTCGGAAGACTCATCGGGTGTGGAATGGAGCATAGGACGCGTGGAAGGAAGAGTAGAGAGGGATTCTCTGACCTCAGCCTGGTCTGACAGAAAATGAATCCTGTCATAATACCACAGGGTGGGAACAAACGTCATCTGCTGAAGCTCCAGATTGCATGGACTTCAGCACCTTGGTCCTCTCCCTCATATATGTACTCCTGAGGCTACCAATTTTCTTTTTTAAATAGTTGACGTCTGCCCTAGGGACCACCGGCTTCACAAACTCAACAAGTTTCAACATTGCTGCCTGCCTCTTTTGTCTGTTACTATTTTGTGGGTGTGTTGGTTGCCACAGGCAAGGCATGTCTCTGTATTTATCGATGAACAGAGAGAGGAAACTGTGATCATTGAAACCGTCCATAATCTCTGCAAGACACAACACAAGACAAACCCTAATGTCAGGCTAAACTCCACTAATGCAGGCCTCAATCTAGAAGCAGTATAGCCTAGTGATGTACCCATTTCAAAATTTTACCTTCGTTTGCACGTTCGTCGCGTCAGCTTCTCCCTCTGTTCACCGATCATACGGACAACACACGCGTGTTGCGTTTTATATACAGTGCGCATGCGTGAAACTCCGCCTGCCCCTGACGTTCTTTCTAGACTATTCCCTGCCCCTTCGCTTCCGGCACAGTGGGGAGAGCACATGGCGGAGAGAACCAGGGGCTGACTGACAACTCATGGGGCCCCCGGGCAATAGGGGATCATGGGGCCCCATTTGTCCCCATCCAAACACAAGCCACGTATACAATGCACTGGTGCATCATATGCATTGGTGACAGAATTTCTCTACTGTATGTTCAAAATAAAGGTTTAAAGAGTTAAGAAAATAAAGAAAAATAAACTCGCATTAACCACGTACATTTACTGCGGGGCTGTGTCTCCTGTGAGCAGAATCACATACAGGTACTTGATTCTGCACTTGCAGGTCTGCGCGCTGTTTGATTGGACACACCGAGAGCTAATCAGCGGGTCAGGCGGGCCCCGACGATTGTTTCCAACAAAGGCAGAACGGGGGTCTTCTGATGTAAACAAGTCCCCAGAGAGCCCCCTCCATACATCAGGGTCCCCAAAGAGCCCCCTCCATACATCAAGGTCCCTGGAGATTGTCCCCTCCATACATCAGGGTCCCCGGAGATCGCCCCCTTACATCAGGTTCTGCAGAGATCCCCCCTTACATCAGGGTCTCCAGAGATCCCCCTTACATCAGGGTCTCCAGAGATCCCCCTTACATCAGGGTCTCCAGAGATCCCCCTTACATCAGGGTCTCCAGAGATCCCCCTTACATCAGGGTCTCCAGAGATCCCCCTTACATCAGGGTCTCCAGAGCCCCCCCTTACATCAGGGTCCCCAGAGAGCCCTCCCTTACATCAGGGTCCCCAGAGAGCCCTCCCTTACATCAGGGTCCCCAGAGAGCCCTCCCTTACATCAGGGTCCCCAGAGAGCCCTCCCTTACATCAGGGTCCCCAGAGAGCCCCCCCTTACATCAGGGTCCCCAGAGAGCCCCCCCTTACATCAGGGTCCCCAGAGAGCCCCCCCTTACATCAGGGTCCCCAGAGAGCCCCCTCTTACATCAGGGTCCCCAGAGAGCCCCCTCTTACATCAGGGTCCCCAGAGAGCCCCCCCTTACATCAGGGTCCCCAGAGAGCCCTCCTTTACATCAGGGTCCACAGAGAGCCCCCCTTACATCAGGGTCCACAGAGAGCCCCCCATAGATATGGGTCCCTAGAGAGCCCCCCATACATCAGGGTCCCAGAGAGCCCCCCCCCATAGATACGGGTTCCCAGAGAGCCCCCATACAACAGTGTCCCCAGAGAGTCCCCTTATAGATCAGGGTCCCCAGAGGCCCCACCATAGATCAGGGTCCCCAGAGGGCCCCCCATAGAGCAGGGTCCCCAGAGGGCCCCCCATAGAGCAGGGTCCCCAGAGAGCCCCTCCCCCCATACATCAGGGTCCCCGGAGAGCCCCCTCCATACATCAGGGTCCCCAGAGAGCCCCCTCCATACATCAGGGTCCCCAGAGAGCCCCCTCCATACATCAGGGTCCCCAGAGAGCCCCCTCCATACATCAGGGTACCCAGAGAGCCCCCTCCATACATCAGGGTCCCCAGAGAGCCCCCTCCATACATCAGGGTCCCCAGAGAGCCCCCTCCATGCATCAGGGTCCCCAGAGAGCCCCCCTCCATACATCAGGGTCCCATGAGAGCCCCCTCCATGCATCAGGGTCCCCAGAGAGCCCCCCTCCATACATCAGGGTCCCCAGAGAGCCCCCCTCCATACAGCAGGGGCCCCAGAGAGCCCCCTCCATACAGCAGGGGCCCCAGAGAGCCTCCTCCATACATAAGGGGCCCCAGAGAGCCTTCTCCATACATAAGGAGCCCCAGAGAGCCCCCTCCATACAGCAGGGTCCCCAGAGAGCCTCCTCCATACAGCAGGGTCCCCAGAGAGCCCCCTCCATACTTCAGGGTCCCCAGAGAGCCCCCTCCATACTTCAGGGTCCCCAGACTTAAACCACCCCAGGTTCCCCTGTACCTGGCTGTGCACCTCCAACCCCCAGCATGGGGAGGTGGTGATCAGCAGCTCTATGGTGCCTGTGTACCATGGGATCTCCCTGGGGCTTGTAGTTCTTCACAGTGTATAGAGTGGAGAGGGGAGGAGCCTCTGACCCGGGCAGCAGTCGGCAACAGTGTACAAGCCGAGCAACTCACTGAAGAGTGAAACTTATAGCTGCCCGGGTCAGAGGCCCCTCCCCTCTCCACTCTTTACACTGTGAAGGAGAAATACAAGCCCCAGGGAGATGCCGCTGTAACGACATATTCGATCGCCGCCTCCCATCTCTACCTACTCCACTAAAAGCCAGAGATGCAGGGGGAGATGCTGTGTCTTGGCCCCTCTGCAGCGGCAGAACGGCTCCACCACAGCACTGTCAGCAGCATAGGAGCTTCTCACGGGCCCCCTACTGGCCGCGGGCCCTCGGATGGCGTCCGAATGCCCGAATGGTCAGTCAGCCCCTGGAGAGAACGCAGGTGCGCACTAATAATAGTTCAACTAACGAGGAGGAGGGTGAGGAAAGCCTGAAGCCTGAATTGTCCCAATACAGGAAGAGAAGATTTAAGGCCTCAAATATGTCTTTTGGAGAGATGTTGGAGACGGTGGACATATTGAACAGGACCGACTATGATGGGAAGTATGGACCTTACCCAAACTCAAATATCAGAAAGGCCAAGATCATGACTAAAGTTGTGAAGAGTCTTCAGAAGAATTTTGGGGTACACGGATCCAAGGATCAACTGAGAAAATGCTGGTCAGACCTGAAACTGAGGGAGCACGAGCAGTACATAAGGATCAAGCATTTTCTTGACAAAAGTAAGTAGCTGTCGTGTGTTCATATGATTATTCTTGCTTGCATCCTGCTCCATGTGCTTTGATTTCATGTTGTGCAGTTTAAAATGGCCACTTTCAAGTTCATGGTTTCATTCGTTCGTAGGAAACATCGTTCTGCAAGTAAGTATTCCAGCTGAACACAGTGTCCCCAATAATCTTCTGACCTTGAAGCTCTGCCAAAAGAAACAATTGTACAACACTTCCAAACAATGTTTCATATTCCTAATTATGCCCTCTGTGTGCCAATTATTCTTTGTTTTTCATTCTCATAGGGGAGAAAAGACTCGGCAAGTATGAGGACACCAGGGACCCCACCCCTCCCAAAGAAGGCCAAATTCCAAAACCAGAAGCAGAGGAGCAGGAGGAGGAGGAGGAGGAAGGAGAGATTGTTTAGGTTGGGCAAATTGTCACCACAACAGGTGAGTGTCGGAGAACACAGCTTCCGGTAAGCTCATCAATGCATGTCACCATATTTTTATTACATGGTGTGTTTTTTTGCTTTGTTTTGTAGGTGATGTGGAAGAAGATTCCCGTTTTACCAGTGAAAGTGCCCAGATCCTGATTGGGGAGATAATGGGGTGCAATCGGGATTTGGAAAATATACAGCAAAACATCAGTGATGTTAAAAATAAAATTAAGAACATCATTGATGTTTTGGGGAGAGTGTGAAACAGAAAAAAATAGATAGGGTTTTAGTTTTGCTATTTTAAAACACAACTTTTGTATTTATCAAAATGACAAATTTGGAAGATGCACAGAGTGTGTAAACATGTACTATCTCCCATCATGGGGGATCAATGTACGTGTTTTGTGTAAAGTGGCTGAGATGAAGGGGTTGCAGCCCCAAAGCATTTACATTGATCTCCCATGATGGTAGATGGGACACTGTGTGCATCTTCCAAATTTGGATTTTCCAGGGGTGACACCCCATGTGATGAAGGCAATATCAGCCCAGTTTGTACATACTCATGTGTGATATTGTCTTAACTTTTCAAAGTTGAACTTTGTAAGTTCCTGTGTTCTGTATTTTACGCTTTGATACATGCCTGTTTACACAAAAGCACCAAGTAAACAAAAATTAGCTGAAACTCTGTTTTTGATACACACAATTTCTTGTTTTGTTGTAAAAAACCATTTCTAAACGCACATGTGAATGTGCTTGTATTAAAAAGTTTAATTATCAACAATGAGTAAGAAGGGTAGTGGTGCGCTGTACACAAAGAGGATATATCTATTGATAAAAGCAGTATATAAAATTCGCAATGGGGGGATATCCAGTAAACAATACAGGTCTGGGTATGTCTATGTGACTAGTTTAAACAGCAACACTCATTTCTACTAATAGTCCACAACATAAATATATAAAATCCAAAGTGCAACGTGTTGCGATCCTGTAGTCGCATAAAAGTGCAAATATTCCAATGTGCCGCTTGTGGCTGATAAAACAATAATGTTCGTTGCTATTAGTGTAAAATCTACAACATAAAACCGTGAAATGATAAAAACAAGAAAAAAGAAGAAAATACAATATAACATTCAAAAGTGCAGCGTGTTACGATCCTAAAAATCGCATAAAGTGCAGGTGTTCTGCTGTGGTGCACATAGGCAAACCTTCAAACATAAATAATAATTAAGTGACAAAAAATATAAGTGTATCAGACAAAAAGTCTATTTTCAGTGCAAAGTGACTTCTTCAACAAGATATACGATGTGGAGCTGTTGCAATGGGAAGGGCAGTGGTGCTGGTGGAATGGGATGTGGCCTTGGTGGTCCCGTATATACCAGTAATGGATGTCCCCTTACCTTACCGCTGTAAGGTAACAGCGTATATATAGAGAGCTTTTTGGGATCCTTTAGCGGAATTTTCCCTTTAATGTGGGGTGCCCAGGTCCTGACCAATGATATGGTCCCTTTAAGGGGGTTTCCTCTGGGGTATTGCAGTCAGGGTTCCTCAGTGGTATGGCATATACATGGGTTTAAGCAGAGATGGAGGAAGAATACTCCATAGTGTAAGATGCTTCAACAGGTTTATTGTTATTAAAACAGTTTAAAAATACTCACAGTCTGTACAAGCAGTGTATAAACGAGCTGCGGGCTCGGTCTGCGTCACTTCCTGGTTGCTGTGTCCCGACGCGTGTTCGTCACGGGTCACATGACTTCGTCAGGGGATAAACACAACAGTAGGAAGTGTCCTTAAATAGCTTAAACAGTGCTAGTATATGGCAGCCATTATTATGGAGACCCGGAAGTCAGCCGGTGGCCATTTTGTTGTTGATAATGTCGCCGGACAGGGCACCGCGGCCATTTTTTTGGTGTCTGGCATACTTATTGTGTTTTAAAACCCGGAAATGGATAGAAGGCACCCGCCCATCTATCCATTAAACAGGAAATGCGGCCGACGCCATTGATATGGTTAGTTATATGTCACAGAATGGTTAGTGAACATACTGGATATAAAGGACCGTTTTACATATGTAAATATAAATAAAGAGATGTGAACACAGATAAAACAAGCAAGATTGCTAGTTAAGGGACGTATTGAGTTATGTGGCACTGAATAAACCGTTAAAATATGAAAAATATATTAATAGATATGTGTATGTATATACCAATAGATATATATATATATATATATATATATATATATATAATTATAAGGGGAAAATAAAAATCCAAATAAAAATACATTTAATATAATCGGAGGGGAAAGGAAAGAAATTATTAAAAATTCCTGGAAAAAATATTTAAAATATTAGAGGAATTTTTTAAATTTAATAAAACACTAGCGTAAAAGTCGCATAATTAATAAATATATCAAATTTTTTTTTTAATATAGACGTACCCGGAAATGACGTATATCGCCGAGTGAATAAAACCATTCATCTAACAGTTATATTAAAATGTGAGAAAGATAATGGACATAATAACAATCATTAATCATAAGAGGGGGGAGGGGGAGGGGAGGATAACTATAAAAAGACGTGAAAAGCCTATCCATAGTGGGGGGAGTGCCCCAAATATGCCTACGATTCTCCTATATTCAATAAACCACCTGAGGCAAAGCAGATTTTCTCCCTTTTTTCCTTCCCTCCCTTTGAAGGTTTGCCTATGTGCACCACAGCAGAACACCTGCACTTTATGCGATTTTAGGACCGCAACACGCTGCACTTTTGAATGTTATATTGTATTTTCTTCTTTTTTCTTGTTTTAATTATTTCACGGTTATATGTTGTAGATTTTACACTAATAGCAACGAACATTATTGTTTCATCAGCCACAGCGGCACATTGGAATATTTGCACTTTTTTGCGACTACAGGATCGCAACACGATGCACTTTGGATTTTATATGAATTTTCACTATTTTATGTATTTATGTTGTGGACTATTAGTAGAAATGAGTGTTGCTGTTTAAACTAGTCACATAGACATACCCAAGACCTGTATTGTTTACTGGATATCCCCCCATTGCGAATTTTATATACTGCTTTTATCAATAGATATATCCTCTTTGTGTACAGCGCACCACTACCCTTCTTACTCATTATTCCCGGGGTTCAGATATTTCCCTTTCAGTGTGTGCAGCAGTACCCTATCTCCCTCTATTTCCCTGACGTGGCGCAGGAATACTTTTTTTCCACTAATTATCAACAATGTGTGGCTTCCTTTTTCATTGCGCCTGTCACAGATCAGCTGCGGAGCTGATCTGTGTCTCACCTTTACTGCAGTGGGTCGGCTGGCATCTGTTGTCCACTGTCTGGTGTTCAGCTCTGTGCACTCTCCAGCTATGGGTGTTGACGCCCTTCACCTGTTGCCTAATATATGATTCCTTCCTGCTAATTTCTGTCCAGCCCTCATGTCCTGCATCTCTATTTAAACCCCTTTCAAACCTGCTACTGTTTGCTTGAGCAACGTTTGTTCCTAGCTCCCCTGTGTAACCTGTTTACCTGTCTTCTCGTGATCTGATCTTCTGTGTACCAACCCAGCTTGTTCTGATTACGTTGTCTGCAGCCCGCCCTGACCTTGGCTCACTACCTGGCTTTCCTTGCTTCATCCATCCATCCTTGTCTACAGTGTCTTCGGGTACTGCCCTAGCGAGCAGGGTGAACCCGGGGGTTGTGACCTGGGGTCAGCACGCAGCTAAGTCCAAACCTTCGTGAGAGGGTCACTGGCGGAACACCGGCTGACTCTTAGATTCCACGCCCTGGGGGATCCCGTGTCACCTGCTCGCCTGAGGGTTCGCTGTAAGTAGTACCGTGACAGTTTGCTCAAGCCATGAGGGTCTCTGAGAATCGGTCATTGACCTTGGATCTCATGCAACATCTAGTTCAGAGACTTAACTCCCAGCAAGCTAATCAAGAGCAAATAATGCTGGTTCTCCAGGATCTGGCCTCTCGTCTGGATCGTCTGCAACTTCAGCTCCTCCCGTTCCTGCTCCCGCTTCAGTTGCTCCGGTCTTACCTGCTGCACCTGGCAATCCCTGCCTGCATCTGCCGTCACCACTTCGGTTCTCTGGTGACCCTAAGGCTTGTTGGGACTTCATTAATCCGTGTTCCATCCACTTCAAACTTTCCAGCCACCATTTTCCTACTGATCGCACCAAAGTCGCATACATCATCTCTCTCCTCTCCGATGATGCTTTAGCTTGGGCCTCTCCACTCTGGGAATCACACGCTCCTATCACCTCTGACCTCCAGCTCTTTTTGGATGCATTTTGGAAAATTTTTGATGAGCCTGGCAGAGTGTCTTCATCTGCTGGGGCCCTCCTTCGTCTTCGTCAGCAAGAAATGACAGTCAGCCAATATGCAGTTCAATTCCGTACGCTGGCCGCTGAACTCAAATGGAATAATGAAGCTCTTACTGCTACCTTCTGGCAAGGCCTATCTGACCGTGTCAAGGATGAACTCACTGGACACGCCATTCCCACCACATTGGATGACTTAATCGCATTGAGCATTCAAATTGACATTCGCTTCCAGGAGCGGGCTCTGGAGAAATCCAGATCCAGTCATCCCCCTGCTGGCCGTCCAGCACAGGTAGTCCAAAGATCGGTGCAATCCCCTCCGTCTTTGACCTCTCACGTGTTGGAAGGACCTATGCAGCTTGGGCGAACCCGCCTCACTCCCGAGGAGCGTGGCCGACGCATGGGACTGGGTTTGTGCCTTTATTGTGGCGATAAAAGACATCTTTTGAACTCCTGTCCACTCCGCCCGGGACTCCAGGGTCTAGCTCACTCAGAGGGAGGTGATCTAGACCGATCCTTTAATTTTCCTCGTTTCACTCTTCCCGTAGCTATCCGCTGGGCTCAGAATGCTTATCAACTCTCTGCATACGTGGATTCTGGTACTGCCGGGAATTTCATTGAACAGTCTGTAGATTCCAAGTTGGGCATCGCCTTTGTTGCCTTGGCTATGCCTCTCTCCGTGACCGCAGTAGACGGCTGCTTCTTGCCTATGACTCCAATCCGTTTTAAAACCTCTCCTATAGATTTACGCATTGGGGCTTTGCATAGAGAGGAGATCTCTTTCCTAATATTGCCTAAATCTTCCAGTCCCATCATCCTGGGCCTCCCATGGTTGCAGAAACACTCCCCACATCTGGACTGGAATTCTGGACAAGTATTGGCTTGGAACCCTCCATGCCAACATCGGTGTATTTCCAGGTTGCTACCTCCTTCTTCCATTCCTCTTGCTGAGACCTCCACTACTCCCATGTTGCCTGCCCAATATCAATCCTTCCAAGATGTTTTCTGCAAAAAGGCCGCCGATCGCCTTCCTCCTCATAGAGACTTTGACTGCTCCATTGAGCTTTTACCTGGGACCGCTCCTCCCCGTGGCCGAGTCTACCCTCTATCTATCCCTGAGACACAAGCCATGTCTGAATACATTCAGGAAAACCTGCAAAGGGGTTTCATCAGGAAATCTAACTCACCTGCCGGTGCCGGGTTCTTCTTTGTAGCAAAAAAAGATGGTTCACTCTGTCCATGCATCGACTACAGGGGTCTTAACGCCATCACCGTGAAGAACCGATACCCTCTTCCTTTAATTTCCGAACTCTTTGACAGACTGCGAGGTTCTCATATCTTTACTAAATTGGATCTTAGAGGGGCCTACAATTTAATAAGAATCCAGGAAGGAGACGAATGGATGACCGCCTTTAACACCAGGGATGGGCATTATGAGTATATTGTGATACCCTTCGGCTTATGCAATGCCCCAGCGGTCTTCCAAAATTTTGTTAACGAGATCTTTCGCGACCTTCTGTATGTCTGTGTTATCATATATCTGGATGATATTCTAATTTTCTCACCAGACTTACCTACCCATTGTCTTCATGTAAAAACTGTGCTACAGCGTCTACGGGACAATTGTCTATATACAAAATTGGAGAAGTGTCTATTTGAACAAACACAAGTTCCATTCCTGGGCTATATAATCTCGTCACAAGGTCTCTTCATGGATCCAGCCAAACTTCGGGCCATCTCCGAGTGGCCTCAGCCCTCTGGTCTTAAAGCCACCCAACGCTTTTTGGGCTTCACCAATTACTACCGCCAATTCATTTGCAACTACTCCCCCTTGGTGGCTCCTATTATATCGCTCACCCGCAAAGGTGCAAATGCTCGGCTCTGGTCCCCTGAAGCCATTGAAGCTTTCCGTAAACTCAAGGCAGCCTTCCTCTCTGCCCCTATTCTTTTACGCCCGGACATTACTAAACCCTTTTCTTTGGAGGTAGATGCCTCTTCTGTAGGAGTCGGGGCCGTCCTACTCCAAGCTCAGCAGGGCAAGTCTCAACCTTGCGGATTCTTTTCCAAGAAGTATTCTGATGCTGAGAAAAACGATACCATTGGGCACCGTGAGCTACTTGCCATTAAACTAGCTCTTCAAGAATGGCGACATCTTCTAGAGGGTTCTCCCCATTGTATTACCATCTATACTGATCATAAAAATCTGCAGTATTTACAATCCACGAAACGCTTGAACCCATGTCAAGCTCGCTGGGCCCTCTTTTTCGCCCGCTTTAATTTTAACATTACTTTCCATCCAGGTGCCAAGAACCTTTGAGCCGATGCCTTGTCCAGGTCGTTTGATGTCAATGATTCTGAGAATCACCTAGATCCTGGTCCCATCATTCCTCTGCATCGTATTCTAGCCATCACTCAGCTCCAGTCTACGTAGCCTCCTTCTGGTAAAACTTGGGTAGCCCCTGCACTTCGTCCCAAACTCCTTGCTTGGGCACATGACTCCAAGTTCTCTGGACATCCTGGCATTCCTCGTACTTGTGACCGTCTTCTTGTGATCTGATCTTCTGTGTACCGACCCAGCTTGTTCCGATTACCTTGTCTGCAGCCCACCCTGACCTTGGCTCACTACCTGGCTTTCCTTGCTTCATCCATCCATCCTTGTCTACAGTGTCTTCGGGTACTGCCCTAGCAAGCAGGGTGAACCCGCGGGTCAGCACGCAGCTAAGTCCAAACCTTTGTGAGAGGGTCACTGGCGGAACACCGGCTGACTCTTAGATTCCACGTCCTGGGGGATCCCGTGTCACCTGCTCGCCTGAGGGTTCGCTGTAAGTAGTACCGTGACAGCGCCAAACATGTATTTGGAGTAAAATTTTAGTTTGCGGTGAGAATGGGTGTTATTTACTAAAGGCAACTCCACTTTGCACTCCAAGTGCAGTTTTAGGTGTACTTTTGCAGTGCACTTGTAGTGCATAGTGGATGTGCCTTTAGTAAAAAAAACACCCACAGTGAGGTGTAAATTTGGACAATCATGCCATTTTCCTGCCATGGTGCTGAAAATGAGCACGATTGTGGTCAGTAATGCACTACATACATTAGTTACCAAAAACAAGGTGTGTGTGTGTAGCAGACCCACAACATAATACGCTTATCTGAAGAAGACTGTCCCCTCATCTCGACCCAGAACTTGGGTTTGCACTGTTGTTGAAAAAGGCCCAACTTGAAAAAACCTAAATATACCTAGGAGACACCTAAAACCAAGCCAAGCAGTAAATGAAGGAGTTTCAAGAAAAAAATTATTGGGAAAATGCCTCTCAGACATTGTCTGGCATATCAATGGCCCCCTACCCACAAAGTAGTCCATGTATTGTGATCTAACCTCACAGGCGCTTTGGGGGGGCAAGTCAGGATGAGCAGGTTCAAGGCCTGTGAGGTTATCTTCATTTTCCAGCAAGTCTGCTTCTTGTTGGCCAACTGAGACTACATAGTTCGCAGAAATTTTTTTAAGAAAATTGTGCAGAACACAGCACGCCAGCACTATGTGATTGAGTTTGTATTACACCATGTGAATAGGCATAAGAAAAAGGTGGAACCGGCTGACCAGTATACCAAAAGTGTTCTCCACCACTCTTCGGCTCTGGACAGGCGGAAATTAAAAATCCTCTGCTCTGGGGTGAGGGTCCTCATCGGGAAAGGCCGCATCAGATGGTTCACTAGGGCAAACGCCTCATCCACGACGAAGACAAACGGGAGTCCTTCCTGATTCTCCTCTGGGGGTGGCAAGCCCGGACTGCCACTCTGGAGACGCCAGTAGAACTCCGTCCGTGCGAAGACTCCACCATCCGACATCCGTCCATTTTGCCCCACGTTCACATACAAAAACTCATATGTCGCAGACACCACTGCCAACATCACGATACTATTAAACCCCTTGTAGTTAAAATAGTACGACCCCGAGTTGGGTGGTGGGACAATGCAGACGTGCTTCCCATCTATTGCTGCTCCACAATTGGGAAAGTCCCAACGACTGGCAATGTGGGAGGCCACAGTCTGCCATTCCTGTGGCGTTGAAGGACACTGTGGAGTAAAACAAGAACCAAAATTCGTAATTTGACAAATAAACATATCAAGCAGATTAGACACCAACATTTTTGGTCAAAATTAGTACAACATTTTGGGAACTGAGTATTAAAAGCCTAAAGTATAAGGTCCCCTTATGAGAGTCATCACCCCCCCCCCCCCCATCTGATGGGCCCTTGCAAAAAAATGAGGGGGGGGGTGTTTTGGACAGGTAACCCTCTCCACTTGATTGAGAGCTGAATGTCTAAATAATGTGTGATACTTTGGAAAGCCCCTCCTTAGTTACACTATTGGCAGCCCACCGGACAGGTAAGAAGTGTCATAATACCAAAAAGAAACCAAAATGGAAGCATATTTTGACATTCTGCTATTACATATCAAGATAATTAATAGGTGAAAAAACAAAATAAAAATAGCATTTGAAAGTATTGAGGTAGGCCCTTGCACTACATGCTTAGATGAATTCATCCCTAAATGTGATCATCAAAAAGGTAGGTATAGTGTGTATTGGGTTTGGTAAAGTCATCAGAGAAAGGATTGCTATCAGCTGAGCTAGCAGTTGGGGGGAGGGGGTTCCTAATGAGTTTGGCACAACCCCAAAAATTTAAAAAAGTGACTCTGCATGAATTGAAGCACACACATCACATTTGTAGACATTATAGGGGGTGTTTAGGGGAAAACAATACTATGGAGCTGACAAAAGACATTGGTAAGTGACTAGACTCTAGTTTTATGGGCCAAGAAGAGCATGGTGGGGAAGTTAGTGAGGCAAATATGCCTGAGGACAAAGGGGCAGAGCATATGAATTGGAGCATATTGCAATGATGGTAATTAGGGAATGAGGAAAGAAATGCAAGACATTAGCAATCATGAAATACATAGAATGTGATGTTAAAGGATAAAACTTACCTTCATATAGTCCTTCTGCAGGACCTGAATGATGGCAGAACAGGTCTCTGGAATAATGATCCCCAGAGCCTGGGGGGAGATGCCTGTAGAGAACTTGAGGTCCTGAAGGCTTCTCCCTGTCGCCAAGTAGCGCAACGTGGTGATAAGCCTCTGCTCCGGAGTGATGGCTTGCCGCATGCAGGTATCATGCCTGCTGATATAAGGGGTCAGCAAAGCCAGCAGACGGTGAAAAACGGGGTCTATCATCTGGAGATAATTCCTGAAATCATCAGGATTATTCTCCAGGATCTCACGGAGCAAAGGCATGTGCGAGAACTGGTTACGCTGGCGCAACCAATTCTTGGTCCACAAATGCCTCCCCTCTCTGTTCATGGACCGGGCTTGTGTCAAAGTAAGGACCCCAACACGAAGCCCCTGCACAGCACAAACTCTACGATGAGTACGTAGACAAAACATGGTTTCAAAACGGTCGGCTCGTCAGAATGGACAACAGAAAGCACCGATAAACAGCAAGGCCTGAAAGAACGACCTGAATAGCAGAAGCAAGCAGACAATAAGAAATGCCTTTCAAAGCGTACTATACCAAGATATAGTCCACAATGAGAAACAAATACTTACTTACTGACTGCACGCACTGATTATCAGATATGCACACACAAGCACAAACCGAAGAGCAGTAGCGATCTGAATCACTAATCTGAAAAGCGTGAATCGTCTCTCACCAAACTTCTAACACGAGATCAGCAGAAGGAGCCCAAAGGGTGCGGGACGTGGTGCTGAACTTCCCTTTTCTAGGCCCGCCGTACACGGCTTACGTCACCGCGTTCTTGGCAACCGCAAATTCAGACAACTTGGTCCGACCGTGTGTATGCAACATTACTTCCGGACCGGGTCCGGAATGAATCCATCGGAATAACTCCGACGGATTTGGTCATCGGAATCTCTGATCGTGTGTACAAGGGCCTAGATTGAAATCCCCTCCAAGCACAATACAACCTGTCGCAAAGCTTTTCAATTCATCAATTACTCGTTGGCAAAATGTATATTGTGTGGAATTAGGAAAATATACATTAGCCAGCGTAATTGGAATCCCTGCCCAATTTCCTTTAAGGAAGATATATGTCCCTTCTGCATCTGTCAATTGTTGTGAAACAACAATTTCTGAGTTTTTGTGTAGTAGAATGGAGACTCCTTTGGATCTGGATGAGGAATTAGTTGCGTGAAACACTTGTGGGTAATGTTTGTTGTGTAATTTGGGTATGTTACCTGTCCTGAAATGAGTCTCCTGGAGAAACACCACCGCTGGTTTGACTTTATGTAGTTCTCGGAGTAACGATATTCTTTTTTCTGGTGTATTCAGGCCTCTGACATTGTGAGATATTATAAAGGAATGATTGTTAATCGTTGTATATGACATTATAATATATTTGATGTTATGACTTATTTACTTTGTGATATTGGGGTGTTTAGCTCAATTGGTAGATGCATTTTTTAGTCCACATCAGGCAGGCGTGTATAGTTAAGGGCCTGGTAGCCCACGTTTATTATAAGAAAAACAAAATATTAGTCCATCCAGAAATCCCACGCAGGGGTCCAAGCTTAAATTAAATACAGAAAAATCCAAACAAAAATGCTAGCCCACCTGGCTACTCTTCAGCAGTAGTGCTGCTATAGGTACTTGCCCCGTCCAACAAACTGCTTGGACGCACACAGCTTCAAACCCTTCAACACACAGCACACGGCTCCTTGGACGCACACAGCTTCAACCCTTCAACGCACACAGCTTTGGGCTCTTTGGACATGCACAGCTTCAACCCTTCAACGCACACAGCTTTGGGCTCTTTGAACATGCACAGCAGCAAGCTACTCCACCATCCTCCACACTCCATTCCCAACAGCCCTTCATTATATGGCCTGTGTGCAGCTGGGCACACACCCTGCTCGTTATCATCAAGACCTGGACACAGGGCTGGAGATTTGCAAACTCTGTCTCTTTTTCCTCCAATTTCATAAGGACAGAGCCTCGCTCTGTCACATATCCCCCCCCCCCCTTTGTTTCGATCCGGAGGGAGGAACACCAGCACCCATCATGATGGTTGGGACACCTCTGTGCTGGCTGTCAGCCACGTAGGCCCAACCTTTTTTTCCGGGTGTGCTTCCAGGCACGCCTTACCCTGGATCGCAACGGGGTCCTACAGTTCTGTATCCGCAGCCTACTTCCTCTGTCCTTGGGGTTCCTGAGCTCCCATTTATTTTCTGGTGGCCCACCGCCTTTCCTGCTACTTCCTTTCAACTCTGTTTCCAGATTCCGTAGGGAACCTGCTTCAGACAATACACCTGATGAGGAACTACCTTTTCCCTCACTGGTACTGGTTTTCCCCATCACAATAGGTCTCTTGGGTTTACCAACTCCTTTACCTTTACCCTTGACCACCAACTCCCCAGAGCTTAACATCTGTGTATCACGCTCATTTTCCAAGAAATTATTTATGTTCATATCAAGGCCATTATTTACACCAACCTTCAGTAATATACCACCATTTCTCCAATTACCAATACCATCAGTTCTTTCTTGCTCGGGATTTGTTAGGGCCAGGCCCAAGGAGGGACAACACACAGGTGAGCAGCTATCCCCTATGGTATCTTCACAAGGCTTCCCTTCACCTGTTGTCCAAATCTCTGCGGGCAATTGTCCTAACAATTGACATTGAACAACGCATGACCTATTTTCACCAGTACCAATCTTTGCCAGCTCACACTTTTCCATGTCATTGTTCCTCTCCATACTATATTTGAGAGTGTCTCCGGGTACCCAAACTTGTACCTCTCTGCAGGTGATAGACAGAATCTCTGCCTTTGCCGTGTCCATATCTGGCCCTTCCTTCTTACGAGGTCTAGCGGGTGAGGCAGTATCCACACCATTTACTATACCCTGCTCAGCCGCACCTCGGACTGCACCAGCAGGCATGTCTATCACTGCATCAGGCGGAGAGACCTCTGCTGTCTCCAGCAGCCCCCTGGAGCGCCTTCCGTACTGAACCGTATCCGGAAGCACTCTCACAGGGAACTGTGACATCACTTTCCAGACTATTAAGCACCATACCACCCAGTTCCACTGGTGATTGTTACCCAGCACCGCTTGCATTACCTGGCTCCACCCTTTGGTACCATGCAGCATTACCACATCTGACTGTAACAGAGGCACCCAGGTGTACAAGGAATGTGCTTACATCAGTTCTACTAGCATATCTGTAAATTCTACACACTCCACATCAATATGCAAAACATTTTTGGGGACCTTTCTCTTATCAGAGACATAGAGGGGCTCATTCACTGCAGTGTGAGGGGCCACGATATTTAAGGGGGCCTCCACCTCACTGGAGGTATCCATCACAGCCTGATGCGCCTCTGGAACACTGTTAGATACATGTCTCTTATTCATCCCCTCTAACTCACCAATAAGCCTCTGCAAGTCAAAATTTATTACTGTGTCACCTTGACATTTAGCGGCTGGGTTGTGAGCACCACATCTGCCATGCATGCGCCCTGATCTGGTCCTTCCGACTGGAGGGAAACATCCCTTGCAGTGACCAACGCACCCTCAACCATCGGTAGCTCTGCAATCTCCCTGTCTGGCATAGCAGTTGTTGTATTCACACCCCTGTCACTCAACATAGCCTTGTCTAACATGGCTAGTAATTGTTTGGCCCAACTGTCCCAATCCATTGTGCTTCCATAATGAGGGCTCAGCAGTACCTCATCTGCTTTAGGAGGCACCTGGGATTCCGCAGCACAATCAGTACCTTTGTCAGTTCTATATAAATCACATTTTGACGACATGCTTTTACTCTTTGCTAATGCTTCATCAAACAAGGCAGGCTGCAATACACCATGACCACCTTGCTTCTGGGGTGCAAGCACACTCAGCTGTGTACTTTCAGCTTTGGCCAGTGGACTTAACCCTTTACCAACTGGGTTACACATATGGTAAACAGACTGCTCACACAAACTATCACTGCATGGTGTAGACCCAGTCTGTTCCACCAGAGCAAATTCAGTGCTGTCCTGGAAAATCTCTGGCTCAAACGCATGGAGGGCCCCTGAGACTTCCATGGACAACCCTGTGGCTCTGCGTCTGGTTGCCAAGGGAGACATCACTCTTTCCTCATTACTTTTGAACAAATCAGAATAAGTACATTTATCATCGGCAATATCTTTACCATCAGCATTCATAGACATAGCAGTGTTATAAGCTTTAACAGCCTGTTTTTGGTCAGAACACTCAGCACCCCATGTACCGCTCAGCACACCACCCTTCCTCTCCAAAGGCATTATTTTGGCTATTAGGGCGGCTCCACAGTTGTCCTGGGAAACCACGTGCCTCACCACTGCGGGCTCCTGATAGGTTTCCCTGGGCATCTCTGTAGCACCAGTCACTAGGGAACATGGCATACAAACTGTATTGGTCACCCCTAGGTTACCACTTCCAGCACTCTGGTGGATTACACCAGGCACACACAGAGTCCAGTCTTTTTGAGTTCTTAACCTTGCTGCAGGTTGAGCTCCAACCTGTGTCTCCCCACTACTCAGGGTAGCACACTGCAGCAAGTCCATTTTTACACCTTCTGCTGATCTTCCAGCCGGATATACTTCCACTTCACCGGGATCAGTCCCACAAACTGCAACAGTCTTACCATAATCTGTAGCAGGTAACTCTAGCTTCATTTGAGTACGTGGTCTCTCCTTTATCGCGCTTTTACTGGCCAACTCTCCCTGGTGGCCATGGAACGAAACTGCAGCAGCCACTTCTGACTCCTTAGCACCCCCTGCAAGCACAACAGGTACTTCCTCACTGTTGCCAGAGGTGACTGACAACATGTTTGCACAAAAATCTGGGCTTGCGGACAAAGACTTCTGCCCAGTAACCACATCTCCAGGCATGTTCCATAACCTGGGACAAGAAAAAATACCATGCCCCCGTTGACCACATTCCAGGCATGGTACATTTCTGTACATATCTTTAGGGGGACGCCGCTCCACATCTCCACTGTAGCTCCTCCTTCCGGTTAACACCCCATCTCTTGTTGCCAAGGGAGATGGCACTCTTCCAGCTGTACTTTGACTCTCCCAAATGCAGCGATTTTGCACTCCTTGAAGCATTGTTGCTTTCACCTTGCCACAATCCTCTGCAGGCCATACTTTTCTCACGTGGTCGTCTGCAGCCTTCACATTACCACGGTTGCTACGGGCAACCACATACTTTTTGAACTTCTGATCCACCTTTTGGGCACTCCTGGGACTCAAATCAGGTTTCCTAAACATTTTTGCAGACCTTTGTCCGGCCGTGTCACTTTGTATTGGAGACAGAGACAATGGGCATGTGACGACAACATGACCCCACTCTCTGCACCGCAAACAGCGCTCTTGTTTCAGAGCCTTAACAGGGCTTCCCCAATTGCATCCACTTTTAAAATTAGGCTTCTGCACATTGATAGCTGGCCTGCTTGCACCAGCGTTGTCAGGGGCAACAATATGCTTGTCCCCTTTAACTGGGGTTGGTGTAGCAAAAAACAGTCTGCAATACTCTCCAGCAGGCTCAAACCCTTGCTTCATCTTTGCAGTCTCTCCATCAGACTTTTGCGCCTTCCAGCAAAAAAAATAAAAAATTTAACACGGTCAATTTAAAGCAAGTTGCTTTTCTCTTCGTGCAAGCTCTCCTCAGCTGCACACACAGATTGTGCTGTCTCATGCACACAAACCGTTCATAGCAAGAAAAAAAAGAAAAAATTGGACTTTTCATTCACAGGTACACCACCTGCAACACGCAATGCCTTTTTCCTGGCTGCACTTCCACACACAGCCAATAGTTCCTGACTTGAACTTACTGTAGAGCAAGGACCCGGATTCCACCGTCTTCTGCCCGCATTCGAACACCACTTGTGATATTGGGGTGTTTAGCTCAATTGGTAGATGCATTTTTTAGTCCACATCAGGCAGGCGTGTATAGTTAAGGGCCTGGTAGCCCACGTTTATTATAAGAAAAACAAAATATTAGTCCATCCAGAAATCCCACGCAGGGGTCCAAGCTTAAATTAAATACAGAAAAATCCAAACGAAAATGCTAGCCCACCTGGCTACTCTTCAGCAGTAGTGCTGCTATAGGTACTTGCCCCGTCCAACAAACTGCTTGGACGCACACCGCTTCAAACCCTTCAACACACAGCACATGGCTCCTTGGACACACACAGCTTCAAGCCTTCAACGCACACAGCTTTGGGCTCTTTGGACGCACACAGCTTCAACCCTTCAACGCACACAGCTTTGGGTTCTTTGGACGCACACAGCAAGCTACTCCACCATCCTCCACACTCCATTCCCAACAGCCCTTCATTATATGGCCTGTGTGCAGCTGGGCACACACCCTGCTAGTTATCATCAAGACCTGGACACAGGGCTGGAGATATGCAAACTCTGTCTCTTTTTCCTCCGATTTCATAAGGACAGAGCCTCGCTCTGTCACAACTTATACAAAGAACTGTGGATATTCTGAAATCAAATGAAAGTATATAAAATAAAATATATATAGAAATAGAGAGAGAGGAAAAGGTGGGAAAAAGGAGGGAGAAGTTTTAGTAACTCTCTAGATGAGTGTCACGCAAGACGAGTAGTAGTAAACACGTCTCCGGGTATTAGCCTAGGGAGAGTAATGTGGTGGATGTGTTGGTAAATGCCAACCTACATCCACTGGTGGGAGCAATGGGAGGTAGTCACTATAGGGGATCAGGGGTAACAATATCTTAAAACCTGATCAGATAATTGGTGTAATTACTATAGTGAGTGTGGACTCCCATGACTCAATTTATAGCATATGTAGATAAAATGAATCATGTACCCCTTCCAGCCATTGGGGCAGTATCATGAGTTTAAAGTAAACTTGTAACAATGTAGAGGTAGATTCACGAGTCAATCGGGTGAATGTCTTCCCGAAGTCTCGCAACTGACCTGGACTATAGTGAGTTTATCTTCCACCTATAGATTTTACAAAGTATATTTAGGTGTTTCAATAATGTTGGACATGTCTTGATCTTAGCCTTTAAATTGGTCTCCTTCTTTAAAGCTCATGTATTGTATTCAAGCTGACAAAGTTTAATATCAGGTAAGAGAATGGTGGACAATGAGTAGAAGAGACGGGAGTTCTATATTGATGCATCTCGCACATTGTTCTTCAAGTTCATGTTATGAATGAGACATACTGTATAACCCGAGTAATGAGTTGCTTTATGCTGTACCAACTTTCATTATGAAGTGTCACTCTTATATAAGAGGTTCTTTATGAAAGCACGAATATATTAAAATTCAACATTTGTGCTAGTTGTTAGGGGTGGGTAAAAATTCTATCATCATTTCCACAAAATTGTGCCTCCAATGCAAATAATCCTAAACATAAAAAATAAAAATAAAAGGAACACAGAAGAGAAACAAAAAAAAAAAAGAAAAGAAAAAAAAAAAGAAAAAGCAGTCATGTTGAGTAAAAATCTCAGGGTGGAATATGTCAAACCTTGTTGAATATTTTGTGAGTGACAATAGGCATATTTGCCTGTGAGGTGATTTTTGGTCATGTCATTCCAATTCTTTCCACTAGATGTCAACTCTGTTAAAGAGAACGTATAAAGCAGGGATATGCAATTAGCGGACCTCCAGCTGTTGCAGAACTACAAATCCCATGAGGCATAGCAAGACTCTGACAGCCACAAGCATGACACCCAGAGGCAGAGGCATGATGGGACTTTTGCAACAGCTGGAGGTCCGCTAATTGCATATCCCTGGTATAAAGAATCAAAAGCGGTTATAAAAGTCCTGTTCAAAGGTTCCTGTGATCAGGGAAATAAACGGTGTTGTGATAAAGTTGGATGGTTATAATTGCCCTAAGAGGCCAAAGCAGAATCTCACATTTCTTATGGTTGATCCAGTGATGATGAAGGATTCGCATGTCGGATCGATCATTGTGGAAGGAACAAGTAGACAGATTCTATGATTCAGGTCAGTGAGTCAGACACGTTGTAAGTTGATGTAAACTAGGCATTATCCTATAGCCTCATGCCTTTTGCTGGTGTAGGATGATCTGTTTGGACCTGATACTGGGTATTTGTCAGACTTGGCTTTTTTGGATGAGGAGGGTCTAGAGGGTGATGCTTGGGGAGTGGTCGGTGGGGATGATCCTTGTGGTGATATGCAGAATTCTTTGTACCAATCTGGCAAATCGATCAAGGGAAGCTGTAGGTGTTTACAAGAATGCCTGTAGATATCCCAGCTTTCTGTGTAGTATTGCTTTCCTGCATGTGTGTCATTTAAGGCAAATGGGAAACGCTAGCGATATGGTATGTTTTTATCCCTTAGTGCAGTGATCATGGGACGCATGGCTCGTCTGTTCTGCAGTGTGATGTGGGATAAGTTCTGGAACAGAGTCACAGCATGTGCTTCAAAGAGGATCTTCTCATTGCGTCCGGATTTGTTTATTATCTCCTCTTTTAATGGGATATTCTGCAGGCAGCAGAATATGTCTGTTGGAGGAGCTGTGTCTGAGGGACGAGGTGCAAGGGCCCTGTGTGCTCAGACAAATTCAATATCAGAATCTTTAGGGCAATCGATGAAGGTCATTGAAAACTGCTTGTAATGCTAATTTGATTTGTGCAGTTTCTATATGTTCTGGTATTCCCCTCACTCTGATGTTCTGCCTTAGTCCTGTTATCTAAATCCTCTAAATGTCTATTTATGAGAATTAGAAGTGTGGCATGAGATTGAAGAGTAGATGTCAGTTTCTCCACCACTTTCTCTTTTGCCCTCAGCTCTTTCAGTGTGAGATAGGCGGTCTGACAGAGCCATAAAGTCTGCTCTTAGATCGGTGATGGCAGAGGAGAATGAATTTTTGATGTCTGCTGCAAATTTTGCCATCTTTGAGAAGCGCAGTGTTGTTCTGAGTCTCTTACCAGATCCTCTGAGGCCGACATGGAGTCCTCACTGAGTGTAGCCTTATATTCAGGCAGTGCCATCTTGGCTGCAGCACGTCCCCTTGTCCTCTGAGATCGTGGCTTGATTATCTCTGGAATGCTGCTGTATCCTAGGATAGAATGTGACCCGTGTTGTCAGTGGCTAGTGGGCAAGCTGTCCCTTCTGTCCATCGCCAATTTTATCTAGGCTGGAAGGGGTTTTTGAGTCACAGAAGTGCAGAGCTCAGCTAAACTGCTTCCATTCCCCTTGAGCTCCAAGCCACGCCCCCAACTAGTGCTTTTTCCTGCGCGGACCCAGACACGGAATAATCCTCACTGTCCGAACGGTCCTGGTCAGCGTCCTCTGACACATCAGAACCAGTCACTTTGAGGGCCCGAGTTTGAATCAGAGCTCTCCCCGGAAGATGGGGGGCAGGGGCCGGTTTTTACCCCCCTTGCGCCTGCACGCCGTCTCCACCCTGGCAACAAACGTTTCAAGGGCCGCCGATAAAGCGTCCAAAGCCACTGCACTGTTTGCAGGTGAGCTGGTTTCAATTGCAGGGAGATCTGGGGAAGAAACGCCAGCTTCTGATGCCATGCTGACCCACCCTGTCTGCCACTCTTGGGGACTTAGGACAAGGTGCTCAATCCCACCCTCCTAGCTGCTACAGACTGAGGGGCCCCCACCGCAGGACTCACCACCCTGACCGAGTGCTGCGCCTTGCTGTCGCTGATCACTGTGTCAGCTCACAAGTGTCAAGAAACAAAACCGTGCTGTTCTGAGGCACAGGAACTGGCACTGGGAAGAAAAACCGCGCTGAGGCTACAAGAAAATGGCCGCCGGCCGTCCTTGTATAGAAAAAACCACAGGGAAATGGCCGCCGAACTCAAAGAAAATGGCCAACGACCATGCTTCTCACAGAGGCTAACAGAAAATGGCCGACAATCATGCTGTGCACAGAGAATACACTGAAAATGGCGGTGGTCAGTGCTATGGCAGCAGCACATGCAGAGCCCACAGACACCAGCAAAGAGAAAGATGACAGCAGGGGGACACAGACAGCCAGCGCAGCCCCCAATCCAGGATCAGAGCCCCCTGGAGGACCCCTGGCCCAGGTACACACACTGCACTACAGCCCAGTCATGCAGCATCCCCCACGGGGGGAGGGAAAACAGGGACAGTGAGAGAGGAAAGGGAGAAGAGGGACCCCCTAATCGACCGCCCAGGGAATGCCTAGCTGCTCTGTCCTGCCGAGACAGGGAGAGCTGTACTTACCATCCAGATGAGCTGGAGGCATCCCATCACAGACCCACACCCGAGCAGTACGGGGTGGCTGAGGGCCATGGCACACTGACAAAGACATCTGTAGTAGTCATATGTGTCCCCCGGAGCATATAGCTCAGCGGCTGCCCCTGGAGCCTGAAGGGGCATGTCGTGGCCGAACCAGCGCATAGCTAGGGCCTGCACGCGCTCAATGGCCACGCTGGGGAGACTACAAGGATCTATATAATCCAGCCTGTCACCTAGCTGGCTGCTGAAAGAAGATCACAGGATCAAAGTCTTGCGCAAAAAGATTGGTCCCGCAGGGAGCCTAGGTCCTTCTTCACTAGGCAGAAAAAAAACTGAGCTGCAGGAAGCAGGCTGAGGGGTTATTGCCAGAGGGACCGCCCCCTGGGTGGAACTGTACAGTTCTGTTGTTTTTCACATGTATTACATGTTCTGCCTAGTCCTCTACTGAAGGTGGCGTAATGACCCTACGGTCAAGATTAATGGATCTGTGTCCGTCAACGAACGAAAGAGAAAAATGTTTTTTTAACTTGTAAACACCACATCTAAAAAAGAGGCCCGGTCTTAAAGTGGTTAATACAAGAAAGGACTTTGCTTGCTTTGGAAACTGTGCTTGGCATTGCATGCTATTAAGCTTGTGATCTACCATAACACCTAGATCCTTCACCATGGATTCTCCCAGCTATACTCTCCCTAGTATGTATAATGAGTGTATAATCTTAGCCGCCAAGTGCATAACTTTACATTTATCAACATTAAACCTCATTTGCCACATAGTTGCCCAATTAAACAGTGCATGGAGGTCAGCTTGTAAGTTGGAGACATCATGAAAGGACGTTATGCCACTGCATAGCTTGATGTCATCTGCAAAGATTGAAATGGTACTTTTAATCCCAGACTCTATATCATTTATGAATATATTAAAACGTAAGGGTCCCTAACACTGAATTTTGGGGTACACCATTGATAACCTTAAGAGCCGGTTCACACGGGGGCAACCCGGGATCCGACTTCAGGTTGCCCCATGTCGCGCTGTTGAGAAAATCAATCGTAGTGAATGGAGCTGTCTTACTGTACACTACAGCAGTCGACTTCAAAAAAGGTTCCTGCATGACTTCAATCCGACTTTTAGGCGAATTGTACCCATTGATTTCAATGGAAGTTGCCTCCAAGTCGGCTCTCCATCTATATTGAAGTGACAATGTCACCTCTTTATTAAAAACAGACAAGGGTTCCCCCTCCAGGGGCAAACTAGGCCCTTAGATCTGACATGGATTTTAAGGGGGACACCCTTACACCGAAAAAACGGCGTGGGCCCCCCCCAAAAACCACACCAGACCCTTATCCGAGCACGCAGCCCAGCCAGTCAGGAAATTTAATAAGGGAGCCACTTTTTTTGATTATTCTGTGATTGGCCACGGCCAAAGTCGCCTGGCCTGGGGGCGACTTAAAGAGGGATTCCGCCCCCAAAAAAATATTAAAAGCCAGCAGCTATAAATACTACAGCTGCTGACTTTTAATAAATGGACACTCACCTGTCCCGGGTTCCAGCGATGCCGGCAGCCGAGGCCGATCGACCGCTCGGGCCTCGGCTGCTGCCGCCGCCATTCGAGGTGAGGGAATCAGGAAGTAAAGCGAATCGGCTTCACTTCCCCCGTTCGCTACTGCGCATGCGCGAACCGCGCAATAGGAGATCTCCGCGCTGTCACTGGGACCCGTGTGTGTCCCAGCAGACAGCGCGGCAGGGCAGGAAATGGCGTAGACTCCCGTGGGAGTCTATGCCCGGAAGTGGGTGAAAATACCTGTCTTTGACAGGTATCTCCACCCCCCTCCCCCCTGAAAGGTGTCAATTGTGACACCGGAGGGGCGGGGGGGTTCCGATCAGCGGAGGTTCCACTTTAGGGTGGAATCCCGCTTTATAGTCGTGTTGTAAGTCGACCCAAGTCATGCTGAAGTCGCTCTGTTATTCATACTCAAGTCATGTTCAAGTTACTTCCAAAAGTCACGCTTGAAGTCGTGTTGCCCCTGTGTGAACTGGCAATAAACCAGAGTATGAATCATTAACCACTACTCTCTGAATACGATCTTTTAGACAGTTTTGTATTCATTTAGACAGTTTTGACTTTTAGACAGTTTTGTATTAATTTACATTTTTCCAGACCTGTAGACTTTACCTTACACATTGACAGTTCCCACCACACGGCTAAACACTTTTGCAAAATTCAACTATACCACGTCCACAGCCATCCCTCTGTCCAAGGTTTTACTTGCCTTCTCATAAAAAAAGAAATACTATTTTGTGTGACAACTTCGGTCTTTCACAAGTCTTTGCTGTCTATTACTTAGATGGGTTCTTGCTGGAAAGAGAGTATTCTATGTGGTCTTTTATTAAACTCTTCTGATAATTATTTTCACATCTATCAGAAATCTTGCAAGGAGCACCTGGTCATGGCCGGTTTATGGTGAAATAATGTTCCTTTCATTTTGGTTATGGCCCCAACAGTGCTCACTGGAACATTCAGAAGTTTGGAAACCCTTCTGTAACCAATGCAATCAGTATGTTTTGCAACAACAAAGTTGTGATAGTCTAGAGAGAACTCTTTGCGTTTACCCATCATGAGATATTTCTTTTGTGACACCTTGGTAATGAGGCACCTTTTTATAGGGCATCAGTTGAGACTGAATCAGCTGACATTAATTTGCACTGCAGGATTGCTGTCTAATTACTGATAGATTTCAGCTGGTGTCTTGGCTTTCCATGCCTTTTTTTGCACCTCCCTTTCTTCATGTGTTCAATAATTTTTTCCTGTGCCATTATTACACATAACTTACAGGAGAAATACAGCCAAAGCTTGTTTGGCTGTACGTCTCCTGTGGATCGCAGTTCGTTCTCCACTCCTGTGACCCGTTTTGATGGCTGCCCGTTGAAGCCCACTGTCGGCTGACGTCACACACTGGTACAGGCTTGGGCAAGATCGCAACAATGAAGTCGGAATCTGCCCTGATGTCTGGACTGGCGCCCGGCCCATGCTCTCAGCAAACTGCTGAGAGCCAGAGTTAGCCACTCCCACTCCCTTCAAGGCCCAGCACTCCAGTGAGCAAAGGGGGGCAGAGCAGACAGCGGTGACTGACAGCCAGCAGCTCAGGGAGCCCTGAGAACAGAGTGATCGGCAGTGTTTGATCACTCAGTTCTCAATTTTAGAGCCAGCAGGGGGACCAATGCTGCATCCACCTAGATAAGTATGATTCTGCAAAAAAAAAAAAAAAAACGGAAAAAAAACATACTTCTCTTTTAATTTCTGAACTGATTTGCTTTGGTTTCTTTGTATGCTTGGATTGCATGGGTTGTTACCGACTTGTGGTGAAAATTCTGTGACAATAGCACCGTTAGAAATATATTTACCTAGAAAAATTGTGATATGTTCAATATTTACAGTAGCGAAAATAATTTTTTGATCCCCTGCAGATCTTGTAAGTTGCCCACTTACAAAGAAATTAAGTGTCTAATTGTTATCATAGGTGTATTTTAAATAAAACAGAATTTCAAGTAAAAACACAAAATACAAATGTTATAAATTGAGTTGCAGTTCAGTGAGTAAAATACAGTATTTGATCCCCTACCAACCAACAATAATTCTGGCTACCACAGACTGGCTACAGTATGTGCTCATGTGGTACACAGATTAGTCCTGTTAATTTAAAAAGGTGCTCCTAACAACTCTTTATGTGTACAAAAGACACCTGACACTGAATCTCTTTCTTCCATTTAAACCTCACCATCATGGGCAAGACCAAAGAGCTGTCAAAGGACGTCAGGGAAAAGATTGTAGAGCTGCACAAGGCTGGAATGGACTACAAGAACATCAGCAAGAAGCGTGGTGAGGAGACAACTGTTGGAGCGATTATTCACAAATGGAAGAAATACAAAAAACCACCCTTCGTCTGGAGCTTCATGCAAAATTTCACCTCATGGGGTAAAGGATGATCATGAGAAAGGTGAAGAATCAGTCCAGAACTACACAGAAGGAGCTTGTTCATGACCTCAAGGCAGTTGGGACCACAGTCTACAAACAAACCATTGGTAACACAATACGTCTTCATAGATTGAAATCTTGCAGTGCCCGCAAGTGCCCCCTCCACAAGAAGGCACATGTACAGTCCAGTCTGAAGTCTGCCAATGATCTGGTCAGATGAGACCAAAATTGAGCTCTTTAGCATTAACTTGACTCGCCATGTTCGGAGGAAGTAAATTGCTGACTATGACCCTAAGAACACCATCCCTAAAGTAATGCATGGAGGTGGAAACATTATGCTTTGGGGCAGTTTCTCTGCTAAAGGTACAGGGCGACTTTGTCACATTGAGGGGCCATGTATTGTAAAATCTTGGATGAGAACCTTCTTCCCTCAGCCAGAACACTGAAGATGGGTCGTGGATGGGTCTTCTAGCATAATGACCGAAAAAACACAAAGGAGTGGCTCAAGAAGAACCACAATACTTGCCGACCAGCCACTGTCATACTGCTTTAGGTCAGCACGATCCTGTGAATCGCAGTAGGTGTACGTTGGCACCTTTGAGGGTGATAGTGGACACACACCCGCTGCACAGTGGGGGACCCAATGTGCGTGACTGCCGGCCACCTGCGATCTCAGGCATGAGAACCAGAACGGGGATGGGCATGTGTGCAAACACACACACATCCATCCCCATTCAGACATCAGAGTAGAAACAGATTGTCTGCTCCTACGTAGGAACATCAATCTGTCTCCTCTCCCAGTGAGTCACATCCCCATACAGTTAGAAACACTCCCCGGGACACACATTTAACCCCTTGATTGCCCCTAGTGTTAACCCCTTCCCTGTCAGTGACATTTATACAGTAATCAGTGGCTATTTTTAGCTCTGATCGCTGTATAAAATGTCAATGGTCCCAAAAAAGTGTCAAATCTGCCAGCCACAATGTTGCAGTCCCACTGATCACTGCCATTACTAGTAAATAAAAAAATAATAAAAATGGCATAAATCTAGTACCTATTTTGTAGACACTATAACTTTTGTGCAAACCAATCAATATACCGCTTATTGCGATTTTCTTTACCAAAAACATGTAGAAGAAGAAGAAAATAAAAATAAAAAATTAAATAAAAAAATTATATACAATATATATATATATATATATATATATATATATATATATATATATATAATGAAAAAACAAGGTATATTCACCAAGATACACCAAGTAGTTGCATAGATATGTAGTTTTATTCACATGAAATATATTCACATGTCACAACTGTGCAGTTTGTTTGCCGAAAGCAGTACATCAGTCTTAAATTTATTCTGCAGCAGAATAATGACCCCCAAGCCATCTCTTAAAGGGCAATGTACTGGTATGTTAATGTGCCTGAATGTGCCCTTATGCTGCAGTATATCTGTGAGGTTGTCGGGAAGTGGTTAAAAGCAGGCAAAGGGTGGCCAAATATAGATATGACTTGTATTTGTTTGTAGGTTGGTAATTGATAAAAACTATTCATTGCACAAGTGCACATCACTGTATATTCATACTGTACATTTCTAGCTAAGGTAATTACAAATGAATGGTAATCACACAATTAAATATCACAAATGACATATATTCACCAAATCAACTGTAAATGTATCCTCAGTAATTAAACTGACAAAACATTTTAGTTGTTCTTAAAAAAAAAAACAGAGCTTAGAAGATGCCACAATACTCCTGGAAAAACAAACCATCCTTGCAAAACAAGCAATTGTAAATAGATTGAAATGGTGTCCAGTGTTTATAACTTTTATTCATTACAAAAAAACAAAAACATAGGCATGATATTACATCACATTTGTCATAAAACAGGAAATGCTGATTAGTGCACAAAATAAACCATATCACATCAAAGAAAGGTATGCCCTTATAAATCAGTAATGAGGACACATGCATTAAGCTGCACAACTCCTGAGGATTACATTTGAAATACACAAAAGGGTACTTCAGAACCACATCAGCTCATGATTCAAAAACGAAGTGACCCAGGAATAAAGATTTTTTTTGCATTTTTTAATAAGTACATGCATGAATGAACTCGATTTTTTTTTTCCTTTTACGCTATTCAATCATACTTCCTCAAAATAACATTTCAGGGCTCTTTATGCACAAGTATAAATTTGATAATTGATGTAGAATTGAAAATTACAATGTTTTCTATCTACAGCTGGGAGATTTTTTCTGACTTACATTTAAGCTGCAGTAATTATAATTAACATTAACAATACTGTTTCACATAAACATCCCATAAATAATCAATTCTATAATTTTAAAATGTCCGGGTTTTTTTTTGTTTGTTTTTGTTTTTATTTCAAAGCAAGACCTAAAAAAACAAAGATTTTAAAGCTATTTTTTAAAAGTTTAATCAAAAGTTTCCAAAAATAGGTGTTAATTACAAGCAATTTAGAGATAGCACCTAAAGAATTGCTGTTGTCCATAACTCTGTGGAGTTATGGGTTCATGATGTTGCAGTGGAGAGGATATATCCAAGCATATGGTCAGTAAAATAGCTAAAGTTCCTTCAACATACTGGAATATTATGGAAAGTATTTCTCCGCCTGCTGTACAAAGCTGGATGGCAGGGTCATTAAAAGTCAGATGGCTCAAAATTATTTTGTGAGATAGTTTCTTTCACTTCGAAAAGGATCCCATTATTTTCTGTTATCTGGTTTGTTGCTGGACTGGACATTCTTGGGCGCTTGATGATCTGTACATCCTCAGTGCCCTCCAAAGAAGCTCCTGTGCTGAGTGACTTAAGAAGAAAATGTATGTAAAAAATAAACATATAACCTTGCTTTTTTTTTTTAAATAGCAATGCATTTAATTTTGATTTTTTTATTTACTCAAGTATTTCTCTTAAGAAGTAAAATCAAACAGAAATTAGTTAATGGATAATACAGTTTCAATCAAATTAAGCATTGGTGCTCCAGTAAGAAAGTCCTGTTATCCTTCTGGAAAACACAGCAAGCTCTTGTCACATTGTCCAGTGAAACTGCCCTGAAACACACCAGGAACCTTACAGCAGGATGTGAATATGTGGCTTCTACATTCCCAGGACTTCTAATCTTAAAAACTGTGCATACATGGCTCAGCTTTTGTCACTAACGAGTTGGATGGGGAACCCTCTCTGCTGTGTCATTGTATTTGTGAAAGAGTCAGCTGGACTCTTCCGCTGTCAGAATACACTTATCTGTAAGCGCCACTGCACTTAAGCAGGACCAGCCATAGATGGATCAAAATTCAGCCAGTCCCTGCTGAAGCATCCAAATTTCAATTAGGATTACCATCTCTGTTGTGTAAATTTTTATTATATGGACTCGTGGACATTTTATTCTAGGATGTGTGCTATAGATAGTTAAATCAGACACAGGGTGACAGATGACAAAGGAGCGCACTTGAGTTGAATCGGGACCAGCCGTAAAACCGTCACTATGAAAACCTTCTCTTGGGCTTGGAGACATGTTCTCTGTTTGTGCCTTTGCCAGTTTGTAAGTATCAAGCGCAATGCGCTGGACTTCCTGCCTTCAAATGTCTTTGCACATTAGAGAAGCAAAGTCCGCATAACGAGAGAAACATATTATATCTCTGTGTGGCTACACTATCCCTTTAGGAAACATATCTGCTTTAATAAGAGGACAATGATATCTGCCTTGTTAATATACTCGTACCGTATATTGACAACACCAGTAGCAATGTCCCCGCAGATCTTCTCAACCTGTAAGAACAAGTAGAGTGATCTTACTAGATACTGGTTACTCTGAGCAGGATTGAGTGGGATCCATGTTGACAAATATGGTGGATGTGCATGCATGTGGATGGGCAGAGGGGGCAGTGTACATGCTTAGAGTGGATGAGACATGTGCACTTCTCCCTCCCACTCCTGTGGATGCACTCCCTTTTAGTGTTGTTTCCTGTGATGTCATTTTGCATGGAGGAAGCGATTGGCTGTTGGGGCAATGATTTTCTGTGTTGTCATATCCTTATTTGGTCATATCATGTTTGTGGCTTCCTGTTTGTGTGTGAATAAAAAGCAGAGAGTCTCTGCCCTGCTGGGCAGATTAAGAAACGATGGAGCTGAGATGGTGGTTATAGCTGTTTACTGGTAAAAAGGGGAGACCTGGGTTATTTAGAGATACATTATACCATTATGGTGACAGGGAGCATGTTAGTGCAGGTGAGATTGGTTATGTATAGCCAATCTCTCCACCACACCTCATTCCTTTTAACCCGGAACACATAAATTACACAGGTTCTGAGGCTAATTTAATGCAGATAAGGCACGCAGTTTAAATTACCACCTAATATAAAATAAGATGAAAAATCCACGCTTCGACTCTAAGGGCAATAGGTGTGCAGCCTATCCTGCTAGGTCTCCAAAAGGAGACTAGAGTGTGAATAAAAAGAAAATGACGAGTAATATGGTGCTACCTATATAATGTAAACAAACAACAGACCCATATCATTAATGCGGTGTGACATACCATTAAGTGATGAGATAAAAATGTGCAACTAATGAATGTGATAAAAAATAGTAACCACTACTAAACAGTGATCAGTGACAAGCCTAAATTGCTATGCAGTAAAAAGGCGACAAGCCTAAATCACCTGTGTAGTGAAATGTGCTACTGTGGTAATATATACCACTACTAATATAATAGAAAAAACATGTAACAAAAGTCTAATACACTAAACCATAGGTGATGACAGTGATAAATACAAGTAACTATATTCAGAAAGAGTGATACTCAAAGACATATACAAATATTCAAAGAAACCCCCCCAAAAAAACACAAAAACAAAAAGGAATCCAGTCCCAATGTATGTGAAAAATAAAAGTGAGATGTAAATAGATAGACCAAGTCCAAACATCCAAACTCCTTCAGAGACCAGCATTCTTAGATGCTTGGTGACTTCCTATTGTGACTAAGGACACAGGAAAAATCCAGGTGACTTTTGGTGCTCCCCCTCTTGGGTCCCCACTCACCAGCTCCAATCACCTCTACAGGGGTATCTCGCATTTAGGACAGACTTAGTGCCCAGATGATGTTTCCAGCATTGACATCCAATATCCAGCCTCTATGGATCACCCAAGGATATCTCTCGCCTGGATAAGATTGGGTGCAGGTGGAATCTCCAGGGGTAAAAAACCCAGCTATACTTCTTTCTCTCACTACTTTCCAGTGCAGATGGGGGTATTCATGCAAAAAAAAAAAAAAATGAGAGAAGGGCTCCCATAGTGTAATATCAAAAATTTGGGAAATGTTTTTATTTAAAATAACCAGCAGGAAAAAAAATATATAAACAGATTCTAAAAAAGTTTAAAATAATATAAATAAAAACAAGCATTCCATATGCTGAAATATCCGCAAAGAAGATCTACATCTACAGGAGAGTGATAGCTCCAGAGCCGTGGTTCCAGTTAGCGGCGTGAGTGCCAGCTGCGTTCCATAGGCTTCCTAAGCAGCAATCACACCCAGAAGTGATCTCAACACTTGACTCTGTCTTAAGTATGTTTCGTTCTCAAATGTCTTCTGAGGCGGTCCATAGATGTAGATCTTCTTTGCGGATATTTCAGCATATGGAATGCTTGTTTTTATTTAGATTTCTCTTTCGTTCATTGACGGACATAGCTCCATTAAAGAGGAAGTAAACCCTAATGGGTTTACTTCCTCTTTCATTCCCTGCAAAGGCAAAGCATAATGGACTACTATGCATCGCATAGTAGCCCATTATGTGTCACTTACCTGACACAGGAGCCAGCGATGTCACCGCTGTCCCCTGTAGTCCGGCGCATCCATCTTTTCGGTGGGGTCTCGCAGCTCCGCCGCTGTCATTCGGCAGAGCCGCGATGATGTCACTCCCGCGCATGCGCACGGGAGCCGACACGCGCGGCAGCTCCATTGTTGGAAATGCCGCGCTCAGTGCGCCTGCGCGCCGCTGTCTACGGTGCGTGCGCCGTAGACAGCGGTGCCTGTCTTCGGGCAAATATCTCCTAAACCGTATAGGTTTAGGAGATATTTCTTGGACCTACATGTAAGCCTTGATCTAGGCTTACCTGTAGGTCAAAGTGGTTTGTAAGGGTTTACAACCACTTTAATCTTGACCATAGGGTTATTACACCACCTTCAGGAGAGGACTAGGCAGAACATGTAATACATGTGAAAAACAACAGAACTGTACAGTTCCGCCCAGGGGCCATCCCTCTGGCAATTACCCCTCAGCCTGCTTCCTGCAGCTCAGTTTTTTTCTGCCTAGTGAAGGAGGAGGACCTAGGCTCCCTGCCGGCGCAGGAAAAAGCGCTAGTTGGAGCACTCATCACCTCTGTGTGTGATACCCTGAAAATACAGGATGCAGCAGGATCCTCTGCTGAGGTGGCGGTCCCCTTTGGGTCCCATAAGCCAGCCCGTACACCTAAGGTGTTTCTGTATCTGACTTATTTTAAGAAGTTCATATACAAGGAATGGAGAAGCCCGCAACAGACCTTTTCGGTCCCAAAAAGAATGGCGGTGTGGTACCCCTTAGGGGATTTGTTCTCTGGATTTTGCCTTTTGTGCAAGATATTGATCCTGTGATCTTCTATCCACAGCTGGCTGGGTGATAGGCTGGATAATATAGATCCTTGTAGTCTCGGCAGGACAGAGCAGCTAGGCATTCCCTGGGAGGTCGATTAGGGGGTCCCTCTTCTCCCTTTCCTCTCTCCCTAGCCCTTTATTCCCTCCCCCGTAGGGGATGCTGCATGACTAGGCTGTGGTGCGGTGCATGTACCTGGGCCGGGGGTCCTCCGGGGGGCTCTGATCCTAGGCTAGGGGCTGCGCTGGCTGTCTGAGTCCATGTGCTGTCATCTGTCTCTCTGCTGGTGTCTGTGGGCTCTGGAAGTGCTGCTGCTATAGTGCTGACCTCCACCATTTTCTGTGTAGTCTCTGTGTACAGCATGATTGTTGGCCAATCCGGCTGCCATTTTCCCTGTGTTTTTTTCTCTATACAAGGATGGCCGGTGACCATTTTATTGTAGCCTCAGCACGTTTTTTTTTTCTCCCCAGCGCTGGTTCCTGTGCCTCAGAACAGCACGGTTTTTGTTCCTGGACATTTGTGAGCTAACACAGGACACATCGATCAGCGACAGCACGGCGCAGCACTCGGTCAGGGTGGTGAGTCCTGCGGTGGGGCCCCTCAGTCTGTTAGCAGCTAGGAGGTCCCCAAGGGTGGCAGACAGGGTGGGTCAGCATGGTGCCAGAAGCTGGCGTTTCTTCCCCAGACCTCCCTGCAATTGCAACCGGCTCGCCTGCAAATAGTGCCGTGCCTTTGGATGCTTTATTGGCGGTCCTTGAGACGTTTGTTGCCAGGGTGGAGGCGTTGTGCGGGCGCAAGGGTGGTAAAAAATGGCCCGTGCCCCCGTCTTCCAGGGAGTGCTCTGATTCAGACTTGGGCCCCGCGGTTACTGGCAGCCCCTGTTCTGATGTGTCAGAGGACGCTGACCAGGACCGATCAGACAGCGAGGATGATTCCGTGTCCGCGCAGGAAAAAGCGCTAGTTGGAGCATTCATCACCGCTGTGCGTGATACCCTGAAAATACAGGATGCAGCAGGATCCTCTGCTGAGGTGGCGGTCCCCTTTGGGTCCCATAAGCCAGCCCCTACACCTAAGGTGTTTCCGTATCTGACTTATTTTGATCAGTTCATATACAAGGAATGGGAAAGCCTGCAACTGACCTTTTTCGGTCCCAAAAAGAATGGCAGTGTGGTACCCCTTTGAAAAGAGCCTGCTTAAAAAATGGTCAGCCCCCCCCCGGTCGTGGACCCCCCAGTATCCAGGTTAAATAAAGTAACCACGATCCCGGTAGAAGGGGCTCCTACATTTAAGGACCCTACTGAGAGGAGGGCCAAGGCAGTGGCCCGGTCCATGTTTACTGTGGTAGGGTTAGCACTACGACCGGTACTGGCCACGACATTACTGTCGCAGACCCTTACTGAGTGGGCAAAACTATTGCACCGTGAATTGGAGAAGCAGCAGTCCCCTCCAGTCTGCGTAGCAGACCAGTTGGTTCACGGCCTTAAGTATGTCTGGATACAATCCCCCTGCTCTCCAGAGCTTGGTGAGCAGCTATTTGGAGCTTTGCTGGATGACATTATTAAGAATGTCACAGGTGGGAAGAGCACGTTGCTCCCACAGTCTAAGAAGGGTAAGGAGCCACGCCGCAGGCAAGGGCCCCCCTTTTCCACTCAAAAGAGCCTTTTTGGACATCAGGTAAGCGCTCCCAGTCCTAGAGGGCAACTGCTGAGGGACAAAAGTGCCCCTGGTCTCGCAAGCCCAGCAAGCCTGCGAGCAAAAGTACTACCACATGAAGGTTTGCCCCGCCCAACACTCGGGTGGGGGGTCGCCTTCGGGAGTTTGCGGCTTAGTGGGCCTCTCGGCTGTCCTATCAATGGGTCTGCGAACTGATTTCATCGGGCTAAAAGATAGAGTTCCTCTTTTAGCCACCAGATTTTTTCCCCTCTAGCATACCCTTACTCCCGGCTCGCCGGGAGGCCCCGTTTGGGGCAGTAAGGGACCTGCTCAGCCGTCGGGTGATCGTGCCTGTTCCAAAACTGGAAAGGTTTCAGGGATTCTGCTCCAATGGGTTTGTAGTCCCCAAAAAGGAAGGGGTACGTCCAATCCTGGACCTAAAAGCCCTCAATTGCTTTGTGAAAGTACAAAGGTTCAGAATGGAATCAGTTTGCTCCGTAGTCACTGCACTCCATCAGGGGGACTCCCTGGCATCTTTGGACATCCAGGACGCGTACTTGCATATACCCATATGTCTCAGGCATCAGAGTTTTCTGTGATTTGCAGTGGGAGAAGAGCATTACCAGTTTGTGGCTCTCCCCTTTGGTCTGGTTTCAGCACCCCGAGTCTTTACCAAAGTATTGGCTCCAATTTTGGTGTTGTGACAAGATGGGATCGCAATCATGGGTTACCTGGATGATCTCCTTCTGAGAGCAGCTTCCACCTCAGAATTAAGGGAGGATGTGGCGATCACCATGCAAACTCTACAAATGTGTTTGGGTGGGTGTTGAACCTCAAAAAGTCGGTATTCGTGCCAACTAAGCACTTGGAGTACCTAGGCTTACTGCTGAACTCTGTGGAAGCGAGAATGTTTCTCCCTTCAGACAAACTGCAGACTCTCAAAGTCGCAGTGAAGCTGTTGATGAACCGCAGATGGTCATCGCTGTGTTTCTGCATGCGAGTTCTGGGCCTCATGGTACCGTATGCCCAATTTCACACCAGAGTCTTCCAGAGGGAGATATTGTCCAAAAGGGACAAATCTCTGTTATCCCTGGATTGACAGATTCAGGTGAGCCAGTTAGTCATATACTCTTCTTTGGTGGCTGAGGTCTCCGGCCCTTCGGTCCGGGAAATCGTTCCTGTCTCTTCATTGGACGGTGATCTCAACGGACGCCAGGCTGACCAGCTGGGGTGGAGCGCTGGGACTACAGTTGACCCAGGGCCTATGGTCGAGGGAGGGATCCCAGTTACCGATCAAAGTGCTTGGGCTTCGAGCGATCAGGCCATGTCTCTCCACATGTTCAATGAGGCTACGAGGGCATCCGATCAGTATCCAGTCAGATAATGCCACGGCAGTGGCATATGTCAACCATCAAGTAGGAACAAGGAGGAACCATCAAGAAGGAACAAGGAGCTCGGCTGCAGCACGAGAAGTCGCTTCCATCCTTCGGTGGGCAGAGCGACACGTACCGGCCCTGTTGGCCATATACATCCCAGGAGTAGAAAACTGGCAGGTGGACTAAGTCGCCAGATGCTGGACCCAGGAGAATGGTCATTGAATCCGGAGGTGTTCAGGCTTCTTTGCCTGCGGTGGGGCACACCAGATGTGAATCTTCTGGCCTCTCGGCTCAATCGAAAGGTGCAAAGGTTCATGTCCAGGACAAGAGATGCTTGGGCGGATGCGTCAGTGGCTCCATGGGAGCAGTATCCGCACACCTATTCCGTTTCCAGGATCCTGCTGTTCTTTCAGTGAGGAATGGACCAGAAATTGGCCTTAAGCACCATCAAGGGGCAGATATCAGCCTTGGCTGTTTTTTTCCAACGACCCCTGGCGTCTCACTCATTGGTGAGCACCTTTGTGTAAGGGGTTCGGCATGTAGTCCCTCCAATGCGACCACCTCTACCCCTGTGGGATCTGAACCTAGTGCTATTGGCGCTTCAGAAACCGTAGTTTGAGAACATCAGGGAAATTCCCTTGACTCTCAGAAAGTGGTCTTTCTAGTGGCTATTACATCTGCCAGGAGAGTTTCTGAGTTGGCGGCCTTGTCTTGCAAGTCGCCCAATCTAATTTTCCACAAGGATAAGGTGGTGTTGTGTCCGCAACCTTCTTTTCTTCCGAAGGTGGTTTCAGCCTTGCATATCAATGAGGACATTGTGTTACCATCTCTGTGTGCTAATCCGACACACCCTAAGGAGGTGGCCCTCCATTCCCTGGATGTGGTCCGGGCCCTAAGGGTATATCTGTCTGCCACGGCTCCCTTCCTGAAGTCAGATTCTCTGTTAGTTTTGGTAGCTGGTCCGAAAAAAGGGCTGGCGGTCTCGTCAACCACGATCTCACGGTGGATCAGACAGATCGTGGTCCAGGCTTACGGCCTGAAGGGGCAGGTGCCCCTCCTCCCTGTCATGGCCCATTCCACCAGGGCAATTGGGACCTCTTGGGCTTTTTGACATCAAGCGTCTGTCTCCCATTTTACAAAGTTCTACAAAATTGATGTAAGAGCATCTTCTGATGCTTGCTTTGGCCGCAAAGTTTTGCAGGTGGCTGTGTAATCGTTGCACTTTACACTCTTTCTTCTTGTTAGAGAAAGTTACGTTTTGGTTGTCAATGGATTTTGATGCATGTGGTGACTGCTAGTTCTGATGCGGTCGGTTCAGAGGGTGACTCCTCTGTTGTGGTGCACCTCTGGTTGTGGGTGTTTGCTGTTTCCACCCCTCTTTATGACACTGCTTGGGGACGTCCCTATGGTTAAGATTAATGGAGCTGTGTCCGACAATGAAGGAAAGAGAGAATAGAGATTTTTGTACTCACCGTAAAATCCTTTTCTCTGAAGTTCAATGACGGACACAGCACTAGGGCTGCAACTAACGATTATTTTCATAATCGATTAGTTGGCCGATTATTGTTTTCGATTAATCGATTAATAACTTTAGAAAAAAAAGTGGGTCAAATTGATGTAATTTTCAACCACAGTGACGGGAAAATTTGGAAATAATAGAAAAGTTCTCGGTCAAAGGAATTTTCAAACAGTGTATGTGGTTTTTGTTGAGAAGTGAAAATTTCAAACAAAATTCTTTCATTCAGTGAATGTACAAAGATTTTTCATCTGAATATTCTCACCTGAAAATTGATCCGCAAGGCCAGCATAAGGCTCGGTACACACCTATGCAGTTTTTACTTTTGATCTGTTTCTGCAGTGCTTTTTGCTGTGCGTTTTGATTTTTGCGCACGTGATTTTACTGCAATTTGCGGGTTTTTTTTGGGGCAGGTTAAAAAACATCTCCATTGAAGTATATTGAACCAAAAAAAGCACCGTTTTGCGTTAAAAGTCCCCTACCCTTTCCAAATATGCAGCGGCTGAAAAAAAGCACAGATATGAACGTGTCCCATAGGAAACCATGTAAATGAACAGCAGTGCGTTTCTGCAAAAAGAACCAATAAACATATAGATGTGAACCAGGCCTAATACGTGTAGTAATGTAGTAATAATAATAATAATAATGTAGTAGTAGTGTAGTAATGTAGTGTAATGGGTTAAAAAGACAAAAAATGATCCCTTTATAGTACAAAAAAAAGCAGATAATCACTACTGGAAGGGGTTCAATTTTTCACTGTAGAACAGTGAAAGTAATATTTACAGTAGTGATTATATTTTTGTACTATAAAGGGCTCATTTTAGTTTTTTTTAACCCCATTATGTTACTGGCCGATTAATCGATTATGAAAACAGTAATCGATTAATTTCATAATCGATTAGTTGCCGATTAATCGATTAGTTGTTTCAGCCCTACACAGCACCCACCCCTCTTATAGTTTACGTTATACTGCTTGGTGACATACTGAGCTGCAAGAAGCAGGTTGAGGGGTTATAGCCAGAGGGACCGCCCCCTGGGTGGAACTGTACAGTTCTGTTGTTTTTACATGTTCTGCCTAGTCCTCTCCCAAAGGTGGCCTAATAACCCTACGGTCAAGATTAATGGAGCTGTGTCCGTCAATGAACTTCAGAGAAAAGGATTTTACGGTGAGTACAAAAATCCTATTTTTTTAAAAACTTTTTTAGAATCTGTATATAATTTTTTTCCTGCCGGTTATTTTAACCACTTCAGCCCCGGACCAATTGTCAGCCTAAGGACCAGAGGTCTTTTTACAATTTCGCACTGCACTGCTTTAACTGGTAATTGCGCGGTCATGCAATGTTGTACCCAAACGAAATTTGCGTCCTTTTCTTCCCACAAATAGAGCTTTCTTTTGATGGTATTTGATTGCCTCTGCGATATTTATTTTTTACGATATAAAAGGAAAAAGACTGAAAATTAAAAAAAAAAATCTACTTTTTGTTATAAGAAAAATCGAATGAACTAAATTGTAGTCATACATTTAGGCCAAAATGTATTCAGCCACATGTCTTTTGTAAAAAAAAAATTTCAATTTCAATCAATAAGCGTATATTTATTGGTTTGCGCAAAAGTTATAGCGTCTACAAACTAGAGTACATTTTCTGGAATTTACACAGCTTTTAATTTATGACTGCCTATCTCATTTCTTGAGGTGCTAAAATGGCAGGGCAGTACAAACCCCCCCAAATGACCCCATTTTGGAAAGTAGACACCCCAAGGAAATTGCTAAGGGGCATGTTGAGCCCATTGAATATTTTTTTCTTTTTGTCCCAAGTGATTGAATAATCAAAAACAAAAAAAAAGTTTACAAAAAGTTGTCACTAAATGATATATTGCTCACACATGCCATAGTTATATGTGGAACTGCCCCCCAAAATATATTCTGCTGCTTCTCCTGAGTATGGGGATACCACATATGTGGAACTTTTTGGGAGTCTAGCCACGTACAGCACCCCGAAAACCAATCACCGCCTTCAGGATTTCTAAGGGTGCAAATTTTTGATTTCACTCCTCACTACCTATCACAGTTTCGAAGGCCATAAAATGCCAAAACAGCACAAAACCCCCCCAAATCACCCCATTTTGGAAAGTAGACACCCCAAGCTATTTACTGAGAGGCATGTTGAGTCCATGAAATATTTTATATTTTGCCATAAGTTGCAGGAATATTACAATATTTATTTTTTGCACAAAGTTGTCACTAAATGATATATTGCTCACACATGCTATGGGCATAAGTGAAATTACACCCCAAAATAAATTCTGCTGCTTCTCCCGAGTACGGGGATACCCCATGTGGGGGACTTTTTGGGAGCCTAGCCACGTACGGGACCCCGAAAACCAAGCACTGCCTTCAGGATTTAAATATAAAACGCTACCAAAAAAAACTGTTAGCGATCGCAGGGATCAGGCCTGACTCTGCGAACGCTGCAGTTATGTGTTTAGTGTTTTGTAAGTGACAGTGATCGATCGATACTGCACTTGGGTGGGCTGGGCGGAGGGGCAAAACGCAGGTGCTAGCAGGTATCTGGGCTGATCCCGCTAACAATGTGTTTTTTTGGAACCCTAAACTTCTGGGGACGCTAGTATAGATCTGATCAGATCAGATATTGATCTGTTCAGATTCTATACCCCTACGGGAGGTTCATGCTTTGCGCGTGGGTGTTAGCGGTACTGGCACTAACCTAGCGCTGCCTGGGGCGACGCAGACCCTGACCCTAAAACCTAATTGATATCACCCGATGGTGATCGCTGGTGAAAGGATTAACTAGGGGCAATCAGGGGGTTAAAACCATTATTGGGTAGTATATGGGGGTACCTAGCTATATAAAAACCTGGTGGTGAATCTAAAAAAATAACTAGCTACCTAGCGGCACCAGTGACACTAATGCAGTGATCAGAAAAACGATTGCTTAGTGATACTGGCAAAAGGGGGTGAAAGGGTTAACTAGGGGCAATCAGGGGGTTAAAACCTTTATTGGGAAGTATATGGGGGTACCTAGCGCTATAAAAACCTGGCAGTGAACCTAAAAAAATAACTAGCTATCTAGCGGCACCAGTGACACTAATGCAGCGATCAGAAAAACGATCGCTTAGTGACACTGGCAAAAGGGGGTGAAAGGGTTAACTCTAGGGGCAATCAGGGGGTTAAAACCTTTATTGGGGGGGTAGGGGGCTACCCTGGACCTAACACTAACTGCCCTGACAGTTTTTACTGTCACAACTGACACTAAATGCAGTGATCAGTAAATAAATGATCACTGCAATCAGTGACACTGTGACTGGGAGGGGGGGGGTCGGGGGGCGATTTGTGTGCCTATGTGTACCTACATGTCAGTGTAGTGTTGGTGCACTTACTTTCTCTGTTCTCCTCGCAGTCCGGTCAAAAAGACCGCCCCGAGGAGAATGACATCACTTCCTCCCTGCCTGTGTTTACACTACACAGGCGGGGGAAGCTTCTCATTCGCCAGGAGTGATCGAGAGGGGATGGCCAGAAACCAACGGCCATCCCCTCATCCCGGATCGCTCCTGAAGCGAAACGGACCGCCGCATCCAGCGGGAGGGGGTCCGATTGGACCCCCCACCCGCTGGAAGGCAAGCACGTACATGTACGTGCTTGTGCCTGTCGGTGCCATTCTGCCGACGTACATTGCCATGCGGCGGTCCTTAAGTGGTTAAATAAAAACATTTCCCAAATTGTTGATACTACATTATGGGAGCCCTTAACTATTTTTTTGCATAAATACCCCTATCTGCACTGGAAAATAGTGAGAGAAAGAAGTATAGCTGGGTATTTTACCCCTGGAGATTCCACCTGCACCCAATCTGATCCAGACGAGAGATATCCTTGGACGATTCATAGAGGCTGGATATTGGATGTCAATGCTGGAAACATCAACTGGGCACTAAGGCTGTCCTACATGAGAGACACCCGTGTATGGGTGATTGGAGCTGGTGAGTGGGGATCCAAGAGGAGGAGCACCAAATGTCACCTGGATCTATCCAGTGTTCTTAGTCACAATAGGAAGTCACCAAGCATCTAAGAATTATAAAAAGACTCTTGTTTGGTTGGTCTCTGAAGGAGTTTGGATGTTACACTGTGAACCTGGTCTATCTATTTACATCTCACTTTTATTTTTCACATATAAACATGTTTTTTTTTTTGGGGGGGTTTCTTTTAATATTTGTATGTCTTCGAGTATCACTCTTTCTGGATATAGTTACTTATATTTTCACTGTAATTATCACTTATGGCTTAGTGTATTATACTTTGTTACATGCCTTTTCTATTATATTAGTAGTGGTATATATTACCACAGTAGCACATTTCACTATACAGGTGATTTAGGCTCGTCGCCTTTTTTTACTGCATAGCGACTTTAGTGATTTAGGCTTGTCGCTGATCACTGTTTAGTAGTGGTTACAATTTTGTCATCACATTCATTAGTTGCACATTTGATTATCTCATCACTTAATGGTATGTCACACCACATGTGGTGTAGTGATATGGGTCTGTTATTTGTTCACATTATATAGGTAGCGCCATATTACTCTTAATTTTATTTTTCATTACCACCTTATTCAGCCCCAGAACCTGTGTAATTAATATGTGCTCATGTTTAAAGGGATGAGGTTGTCAGAACATTTGAGGTTAAAAGAATTTATATTCATATATATATATTTATATTCATATATATATATATATATATATATATATATATATATATATATATATATATATATATATAGATATATATATATATATATATACCTTTATATTATGTATATTTTCATGGATGCTTTGAGCAAAACCAAAGCCATCTTGTTTAACCCCTTCCCGCCGAGCGTACGCAAATGTGCGTACTCGGCTTCTGGGGGGTATACCGGGATGATGCCCGCACCTGCGGGCATCATCCCGGTACCGTTTTTTAGAGCGGGTGATTGGCTTTCCAGCCATAACAACCGATGCGGCTAAAAGCCGCTCAGCTGTTATGCCGGAGGACCGGGAGGGGGGGACCTCTTACCGGTGCTCTCGCTCGATCGGGAGCACCGATCTCACATCCGCTGCTTCCATTGGCTAGGGAGGGACTGGAATGAAGCTGTAAGTGGCGTCATTCCAGTCTCCTAATTGTATACACGGAAGCGACGTCATGACGTCACTTCCTGTTTACTCGGCTGCCAATGGCGTCGGATTAAAAAAAATATACAGTATTCAGAATCGCCGTTTTCGGCGATCTGAATACTTTCAAGTGTAAAGGAGGGGTGGGGGGTCTTTTAGAGTACCTGTCACCACCTATTACTGTCACAAGGGATGTTTACATTCCTTGTGACAGCAATAAAAGAGTCAAATATATATTTTTTTTAAACAATTTATTAATTAAAAAATTTATAAAATAAATAAGAAAAAAAATAAAAATTGCCGACCGCCGCACAACGATGTACGTCCTATTTTTGAAGAGGGATATCTCGGTAACGGCAGCAGCTGTTGCCACAATCGAGATATCCATCTCTTCAGGCGGCGGTCGGCTGTACGATAACGGTGGTCTCCGCGGCGGATTCGCCGCAAGATCACCGCTATCGGCGGCGGGAGAGGTGCCACCCCCCTCCCGCACCTTCCACCGCTTACCGGAGCCGTCGGTAGCGGCGGAGGCGATCGGGTCCTTTCATCTGCTGGGCATAGAGACAAGTGAGGCTAAGATGGCCCCCACTCGTCTCTATACCATAGGAGGGCGGAAGGGACGTCAAAACATCACTTCCGCCCATACCTCTTAAAGGTATATTTTTTTTAGATGTCAGATTTACTTTTTTTTTTGTTTTTTGTTGCATTTTAGCCCAAATATGAGATCTGAGGACTTTTTGACCCCAGATCTCATATTTAAGAGGACCTGTCATGCTTTTTTCTATTACAAGGGATGTTTACATTCCTTGTAATAGGAACAAAAGTGATCCATTTTTTTTTTTTTTTAAACAGTGTAAAAATAAATAAAATCAATTAAAATTAATAAAAATTAATTTAAAAAAACACCCAATCACGACGAACTTGCGCACAGAAGCGAGCGCATACGTGAGTAGCGCCCGCATATGAAAACGGTGGTCAAACCACACATGTGAGGTATCGTCGTGATCGGTAGAGCGAGAGCAATAATTCTAGCCCTAGACCTCCTCTGTAACGCAAAAAATGCAACCTGTAGAATTTTTTAAATGTCGCTTATGGAGATTTTTGAGGCTAAAAGTTTGACGCCATTCCACGAGCGGGCGCAATTTTGAAGCGTGACATGTTGGGTATCAATTTACTCGGCGTATCATTATCTTTCACAATATAAAAATAAATTGGGCTAATTTTACTGTTTTCTTATTTTTTTATTCAAAAAGACCGCTGCGCAAATACGGTGTGAAAAAAAGGATTTCAATGACCGCCATTTTATTCTCTAGGGTGTTAGCAAAAAAACAATATAAAATGTTTGGAGGTTCTAAGTAATTTTCTAGCAAAAAAAACTGTTTTAAACATGTAAACACCAAGTCTGAAAAAGAGGCCTGGTCCTTAAGTGGTTAATGAATAGACATTGTTTTCTGTCTTATGAGACTGTATAAGTCTGTACCATTATCCCAGGTTATATATCTCTTGTCATTGACAATTATAGATAAGGATAGATCCTACAGAGGAAACCTGAGCTCACAGTAGTATTTCAGAATAAGCTACAGAAACCAGGCTGCTTATATTTAGGCTAACGCCAGCATGTCTGGGGATAGTGATACTTGATTGCCAACAATTAGACAATTAATTGTGTTTTGCTAAGCCAAGGTCAGAAGGTCATCAAAATAACATTAAAAGTAATTTCTGATCCAACACTGCCCCTAAGAGGCTGAAATTTATAATTATTCAAAATGGCGTTGGTCGTGGTTGTCATGGTAATGTGGAAACGCCATCGTCATATGACATCATCAATTACATAGTTGTGAGACACACACCCACTTTTGGGGTGGGATAAAAAGGTGTTACTCATAGCAGAGAGGAATCGGAGGGCTAATGGAAAAAGGAGCCATGGGGAGTCTAGAGAGAGATCTGAAAATGAGTTGAGAGAGACAGGAGCCGTCTATACCTCACTTAAAGACGGAGAAATGTAGGGAGGTTGGAAGAGGTCCCTCTGGGGGATTCGTCATCTCACAGGAAGCTTCTCAAAACGACAGACTCCTTAAAGTTCTGGTAAAGTATTAACCTTTCCATATTATACCTTTTTGGTAATTTAATTGTTTTTGCATATACATTACTAAAACCATTTAAATATATACGGCAAAGCAAATTGGAGTTGTATTATTTTTAACTGCAGTATGAAATAATTATATTCCAAATATTAATAAGACACACAATTTTGTCTGTCTTAATATTCACTCTAAATTTAACATAAGTCTTGATTAAATTATCAAGCTGTGCACAATATAACAATTTTTGTTTGCGCACATTTTTTTTTTTTTTTTTATTCTTTATTTATGGATTGCAGGTAATACAGAAGCAAACTGTAAAAGAAACAATAGACACCCAGTCTTCTCATTACATTAAATAATACATTCAGTACATGTTGGGGAGCATTTGGTAGCTTATCACAGTACAGCAGTATCAGACCTAAAGTAGCCAAGGCCCTAACACTTACTGGGTTCTTTGGTTCTCCCGCTCGGTACTCCCTTTTATATTAATGCGGCACTTGGGGTGGTCCCCCCTGGGCCGACCCCGGGGGGTCTTCGTTAATGGCTTGGGATCACTCGCAGAATGGGAAGCCCAGTCGGGGCCACTCCCATGGCCAACAGCCAGTAGAAAGAAAACTGGGTAAATAGTTTGATAAGGCCCTTGCAATCACTAGTTATTTTTATCGGGATTGTGGGGAGTGGAAGAGGGAATGGAAGGGGGGCGGGGAGGCTAAAGAACAGAAGGAAAAGAAGGGGGGAGTAAATTGGGTCAAAAGGTTGAAGGGGAATAAAGGGGGTGGGGTGGACCAGAACGATCCTCAGGTGGAAGGACTGTGGGGACCGTGGTGGTGAGCCCAGACCGGAACCGCCACTCTATACTCTTACCAAGTTTCACAAGTAAGTTCTGTATGCATCGGAATACCTAAACAGGCTCCAAGGCATCCATCGAGCGATGTGTTCCTCCTCTCGATCATGCAGGGATGATGTAAGCTGTTCCATTCGATAGATGTCGCAAACTCTCGCAAACCATTGAGACACCGTCGGGGCGGCCTGCTGCTTCCACATACTAGGTATGCATGCCCTGGCTGCGTTCAGAAGGTGTTTTAAAAGTGACTTACGAAATCTCTTACCAGAAAGTGGAGCCAGGTTAAGAAAGATCGCCGCTGGGTTATTCCTAAGATTAATAGCTGTGAGATCAAGTATAATCTTGAGAACTTGCCCCCAGAAATGGGACAATTGCGGGCATTCCCAAAATATATGGAGCAGTGTACCTGCATGTGCGCCGCATCTCCAACACTCTGGGCTATGCCCAGGGAACATGGCTGCTAGGACTGTGGGAGTCCTGTACCAGCGAGTCAAGATCTTATATGTGATTTCCTGGTATTTGCTGCACAAGGAAGACCTGTGTGCAAACAGAAGCACTCGAGTCTTTTGTTCCGTCGAGAACCTGACATCAAGGTCCCTCTCCCATTTTCCTATAAACGTCGGATCTCCCCTAGATAGAAGATCCATTAAGATCCCATACGATTGGGAAAGAGACCCACGGATCGGCCCCTCACCCAAGCACAGGTCTTCGAACGGAGTTAATGGTCTGCGAAAGCTCTCACTGTTGGGCAAGGACTTCAAAAAGTGAGAGAGTTGGGCCAGTTTCCACCTGCCCAGGGCAGTGTGCCCCAACGGCTCATATATAGTCAGGACACTCTTCCATGCCCTCGGGCCCAAAAAGTGGGAAGCTCTGATCAGATCTTGGTCTGGAATGAGGCGAAAGGACCTGTCTACCATACCCGGTTCAAATTGCGGGTGTCCAATGATTGGAGTCATGGGTGAGGGAAAGCTGGGCACCCCTGCTAGTGAGAAGTATCTGGCCATCTCTCGTAGCGTGGGCTCAACAAGGGGGTGCGCCAGCATCACCCCTGGAGAGCTAGGCCCACCCCAGGGTAATCCTTCAATCGGGAAGGGCATGGATTCTCGCTCAAGACGAACCCACAGCTTATCCTCCAAGTGCCTGCACCAGTCAACCGTCCTGTTCATATGGACTGCTGTATAGTACCAAGCCGGGTCTGGAAGCCCAATCCCCCCCTGTGTTTCGGTCTAAGTAGTAAAGTTCGACTGAGCCTTGGGGGTTTGCCTTGCCAAACGTATCTGATAAATGACGGATCGTAGAGTCTTGAAGAATGACTGGGGAATTCGTACTGGCAGGGCCTGCATAAGGTACAGAATTCGCGGCATCACATTCATTTTGAGCACATTACACCTTCCGAACCAGGAGGTTGCCAAATGTGACCATCTCTCCAGGTCCGAGGTAATGGTTTTCAGGAGGGGCTGGAAATTCAGTTGGAAAACAAGCTGCGGGTCTGGGGGTATCTTAGTCCCCAAGTATTGTATGGCCATAGATGCCCAGCGAAAGGGGAAGTTTTTGCTCATAGATGTCTGAACGGTGTGGGGTATGGAGACGTTAAGTGCCTCTGATTTCTGCAAGTTGATTTTGAAGTCTGAGAGAGCTCCATATCGCCTTATTTCTGATAGCAGATTCGGTAATGTGGTGTGCGGCTCTGAGACATAAAACAGGAGATCATCAGCAAAGGCAGCGACCTTATGGTGATATGTCGGGGTTTCCAACCCCTTGATATCAGCGTTAAGTCTGATGTGGTGGAGTAGGGGCTCAAGAGAGAGTATAAATAGGAGGGGGGACAAAGGACATCCCTGCCTCGTCCCATTGCCAATAGAGAAGCGAGACGAGGCAATCCCATTAATCCTGACTACTGCTGTCGGAGAGGAATATAGAGCCGTTATCCATGAGATCATAGGAGGAGGGACCCCCAGGCTTGTAGGGTGGCCAGCAAAAAGGGCCAGCTCACCCTATCAAACGCCTTTTCGGCGATAGTAGCATGAGCGGAATTTTAAGGCGCCTGGCCCGTTCCACAACATTCACAGTCCTGGTGGTGCTGTCTCTGGCCTCCCTGTTACGAATAAACCCCACCTGGTCTAGTGGTATCAGGCGTTGAAGAATAGGTGCCAGTCTTTCCGCCAGAATCTTTGTGAACAGTTTCAGGTCACAATTCAGGAGGGAGATAGGTCTGTAACTAGCACAGAGAAGAGTGTCTTTCTCTGGCTTAGGTATGACTGAAATGCTGGCCTGCAAAAGCTCCGGTGGGATAGGCCGGCCCTCCAATATGGCATTAAAGGCCGAGACAAAGGGTGCATTCAACAAGGGGAGAAATGTCTTATAGTAAGGGACTGTGACCCATCCGGGCCAGGCGCCTTGCCCTTGGGAGAGTCCTTCAGTGCAGCCGCCAGTTCCTCCGGTGAGATTGGTTGAGAGAGTGTCTCCATCTCTTCCGGTGTAAGGGTAGGGAGGTTCGCTGAGGTCAGATACGCGTCTATGGCGGCGGATTGGGCCTGTGTGGCGTTTGCTGACGCCTGGGGGTGCAAGTTGTAAAGGGCCTCATAGAAAGATCTGAAGCATTCCGCTATGGCCCTGGAATCATGAATTTTGGCGCCCGTGGGGGAGGATATGGCCGGGATGAAAGACGCGTTCCGTTGGGCTCATAGGGCGTTCGCCAAGGACCTACTGCATTTGTCCCCATACTCATAGTATGTTCTACGTACCCACATAAGTCTATTTTTCGCTTGAAAGAGAGAGAATTCTCTAATTTGCTCCCGAAGGTCTTTCACTTCTGCATTCAGCACGGCAGTCGGCAGAGATTTGTGCTGCTGCTTGCACGCGTGTAGTTTAGAGATAAGATCAGAGAGAGCTTTGGCTCTGGCAACCTTAAGTCTGTGCCCATGCTTAATAAGAATGCCCCTAATGTAACATTTATGGGCAGCCCAGACTGTAAGAGGGTTGGGCACCGAGTCCTGATTGTTCTCAAAGAAGCCCTGTATTTCCCAGAGCAAATCTGAGTGGGTGTCTGTGTCCTTCAGAAGTGACTCATTCAGTCGCCACCACGATTGGCCCCGCGATTCTGGTTGAAGCTTCAGTGCTAAGAAAACCGGCGCATGATCAGACAAAGCAATGTATCCAATCTGAGAGCATCAGAAACCAATGGTAGGGCGCTGTGGGCTACCAGGAACAGGTCTATGCGTGAATAAGAGCCACGAACAGCAGAAAAGAAAGAGTAGTCCCTTTCCTGTGGGTGGAGAGTGCGCCAGACGTCTATCAATCGGTGAGAGTGAATTAGATCTTTTATTTGGGAGCGGGTACGTACAGATAGGGCAGAGGCGCCCGTCGACGAGTCTCTGTGGGAGTCTAAGGTAAGGTTAAAATCACCTCCGACAATCAAGGTGCCCTCCGAGAATGCAGCCAGGGCAGAAAAGCACACTTCCAGAGCAGGCAGCTGGCCGACATTTGGCATGTATAGGTTAGCAAGTGTAAAGGTTTGCGAGTACAATGTACCCTTGAGGAAGAGGTATCTCCCTTCACTATCGGTCTGAATGTCCAACAGCTTCCATGGCAAGTTTTTAGCTAGGAGGATACACACTCCCTTCTATTTTGATGTAGGAGAGGTGCCATGGTAGGCTATAGGGAAATGTTTACTGTACAGCCGTGGTATTTGGTCAGTCCTGAAATGGGTCTCTTGCAGAAAAGCCACTTGGGGCCTCAACCGCCACAGCTCCGTTAGGCAGCTGGACCTTTATTCTGGTATGTTTAACCCTTTAATATTCCAGGAGACCAACTTCAAAGCCATGGCAACCGCTGTACCAGTCTTGGGCCCACCACCAGGGTCCGAGAGTAGGGGGAGATTCAAAGGTTAAAGGAAAGGCGGGACAAGGAGGACGGGCAGGGGGAGGCTAGGAGTAGACCTAACTTAAAAAGGGAAGGGACAGGGGTGGAGGTAAAGACGGATCGGGGAAATTCTAAAGCTCCTATCGGAGAAAGCCTGCCGGCTAAGGCAGAAAGGCCTATTGGGGGTAGGGGTAAGGCACTGCGGAGGGAGGAACTCTCAGCGCAGTACCCCTCCCGTAGCCCTTGGTCCCTGCAGCCCCAGAGAGGCCTGCAGGTGTTGTCGACAGCAACCTTACGGCAACACAACAGCATTTAACAAAAATAAAGGATAGTAACATATCTTCACAACAGTTTGCAGTAAATCATGGAGAACAGTGAGAGAAAAAATAAGAGCAACCAATTACCATAAACAGTACAGTGTATACAAGACCCCATATCACTCAGGTTCCCGCTCCCTCCCCCCAATCCCCTCCCCACCCTTAGGTGGGGGGGGGGGAAGGGGGGGTGCCCCTACTCAGCCTGTTGCACAGATCTCGCAACTGTCCCGGGTGGTAGACCGCCTCTTTCCGAGGTTCTCGGGCGGGCGGCCAGTCTGTGACATCCAGTTCATTAGGCGGCAAAAAGGTAGGGGGGGGAGGGGGTGGGGGGGAGGTACCCCAAAGGTGTTCAGTCAATACGGGCAATGTTCCCACAAAGGTTGCCGACCCACTGATGGGGTCCTAGGGGGCCCATGAACTGATCACTACACAAAAGTCATAGGCATAGGCAGCCGGTTCTAGGCCAGGCCCGCGGCTAGGTGCTAGTCCGGTCGGGCCCCCTGTTTTTCACCCCCTCCCCCTCCCGGGATCTACCGAGGGGAATTCTGGCAAGGACGGGACCGGGTAGCTCTCAATTAAAGTCTCAAAACACAAAAAGAAAGAAAAAAAAGAGAAAAAAACAATGTTCCCCAGGCATCAAATTAGGAGGGGGAGCACTACTCACTCATGGCTCATGGTCTTGAGGTGTTTGCGTTCTCCGGCGGTGGGGTCGGCGGCTTCTCCTCGATCTCTGTGGCCTGGCTGGTGGGTCGAAGTCGCCTGCTGGAGTGCTTTGTGGGACAACAAACGCCAGCCAATCAGGAATAGCGATCGGTGGTAGACCCAGCGTGTCCAAGAAAGATGGAACCTCAGAGGGGTGGCATAGTGCAACGGGCCTGCCATTCTTGCGCACTATGAGGTGGAACGGGTGACCCCACTTGTAGGGTATCCTCTGTTCATTTAATTTCTCCAGGAGGGGCCGCAGGCAGCGTCTCATCTGCAGGGTCCTCCGAGAGACGTCTGGTAGTAATCTGTGCTCCGTCAAAATCTATGCTGCCTTTGTGCCACGCCGCCTGTAGAACATCTTCTTTCACGGAATAGCTATGGAGACAGCACAGAACGTCACGTGGCCTACGCCTACCAAGCGTTAAAGATGGCTGTGACCGTTACTTTAAGGTCAGATGGACCAGTAGCTTCGGGCAAGTCTCTGATCCTAATATTGCGCCTGCGATTGCGATTTTCAAGGTCGTCTACCAGCAAATGCAACTGAGCGACCCTGTCGGTCAGGGTGTCTTGTGTGCCTTTCAAACCAGTCAAATCCGCGGTCATTGATGTCACATCATTCTCCAAGGCTGCTACTCGGGTGGTCGTGGCCGCCACCTCCCGCTTAACACTTGCTATCTCAGTCCTTAGTGTCGTCTCAATCCTGGCTGCCATGCAGCTAAAATCCTCTTTTGTTGGAAGATTTTGCAGCAGAGACCACACTGTACTGTCTCCCAGGAGAGTGGGTGGATAATACATCTGCGCTCCCCCCTGTGTGACTGCAGCAGACGCTGGCTGGCTGCGTGGCTCCATAATGGGGGAGCCTCTGTGGGGTGGCCCCTGGGAGTGCTGAGGTCCGCGGGGGAGCCATGGCGGCAGGCCGCTGTGCTCCAAGCTGCCCAGGGAGATAGATCGCTGGGTGGGGAGAACGGAGGCAGGTCATGGGTGTGCTGTGTCCCCCTCTCACCTTCTCTGTGCAGCGCTGGGCTGGACGCGCCGGAGGCCGCGGGCACCATCTTGGCCAGATCAGGCGTGGAGGCCGGAGGCTGGAGCGGTACCAGGTACTTATCCATACCACCGTTCGGTGCGTCTTCGCCGGTACGTCAGTTCGTCAGCGGTGTGCTGTGAAGCCGGGGGTGCCGTAATGTGCGGCTAGACTGCTAGATAGGGCTACGGAGGGGTCATGGACCGGGAGCTCCCAAATCGTGCGTCCTTACTCCTCCATGCCGAGACCACGCCCCGTTTGCGCACATTTATTTAAAATTCGTTTTTTTATTAAAGAAAAGGAGCACATACAACTCATCACAGACAAATTATCAGAGGAGTAGTGTAAACAACAAGCAGTAAACACCCAAAATGTACTTAGACTCCAACATTAGTATTCCAAAAAGTGCATATAACTCCTTCCAGTTTTATCTATAAGAGTCCAGATTGAAAATTAGAGAATAAAACAGGTTTCACATACCAAGACACGGCTATATCACATCACACAGGTTGGGATACCATATCCGCATATACAGAGGTGTACTTAAAGGCGACCCAGCAGGCCCATATTTTTTTTAGCAAGGTCAGACTTGCCTCTCAGAGAGAGTGTCAGGTCTTCCATGTAATATAGATGATCGACCTTGAGCAGCCAGCAACGGAGCGTAAGGATCCTCCTCTGCTTCCAATACCTCGGGATAAGAGTCTTCGCAGCATTGAGGAGATGGGGTGTAATAGAACGTTTATATGAGCCTGCTGGCTGACCCGAACAGTGAAACAAAACATACCATGGATCATTAGGAACCTCCCGACCCTGAATTTGCTGAATCCAATATAGGACTGCTAGCCAGAACGGACGTATTCGTGGACAAAACCACCAGATGTGAGCGTGAGAGGCTCGCTCACCACACTCTCTCCAGCAGAGCGGGGAGGTTTGGGGGAAAAACTGATGCTGTGTCACAGGCGTATAATGCCACCTGGTCAGCAGCTTGTAAGTCATCTCAGATGTTTTGGAGGAGCCTGAAGCAGTATGCGCCATGGTAAGAATGGTAGACACTTGGGTAGGGGTGAGTTCCTTATCCAGGTCCAGCTCCCAGTTTCGGATAAAAGTAGGGGTCCTGTGAGACTCCAGGGATAACAACGTGTGATAGAAATAAGAGACGGGCTTCTCCACAGGCAAGGCACCTAAAAAAGCAGATTCCAGAGGTGTAAGGTCATTTATGGAGCGTAGAGGTTTAGGAAGGGAGCGAACAAAGGCCGTCAGTTGACAGTATTTCCAGCGGTCCATGAATGAAATAGGTAACTCCCCCATGATGGCAGAGAGTGGGAGAACCCCGGAGGGGCCAGTGAACTGATGGAGGAGAGTTTTATCCCCGAGGCTCCAAGAAAAGCGTGAGCGAGGGCCCATATTACCAGGCAGAAAATAGTTATGGCCCGACAAAGACAGCAAAGGTGAATTGTAGGGCCAGGTCCGTTTTTTACACAGGGAGTCCCATACTGCAAGGGAGGCGGTCGTTAGCGGTGAAGAATTGGTAGACAAAGCCCTATATTTCCTTGGAAGCCACATGAGGTTAGAAAGATCAGTCTCACCCAACATTGTTTCTAGTTCGATCCACAACTTAGTATTTGTACAATATTTCCAATCTGATAACCTGGCCAGCACAATGGCTCGGAAGTAGAGTCGGAAATCCGGTACTGCCAGGCCCCCAGCGCGCCGTGGTCGCTGGAGTAGGGACCGTGGGAGTCGTGGCTTCCTCCTATTCCATATATACCTATATACCATCGAGCTTAATATAGTAAAGAAACCCACTGGCACTCCGAATGGGATCATTTGCAGCATAAAGAGCACTCTGGGCAGCAGGTTCATCTTCACCACCCCAATTCTACCCAGCCAGAAATGACCCAACTGGGACCATTTCTGGAGGTCCGATCTAAGCGTGTTGAGGAGCGGTAGAAAGTTGGCACGGAAAAGAGTAAGTGGGTTGGGCGTTAAATAGATACCTAAATATTTCATGTGCCGTGTCTGCCAGGTAAAGGGGAAAGACTGTTTAATGTTCGTTGCGTCGAGTGGGGGGACCGTCACGTTTAAAATTTCGGATTTGGACATATTTATTTTGAAATTAGATACCTTGCCATAAGCTGAAAATTCGGATATGAGGTTAGGGAGAGAAATCATGGGCTGTTGCACGTAAAACAAAATATCATCTGCATAGGCAGCGTATTTGTGTTCTGTGTTGCCAACTGTAATACCATGTATGTTCGGGTTACGTCGGACAATGGACAGGAAAGGTTCCAACGATATTGCGAATAGTATGGGTGAGAGCGGGCAGCCCTGGCGCGTGCCATTATGTAGGGTAAAGGGGTCACTAAGAGTGCCGTTAACTCGCAATTGGGCCGTGGGATGACGATATAGAGCTAAAATTTGTGATCTAAGGGCAGGGCCGACCCCGAGGTGGGACAACGTCGCCATAAGAAACTCCCAGTCCACCCTGTCAAAGGCTTTTTCAGCATCTGTGGAAAGCAACAGGGTGGGCTGGGAGAGATGCCGTACAAACGACAGTAGGGTGAAGGTGCGTAAGGAATTGTCGCGAGCCTCTCTCCCCGGTATAAAGCCTGTTTGGTTCCGAGTTATCCATTGCGGAACCAGAGGTAATAATCTATTCGCAATTGCTTTAGCGTAGATTTTGGCGTCAATGTTAAGCAACGAGATAGGTCCTTCCCGTCCTTAGGTATAACCGTAACATGGGCATGAGTAGTCTCTGGGCGGAGAGTACCGCCGGTCAAGGTCACATTAGCATAATTAGACAGATGGGGGAGTAACTTATCTGCATAGGAGCGATAATAGGACACTGGGAGGCCATCAGGGCCAGGTGCTTTGCCCTTCGCCATATCTCGTAAAGCTCTCAATAACTCCGTTGAGGTAAATTCCCCTTCCAGAGCGGCCAGGGCCTCAGAGGAAAGCTGAGGAAGGGCAGCTCGGGCCAGGTACTCCTGAATAAGCCTCCGCTTATCATCTCCGCCGGCATCATTTTGTCGGACATGATAAAGATGCTGGTAGAAATCCCTGAATTCTCTGGCTATCTGTGGAGTGGTGTAGGCCATGGACCCCCCAGGGGTTCTAATTTTAGGTATAAACGCAGCGGCTTTCCGTTGTCTAATGGAAGTAGCTAACAATCTACTGGGCCTGTCCCCCCACTCGTAAAAGCGCTGGGCCACCAGTCTCGATCTAGACTTCTGATCTAAATGTAGGAGGGTCTTCAGGGATTCACGTTTTTCGGTGAGGGTGTGTAAGATGGACATAGAGAGGCCCCGTTTATGAATCCTCTCCAGGCTTTTAATCTCCGCTATCAACGCAAGTTGTTGTGCCAACCGCTCCCTTTTCTTCCTGGCACCCAGTTCAATGAGTTTACCTCTAATAAAGGCCTTGTGCGCTTCCCACAACACGCCCGGGGAGATCTCGTCACTCACATTAGTCTGGAAGTAGAAATCTAACTCCTCCCCCAAGACTTTCCTGTCCGCTTCCTCGGATATGAGGGATTCGTTCAGTCACCAATTAGCAGCCTTGGGGGGCAAAGAGTCAACTTTAAGGGTGAACAAAGTCGGAGCATGATCCGACAGGGGAGAGGTTTCTATGGCCGACCGTACTAGGAGCGGCAGATGCTGGTGGTCAAGAAAACAGATCTATTCTCGAATATGTACGGTGCACCGTGGAGTAATATGTAAAGTCACGGTCGCGAGGGTGCGTGATCCTCCAGGTGTCCATCAATTGCAGCTCATGGAGTTTTGTGCGGATACATTTCAACTGCTTATATGACAAGGGCGAGCTCCCCCTGGAAGTGTCCAGAGAGGGTTCCAGAGCTGCATTGAAGTCACCCGTCAGGACCACACAGCCCCTAGCGAAGTCCCCTAGCTTAGAAAGTGTCGAAGCGATAAACGATGCTTGGTGTCTATTGGGAGAGTAAAGAGTAGCCAGAGTGCATGACATGCTGCCCAGAGTGCCCCGTAAGAACAAAAAGCGGCCAGCTGGATCACATAACATAGATTCTAGCTTGAACGCGGTGCCACCCCGAAACCCAATGGCTACGCCGTTGGCCTTAGAAATATCTGAGAGGCCGTAATACCAAGTAGGGTACTTGGGGGAGTATAATTTAACTGAAGTGGTGTGGGTGAGGTGGGTCTCCTGTAGAAAAACCACATCTCCACGGAGACGGTTCAGTTCTCGGAACAATTGATGTCTTTTCCCAGGGGCGTGAAGGCCCCTAACATTGAACGAAACAAAATTCACCGTAGCCATCGGGTCTCAGAAAGGGGGGACCGCCTCCCACACCCCCACAGTGCAAAATAACCAAGGCAAATAGGACCCCACCCCCGCCAAGGGGACGAGAATGGGTGAGGACAGGGACGGGGAAGAAGAGGACAACCAGGAGAAAGAAAAGGAAAGAGAGAGGAGTACAGGGAGAAAAATAGAACAGCAAAGATCAGAGTAAGAAAGAAAGCAGCATAGCAATAGATCTAACCGCACGCAGAAAACTGCAGTGCAAGGGCGGGCCGCGCGCCCAGCCCGGGACCCCCCCACCCCCCCCGCAGAGCAGGACAAGGGCACCGGGACCCCGCGCAAGGCGGCACCCGCCAAAAAGGGGGCGGCGGAAACCGGACAGTCGGGCACCAACCGCGCCATCAGGGGTCAGGGTCACGCCACGGCAGTCCGGCACCGGCACCGCAAATAAACTCACTACTAAAACATTCCCAGCATAAAATAAACATAAAAAAAGAAACATTAAACCGTAAATAAAACAGTGGTCCAAACAGGGTCAATGAACTGCAGCTGAGTCCAAGCAATAACTGACTACAGGGTTAAGATGAGAGTGAGCAGGCCCGAGAGTGTAATACCACGGGGGCTCACAGGTTCGCCACAGGGTAAGGCAATAACTCAGATATCCAGCGAGGTGCATCCGTGTATATCCAGGGCATCAAAGACACAGAACACTGTCCCGCCTCGGCAGAACATGAATATCAAGGGAGGGGACCCTGAGGCCAATAACCAAGGTAATAGCAAATAACAGGAAAACAACAGTATAGTTGCAGGATCCAAGACGTCCGCGATAACCGGAGAAACAGAGCAGGACAGATAGCAATGTCCGCACAGCGCGTCCCTCAGGGGTGCACCTGGGATTCCGGATCTGCAACGGGATGTTTCCGTCCCACTCTATGCCATTGACGGTCGGGGATCTTAATTGGCGGCGGGATAACATCGGTACAGCCCGGTAACTCCGGCACGGTGACATTCAGGTCAGCACAAAATCGTGGTAACTCTTCAGGAAATCTGAGGACGGAGGTTTTGCCATTGACAGAGGCAATTAAGGCCGCAGGGAAGCCCCACCGGTATCTGATAGAAGCCACCTGGAGAAGTTTCGTGAGGGGGCGCAAGGCTCTACGCCTATCCAAAGTCTCCTTGGCCAGATCAGGGAATAGGGTAAGAGAGGCGCCATGGAAATCAAACGGCGTGGCATCCCTGGCCTTCTTCATGATCAGCTCCTTGTCCGGATAGTGATGGACTCTGCAGATGATGTCACGCGGGACCTCTGTGGTCAGGGAACGAGGCCGGAGGGCCCTGTGGACCCGATCGATCTTCAAAGGAGCGTCCGGTGCTCGGCCGAGAAGGCTGTTAAAAATGCCCCTAACCGAAGGCAGAAGGTCATCATCCCCGGTCGCCTCCGGAAGGCCACGGATCCGAACGTTATTGCGTCTGTTCCGGTTCTCCTGATCCTCAATCTTATATAGAGCCGAACGGTGAGCGATCGTAAGCCGACGGGTAGTCGTCTGAAGAGATCGTATGGCGGACGCATGTCTATCTAATCGTTGTTCCGTCCCTTCTACACGTATCAAAACCTGAGATAGGTCCGAACGGACTGCCGACACTTCCTTCCGAATCGCTCGTTCGAGGTTCAGCAGCATCGAAGCTAAGTCAGCCTTAGTCGGGAGGTCACTCACCCTGGTAGCTACCCCGGTGGGTCCGGCCAGGTCTCCCTCTTCCTCCGATTCGGCCGAGGTGTCAGGCGAGCGTGGCCTGTGTTCCGGCCTAACTGAAGAGGCGGGACTGTGTGCCAGCAGCGTGCTGTGCGGCGAGCGGCCTAGTCCGTCTTGGTCCGGAACATCCTCGGCCTCCGTGGATAAAAAGCGCTTGATAGTGCCCGTAGCCGAACCCTTCTTGGGCAGGGACTTGTCCGTTTTTCTCCCCATGCTTGGGGTGAGCAACAGTGAGAGGATCACATAATAATAGATCAAAATATCCGTGCCGATGCCGGAGCTCCCGAGAACCACGTCTGCTCTAGTGCATCGCTAGGCCACGCCCCCGTTTGCGCACATTTAAGAGTGTAAGAAGATGAGATCTGATTGTTTTGAGAAGAGAGAACACTGTGTTTAATGTAAACATATATTGTTTACACTAGGCCGTGAAGACACGGGAGGTTATTCACTGAGAGTTTCCAAGTCTCAAATATAACCAGTTATTCAAGAATTGAAATGTGGTATTTTATTATAAGAACTTAAATAATAGAAATGTGACTAATATTATCTGAACCATTGTCTATCTCTGATATGTAGAAGTTCTGTATATCTATTTATTTGTTTTATCACAAAATATGCCTGATATTTTTTTCCACTGTATTTTTAGTTAATATATATTTTTAAGCAATATAATTTGTATCACTGTCTTCAAAATAGCGCGGATAAACGAACTTGAATTCCTTGTTGGTATTGGTAGAAAATTGTAAATCTCCCAAATCAAAGATTTGCATATTTTCATAATTACTATACATTTATATTTCAGTATAAACATTCTGACAAGATGACAACCCTAATTTTGATGCATCTATGCCCAGCTTTAGAATCTCAAGTTATTTGTAACAAGTGTGATAACCTCTAGGAAATGGTTGTCAATGGAGTATATCTATCATGTAGGATTTTAGGGTTCATAAGATAAATGGGTGGCAGTAAAAGGTCTGTAGTGAGGAGTTGGGTACTGGCCAAACATTGTTCCCCACCTGGGGTATAATCTGTCTTTTCCCTGAGTTTATAGGTTGTTGGAAAGCAATGCAAGCAGGCTGTGATGAAACATGGCTGCAGGTCTTAAAGAGGAAGTAAACCCTGATGAGTTTACTTCCTCTTTTTTTCCCTGCAAAGGTAAAGCATAATGGACTACTATGCATTGCATAGTAGCCCATTATGTGTCACTTACCTGACACAGGAGCCAGCGAAGTCGCCGCTGTCCCCTGTAGTCCGCCGCATCCATCTTGCTGGTGGCGTCTCGCAGCTCCGCCGCTGTCATTCGGCGAAGCCGCGATGACGTCACTCCCGCGCATGCGCACGGGAGTCGACAAATGCGGCAGCTCCATTCTTGGAACTGCCACGCTCAGTGCGCCTGCGCGCCGCTGTCTACGGCGCATGCGCTGTAGACAGCGGTGCCCGTTTTCGGGCAAATATCTCCTAAACCATATAGGTTTAGGAGATATTGCTTGGACCTACAGGTTAGCCTTAATCTAGGCTTACCTGTAGGTCAAAGTGGTTTGTAAGGGTTTACAACCACTTTAAGCACTCCCAGTGTGGTCTCACTACTACCCAGAAGGAATAAAGTAGAACTATAGGCAAAACTTTTATCATTTTCGAAAGCAAAACCCATCACATAGATAGCCTAAAGCACACTGCAGTCCAGCTGCAAATTACCAGCTATATGTTTTTCTACCTGGTTTCAATAGTTGTTAAACTCATTGTCCTTTTTCATTTATGTATGTTAGATTCTCAAGCTACTGAAGAAGAAGCGCTGACGCACTCAACATGTAGGGCATCCTATTACATGCCTCAACCACAAACCGCAAATTAAACTGCCAATTAAGATATTTTGTACTTCTACAATGTATGGTACATATTTTTGTTAAAAAAAATCCCAATAAGTGTATATTGATTGGTTTGCGCAAATGTTATCACGTCTACAAACTATGGGATAGTTTTATGGCGTTTTTATATTTTTTACTAGTGTTCAGCGATTTTTAGCAGAACTGCAACATTGCAGAGGCACCGTCACTGTATAAATAACACTGGCAGGGAAGAGGTTAACACCAGGGGCGATCAAAGGGTTAAGTGTGTCCCTGGCAGGTGCTTACCAACTGTTGGGGGGGGGGGGGAGACACTGGAGGAAAAGAGAGAACCGTGTTTCAGTTCAGCTGAAAACACAAGATCTCTCTTTTTCTCCCTGACAGATCAGTGGTTTGCCTGGTTTACAGACCGCTGCTCCATCTTTCCAATGAACGATCGGCAGGACCTGCTGATTGGCTCCCACTGTGTCCAAGCACAGCGGGAGCGGCTCTCTGCACGCCCCCTACACCGCGTGAACAAAATCACTTAGTGGTACAGAACATCCCCCAGATAAGTAATTTCCTGCTTTCTGTAATTGGCTTACTGATTTTCCCAGAAATCTACACTAAAGATACAAATCTGGTTTTGAGCATCCCCTGCCACAAAAATTTCAATTTTGGTGAGATACTTCCAAAGAGAAATCAGGTCTAAAGGGATGCAGACCCTGCAGTTTTCCTCATTAGAGCCCTGCCGGTGCAGCAAAAAATTGATAACTATAAAACCACTCCCATACAGATTCACTTAGCATATGGACACAGACAGCAATTTCTTTACAACAACAAGGTAGGGATCTGCAAAAAAGTTTGTTAAAATCCCTGCACTGTACATAGATCACTTAGAGGGGATTGTTTTTTTTTTTGCCAACAAAAATGGAGTTAACCACCGCCAGATTTACTTTTACAGGATCACACATTTATACATGATCCTGCACTTCCACCTACAGGGGGTATGGGTGCCGCTTCTGCTGTGATTAATCACAAGCGCTGGATGTTCACTGGCATCCACCGATCGTCAGTAAAACACATAGAATGTAGATCTGCCTATGTACAAGGGAATTTTGTGCCCCTAGTAAAACAAGCACATACAGTACACAAAAAAACACTGGCTAGGCACAGTGTTAACCCTTTGATTTCCCTAGATGTTTAACCCCTTCCCAGCCAGTGTCATTAGTACAATGACAGAGCATATTTTTAGCACTAATCACTGTATTGGTGTCACTGGTTCCCGCAATGTGTAAATGTCCGATTGCAATATCGCAGCCGTGCTATAATTCGCTGATCACTGCCATTACTAGTATTAAAAAAAATAGATTAAAAAATACAGCCTTGACCAAAGGTTTTGAGAATTACACAAATATTAATTTTCACAAAGTCTGCTGCCTCAGTTTTTATGATGTCAATTTGCATATACTCCAGAATGTTATGAAGAGTGATGAATTGCAATGTCTCTTTGCCACGACAATGACATTAAACCCCCCAAAAAAATAATTTCCACTGCATTTCAGCCCTGCCACAAAAGGACGAGCTGCTATGTCAGTGACTCTCTCGTTAACACAGGTGTCAGTGTTAAGGACAAGGCTGGAAATCACTCATTGCTTTGCACAAAAGGGATTCACAGGCAAGAATATTGCTGCTACTAAGATTGCACCTAAATCAACCATTTATTGGATAATCAAGAACTTAAAGTAGAGAGGTACAATTGTTGTGAAGAAGGCTTCAGGGAACCCAAGAAAGTCAAGAAAGCTTCAGGACCATCTTGTACAGTTGATTCAGCTGCGGGATCTGAGAACCATCAGTGCAGAGGAGTGCTCAGGAATGGTGACGGAAGCAAGATGTGAGCAAATCTGTACACACAGTGAGGCAAAGACTTTTGAAGGATGGCCTGATGTAAAGAAGGGCAGCAAAGAAACCACTTCTCTCCTGGAAAAACATAGGTAAAAGGTAAAGGGATTGGACTACTGAGAATTGGGGTAAAGTAATATTCTCTGATGAAGCCCCTTTTCTATTGTTTGGGCCATCAAGAAAAAAAAAAAACCTTGTCCATCAGTCTTGTGTGAGGCCAATAGTAAAGCATCCTGAGACCATTCATGTCTCCACATCGGAGATTTGGACCGTGGCCCCGCTCTTCCACTGAACACAGAGGAGGACAGTAGGCGGTGTGTGTTGCTATGTAGAACCCCCCTCAGGAGAAGAAGTAACGGGAACGGCTGCCCTCATTCGCATGGCTCCGCCATTCCTCTCATCCCAGCCAGCACAAGTCCTTCCTCCTCTTCCAGGGCAATGGCATCAACCACCGACAGGAACCACTCATGGGGCCCCTCACTGATCACTGAATGCTCAGTCCACCCCTGGGTGCTGTATGCACTTAGTGACAGGCACAGCCAGAGACATCTTTAATATTGATTGGACCCTGGACAGACATTTTATTGGGCACCCCCCATGCAATTTCGCCCCCCGATCATTAAACCGGACGCCCTTCACCATACTGCCCCATTAAACAGACCCCCCTCCACCATACTACCCCCATCATTACACAGGACCCCTCCTCCATACTATGCACCATTATTACACAAGACCCCTCCCCATACTAACCACATAATTAAACACGGGTGTTATTGTTGAGGGTGGAGAGGCCAGGGGGGGGGGGTTATTTGTTTAGGGTGGAGAGGGTGCTGTTGTTTAGGGTGGAGAGGGGTGTTACTGTTTAGGGCAGAGCGGTGGGGAGGGGTGTTCTTGTTTAGGGCAGAGAGTTGGGGAGGGATGTTCTTGTTTAGGGCAGAAAGTTGGGGAGGGATGTTCTTGTTTAGGGCAGAGAGGTGGGTTATTGTTTCGGACAGAGAGGTGGGTTATTGTTTAGCACAGAGAGGTGGGTTATTGTTTAGCACAGAGAGGTGGGTTATTGTTTAGCACAGAGAGGTGGGTTATTGTTTAGCACAGAGAGGTGGGTTATTGTTTAGCACAGAGAGGTGGGTTATTGTTTAGGACAGAGAGGTGGGGAGTGGTGTTATTGTTTAGGTTGGAGAAGATAGGAATCCTTTTCTCTTTAATTCACCGACCGACACAGCTCCTCTCTGTAACTAAATGGGTTGTATAGCCTGCCATTAGGAGAACTAGGCAAAACTGTTACACAATACACAGAACTTTTAATTCCGCTCCAGGGGGGCGTACCCTGTGCTATCAACCCTCCGCACTGCTCCCAGCAGCTTCAGTACGTGAACAAGCAGTATAACGTAGAAAAAAAGGAGGGGTGGGTGCTGTGTTGGTCGGTGAATTACAGAGAAAAGGATTTTTCGGCGAGTACAAAAATCCTATTTTCTCTTATATTCACTGACCAACACAGCTCCTCTCTGTAACTAAATGGGATGTCCCCAAGCAGTGCCAAACGAGGGGTGGGAAAAAACAGCATAAAAACTTCATCCACCATGGCAAGTGGGAACTAGTGAAATTGAACCCACAAAAAAAAAGCAGTGTGTGGAAAAACTACACCATATAACCGGGCACCCTCAACAGGAGTGATCCCCAAGACCGCAACATTGTGGAAGTAATGAAACAGTGCATTAACAAAACAGTACTGCGTTTTTATCGAAAAACCAGGAAAAAACTCAATTGCAACTACACGGCCGCTTGCAAAACTTTGCGGCCAAAACAGGCATCAGCTGATGCACTGACGTCTACCTTGTAGAACTTGGTAAACGTATGGACAGATGACCAGGTCGCCGCCTTACACACCTGAGCGACAGATGCTTGGTGTCGGAAGGCCCAAGACGTTCCGATTGCTCTTGTAGAGTGGGCCGTGACTGGAAAGGGGGGCACCTGCCCCTTCAAGGCATAGGCTTGGACTACAATCTGTCTGATCCACCTGGAAATGGTAGCCGAGGAGACCGCCATGCCTTTCTTAGGACCAGCCACCAAAACAAACAGTGAGTCTGACTTCCGAAAGGGAGCTGTGGCAGACAAGTACACCTTCAGAGCCCTAACCACATCGAGAGCGTGAAGGGCCACCCCCTTGGGGTGCTTCAGCTTAGGACACAACGATGGTAATATAATGTCCTTACTGATATGAAAAGCCGAAAACCACCTTTGGTAGAAAGGACGGTTGCGGACGCAACACCACCTTATCCCTGTGGATGACCAAATAAGGCTACTTGCAGGACAAGGCCACCAATTCCGAAACCCTCCTGGCCGATGTGATGGCCACTAGAATGACCACCTTCTGTGAAAGGGTCAACAGGGGAATCTCCCTGATATTCTCAAACGGCGGCTTCTGAAGCGCCAACACCAAGTTCAAATCCCATGGGGGTAACTGAGGACGCACCGGAGGGACTACATGTCGTACCCCCTGAACAAAAGGTACGCACTAATGAGTGAGACACCAGGGGTCACTGAAAAAAGACAGCCAGGGCTTAAATTTGCCCCTTAATGGTGCTCAACGCCAATTTCTGGTCCACACCATGCTGAAGAAACAGAAGGATCCTGGATATAGAGAAGGAGCGCGGATGCCACCCTTTCTCCTCACACATGGAGATGTAGGCCTTCCAGGTACGATGGTATATCTTCCTTGAAGAAGATTTCCGCGCCCTCAGCATAGTTGGAATCACTGAGTCCGACAGACCCCGGTTCCTCAGCACCTGGCTCTCAATAGCCATGCCGTTAAAGCCAGTGATGGTAAAGCAGGGTGAAAGATTGGACCTTGAGATAGGAGGTCCGCTCGCAATGGCAGTCACCAGGGAGCATCTGCCACCAGATGCACCAGGTCTGCGTACCAGGGCCGCTGAGGCCAATCTGGGGCAACCAGGATTACTGGGATCCCCTCGGCTTCCACTTTGAGCAGCAGACGTGGCAACAGTTTTAGTGGCGGAAAGGCGTAGATCAGCTGGTACTGATCCCACGGAGCCACCAGCGCGTCTGACCATGGATCTCTGGTCCTGGACATGAATCTTGGTACCTTCCGATTGAGACAGGAGGCCAATAGATCCACATCTGGTGTGCCCCACCGCAGGCACAGCAGCCTGAATATCTCCGGATGCAATGCCCATTCTCCTGGGTCCAGCATCTGTCGACTCAGATAGTCCGCCTGCCAATTTTCCACCTCTGGGATGTAAATGGCTGACAGGGCCGGTACGTGCCGCTCTGCCCACCGAAGTATGTGAGCGACCTCCCGAGCAGAGGCTGAGCTTCTTGTTCCCCCTTGGTGATTTATGTACGCCACAGCTGTGGCGTTGTCTGACTGTATCCTAAACGGACGCCCTTGAAGACTCATAGACCATGTGTGGAGGCACAGCCTGATCACTCTCAATTCGAGCAGATTGATCGGCAACTTGTATTCCTCCGCAGACCAGATGCCTTGAGCCGACTGAATCCCCATCACTCCACCCCAGCCGGACAGACTGGCGTCCGTAGTGATCACCGTCCATGTCAGAGGAAGGAACGATTTTCCGGACTGAATCACCGGGGACCTTAACCACCAGATCAGGGAGTCCCTGACTGGTTGACTCACCTGGATCTGCCGATCCAGGGACAACGGAGATTTGTCCCACTTCGACAAAATCTAAGGAGGCTACCATGAGCCCCAGCACTCGCATGCAAAAGCGGAGCAACAACGACTTTAACTCATCAGTAGATTGACCACCGATCTGAGAGTCATCAATATGTCTGAGGGGAGAAAAACCCTTGTTTCCCTGGAGTCCAATAGTAACCCCAGGTACTCCAGACACTGAGTCGGTACAACCACCGACTTCTTTAGGTTCAACAGCCACCCAAATTCTTGCAGGGTCTGCAAGGTGATCGCCACATCCTCCTCTAATTCTGAGGCGGAAGATGCTCTCAGGAGGAGATAGTCTAGGTAACCCACTATCGCGATCTGGCGAAGCCTCAGCAACGCCAATACTGGAGCCAGTACTTTGGTAAAGACTCGGGGGGCTGATGCCAGGCCAAAAGGAAGAGCCACAAACTGGTAGTGGGCTTCCCCGACTGCCAACGCAGACATTTTTTATGCCGAAGGCAAATGGGTATGTGCAGGTAAGCATCCTGGATGTCCAAGGATGCCAGGAAGTCCCCTTGATGGAGTGCAGCGACTACTGAGCAAACTGATTCCATTCTGAACCTCTGCACTTTTACGAAGTGATTGAGGGCCTTCAAGTCCAAGATTGGACGTAACCCTTCCTTCTTGGGAAACACAAACAGATTTGAGTAGAACCCCTGGAAGCGTTCCGATTCCGGAACTGGTACGATCACCCCGATTCAGCAAGCCCCTTACCGCCCCTAACAGGGCCTTCCGGCGAACCGGGGACACGGTTATGCTGGAGGGGAAGAATGGCGGCCAAGAGAAACTCTATCTTGTAGCCTGTGGAAATCAGATCGCAGACCCATTGGTCGGATAACCGGGAGGTCCACCGGGCTGCAAACTCCCGAAGATGACCCCCCACCCGAAAAGTGGCTGGGGCAAACCTTCATGCGGTAGCACTTTTGTTCGCAGTCTTGTTAGGCTTGCGGTTCCAGGGACGCTGACCGTCTGTCGGCATCCTGTCGGGCTGGGGGTGTTTTGCCGAAGCACTGGGCGGACGAAAAAGCCGCTTTTGATCGGAAAGAGGGCCCTTGCCTGGGGCGAGGCTCCTTAGCCTTCCTAGCCTGTGGGAGTAGTGTACTCTTACCACCAGTGGCATTCTTAATAATGTCATCCAATGAGGCTCCAAAGAGCCGCTCGCCAAGGAAGGGAAGATCCGTCAGGGCTTTCTTGGATGCCTGGTCAGCATTTTAGCCAAATGAGGCGCCTCAGCATCACAGCTGACACTGAAGCCTTGGATAACAGAGGGAGAGTATCCAGGGCCACGTCACAAACGTACTTAAGGCCTTGCACTAGTTGGTCTGCTAGTTCCACGCAGACAGGGGAGGCGTTCTGCTCTCCCAATTCGCGGTGCAAACGTTTTGCCCATTCAGTCAGTGTCTGCGACACCAGTGTGGATGCCGGCACAGGTCGCACAACCGTAAACAAGGAACGAGCCACCACATCGGCCTTCCTGTCCGTGGGATCCTTAAATACAGGAGTCCCCTCAACCGGGATCGTGGTTACTTTATTTAACCTAGATACTGGGGGGTCCACGACCGGAGGAGCCGACCACTTTTTGAGAAGGCTTTCCTCAAAGGGGTAATGCACCGCCAAATTTTTGGGGACCGAAAAGGTCAGTTGCGGGCGACCCCATTCTGTAGATGAATCTGTCAAAATAAATCAAATACAGGAACACCTTAGGTGAACGTGCTGGCTTGCGGGACCCAAAGGGGACTGGTACATCATCAGAGGGATCCGCTGGCTCCTGAATCTTCAGGGTATCACGCACAGCTGTGATAAGTGCTCCAACAAGCGCTTTGTCGAGCCCAGACGCGGACGGTGAATCATCCTCACTGTCTGAACGGTCCTGGTCAGCCACGTCTGATAGGTCAAAGCATAGGTCACCAGCCGCAGCAGGGCCCGAGTCTGCATCAGAGCTCTCCCAGAGGATGGGGGGGGGGCAGGGGCCTCTTACGTGTACCTTTCTTTCCACGTGCTGCCTCTATCTTAGCAACATAGGAGTCAAGGATCGCCGTCAGGGTGTCCATGCGCACCGCGCTAACCTTAGGTGACCCGGTTGCTATAGCCTGGATTTCGGGGGAAGAAACACCAGTTTCTGCAGCCATGCTGACCCTAGCCTGTCTGCCACCTGCGAGGGGACTTAGGACAATGAAGGTCCCACCCTCCTGCTGCTGCCGCCGGGTGGGGGGGCACTTAGCGCTAGACTCACCACCCTAGGGCGTTCTGTGAATGCCACTAGCAGTGCCTGTAGTCCCTAGGAGGTTCCCAGTTGCAGAAAGGACAAAACTGTGTCAGCAGCAGCAGCTATGAACAGCGGTGAAATGTTCTGCAGAGCTAGCTTCATCGTTCAGCAAAGAGCAATCCAGCGTCCTGTACACACAGTGGACACAGGAAAGAGCAAGTGAGAGCACATGTAATTCTGCCACAAGAGAAGAGCGGCAAAAAAAGCGCTCGGCTTCAAGAAAATGGCCGCCAATGCAACTAATAGGAGACCCTAAAGAAAATGGTTGCTGAAGCTCATCAGGGGAATACCTGCTTTCCCACATCCAAGATGGCCGCCAGACAACGCCATGCGGTGACAGAACAAAAAATAAAAACGCGCTGCCTGCCTACAGCCAGAACAATCTCCACAAACACCTTTTGGGACCCCCAGACTGGGACCAGGACCAACGCCAGCCGCACAGAGCCCCTACAGGTGAGAAAACAGCAAACCCACACACACACACCGCTCGCAACCACCCCCCCAGAGGGGGGAAGGAGGGGTGATAGGGATTTGGGAGAGAAGATAGGCAGATGAGGTGGCCCTCGAATCGACCCCCCAGGGAATGCCCAGGGAGAGCCATACTTACCAGTCCTGAAGAGCTGGGAGACATTCCATCACAGACCTACTGCTACGCAGTTACAGGGTAGCTGTTGGCCCGGTATACTGTGATCCAGACAGCAGTAGCCCGGTCATATGTATACCCCGGAACATTGAAGCTCACCGACCACCTCTGGAGATGAGGCAGGTCGTGGCCTGCCGAGCCTTAGCTGCTGCCTGCTCATGCTCCATGGCCGGACTGGGGAGACTACAAGGATATCATTAACCAGCCTGTCACCCAGCCGGCAGTTGATAGAAGATCTCAGGATCTTTCATCTTGCGCAAAAAGCAGCAAACCTGCAGCAAAAACATGGACCGAGAGGGCCCGCAGGGTTCCTAGGTCATTCTCCTTACTAGGCAAAATAAAAACTGAAGCTGCTGGAAGCAGTGAGGAGGGTTGATAGCAGAGGGCCTGCCCCCCTGGGGCGGGGTTAAAAGTTCTGTGTATTGTGTAACAATTTTGCCTAGTTCTCCTAATGGCAGGCTATACAACCCATTTAGTTACAGAGAGGAGCTGTGTCGGTCGGTGAATATAAGAAATGGTTATTGTTTAGGGTGGAGAGGTGGGTTATTGTGTAATGGATGTGTGGGTGTGTATGCATGTATGTATGTAATGGATGACTAAGTTATCAAATTAATATTATTTTATTTTATATTATTGTCATAAAAGGTATTAGGTAGAATGCCAAAATACCTATTTCAATATGTAACATCACTGCATAGCTTGCTTATGCTTCAGATAACTGCTACTTCAGATAACTGCTAGCTCCCATCCCACCCCCCTTATCTTGAAGCCAAACCGCAAAGAATTATAAAAAGACTGTGCCACTTTTCCAAGAAGTGCACCCAAGACAGACATGACAACATCCAATGTCTCGTCTCGAAGAAAGAGGAAGAAGTTACCAAAATATCCAGTATAACTATGATTAAATTACTAAACTTGCTAAATCAGCTGAAAGCATATATACATAAATGATTTGATCAGGGGCAGATAAAAAAATACCAGACCTTGGTTCTGATCCAAAACAATTGTTTAGGGTGGAGAGGTGGGTTATTGTTAAGGGTGGGGGTTATTGTTTATTGTGGAAAGGTGGGGAGGGGTTATTGTTTAGGGTGGAGAGGCGGGGAGGGTAAATCCAGGAAGGGAGGGGCGTGGTCGCCACAGGAGGGGTCAGGTCCAGTAGAGAGGATGCGGGGTGGGGGGAAGGGACACAGCTGTAGCGCCTGTCATGTATCATCCATGTGTGTAGTGTTGTTCACAGTGGGCCCATCCCCTCCTTGTGAACCCATGTGCAGTGAACACCCTGCACACATGGATGATATGCCACGGTTTGTGGGGGTTGCTTCTCAGCCAAGGGAGTGAGCTCACTCACAATTTCGTCTAAGAACACAGCTATGAATAAAGAATGGTATAAACACATCTTCAGAGAAAAACTCAAGAGCCGCACCCCATACCAGTGATTATTGACAAGATTACAATTATTTCATGCAATCACAAAATTGAATAAAATAGAAAATAAATAAATAAATAAAAATGTGGCCAATAATTTTAAATACTCAAAGTTCCCATCAGTTAGAATGAATTTGCTGAAAGTGACTTTTATGTGGTAACAGCTCATTCACAAGAAAGGAAGAAGGTTGTAGACACCACGTGATTCCACACATAAGTAGTAAACAAGTGCCCATCACCGAAATGTAAATGCGCTTACTAGACGGCAAAGCATAAGAAGCTTTTAAGTGTAAACCATCTGCATCCTTAAACATAAGCCAGGAACTAGGGATTACCCTTGAACAGGACCTCTAGAGTGCCACTTAGATCTCCCAAAATCCGCACTCCAAACATCAGTAAGATATTTGACTAGTGGTAACTCAAAAAGAGGGGAAACCACCCATAGTGTGAAACAGATTACACTTTTATTAAAATTAATAAATAATTGCACTAACAAGAAAAAACTTTCATCAACACATGGATAAAAATGAAAAACCGGTCGGCGTTTTTTTCTGGAGCCCGTCCTCCCCTCGTGTAGTGTGGTGGCGTCACTGCATCCTCTTGATTCATTTATTATTACTTATTTAGTATTTACTTATTTATTTATTTTATGTCAAGCGCAGTTTACTTTTTTATACATCTTCCGAGAGCAACTTCTTCCAACCATCCAAGAACAGTTTGGTGATGAACAATGCCTTTTCCAGTATGATTGAGCACCTTGTCATAAGGCAAAAGTGATAACCAAGTGGCTTGGGGAACAAAACATCAAACTTTTGGGTCCATGGCTAGGAAACGCCCCACACCTTACCCAGTTGTATTATGTATGTCTATTAGGACTCTGCATAAACTTAACCACTTAAGGACCGCCGTATTGCCAATGTACGTCATTACAATAGCACAGGCAGGCACAAGCACGTACATGTACGTGCCTGCCTTCCAGCGGGTGGGGGGTCCGATCGGACCCCCTCCCGCTGGATACGGCGGTCCGTTTCCCTCCAGGAGCGATCCGTGATGAGGGGATGGCCGTTGGTTTCTGGCCACCCCCTCTCGATCGCTCCTGGCCAATGACGAACTTCCTCCCACTGTGTATTGTTTACACAGGAAGGAGGAAGTGATGTCATTCTCCTCGGGGCGGTCTTTTTGACCGGACTACGAGGAGAAGACTAAAAGTAAGTGCACCAAAACACTACACTGACACATAGGTACACAACCCCCCCCCCCCCCCCGATTCCCCCCCGATCGCCCCCCGCCCCCCCCCCAGTCACAGTGTCACTGATTGCATTGATCATTTCTTTACTGATCAATGCATTCAGTGTCAGTTGTAAAAGTAAAAACTGTCAGGGCAGTTAGTGTTAGGTCCAGGGTAGCCCCCTATCACCCCCCAATAAAGATTTAACCCCCTGATTGCCCCTAGAGTTAACCCTTTCACCCCCTTTTGCCAGTGTCACTAAGCGATAATTTTTCTGATCGCTGCATCAGTGTCGCTAGGTAGCTAGTTATTTTTTTAGGTTCACCGCCAGGTTTTTATAGCGCTAGGTACCCCGATATACTACCCAATAATGGTTTTAACATCCTGATTGCCCCTAGTTAACCCTTTCACCCCCTTTTGCCACTGTCACTAAGCGATCATTTTTCTGATCGCTGCATTAGTGTCGCTACTGTCGCTAGGTAGCTAGTTATTTTTTTAGGTTCACCGCCAAGTTTTTATATCGCTAGGTACCCCGATATACTACCCAATAATGGTTTTAACATCCTGATTGCCCCTAGTTAACCCTTTCACCCCCTTTTGCCAGTGTCACTAAGCGATCATTTTTCTGATCGCTGCATCAGTGTCGCTACTGTCGCTAGGTAGCTAGTTATTTTTTTAGGTTCACCGCCAGGTTTTTCATAGCGCTAGGTACCCCGATATACTACCCAATAATGGTTTTAACATCCTGATTGCCCCTAGTTAACCCTTTCACCCCCTTTTGCCAGTGTCACTAAGCGATCATTTTTCTGATCGCTGCATCAGTGTCGCTACTGTCGCTAAGTAGCTAGTTATTTTTTTATGTTCACCGCCAGGTTTTTATATCGCTAGGTACCCCGATATACTACTCAATAATGGTTTTAACATCCTAATTGCCCCTAGTTAACCCTTTCACCCCCTTTTGCCAGTGTCACTAAGCGATAATTTTTCTGATCGCTGCATCAGTGTCGCTACTGTCGCTAGGTAGCTAGTTATTTTTTTAGGTTCCCTGCCAGGTTTTTATATCGCTAGGTACCCCGATATACTACTCAATAATGGTTTTAACATCCTAATTGCCCCTAGTTAACCCTTTCACCCCTTTTTGCCAGTGTCACTAAGCGATAATTTTTCTGATCGCTGCATCAGTGTCGCTACTGTCGCTAGGTAGCTAGTTATTTTTTTAGGTTCACCGCCAGGTTTTTATAGCGCTAGGTACCCCGATATACTACCCAATAATGGTTTTAACCCCCTGATTGCCCCTAGTTAACCCTTTCACCAGCGATCACAGTATAAGTGTCACTGGTGACGCTGGTTAGCCAGTTAGTTTAGGTTCCCCGTCAGGTTTTTATATAGCGCCAGGGACCCCCATATACTACCTAATAAAAATTTGAACCCCCTGATTGCCCCTAGTTAACCCTTTCACCACTGATCACTGTATAAGTGTTACGGGTGACTCTGGTTAATTAGCTTTTTATAGCATCAGGGCACCCACCATTTATTACCCAATAAAGGTTTAACCCCCTGATCACCCGGCGGGTGATATCAATTAGGTTTTAGGGTCAGGGTCTGCGTCGCCCCAGGCAGCGCTAGGTTAGTGCCAGTACCGCTAACATCCACGCGCAAAGCATACACCTCCCGTAGTGGTATAGAATCTGAACAGATCAATATCTGATCTGATCAGATCTATACTAGCGTCCCCAGCAGTTCAGGGTTCCAAAAAAACGCATTGTTAGCGGGATCAGCCCAGATACCTGCTAGCACCTGCGTTTTGCCCCTCTGCCCAGCCCACCCAAGTGCAGTATCGATCGATCACTGTCACTTACAAAACACTAAACACATAACTGCAGCGATTGCAGAGTCAGGCCTGATCCCTGCGATCGCTAACAGTTTTTTTGGTAGCATTTTATATTTAAATCCGGAAGGCAGTGCTTGGTTTTCGGGGTCCCGTACGTGGCTAGGCTCCCAAAAAGTCCCCCACATGTGGTATCCCCGTACTCGGAAGAAGCAGCAGATTTTATTTTGGGGTGTAATTTGACTTCTGCCCATAGCATGTGTGAGCAATATATCATTTAGTGACAACTTTGTGCAAAAAAAAAAAAGTTTGTAATATTCCTGCAACTTTTGGCAAAATATAAAATATTCCATGGACTCAACATGCCTCTCAGTAAATAGCTTGGGGTGTCTACTTTCCAAAATGGGGTCATTTTGGGGGGTTTTGTGCTATTTTGGCATTTTATGGCCTTCGAAACTGTGATAGGTAGTGAGGAGTTAAATCAAAAATTTGCACCCTTAGAAATCCTGAAGGTGGTGATTGGTTTTCGGGGTGCCGTGCGCGACTAGACTCCCAAAAAGTCCCACACATGTGGTATCCCCATACTCGGGAGAAGTAGCGGAATATATTTTGGGGTGCAATTCCACATATAACCATGGCATGTGTGAGCAATATATCATTTAGTGACAACTTTTTGTAAAAAATTTATTTTTTTGTCATTATTCAATCTCTTAGGACAAAAAAAATTAATATTCAATGGGCTCAGCAATTTCCTTGGGGTGTCTACTTTCCAAAATGGGGTCATTTGGGGGGGGGGGTTTGTACTGCCCTGCCATTTTAGCACCTCAAGAAATGAGATTAAATTAAAAGCTGTGTAAATTCCAGAAAATGTACTCTAGTTTGTAGACGCTATAACTTTTGCGCAAACCAAAAAATATACGCTTATTGACATTTTTTTTACTAAAGACATGTGGCTGAATAAATTTTGCCCTCAATGTATGACTAAAATTTAGTTTATTCGATTTTCCTTATAACAAAAAGAAGAAAATATCCTTTTTTTTTTTCAAAATTTTCGCTCTTTTTTCATTTATATCGCAAAAAAAAAAAAAAAAATCGCAGAGGCAATCAAATACCATCAAAAGAAAGCTCTATTTGTGGGAAGAAAAGGACGCAAATTTCGTTTGGGTGCAATATTGCATGACCGCGCAATTACCAGTTAAAGCAGCGCAGTGCGAAATTGGAAAAAGACCTCTGGTCCTTAAGCTGTTTATTGGTCCAGGGCTGAAGTGGTTAATATAATTGTCATTAAAAGCCTTTGACACTCATGACATATCTTGGGATACTCAAGATCTAAAAACACTGAAGCAGCAGACTTTGTGAAAATGTATATTTGTGTCATTCTCAAAACCTTTGTCCAGTACTGTATATACACTATAGTTTGTAGACGCTATAATGTTTGCGTAAACCAATCAATATACACTTAAGGTTTATTTTTTTTTTACCAAAAACATGTAGCAGAATACATATTGCCCAAAATTTATGAAGAAATTCGATTTTTTTAATTGGATAGGTTTTATAGCAGAAAGTAAAAGCTATATATTATTTTTTTCCAAAATGGTTGGTCTTTTTTGTTTATAGAGCAAACAATAAACAAAACAAAAAAACACAGTGGTGATCAAATACCACCAAAAGACGTTTTATTTGGATACAGTGTTGCCTGACTGCGCAATTGTCAGTTAAAATAATGCAGTGCCATATTACAAAAATGGCCTGGTCAGGAAGGGGGGTAAATCTTCTAGAGATCAATTTAAAGTGGAGGGCCGGTTATAAAAAAAAAAAAAAAAAAAAAAGTCAGCAGCTGCAAACACTGCAGCTGCTGACTTAATAAACACACTCACCTGTCCAGGGTGCCCGCGATGTCGGCCGCCCGAGGCCGACCCGTCCCTCGGCTCTCGGGTCCCTGCGCCGCCATCCCTTGTAAGGGAAACAGGCAGCGGAGCCTTATGGCTTCACTGCCCGTTTCCTACTGCGCATGCGCGAGTCCCGCGGCTACTGCGCATGCGCGAGTCCCGCAGCGCTTTCTGAATGGGACGCGCTGTGTTCTGGAACACACAGTTCCCAGAACACAGCGCGACTCATTACCCAGAAGACGCCGCGACGAAGACAGAAGACAGAAGACAGAAGATCTCCGCGGAGGAGGAAGAGGAAGATTAGGAGAAAGTGCCTAGCAACAGGCATTTCTGGTAAGTAAAAAAATTTTTTTCTTTTTTTTTTTTTAGATTTTTTGTAATTTTTAAAATTTTTTTGTTTTTCAGGGTGGCCCTCCCCTTTAAATAACCTTATGTTCTATAACTTATGCATATAACTATATGCACTTTTCTTTGTAATTATACTTCCTATGGAGATTGAGTGGAGGAGTATATGAAGGAAGAAAGGAAGACACCTGCATTTTTCACCTATGAGGATTTCTTAATCAGCTGTGAGAAACCAGCTAATGTCTGGTAAGAGAAATACCTAAGGGGGACTATCTCTTCACTGGCAACGATACCGGGCGGTGTTTGCATGTGTACACGCGTGGAGGTGTATTCCCGGGCAATAGTGCAATATAGATTATATATTTTTTAATGAACTATGTTGAATGACTTTGAGATTGATGTCTTCGTCACCAAGCACTAATTTCTAGCCGGACATTGGTTAAATGGACACAATATGAAATATTGAGCTTGGAATTTATTCAACATATTTTTATCTGGTTTAAATATTTTGAGGAAGTTATTTAAACTATTTAATGCATATTACCGTTATTGTCTGTATTTAGAATAATATGCGCTGTTTTTAACTCTTTCTTGATAGATTAGCTCATCTTTTGGAGGGGTCGATTTATCTTTACAGAGTTTTCTTTTGCACAACAGTGATAGGGTTGTATCAGTGTATAGAGCCTAATTAAAACAGCTGCTTAATAGGAACGAAATTCCACACCCCCCAGAATATATACACACAGTTTAAGGTGTAAGCGCTTGTTATATTTTTTTGCATCTAGCTAGGCGGCGCTAGGTGTAAGAAAATTGGGGTATTTGACAATCTAGAGATTATATATATATATATATATATATATGTATACATACATACTATATTGTCAAAAGTGTTGCGGCACCTGCTTTTACACGCACATGAACTTTAATGACATCCCAGTCTTAGCCCATAGGGTTCAATATGGAGTTGGCCCACCCTTTGCAGCTATAACAGCTTCAACTCTTCTGGGAAGGCTGTCCACAAGGTTTAGGAGAGTGTCTATGGGAATGTTTGACCATTCTTCCAAAAGCACAACAGGGAAGGATCTTTTTCCAGCCATTACCTTTTTATTTTTTAGCATTTAGCAGCTTTAGCAGTTCACTAACTGGTTTTCTGACACTACTCTTTAATAAATTACACAGTCAGATTGCAATATACGTTGCTAGCAAATACACACGTAAAGATAAGTTACAGTCAGGATATAAGCAACTGTTTTTGCATTGACTGCCGTAGGAAGAACTTACCAATCGGCATTTCACTCTTTTTGGCAGTGGCTCTTCCAATGTAAAGATTTCATTGCGTTTTACCATCAGCTGAGATGCATCATCAAACTCTACCTATAAATGTAGATTGACAGAGAAAGACAGAACTAAAAAAGCAACTTGGATGAGTGGCAAAATATCAGCATATTACAAAACAGGTCAAGTTGAACCAGATTAACTCTACTGGAAGAAAATTATTATCAAAACAGTATAGGTTAATAGGTGCCTTATGAGTCAACTTGATGAATGGTCTTTGAAATTGCAGTACAGTGCCTAAAACAAACATCAATGAAGTCTATCTAGCCTTCAAAATAAATGTTTTCATAACTTATAATATATTATATATATATATATATATATATATATATATATATACACACACACACACACAGTGCCTTGCGAAAGTATTCGGCCCCCTTGAACTTTTCAACCTTTTGCCACATTTCAGGCTTCAAACCTAAAGATATAACATTTTTATTTTTTGTGAAGAATCACCAACAAGTGGGACACAATTGTGAAGTGGAACAAAATCTATTGGATAATTTAAACTTTTTTAGCAAATAAAAAACTGAAAAGTGGTGCGTGCAAAATTATTCGGCCCCTTTACTTTCAGTGCAGCAAACTCACTCCAGAAGTTCAGCGAGGATCTCTGAATGATCCAATGTTGTCCTAAATGACTGATGGTGATAAATAGAATCCACCTGTGTGTAATCAAGTCTCTGCATAAATGCACCTGCTCTATGATAGTCTCAGGGTTCTGTTGAAAGCGCAGAGAGCATCATGAAGACCAAGGAACACACCAGGCAGGTCCGTAATACTGTTGTGGAGAAGTTTAAAGCCAGATTTGGATACAAAAAGATTTCCCAAGCTTTAAACATCTCAAGGAGCACTGTGCAAGCGATCATTTTGAAATGGGAGTATCAGACCACTGCAAATCTACCAAGACCTGGCCGTCCCTCTAAACTTTCAGCTCAGACAAGGAGAAGACTGATCAGAGATGCAGCCAAGAGGCCCATGATCACTCTGGATGAACTGCAGTTGAATAGTAGTAGAGCTACACAATTAATCCTTAAAAAATAGCAATCTTGATTCACCCCCCACATCTATATTGTTGAGTTTGCCAATTCTTTCATATAACAAGTGCAGAGACAATCTGCTCACTCAGCTGTCAAAGAAAACATCTGGGCAGTCTGCCAAGTCTAGAATATGAAACATTGTAACTAACTTTCCGACTTGGGGTGGCTTACAAGTCGTCCCAGGCCAGGCGACTTTTGCCGTGGCCAATCAGAGAATGAGCTCTCAAGGGGGAACTCCACGTCATTTTTTTTTTTTTTTTAAACGGCGTGGGTTCCCTCTCCGGGTGTCTGTGACACCAGGGCCGTGGCTAACACTGGGCGCAATGCTGACCCCACCACCGTAAACATGGACCAGGCAACTGCCTCGGCTCTTTTGTCAGCGGGGTCCTTGAAAGAGGGGGACCCTTCCACTGGAATCGTAGTTACCTTATTTAACCTGGATACCGGGGGGGGGGGGGGGGGGGGTCAATAACCAGAGATGTCCATTTTTTTCAAGAAACTCTCCTCAAAGGGGTAACGCACCACCATCTGTCTCGGGACTGAACGGGCCCGTTGCGGGCTTCCCCACTCCTTGTAAATAAACATATCAAAATAAGTTAAATACAGAAACACCTAGCAGAGAGGGCCGGCTTATGGGACCCAAAAGGGACCGACACCTCTGCAGATGCATGAAAAAGAAGAAAGGTAACAGCACTCTCTGCAGGGACAACTCAATCCATACACCAGGTCCACTCACAGATGCCGAGGCTCAATGTGTCCCAACACACTCCAACAGTAGTAAGAAGAGCCGGCAACACCGTAATCCTTGAAATGCCATTTATTGGTACATCAGAGTGACAGTAAAACCTAAGCTGACGCGTTTCGGCAATAGCCTTAGTCGTAGCTGGTTTAAAACAGATATGGCAAAAAATATATATACTCACATACACATATGCAAACTCCATTGGCCCTCAAGTTAGTGTCACAGAAAATTAGCATATTTAATTGATACCACCAATTATTCAAGTGGTTAGTGACTACACCTGTTTTTAGCCAACATGAGAAGGGGGGGGAGAAAAAAAAAGGCAATATAAAAAGTTAATTTGTTGAGCCAAGAAGAAGTGTGTAGAAAAAATGCTACATAAAATATTAAGACCTTATTGCTTCAAGGAAAAAAATGTATTCCTTAAGCCGCGTACACACGGGCGGACTGTCTGGCCAACTTAGTCCGTCAGACAATCCGACGGACAGTCCGTCATACTTTCGAATGAACGGACTTGATCACACACACCACTTTTTGAGCGGACTAATACGGTGTACTAAGTCCGCCATACTATCCGCCCTACTTTTGAAATGTACGGACTCGCCCACACACGTGGAGAAAAGTCCGCTCATTTCGAGCGGGTATCCAGGTAGGCGGGGCCCGCGAAGGAGACGTCGCTGGCCCCGCCGCCTGGTATGGACTTAAAGGGGAACCCCAACGCCGGAAAAAATCGGTGTGGGGGTCCCCCCCAAGTCCACAACAGACCCTTGTCCGAGCACGCTACCCGACCGGCCAGGAAAGGGGGGCGAGCGAGCGCCCCCTTCCTGAGCCGTACCAGGCCGCGTGCCCTCAACATGGGGGGGTGCCTTGGGGAAGGGGGGGCCGCGCGGTCCCACCCACCCCAAAGCACCTTGTCCCCATGTTGATGAGGACAAGGGCCTCTTCCCGACAACCCTGGCCGTTGGTTGTCGGGGTCTGCGGGCGGGGGGCTTATTGGAATCCGGGAGCCCCCTTTAATAAGGGGGCCCCCGGATACCGGCCCCCCACCCTATGTGAATGAGTATGGGGTACAATGTACCCCTACCCATTCACCTGTAAAATAAAAGTACAAAAAAAAACACAACACACGAGATAAAATACTTTATTGCACAGCTCCGGGGGTCTTCCGTCTTCGGAGGTCTTCTCGCCGGACTCCTCCGCTATCTTCTTGTAGCTCTTTTGCTAGCGGAGGAGTCCGGCTTTCTTCCTCGCCGCCGGCCTCTTCTCCCGACTTCGGGGGTCTTGTCCCCCTCTTTGGTTCTTCTGCCGGGCCACCGCGCCTTCTTATAGCTCTTTTACAGGCGGTGGCCCGGTCTTCTGTCGCTGCCGCCTTCCGTTCTTCTTCTTCTCCAGGAGATGTTGCCTCGACGATCTCTCCGGCTGGAATGCCAGGGACGCACTGCGCGGCCACTTATATAGGGACAAGGGGCGGTGTCACATGGCTTTATGTCACATGGGTTGGTGTCACATGGTGACCCCGCCCCCTTACGATGTCATAGTCCCCATGTGACATCAACCCATGTGACCAACCCATGTGACATAAAGCCATGTGACACCACCCCTTGTCCCTATATAAGTGGCCGCGCAGTGCGTCCCTGGCATTCCGGCCGGAGAGATCGTCGAGGCAACATCTCCTGGAGAAGAAGAAGAACGGAAGGCGGCGGCGGCGACAGAAGACCGGGCCACCGCCTGTAAAAGAGCTATAAGAAGGCGCGGTGGCCCGGCAGAAGAACCGAAGAGGGGGACAAGACCCCCGAAGTCGGGAGAAGAGGCCGGCGGCGAGGAAGAAAGCCGGACTCCTCCGCTAGCAAAAGAGCTACAAGAAGATAGCGGAGGAGTCCGGCGAGAAGACCCCCGAAGACGGAAGACCCCCGGAGCTGTGCAATAAAGTATTTTATCTCGTGTTGTGTTTTTTTTTGTACTTTTATTTTACAGGTGAATGGGTAGGGGTACATTGTACCCCATACTCATTCACATAGGGTGGGGGGCCGGTATCCGGGGGCCCCCTTATTAAAGGGGGCTCCCGGATTCCGATAAGCCCCCCGCCCGCAGACCCCGACAACCAACGGCCAGGGTTGTCGGGAAAAGGGCCTTGTCCTCATCAACATGGGGACAAGGTGCTTTGGGGTGGGGGGGGCCGCGCGGCCCCCCCTTCCCCAAGGCACCCCCCCATGTTGAGGGCACGCGGCCTGGTATGGCTCAGGAGGGGGGCGCTCGCTCGCCCCCCTTTCCTGGCTGGCCGGGTAGCGTGCTCAGACAAGGGTCTGTTGTGGACTTGGGGGGGGGACCCCACGCCGATTTTTTTCGGCGTTGGGGTTCCCCTTTAAGTCCATACCAGGCGGCGGGGCCAGCGACGTCTCCTTCGCGGGCCCCGCCTACCTGGATACCCGCTCGAAATGAGCGGACTTTTCTCCGGGCGGGAAAAGTCCGCTCATTTCAAAAGTACGGCAGACTGGCATACACACGGGCGGATTGTCTGCCGAAATGCGAGTCCGACGGACAGTATTACGGAAATTCCGAAATACTTAGTCCGCCAGACTGCACGCTGAAAAAGTCCGCTGAAGCCCACACACAAGCGGACTGTCCGCTGAAATGTGTTTCGGCGGACTAAGTTGGCCAGACAGTCCGTCCATGTGTACGCGGCTTTCGAATAATTTTTTTTTTTGTGCTAACACCACAAAGTAAAGTCAAGATAGAGAAGAAAAAAAAAAAAGGGGGGGGGATGAATTCAATTTATGGAAGGATCAAAAAAGAGGGATTCAATTTATGGCAGGATAAAAAAAAAAAAAAAGAGGGATTAAATGTACGGCAGGGTCAAAAAGAGGAATTAAGTTTATGGCAGAATCAAAAAGAGAGGGATTCAGTTTATGTCAGGATCAAAAAAAGAGAAATTCAAATTATGGCAGAATCAGAGGAGATGCAATTTATGGCAGGATCAAAATGAGCGGGATTCAATTGATGGCAGGATCAAAAAAGAAAAATTCTAATTATGGCAGGATCAGAGAAAAGGGATGCAATATGTGGCAGGATCAAAAAGAGAGGGATTACATTTATGGCAGGATTAAAAAGAGGAATTAAGTTTATGGCAGGATCAAAAAGAGGAAAAAAGAGGAATTACGTTTATGGCAGGATCAGAGAAGAGAGATGCAATTTATGGCAGGATCAAAAAAAAGACCTCTGCAGATGCCCCCACCGTATCCTCTATCTTTAACCACTCAAGCCCCGGACCAATTTGCAGCCAAAGGACCAGGCCCCTTTTTTGCGATTCGGTACTGCGTCGCTTTAACTGACAATTGTGCGGTCGTGCAATCTCATACTCCCAAACAAAATTGGCGTCCTTTTATTCCCACAAATGGAGCTTTCTTTTGGTGGTATTTGATCACCTCTGTGGTTTTTATTTTTTGCGCTATACACAAAAATAGACAATTTAGAATTTTCTATTTTGAAAAAAATTCAATATTTTTTACTTTTTGCTATAATAAATATGCCCAAAAAATATATAAAAAAAATTTTTTCCCTCAGTTTAAGCCGATACGTATTCTTCTACATATTTTTGGTAAAAAAAAAATGCAATTAGCGATTATTGGTTTGCGCAAAAGTTATAACGTTTACAAAATAGGGGATAGTTTTATAGCATTTTTATTATTATTATTTTTTTTAACCAGTAATGGCGGCAATCAGAGATTTTTATTGTGACTGCTACATTATGGCGGACACATCGGACATTTTTGGGACCACTGTCATTTATACAGCAATCAGTGCTTTTTAAATGCACAGATTCCTGTGTAAATGACACTGCCAGTGAAGGAGTTAACCACTAGGGGACGGGGAGGGGTTAAGTGTGACGTGTGTTTTTTTACTGTTGGGGGTGTGGATTGGACTGTAACAGGGAACAGACGATCAGTGACAGCCACACTAGGAAGCACGGGGAGAGGTTTGTTTCCACATACCTCTCCATGTTCTTCAGCTGTGACCCGATCGCGGGACATCAGCGGCGATCGGGTCCCGCGGCCACGGAGCTCAGGACCGGGTCATGAGGGTGGCGTGCGAGCGACCGACAGCTGGGCACTTAAAGAGCAACGTTGATGTGCCCAGCCGTGCCATTCTGCCGACGTAAAGTGCAGGAGGCGGTCCTTAAATGGTTAAGGTATCCCGCACTGCTGTGATAAGTGTTCCTACTAGCACTTTTTTCTCTGCTGACCTGGATACGGAGTCATGCTGAGTGTTCGAAAGGTCCTGGTCTGCATTCTCTGAAATGTCAGAACAGGGGCCGCCTGCCACAGCGGGACCTGAGCCTGAATCAGAGCTCTCCCCAGAGAACGGGGCAATTTTTTTTACCCCCCACGCACCTGCACGTCGCCTCTACCCTGGTGACAAAAGATTCCAGGACCACCAACAGTGTGTTCATAGGCACCGCAGGTGCAGGGGAACCGGTTGCTATAACAGGGATGTCTGGGGAAGAAGCGTCAGCTTCTGACGCCATGCTGGCCCACTCTCGCCTGTCTCCCTTGGGGACCTAAAGCAAGTCACAAAAAAGCCCACCCTCTTATCTGCCACAGACTGAGGGGCACCCAGCAGGACTCACCACCCTGACCCAGGTAGTGCGCTGTGCTGCCGCCGTCTGCTCTGCCCTGCATCAGTCACAAGGTTTTCCGAGTGAAAACCCCACTGTTCTGGAAGCATACAGTCAGAAAAACGCCCATAACTGCTGGGAAAATGGCTACGGATAAGCACATGACTGTGGCTACAAAAAAATGGCCACGGTGGCCAGTCCCCACATGCAGCACACAGATACCAAAAGGACGGCACTAAAATAGGGAAAAAGCAAGCGGACCATCAACCGCCCAGCGTAGTCTACTGCCAGGACTCAGAGACCCCCCCCAGAGGACCCCACAGGGAGCCAGGTCCTTCTAGACTAGGCAGAAAAAAAACTGAGCTGCTGGTAGCAGAGTGAGGGGTTATAGCCAGTAGGATCGCCCCCTGGACGGTACTGTACAGCTTTGTGTTTTTATGTGTTCTGCCTAGTCCTCTCCTGAAGGTGGCGATATAACCCTGAGGTCAAGATTAAAGGTCCTGTGTCTGTCAATGAGCAAAAGAGAAAATACATTTTGCTGCCGCAATCAAGGCCACCCAGATACCTGGGGACCAAGACATACAGACAGTTCATATATAACAGACTTCCTGATGTTTAGAGATCGAACCATGTGTGGGCAGGTTGAATGTACAAAGTTCATTAATTAATCAACCAATGTTTTTCCTTTATTTTCACCTGGTGATCCAGCCAGTTTGCCTATATTCGCACAGATGACTGGCCCCGGTGTGAATGGCAGCAGCAAGAAGGTGCCAATTACGGCAGCTGTTACTGCCACCTGTGAGCGGCTAGCTGTAGCTGCCCAGCCCTGTATACTTCAGGTACTGACAGGTCAGCAGCTGCAGCCATCTGTGGCTGTCTGCCCAACCAGCGATTACCTGCAGTGATCGCTGCTGAACGCAACCTGTCATTGAAGTGTACAGCTCACAGGTGGCAGAAACCGCTGCAGGAATCAGCAGATTCCTGTCATTGTCATTAGCACTGGTGCTAGACGCCAATATGAATGTAGCCTCAGTAATATTTTTCAACTTTCTTTACCAGAACAGACTGTTTATACAAAGTAGCAGTTAGAGGGTTGAGACAAACCATTTAACACTGACAGGGTTTCTTACAATGGTCATGTATAATAATTTATGTAAAAATTTTATCTGAAAAGGAAAAAACGGTTTTTGGCAACTGCCTAAATGTCTTAGCTGGAGTTCAGCTTTGATTTGTTAGTCAAGTCTATCCAAATCTGCTAGTTTAACACTACTCTCTCCCCACACTGACAATGCTACTGTCCATAGGTGTCTACTTCACTACTACATCCAGAATGCAGACTCCCCAAGACAGGAAGTGTGTTACTGGCTTGATCACCAGGTGAAATAAAGGCAAAAAGCCAAAAAAGGACGACCACCGATCCACATTCCTTGTTTTTGGCACTCTGTGAACATGTGAAAAGTCATTGAACATGGTGGAGTAACTAATGCACCAATAATGACAGCTCCACCAGTAAACACAAACTGCACTCACACAGTCGGCCGTTCCATTGCAGCTGAATGTGGCATGCTTTAAAGTGGTTGTAAACCCTTACAAACCACTTTGACCTACAGGTAAGCCTAGATTAAGGCTTACCTGTGGGTCCAAGAAATATCTCCTAAACCGTATATTTACCCGAAGACAGCCACCGCATGCGCCGTAGACAGTGGCGCACTGGGCAGGTCGTGGCGATATGCCACGAGTGTCGGCTCCCATGCGCATGCGCGGGAGTGACGTCATGGCGGCTCCGGTGAATCATAGCGCCGTAGCCACGAGACCCTGGATCCATGGTAGCGGCGAAGAGGAAGACGGAGGACCGCTTTGGGGACTTCGTTCTCAGGTAAGTTATTCATAATGAGCTAGTATGCTATGCATACTAGCTCATTATGCCTTTGCCTGGCAGGGTGTGCTTTTTTTCCCCCTTTACTTCCTCTTTAAATGACGTTTGGTGACACTCGGGGGCAAACCTAGGTTTAAGCAGCTCGGGAGCCTGGCATTTTCCTGCCACCTCATGCAGCTCAAAGTGCGTGAGAGGGGTCTACTCCCCACACTGCCTGCATAGAACATACCGGGCCAGGCCGGGCTGAGTGGATATAAGACAGATCAGAAGATGCAGGGAGTGTGTATTCTCTCTCTCCCCCTTTGGCTGAGAAGCATGAGAGCAGATCACCTGGAGTTGCACACAGGAGTCCTGGAAGGCTTTGCTCTTCAGATGGCCACGGTAAACCTGACACTTTAGTCCTAATATGCCCTTTCCAGTTCACAGGGCTCTGCATTCCCAACAGGTTTCCTGGTGAAATGCTCCCCTTGGATTAGGTCAGCAAGAGACACAGACTGTGCCTCAGTGGAGAAGAATGCTTAGGTCTGGGGCGAAGTCTGGTCCACTCTGTACTGTGTCTGTACTGTGTCTGCCTAGCCCACTTGGTACTGTTCCCTTCTGCCAGCCCTGCACAGTGCCTTCCTGCTCCCTTACTGTGTCCTCTTGCCCCCTGCACCGTGTCCAGACATACATAAATACAGGCTGCTGGGAGAGGCATTTAATGACAGGGGGCAGTGTGTAGAGGGTGTAAATAAAAAAAAAAAAAAAAAAAAAAAAAAAAAGAAGAGTGGGAGCAGCGTGTACAGGGGAAAAGAGGATCAGCATACCGTATATACTCGAGTATAAGCCGAGATTTTCAGCCTCTTTTTTGAGGCTGAAAGTGCCCCCCTCGGCTTATACTCGAGTCACCGCTGTCTGACTGCCCGAACAGCGTGTCGAGCAGACAGACAGCGGCCATTCTACCTTTCAAAAGCCGCGCCTCCGCCTCCGCCTGTGATAGGCGGAACACTCAATTTCCCAGCAGTCAGTGTTCCGCCTATCACGGACATCGGCTCATCCTCGGATGAGCCGATGTCCGTGATAGGCGGAACACTGACTGCTGGGAAATTGAGTGTTCCGCCTATCACAGGCGGAGGCGGGGCTTTTGAACAGGGGAATGGCCGCCAGGGCGCCGACGAAGAGCGGCGATCCTGGCATGGGACGACACGGAGGCTCGGGACGGGACGACACGGAGGCTCGGGACGGGACGACACGGAGGCTCGGGACGGGACGACACGGAGGCTCGGGATGGGACGACACGGAGGCTCGGGACGGGACCGGACGGGACCGCTCGGGACACAGGTAGGCTGGACACACAAGGCTGCACGGACACACACACACACACACACACACACACACACACACGGATGGACACACACACACACACAGGGATGGATGGATGGATGGACACACACACACACACACACACACACAGGGATGGATGGATGGATGGACGCACACACACACAGGGATGGATGGATGGACACACACACAGGGATGGATGGATGGACACACACACAGGGATGGACGGACACACAGGGATGGACGGACACACACAGGGATGGACAGGCATATCTCACCCTCGGCTTATACACGAGTCAATAGGTTTCCCAGTTTTTTGGGGGTAAATTGGGGGCCTCGGCTTATACTCGGGTCGGCCTATACTCGAGTATATACGGTATATGTGGGGGGGGGGGGGGAGTGTGTAGAGAGGGTGGGACAGTGTGTTTGTTGTTTTTAATCAGAATAAACACCAGACCCAATATGTAGCATAATTGGGCACATTTTCTTTTTGCTGATGCAGCTCACTTAGTTCTGGATGCAGGGGAAAGATGGCGTGATATCATCTGCACTCTGCCTCTCCCGACAGACTGGATGCTGGTTTGGGCACCACGCCATTTGCAGCTCAGCTGTGTAAGGGGCCCCAAAATTTGCTGATGGCTGCCCTGTCTAGAGATGTGTGTGTTCAAGTTTCTCCTGGCAGAAAACCTATTCACGTATAGGCTTATTCCTGTCAGATAATTAGCTATTACAGCACGTTAAGGCAGCCACTTTTGGAAGCATTAATTGGTCAGATCATGGCTCAATAGCTCTTGATCTTAAAAAAAAAAGTAACACAATCACTGCAACAACTTATCCATCCTTGTGAACCTTCTTCAAAAAGGGGTTCACTGACTCACAACTTGGTGACAATTTCTATTTGAAACCCATGCCTGGTTTGAGCTTTTTTACACTGTGGTATATCAGGGGGCATTTTTATTCAAATTAGTACCAGGGAAAGTATAAGGTGGATGCATACTCTATCCATACTACTTGACCAAAATTCAAATACTGGAACGGTCTCATAAAAAGTCCCCTATTATGCAAATATCTAATGAACTCTTTAACCACTTGCCTACCAGGCCAATTCTGACATTTCTCTCAATTTTTTTTTCTAGAAAATTACATAGAACCCCCAAACATTATATATTTTTTTTTTAGCAAAGACCCCAGAGAATACAATGGCGGTCATTGCAACTTTTTATCTCACAACGGTAAAAAAAAACCCCAAAAAAACAGTAACGTTAGCTCAATGTTTTTGCATAATGTGAAAGATGAAGTTATGCAGAGTAAATAGATACACAACCTGTCACGCTTCAAAATTGCACACGCTCGTGGAATGGAGCCAAACTTTGCTACTTAAAAATCCCCATATGCGACGCTTTAACATTTTTTACTGGTTACATGTTTTGAGTTACAGAGCAGATCTAGAACCAAAATGATTGCTCTCGCTCCAACGTTTGCGGGGATACTTCACGTTTGGTTTGAACACCGTTTTCATATGTGGGCGGGACTTATGTATGCGTTTGCTTCTGCATGTGAGCTCACAGGGACAGGGGCGCTTTCTTTAAAAAAAAAAAAATTTTTTGATCACTTTTATTCCTATTACAAGGAATGTAAACATCCCTTTTAATAGGAATATGGCATGACAGATCCTCTTTACAGTGAGATATGGGGTCAATAAGACCCCACATCTCACCTCTAGGCTGGGAAGCCTGAAATAAAAAAAAAATAAAAAAAAATGATCGTGGCTTCCCAGCTGAATCAGTGCCATTTGTTTGAATGCAGAGGCTGGAAGTGACATCATAACATTGCGCCCGGCCTCCGACGATCATAGAGACTCCGGTGACCCTCTGGTCCCCCGGAAATCTCTATGATGGACATCCGGGGCCGACGGATCCTGTGTCCGACTCACTGATCGTAGCAATGAATCAGTAGAAGCACCGGGGGGCAACGGGAGGATGTCCCCACTCGCGTCCCTTAAGAACGATCATGCGGCGGAACAGCTGCTTTGATCGTTCCTATGGTGCACAGAATCACCGGCTCTAAAAGATGATATCTGAATGATGCCCGTAGCTACAGGCATCATTCTGATATCCCCGCTCAAAGCTGAGGACGTTTGGCGTTTGATTTTGGCGTACGGCAGGCCGGAAGCAGTTAAAGGAGTTACCTTTACAATCACTTTAATTTGCGAAAGGAGTCTGGATCATTACTTGTAGCCAACAACAACTAAGTTGAAAGTGACTTATCAAGATAATTCAGCTAATAAATTGATGGCTGCTCAGCTTACACATAGGCAGATTAAAAAACTACCCTAATTCATCTATAGTTACTAAACAAAAACTGGGTAACCCTAAAACCAGAGCTTTCTGTGACTAACACAATACTCTCTATAACCTTCAGCATAATCCTCTGACTTTACAGCCCTCCCCAGAGACCATAGAAAACTTTCTCTATTGGTTTCCCACAGGTTCACCCTCAATTCTAAATTACTTGAACGCTCCTTTTACAGATGAGTTAAACTTCGTAATACATAGTCTGCCCAAAAATAAATCATCAGCAATGGATCGCTTTTCTGAAGATACTTAAACACTTGCTGCCTGCCTGCAATGTCCTGCGGGCGGGCGGCCACTGTGGTCAAAGCGGTGTACCCATACATTAATTTCCTGAGAAACTGAGAAATCAATTGGTTTTAAAGAAAGAAAATAAAGCTGCTAAAATGGCCCAACCAATCACCTGACTTGAATCCAATAGAAAATCTATGGAAAGAACTAAAGATCAGAGTTCATAGAAGAGGCCCACGGAACCGTCAAGATTTAGACTGTGGGGAAGAATGGGCCAAAATCACACCTGAGCAATGCATGCGACTAGTTTCTCCATACAGGAGGCGTCTTGAAGCTGTCATTACCAACAAAGGATTTTGTACGAAGTATTAACCACTTAAGGACTGGAAGATTTTTTCCCACTTAATGACCAGGCCATTTTTTACGTCGCTTTAACTGACAATATCACCGCCATGCGTCGATGTACCCAAACAAAACTGATGAATTCCCCCCCCCCCACAAATAGAGCTTTCTTTTGGTGGCATCTGATCACCTCTGCGGGTATTCTTTGCGCTTTAAACAAAAAAAGAGCGACAATTTTGAAAAAAAAAACATATTTTTACATTTTTGCTTTAATAAATAGCTAAAAAAATAATAATTTGTTCATCAGTCTAGATCAATATGTATTCTTATAAAGCGGCCACCGTACAGCTACGGCGATTCGTGCAGGGAAGCCAATTTTATTACACATAAATTAATTTTTGAACTTATTTGTTATGGCTACTTTTTATGTATAGATTGCTTGTTACTGACATGTGGTGAGAATTTCATGTCAATAGAAGTATATTTACCTAGAAAAATGGTGATGTGTTCAATACTTATTTTACCCTCTGTATACCATAGTTTGTAGGCGCTAAAACTTTCACGAAACAAATCAATATACACCAATTGGCATGTAAGCAGAATACATTTTGGCTAAAATTTTATCAAGAAATTAGATTTTAAAAAAATAATGTTTTATTGGATATGTTTTACAGCAGAAAGTAATTTTTTTTTTGTTCAACATTTTAGGGATTTTTTAGTTTCATTTTTAGTTTGCAGCCAAAAGGACCAGGCCCCTTTTTGCTATTCAGCACTGCGTCGCTTTAACTGACAATTGCGCAGTCGTGCGACGTGGCTCCCAAACAAAATTGGCGTCCTTTTTTTCCCCACAAATAGAGCTTTCTTTTGGTGGTATTTGATCACCTCTGCGTTTTTTTTTTGGCGCTATAAACAAAAATAGAGCGACAATTTTGAAGAAAATGCAATATTAAAAAAATATATAAAAAAACATTTTTTTTTACTAGTAATGGCGGCGATCAGCGATTTATTGTGACCGCTACTTTATGGTGAACACATTGGACATTTTTGACACATTTTTGGGACGACTGTCATTTATACAGCAATCAGTGCTATTTAAATGCACCGATTCCTGTGTAAATGACAATGGCAGTGAAGGAGTTAACCACTAGGGGGAGGTGAGGGGTTATGTGTGATGTGTGTTTTTTTTTTACTGTTGGGGGCGTGGTTTGGCATGCAACGTCACTGATCGTCTTTCTGTCACGGCTGGCTTAGCCCTTCCTTCTCTGGGCTGGCTGCTCAGTTGTCGGCTAATTGCCAGCTCTCATCTCTCTCCACAGTTACCAGCTGTACCTGATCATGCTCGGCTGACCTGCCTACTTAAAGCTGTCCAGCTCACAAGAAACAATTCTTCTGCTTTTCCGTTTTAAGATTGGCTTGCTGACGTCCCTTCTGGCTCCTTATCCTGCTTGCTGTTGCTCTACTTGGATCCCTGACTTCTGGCCTGGCTGATTACCCGTTCTGGTTATTGAACTCTGGCCTGGCTGACTACTCGATCCGGTTACTGGACTCTTGCTTGCTATGCTTTGACTATGCTTTTTCTATTCACCTTTTTATTTTTAATATTATTATTTTAATATTTTTTTTAATAAACAAGTGTGATTTAATTGTACTTCTGTCTCGGTCTGATTCATGGTTTCTGACACACTCCCTATAACAGGGAACAGGTGATCGGTGACATACACTAAGAAGCACGGGGAAGCGTTTGTTTACACAGACCTCTCCTCGTTCCTTAGCTGTGACCCGATTGCGGGACACCAGCGGCAATCGGGTCCCGCGGGCACGGAGCTCAGGACTGTGACCCACGGCTGGGCATGTAAAGGGACAGGTATGCGATTGTGCCCAGCCGTGCCATTCTGCCGACGTAAATGTGCAGGAGACGATCCTTAAGCGGTTAAATAGACTCTGCTTACTCTTACTACATCAAGAGAATATCGTGCTTTTTCTTCCCCAGATTAAGGCTCTGGGGATAAAGAAAGAAGGAAGAATAATATCTTGGTTTAATTGAAAACTTGTTACCACTTTTGGTAGGAATTCAGGATGAGGACATAAAACCACCTCATCCTTATGCATGATGAAATATGGCTCTTAAAAGACAGAGCTGTTTGTGCCGATACTCTTCTAGCAGAAGAAATGGCAAGCAGGAAAGATTATCTTTCTTGTCAAAAGAACCAAGGGAATTTCTCTTAAGGTTCAAACTGCTGATTCAGCAAAGCCGATAAGACCAATTTTAAATCCCAAGGATTTAGAGGTGCCTTGATAGGGTGAATAAGCTACGCTTCAAGAGTGGGAAGCAAGAGGCCATAGGAAAAACACTGACAAAGCTGGGATCTGGCTCTTGATAGAAGTCAAGACCAGCTTCATTACAGATCCCATATGCAGGAAATCAGGAATCCTGCCTATGACATACTTCCTGGGGTGCCAACCCCTGGATCCACACCAAGAAACATATGCCTTCCAGACACTATAGTAAGTGATTCTGGAAGCTGGCTTCTTGGCATTAATCAACGTAGACACTACCGAAGGAGATCACCCACAATCTTTTATGGAGTGGGATTCAACAGTCAAACCTGTTAAATTTTGCGTCCGTAAGGTAGGATGAAATACCGGACATTGTGCAAGAAGGTCTGGCTATAATGGCAGAGTACGAAGGACTCCTACTGCCATCTTTGATCTCGGTAAATCAAGATCTTCTGGGGCCCGCTGAGGCCACCAGAATCACCTCCTTTCGTTCCTGCTTGATCCTGCGGAGAAGGCGCGGAAGTAGCAGAACTGGAGGAAATGCATAGATCAGTGAAAAACTGATCCCATGGGAAGACTAATGCGTCTGTTCCTCCTGCTAGCGGATCCCTTGTTCTCGACATAAAGTTGTCGACTTTATTAATGAATCTGGACATGAATAGGTCCATGTCCGGAAATCCCCATCTTCTGACATATCGCTAGGAAGATGTCGGGGTGAAGAGATCATTCTCCTGGAAATAACTGTTGGCGACTCAAGTAGTACGCCTGAAAAATGAAAATTGCAGAAAGGCAAGGAATGTTGTGTTCTGCCCAAGCTAGAACATTATTCAACTCAAGGCAAGATCCTCTAACCTGGACCATCTCCCCTGGACAGAATCTTCTTCCCCAGCCTAGAAGGTTGGCATCTGTTGTTAACACCTTCCAGGATAAAGATTTTCCCTTTTGCTGGATAAAAACCACCAATTTAGGCTCTGACTTATGTCGGGAGCAAAGCGTATTGGAAACAAACAAGGCTTGAATCTTTTTTTATTCCAGACCGACAGGATGGTGGCTTGAAGCATTTTTTGAGTAAAACATCTCCTGCACAGCCGAATTAAGGAATTTTCCTTTGTTTTGAAAAGTTGAATTAGTCCTACAATGGAAACTGATTACTGTCTGGGATAAGAAGACCTTCTGTATGGTATCTATAACCAGCCCCCAAGTACTGTAATCTCCTTGATAGTCTTAAGGAGAATCTTCCTAGGTTGAGCATCCAGCCTAGAGATTTCATATATTTAGGGCTGAGATCAGATTCTGGTTTTAAACCCGAGACTGAATGATCGATTAAAAGTAGATCTTCTAATAGGTTAGGACCACTATGCCTTGCACCCTTAATCTGGCTAAATGAGATGCCAAAATCTTTAAAAACACTCGTGGTGCTGTGGCTAAGCTGAATGGCAGGGCCACAACTGAAAAGATAATTTTATATTTCAAACCACAGAAATTTCTGGTAAGTGGGAAAATTTGACACATGGAGATATGCAACTCCCCTCCTTGCAGGATGGCCACAGTCGATCGAATTATGAAAGGATCGGATGTTTAAGCGCCGATTCAGATGTTCGAGATCTAGAATGGGTCTTACTTCTCTGTTTGGTTCTGGAACCTTAAAAGGTTTGCGCCAAACCCCCGTTCCACTAAGGGAACCTCTGATATCACAGACTGGTTTAACAGCTGATCCAGAGGCCAGAAAGAGAGACTTTTTTTCTTTTCTGGATCTTTAGGAACATTCTCCGAAGAGAAGGAAACTCTTGCATAAAGACTGCTCTATCAGCAGCTCAAGGACCCCACAGGCAGCATCCAAACAGGGACCCGAACCCTGGACCCTCAGATCAAAAAGTCTTATGCTCTACCGACTTCCGCTATCCGGGCTCTCAGAACTCTAGTTGTAACCTAGAGAAAAAAAATTGCAGAAATCCATCTGTCTTAACATTGTTCCTGCCAGAACTTGAGAATCTCGGGACCTTTCCCCTCATCCGAACGAGTGGGGATGCCCCTTCATGAGAAGGCTTTAGCATTCTGCTTTGTGGGCTTTCTGCTCCAAGATCCTGGTGCTGCCCTTGGGGACTTGCCCTTGAACCTGGCGGTTGAGGCCGTCGAGACTGCCTAGAGGTAGATGCCCCAGGCATAGGAGAGGCAACACGATAAAAGGAGAAATGTTTGAACCTCTTTTTACTTGTAAAGAGAGCTTTACCCTATTAGAGGTCTTTTGGATGTACTTATCCACTCTAAATATCCATACCCCAGGAAGGAAAACAAACTGGCAAAGAGCTTTCATGGTGCTTTTGGCTGATCAATATTTCAGCCACAGAACTCTGCGAGAATGCACTAGTCCAAGCATAAGCCATAAGGCTTAAACGATAGAGTCTTTCATAGCATGTGAGACAGATACACCAGCCCATTGCTGGGTCTGCTGATCAGGCAGAATTTCAGGTATCTCCACAAACTGTTCCTTAACCACTTCCCAACCGGCGCACGACTATGTACGTGGGCAGAATGGCACGGGCAGGCAAATTGGCGTACAGGTATGTCCATTTGTATTTGCTGCCCTGTCGTCGCGTCCTCCGTGAGTCTGGTCGCGGGTCCCGTGGACTTGATCTCCGCGGGGATACCCACGATCGTCTCACGGCGAGGCTGAACTGGGAGATGCCGATGTAAACAGCATCTCCCCGTTCTGCCTAGCAACAAGTGACACTGATCTCTGCTCCATGTTATTGGAGCAGAGATAAGTATTCACTAACACACAGCCCCCCACATTTAGTAACACGCCCCTAGGACACACTTAACCCCTTCACTGCCACCCCCTGGTTAACCCCTTCACTGCCAGTGACATTTACGCAGGAATCAGTGCATTTGTATAGCACGGATTGCTGTATAAATTGCAATGGTCCCAAAAATGTGTCAAAAATTTTCAATGTGTCTGCCTTAATGTTGCAGTCACAATAAAAATTGCTGATCGCCGCCATTACTAGTAAAAAAAAAATATTAATAAAAATGGCATAAAACTATCCCCTATTTTGTAAACGCTATACATTTTGTGCAAACCAATAATCGCTTATTGCGATTTTTTTTAACCAAAAATATGTAGAAGAATACGTATCGGCCTAAACTGAGGAAAAAAAATAGTTTTTATATATTTTTGGTGGATATTTATTATAGCAAAAAAGTAAAAAATAATGCGTCTTTTTTCAAAATTGTCGCTCTATTTTTGTTTATAGCACAAAAAATAAAAACCGCAGGGGTGATCAAATAACACCAAAAGAAAGCTCTATTTGTGCGGAAAAAAAGAACGTAAATTTTGTTTGGGAGCCACATCACACGACCGTGCAATTGTCAGTTAAGGCGACGCTGTGCCGAATCGCAAAAAGTGGTCTGGTCTTAAGCCAGCAAAATGGTCCAGTCTAAAAGTGGTTAACCCTTTGAAGTCCACATTTTTCAATGAGTTAGCGTGACTCAAAATGTGCTCCACTAAAATGGTGGCGCAGACCTTAAAGGGTTAATGGACTGAGATACACCAATTACAGCAAGAACCGGCTGCGCTACTGAACTGCAAAAGACATCTCGTCTTTAAAAGGAAGTTCCAACTTTAATTTGCTGGGTCCTTTAACATCAGTGTATTATCCACCGGACATGTGAGACTCTGCTCACTGAAGTGATTGCAGCATCAATTGCTGGAACCCCCCATTTTCTTCATAGAAATGTTCCCACTCAGAATATATAAGCTATGCATGAATAGGAAAAAAACATCCCCAGTTGGGGGAGGTTCTAATGAACTCAATTAGAGGTAGATACCTCAAGAGCCTGTGCTGCAGGCAACAAATGGGTTAAGGGAATACACACAAGCACCTGTCTTGTGATGCTACTTCTTCCATATTAGGATCCTCGGAAGAGGATTGTAATGGAGATTTTTAAGTTCTGTATATAATTGTATTCTATTTTATATGTATTGCACAATGCCCTCACTGTGCACACGGCACTAATAAGGTTTTCAGTACATGTTTTGCATTCTTTCGAGTCCTGATTATAATTAGTCTGCCTATGTAACGCCCTTTGTTACCATAAACATACAATTGTAATATTAATGTGAGACCTACTTAATCATGTGTATAAAAGCCTTTAAATGCATCATAATAAAGGAGAACAGTTATTTGGAAAGATGCTGAGCGTATCTTTTGTGTCTGTTCCCTACTGCAGTAGTTATTATTAATTTGGAACCACTAATCATTATGAGGATAGTTGCCGATCTATAAAATATCTATTTCAGGTGGCGAGCTTTACCGAGGAGGGGTTTCCAGGTGACCCTGAGTATCCGAAACAAGGAGCTTGAGGTGATCCGGGAATTTCTGAAAATCAGCCAGCTGAGGTAAGCCTTTTGCTTACATTTGAGTTATCAGACTTCCTTGATCGATAAGGCATTTTCGGGACAAAGGGTACCTATTTCACTCCCCTTAATCGAACTGTACTGAAGGGAAGAATAGTGCTGTTCACAGGTATATGTAGTACATCTGCTAGATAAAGTAGTTTAGAGGCTAGAGGGTATAGGCACATGTAGAGAAGACTGGCCAGTCATTATGGGCATTCAATTAAGGGAATGAAGGGTAAGAAACCCTCAAAAATGCCCAGCGCATAAGGAACGCTATATTTGAACCGAAAGTGCAGTTCCACCTATACTGAGCCCCTAGATTAATGGTTAAAGTTGACAGGGATCCACAATGGGTAAGTGGGTTACCATCAAAGTCCACAGGGAAGAAGAATTATGCAGAGTATACAGCTAGAGAAACAGCTATCTATGTGAGCAGGATGGATCAAGGGTGACAATTAACATGAGACAGAAAGGGACATTTTGATGTTAAGTTGTGGGATGAATTTGGGGTCAGGCACTGCAACTAGTAAAGTCAAGTAAAGTCAAGAAACAGTGAGAGTTAAAACAGAATGCATTATATGGAATACTTTTGATGGTTCAGCGTCACACAACACCTAACAAAGATGGCACCACATCCCTGAAAATTTGAAACATTAATCAAAGAACAGGAAGGGAGATTTAGGGATTTTGGCGGTGCTGATTAACAGAGTACAGTTAATTGAAATACAAATTTTGTAGTACAAAAATTTATTGAGTTTGAAGTTAAAATCAGTAGCAATAAATGCTTAAAAAGTACAGGATAATACAATACAGTGGTTGTTCTCGTCGAGCACACATAGTCCCGACATGTTTCGCATTGGATTGCTTCTTCAGGGGATGTGTGAATATTTGAACAAAATCTAAACCAAAAATACGGAATGGTAATAAAATATATCACAAAATCATAGGTGCAGAGAGAGAAAGAAAAAAAAAAAAAAAACACACAAACATCAAACCCACCTTCAACCACTACGTTGATGGTAAAGTAGGGGAATTGTCCACCTCAGGGGTTAACCACAGCAGCGCTGAATCGCAGGGGGCTAAAAAGCCAACCCAGGGAAACTGGTAACAAGAAAGTATGCAATAAAGCGCAAAATTTTTTTTTTTTTTTTTTTTTTAAAGAAATTTTGGGATAGTTGAGAGTTCTTTGATACATGACTTAATTTTAAGATTGCTTAAAATAAAACAACCTTTTAGGGGTAAAAAGCCCTCTAAAATATAGAAATTAAAAAAGGTAGTACACAGATATATTTTAATTTCAAATATGTTACTTACATGGGTTGAATAGTTGTGAGAAATGGGGACGCTCGTATTTTGAAAGAAATCTTTTTGAGCACTCAGGGAGACACAACTGCACAGAAGTACCAGCTGGGTGGCCAATCAAAAAAGAAGAAACAAGACGAAGGTTAGAATGGTTGAGTAGGTAGGAAAAGATATCTCAAAAGAGGGGTGTGTACATCAACAGCTGAGTGCTATAGGAACACAAACACTCAAGCATGTAGATATATAATAAAAATTACATATTGCCATCCCAAAGCTAAGGAATTCCAAGCTAGGGAGTCAATGCAGACATGCAAAAAGAAACATGGACAATGGCCCAAGTGTGAAGGGTTGAAAGACAATCAGAAGGAAAAGTGAACGTTTTCAAAGAAAAAGGACGATCGGTTAAAGTAAATATAAGCGATATAACAGTAAGCTTACCAAGAAGTACAGAGTGTGGAGGATCAAGCGTCACCCTTGGCTGCGACCCGCAAAGGAATGACGGTATAACGAAGGCTTTTTATATGCCCCGCCATCAAGCCGGCGTCTGACGTAGTTGGCCTGATGCGGACAAAAGGAGCGCTATTGCGCATGCTCACGGGGGACGAGACTGGATAAGCCTACAAGTCCCATAATGCTTCAAGCATGTAGGTGGGGGAAAGAGGGGAACGAACGATGCCTTAATTGCCGCACCTTCGTGAAGGGCGACGGCGTAAACGAACGTGACCACCAAATCGACCGCCCAATCAGGCATAGAGGCAAAAACGATGTGAAGGGAGCGTCGCAGCGCTGGAAAGGGGCAGTGGCATACAAGGCGCCTATGCCCCCGGGCGTCCGTGCGAACAGCACTGATGGGGAAAACACGTTCCCCTGTCTCGGTATGGCGGCCTTTAGTGGTGAGGCCTGGGATGCTCTAATGGACAAAGTCCAACTTACACAAAAAACAGGTGACATTTCAGATAAAGATCTTGATTCTGCTTTCCTTAGATTACAACGCCTTCTCGAACGAAAGGTTCGAGTTTTCTGGCATAAAAAATATTTCCAGAAATATATAGAAAACTTTATTGTACCTTTTGGACTGCGAATCCAGATTTTTCCCAACATTAAAAAAGTTGATGATATCATTAAATCTAAATGGGAAGAAAACTTACAAACATGCTCTTTTGGTATGATGTCTTTGTTATGTATTCAGTATGATCATGAACTCTCTATACTGGATAGCTTAATCTCCCATTGGTATGAAGATCATGATTCTAGAACATCAACTACGAGATTTCAGAAAAAGGAACAGGACCTCCAAGTCCTTATTGAAAAATATACTTTAGAAATTATTTATATCAAAGAAAACAAATTTGCCAGGGATAACCTGGCTCATACTAATGGCTACGCTTACAAATGGACTTGTGATTCCAAACCTAAATTCACTAAACCTTTCAATTCACGTACAAATAGAAATAATGACAACACTCCTAATGTTTCTCCACCCTCCTCTTTTTCTTCTACACAGTCAACTATGTATCGTGACCTGTCTGAGGACAGAGTACCGAAAAAAAGAAAAGGGAACTCTGAACACGCCTCCACTGAGTCCCTTCGGACTCAATTAGGCACTCCGCTTTCTCGTCGGGCACCACCTTTTTCATCGAAACCAACATCTGCTGGTACACTTGCTATGTTTCACCCTTCTCACTCCCTCTCTTTAGGCTCTCGTGGTACACAATCGACGATAAATCAATGCACAGCCCCCACGGCTCAGGCAACTTCCTCTATAACCTCTTTGCAATCTGCGAATCCATCGGTAAGCACCGCTAATGTCATTATCTCGCCTCTGGGTACTCCCTTACCTACAGATTTGAAATTGGCACCTATTTTTTTAGGCAAGGACCAGATTCCACCTATGATTTGAACGATACCTATGCACAAAGTAACCTTGATTCATCTACAAATGAGTTGTCAATAATAAATGTATCATCACAAAGACTATCCGAACCTGAACTGGAAGTCTTGAAATTAGGACTAACTTTTTGTCCTGATTCCAACACAACTAAATTTCAACGTATTAAGGACTTACATCTTTTTGCCCGTAAATTGCTGTATCGAGTTATTTTTGATAAACCTGCTAGTGCAGGTTTCAACAGTAATGATGATGTCCGGTCATATGAAAATATGACCGAACATTATGCTATCAAAAATTTGATGGAATTATGGGAGGAGGGCAACACCGATGACGACGACTCGGAAGCAATTTCTACTCCGAGTCTGTCGGTCCCAGGTGTTTCCTTCCCCCCTCCTCCATCCTTTAAATGCAAATCCAGAGCATTTCCTCTACTCAATGCAAACCCAAACATTTGGGCGTTTATACAACAAACAACTACAGAAATTGAGAAGTTGTCTTTTCACTCACCTTTATCTACCAACCTCTCGTTACAACATAGAGCAGCTATCAAATCTCTACAAAAAAATACAAATTTAATTATTAAGCCCGCAGACAAGGGCGGAAATTTGGTGATCATGGAAGTTGCACAATACACTTCCATGTGCCGAAATATACTGTCCAACAGAAATTGGTATCGTCCTATTTCTAAAACTGTCATTCTAAATTATCGAAATATTTATTTGAATCTTATTTTTAAGGCATATCAACAAGGGATCATTGACCTCAATACATGGAAATTCCTAAATACCAAGGACCCAAAGATTCCAACTTTCTACACACTACCGAAAATTCACAAATCTCAAACAAATCCCCCTGGACGTCCTATCATTTCAGGATGTTCATGTTTAACTGAAAATGCGAGCGCACTAGTTGATAGCTACTTAAGTCCACACGTTATTTCTTTATCTTCATACGTAAAAGATACTATCGATTTGTTAAGAATGATCGAGGGATTGTCTCTTCCTCCCAACTCATGGTTGGTTGCTCTGGACATCGAAAGCCTCTACAACACAATTCCCCATGACAAGGGAGTTGAAGTTGTACGTAGGTTTCTCTCTGAAAGAGGCTCCTCTTTCTTACAATACAGCTCTTTTGTTATGGACCTTCTTGAATATATTCTTAAGCATAACGTCTTTGTTTTTGACTCCACCCACTACCTCCAGGTACAGGGGGTTGCGATGGGGACTAAATGTGCCCCATCGTATGCAAACCTGTACCTGGGGGGGTGGGAAAAGGAAACTTTCTCTAGAGAAGATTTGTCACCGTTTTTGGATAAAATTGTTTCATGGTTTCGTTATATCGACGATGTTCTTTTTTTCTGGTCAGGCACGGAAATAGAATTAAAAACCTTTTTTCAATTGATTTCCATTAATAACTTCAATTTGAAATTTACTATGCAACATAGTCAGTCAATGGTTAACTTTCTAGATATAACCATTTCTTTGGACAGTGAAGGTAGACTCAACTCTTTCTTATTTAGGAAACCGTCTGCTGGAAACACGGTTTTACACGCTACTAGCTTTCACCCAACTTCCCTGATTAATAGTATTCCTTATAGCCAATATTTGCGTTTAAAGCGAAATTGTAGTAAAAACTCAGATTTTTAATTAGCAGCTGATGACCTTTACCAAAGATTGAGAAAAAGAGGATACAGCCATAAGTGTTTGAAACGAGCCTATAACCGTGTAAAACCTAAAACTAGAACTTCACTTATTTTTTCTACCCGACGTTCCAGTACAAATGACTCAGTTAGAATTATTACTCGCTATTCCAATCAGCATCGTAAGTTTAAGGAAATTCTACACAAGTTTTGGCCACTCCTCCTAGCTGACCCTACCACCAAGAAATATATTAAAGATTTTCCCGAAGTCACTTTTAAAAGAGTTCCCTCTCTCAAAGATAAACTAGTGCATAGTCACTTCGAACAACCAAAGTTGGATACTAGAAAGGTAATTAATGGCACTTTTCCATGTGGCCATTGTGACGTTTGCTGTTATGTTAACTCACATACTAAACTTAAACTGCCAAATGGCAAATGGCATTCCATTAAACATCGAGTCACATGTCAAACCCAGGGTGTTATATATCTTGCCCGCTGCCTCTGTGGCGGATTTTATGTAGGCAAAACAAAGCGACAATTTTGTATTCGAATCAAGGACCATATCAAACCCATTATTAAAAAGAAAATGGAGACGGCCATCAGTCGGCACGTTGGCCTCTTCCATGCCTTCAATCCTAAATTTATCACCTTTTCCGCACTTGAACACATCCCCCTTGATGTGAGAGGGGGCAGTGTGGATAATATTTTACTTCAACATGAAGCTGAATGGATTTTTAATTTAAGGGCCACAACCTCACCTGGCTTTAATGAAAACTTAAGCTTTAAACCGTTTTTGTGATACAAAAAAATATATATATATTTTTTTTTCTTTTCTGGTCCTTCAGTTCTGTTGACCGCCCCTCTGAGAGGGAACCTCTGTGGGTTCCTATTCCCCTTCCCCCCCCCCCCCCCCCTTCCCCTTTTTTTTTTTTTTTTTATTATTGTTTTATTGGTAATTTGTTTGTATTGATATGTTTGTTAATAACTATGTTAATAATTATAAGAATATATTATGTTCATGTTTATATGTTTATGATATTATTATGTGCAGCTTCAGAGAAATGATTTTCCCCTTCCCACCCTAATAGTCCACCTCCTCGGTTTTCCCCATCAGTGCTGTTCGCACGGACGCCCGGGGGCATAGGCGCCTTGTATGCCACTGCCCCTTTCCAGCGCTGCGACGCTCCCTTCACATCGTTTTTGCCTCTATGCCTGATTGGGCGGTCGATTTGGTGGTCACGTTCGTTTACGCCGTCGCCCTTCACGAAGGTGCGGCAATTAAGGCATCGTTCGTTCCCCTCTTTCCCCCACCTACATGCTTGAAGCATTATGGGACTTGTAGGCTTATCCAGTCTCGTCCCATAGGTGAGCATGCGCAATAGCGCTCCTTTTGTCCGCATCAGGCCGACTACGTCAGACGCCGGCTTGATGGCGGGGCATATAAAAAGCCTTCGTTATACCGTCATTCCTTTGCGGGTCGCAGCCAAGGGTGACGCTTGATCCTCCACACTCTGTACTTCTTGGTAAGCTTACTGTTATATCGCTTATATTTACTTTAACCGATCATCCTTTTTCTTTGAAAACGTTCACTTTTCCTTCTGATTGTCTTTCAACCCTTCACACTTGGGCCATTGTCCATGTTTCTTTTTGCATGTCTGCATTGACTCCCTAGCTTGGAATTCCTTAGCTTTGTGATGGCAATATGTAATTTTTATTATATATCTACATGCTTGAGTGTTTGTGTTCCTATAGCACTCAGCTGTTGATGTACACACCCCTCTTTTGAGATATCTTTTCCTACCTACTCAACCATTCTAACCATTCTTCGGCTTAGGACACAGCAATGGTAATACAATGTCCTCATTAATATGAAAAGCCGAGACCACCTTCGGTAGAAAGGATGGTTGAGGACGCAACACCACCTTATCCCTGTGGATAACCAGATAGGGCGACTTGCAGGACAAGGCCGCCAATTCTGAAACCCTCCTGGCCACTAGAAAGACCACTTTCTGGGAAAGAGTCAAAAGGGGAATCTCCCTGATATTCTCAAATGGTGGTTTTTGTAGCGCCGACAACACCAGGTTCAAATCCCATGGGGCTAACAGTGGACGCACCGGAGGGACTACATGTCGTACCCCCTGAACGAAGGTACTCACTAAGGAGTGCAATGGCAGGGGTCGTTGGAAAAAGACAGCCAAGGCTGAGATTTGCCCTTTGATGGTGCTTAATGCCAATCTCTGGTCAATTTTTTGCTGGAGAAACAGCAGGATCCTGGATATGGAAAAGGATCGCGGATGCCATCCTTTCTCCTCACACGTGGAGAAGTAGGCCTTCCAGGTACGATAGTATATCTTCCGAGAAGAAGATTTCTGTGCCCTCAACATAGTTGAAATCACTGAGTCCGACAGACCCCGGTTCCTGAACACCTGGCTCTCAATAGCCATGCCGTTAAAGCCAACGATGGTAAAGCAGGATGGAAAATTGGACCTTGAGATAGGAGGTCCTCTCGCAACGGCTGTTGCCAGGGAGCGCCTGCCACCAGACGCACCAGGTCTGCATACCAAGGATGCTGAGGCCAATCTGAGGCAACCAGTATTACTGGGATCCCCTCGGCTTCCACTCTGCGAAGCAGACATGGCAACAGTTTCAGTGGAGGAAAGGGGTAAATCAGCTGGCACTGATCCCACAGAGCCACCAGCGCGTCTGACACGTCTGCCCACAGATCTCATCCTGGACATGAATCTTGGCACCTTCCGATTGAGATGGGAGACCAGTAGATCCACATCTGGTGTTCCCCACTTCAGGCACAGCAGCTTGAATGTCTACGGATGCAATGCCCATTCTCCTGGGTCCAGCATCTGTCGAATCAGATAGTTTGCCTGCCAGTTTTCCACTCCCAGGATGTAAATGGCCAACAGGGCCGGTACGTGTTGCTCTGCCCACCAAAGTATGTGAGCGACCTCCCGAGCAGCGGCTGAGCTTCTTGTTCCCCCTTGGTGATTTACGTACGCCACAGCCGTGGCGTTGTCCGACTGTATCCTGATCAGACGCCCTTGAAGACTCACCGGCCATGTGTGGAGACACAGCCTGATCGCTCTCAATTCGAGAAGATTGATTGGCAACTCAGATTCTTTCATTGATCAGAGGCCCTGAGCCGACTGAACCACCATCACTCCACCCCAGCCGGATAGACTGGCGTCCGTAGTGATTACCGTCCATTTCAGAGGAAGGAAGGATTTTCCGGACTGAATCACTGGGTACCTCAACCACCAGATCAGAGAGTCCCCGATTGGCTGGCTCACCTGGATCTGTCGATATAGGGACAACCGAGATTTGTCCCATTTTAACAAAATCTCCTATTGCAGCACTCTGGTGTGGAACTGGGTGTAGGCTACTGCCTCGAAGGAGGCTACCATGAGTCCCAGTACTCGCATGCTAAACCGGGGCGATGACCACTTGCGGTTCATCAGTAGTTTGACCGCGGACCTGAGAGTCTGCAATTTGTCTGAAGGGAGAAAAACTCTCGCTTCCCAACAGCAAACCTAGGTACTCCAGACACTGGGTCGGTACAATCATCGACTTCTTTAGTTTCAACAGCCACCCAAATTCTTGCAGGGTCTGCATGGTGATCGCCACATCCTCCTCTAATTCTGAGGTGGAAGAAGCTCTCAGGAGATCGTCTAGGTAGCCCACAATTGCGATCCCACATTGTCTCAGCCACGCCAATACTGGAGCCAGAACTTTGGTAAAGACTCGGGGGGCTGATGTCAGACCAAAGGGAAGAGCCACAAATTGGTAATGGGCTTCCACGACTGCAAAACGCAGACATTTTTGATGCCGAAGGCATATGGGTATGTGCAGGTACGCATTCTGGATGCCTAAGGACGCCAGGGAGTCCCCTTGATGGAGTGCAGCGACTACTGAGCTAACTGATTCCATTCTGAACCTCTGCACCTTTACAAAGTGATTGAGGGCTCAAGTCCAAGATCGGTCATACCCCTTCCTTCTTGGGAAGCACAAACAGATTTGAGTAGAATCCCCGGCAAACCGGGGATACGGGTATGCTGGAGGGGGAAGAATCTGTTTGGCGGCCAAGAGAGAAACTCTATCTTGTAGCCTGTGGAAATCAGATCGCAGACCCATTGGCCGGATAACTGGGCTGCAAACTCCCGAAGGCGACCCCCCACCCGAGACATGGGTGGTAAACCTTCATGCGGTAGCACTTTTATTCGCAGGCTTGTTAGACTTGTGGTTCCAGGGACGTTTTTGACCGCCCGTGGGCGTCCTGTCGGGCTGGGGACGTTTCATTAAAGCTCCGGGCGGACGAAAAAGCCGATTGTGAGCGGAAAAAGAGGGCCCTTGCCTACGGCGTGGCTCCTTAGCTTTTCTGGCCTGTGGGAGTAGTGTACTCTTACCACCAGTGGCATTTTTAATAATGTCATCCAACGAGGCTCCAAAGAGCCGGTCGCCAAGGAAAGGAAGGTCCGTCTGGGCTTTTTTGGATGCCTGGTCAGCAGACCATCATTTTAGCCAAATCAGGCACCTCAGCACCACAGCTGACACTGAAGCCCTGGATAACAGAGGGAGAGTATCCAGGGCCGCATCACAGACATACTTGCACTAGTTGGTCTGCTAGTTCCACGCAGACAGGAGAGGCCTGTTGCTCTCCCAATTCGCGGTGCAAAAGTTTTGCCCACTCAGTCAGTGTCTGCGACACCAGTGCAGATGGCAGTATAGGTTGCACGGCTGATCCCACAACCGTAAACAAGGAACGAGCCACTGCCTCTGCCTTCCTGTCCGTGGGATCTTTGAATGCAGGAGTCCCCTCAACCGGGATCGTGGTTACTTTATTAAACCTGGATACTGGGGGGGTCCACGATCGGAGGAGCCAACTATTTCTTGAGAAGGCTTTCCTCAAAGGGGTAACGCACTGCCATGTATTTGGGGATCGAAAAGGTCCGTTGCGGGCGACCCCATTCCTTGTAAATGAATTTGTAAAAATAAGTCAGATACGGGAATACCTTAGGTGAACGTGCTGGCTTGCGGAACCCAAAGGAGCCGGTACATCAGCAGATGGATCCGCTGGCTCCTGAATCTTCAGGGTAATACGGACAGCTGTGATAAGTGCTCCAACAAGCGCATGGGGACTCATCTTCACTGTCGGAACGGCCCTGTTCAGTGTCATCTGACAAGACAGAGCAGGGGTCACCCGCCTCAGCAGGACCCGAGTCTGCGTCAGAGTTCTCCCCAGAGGACAGGGGGGGGGGGGGGGGGCAGGGGCCGCTATTTAGCACATTTCTTCCCACGCACTGCCTCTATCTTGGCAACAAAATATTGAGGACAGCCGTCAGGGTGTCCATAGGGACTGTGCAGTCCGCAGGTGACCCGGTTGCAATTGCCTGGATTTTGGGGAAAGAAACACCAGTTTATGAAGCCATGCTGACCCTACCCTGTTTGCCACCCGAAGGGGACTTAAGACAGTGACAGTCCCACCCTCCTTGCTGCCGCTGACTGAGGGGTTCTAACCCACCGGACTCACCACCCTGAGGAGCTCTGCGCTGTTTTACAGCAGTGCCTGTAGATCCCTAGCGCTCCCAGATGCAGAGGGACCAAAGCTGTGTCGGTGGCAGTCCATCAGCACGATCGGTGAACGATCGCTGAGTGATCTGAAACACGTGTCCAGATTACACAGAAAGCTTCCCAGCACTCTGTGATGACAAAACAGGAAGCTGAGGGCACAGGAGCTGCTGCTAGAGCACAAAAAACGTGGTCCGGCTTCAAGAAAATGGCCGCCAGTGTTCTGAATATGGAATCACCAGGAAAATGGCTGCCTGAAGCCCAGAAGCATGCTGTCCCTTGCCCACACTGAAAATGGCCGCCAGTCAGCGCCATGAGAGGCAGAAAGAAAACATGTGGCAGACACAGCGCTGCACCAACACAGGGGCAAAACCTCACAGGCACCCTCCGGGATTAAAGCACACAGGACCCAGGCACCCCAGCACAGCCAGAACCCAGGTGAGAGCCCAGGGCACACACACACATCGCTCAGCATCCATGCACAGACACCCCCTGAGGGGGGGGAAGGAGGGGAGTTAGGGACAGGGGAAAGAAGAGAGGGGGTGAGGGGGCCCCCCGAATCAACCTCCCAGGGAATGCCCAGCTGCTCAACCCTCCCGAGACAGGGAGAGCTGTACTTACCAGTCCTGAAGAGCTGGGAGACATTCCATTGTAGCCAACTCCTGATCAGTACAGGAAAGTCTACTGGCCCGGCATACTGTGACGCAGACATCAGTAGCCTGGTCATATGTATGCCCCGGAGCATAAAAGCTCACCGACCACCTCTGGAGCTGAGGTATGTCGTGGCCTGCCGAGCCATAGTTGCGACCTGTACACGCTCGATGGCCGGACTGGGGAGACTACAAGGATAAGTGAACCAGCCTGTTACCCAGCCGGCTGTTGATAGAAGCTCACAGGATCATTCATCTTGCGCAAAAAGCCAAGCTGCAGCATCAAAAAAACATGGACATATGGTCCTGCAGGGTTCCTAGGTGTATCTCCTTCACTAGGCAAAATAAAACTGAGGCTGCTATGGCAGACTATGGGGATTGTAGCCTAGGGACCGCCTGGGTGGAACTAAAAGTTCTGAAGTGTTGTATTACAACTTTGTCTAGTAATCTACAGTGATAGGGCTAACAACCCATTTTGTTACAGAGAGGAGCTGTGTCGGTTGGTGAATATAAGAGAAAATATGTTATGAATGGAAATGTTCTTTGTTTTTGGTTTTTCCCCTTATTTGCACTCTCTCTTCCACATAGTGGAACCTCGTTATCACGTCTCTCAGGCTTTCTGACCTTGATGCTGACTGTCGTGTAATCCTATGTTTTCTATCTATTTTTAGGATTTCTGTGGGCTCTCTATCTAGTAGAGGGTTAAATAGCTGTTGAACTATATTTCTTAATTCTGCATTACCATGTTTCTCTGGGAGACCTTTAATGCGTACAGTCTTCCTCCTACTACGGTTCTCTTGGTCCTCTAATTTGTACTGGAGGGCTCTATTTACTCTCTGTAGGGATATAACTTGTTCTGTTATCTCATCAACCCTTTGGTCCTGGGTGTCTAATCTTTCCTCTATCTCATCCACCCTCTCTAGGACCAAACCTATGTCTGCCCTTACCCCTGCTATTTCTGCTTTTAACAATGCTTCCATCTTTGAGAACATCTATGTGAGCATCTCCTTTATTTGTGGGACTTCTTCCTGAGATAAGGGTTGCAACCATCTTTCCCCTCTTGATTCCTCTTCTTCTACTCTTATTGTCTCCCTCCCCTCATGTAGTTTAACACTGCCTTGTGGGGTATTACTCGCACCTTTTTACCATTCTGCCTTTGTCCCGTTTGCCTTCCTCCTTGCTATCTTCCAGGGTCTTCTGTCTATTTAAACCTGACCCCAGGGGTATTCCTAGCTTGGGGCTGCCCTGTACTTCTTCTGTTATACTGGTATTATTTGCCATGTACCGCTGGATGCCTCCCAGACTTGGGACTGCTGGTATACTTTAACCCGTTTTACCTGTTTTCCCCCTCATCTTTCTTTACTTACTTCTGATGTATATCAGTTCCTCACCCTCTCCTCTCGCTTTCCCCCCTATCTTACCCCTAGCCGAAGTTGTTTTTTGGGAATCACAAAACAGTCACATCATGTTCACTTCCTCACAACCACAGAGAACAGGATGTAGAGGGTAACAAACGACACAACACTGTACAATGCTTTTCCAATTAAAAAACTTTGACTCTCCTGTTGTAACGGTTAGACCCTCTATTTTTTACATTAAGGGGTAATCCACCCACAAAAGGAGAGTCCAAGAGTCCAAGGGAAAAAAACAAAACAAAACAAAGAAGAAAAATAGTCCTTTAGGTAACCAGCATGATTTACTCAGTCCCGCCATCAAGGCTTTTCTGCAAACTCCTCTTACTCTACTACTCCTTTTCCTACATACGGTGAGGAAGGCTGCCCCATTTTATTAATAGGCTGATACTGACAATTGTCACTCAAGTCCTCTCCGACAGACTCCTCTATGCTATATGGGTCAGGCTCCCCGCCAACAGCTTAGCCCCCAACACATACGTCACAATAGTTTCCATCAGGGAGGAGAGAGAGGGCACAGACGCCAGCAGCAATCAACAATGCTGTTGTAGACTTAATTCTGTCAATAATCGTGTCCCTAATAGGGGCGACCCATGTTGACTCAATATCTGGTGCTCAAGTCCTTCCAGTAAGGTCGTTGCTACTGAAGTTTAACCACTTATCTCCTGCCTGCTGTCACTGTTAATGTCAGCTTACTTGTTTGAGACGGGAATTATATAAATGTAGCAGCACCGCCTGTTACAATCTCCGTATTACTGTCTTACTTCAGTCGCTCAAGGCGCAAGCGAGGTGTGCGGAACTATGAAAGTTCAGTAACAGAGGCAGGAGCAGTAATAGTGGGGGTACCATTTATCGGAACCTTGTTTACTATTACTAATAAGCAACCTCAATACTATAGTCTGCGTTGTCCTCTGCAGTAATCTAGGTTGCAGTGGTGGCGGTTGTGTCCCCGGTGGTAGGAACTATACGGCAACCCCCGGCCTAAAGTCTTCGAGGGTCCCTGCAGCTGTGATTTCTAGTACTCAGGGGCAGTCCCCTCCCCCGCCTCGACCAGCACCCATCAGCGGGAGACTTCTTCCACAGCTCCAGGTGTCAAACCCATGAGCTGTTACTTTTACAAGCAATGTAGCGTTTGTAGTATGGGTGATGTATGTGATGGAAATAAAAAATGAATATTGCCAGGCTGGACAATAGAGTACTGTCTATTGTGCTATAATAGCAGGAATAACTGAACGCAGGTATTGTAATAATAATAGTGTATGGAGGTCTGTGGAGGGGAGGCCAAATAGCAATTTCTCAGGATTAATCATCAGTTGCTATAAAAGTGCCCATATCGATGGAATGCTTAGAGATGCTTGAAACTGATACCAATTCACAGCGCCGACTGGAGTAGCGTAGCAGTTGTAAGCAGACAAATTAACAGGTCAGTCAGACCACTCACCAGTCCAAACCCTGGGGCAAGCAACTTCCCCTCCGTCTGCCCGCTGACGACTACCTTTCCACACGTGCGCCTTCCATGGTTCAGCTGGACAAAATTACTCGCTCACACTGGTTTAGGAGATATTTACCCGAAGACAGCCACCACCGTAGACAGCGGTGCGCAGGCGCCGTAGACAGCGGTGCGCAGGCGCACTGGGCAGGCCGCAGCGATATGCCGCGAGTGTCGGCTCCTGTGCGCATGCACGGGAGTGACGTCATCGCGGCTCCGGCGAATCACAATGCCGGAGCAGCGAGACCCACCAAGAAGATGGGCCCTCGGAACTACAGGGGACTTCGCTGGCTCCTGTGACAGGTAAGTGACACATAATGGACTATTATGTGATGCATAGTAGTCCATTATGCTTTACCTTTGCAAGGAATCAAAGAGGAAGTAAACCCATCAGGGTTTACTTCCTCTTTAAACGATATGTTAGAAACCTCCAGAGCTAAGCTCTGGGAAACACATAAAGTTGTCATAAGAGGGAGCCTGATTGGGATTGGAGTGGGGAAAAAGAAGGAAAGAGAGAAAAAGAAAGTTCAGCTATATAGGGAGATACGGAAATTAGAGCAAAAAACTAGACCTAAGGGGATACAGGAAAGACAAGAGCTGATAGCTAAAAAAAAAGAGTTAGATGAGTACTTAGAACACGAGAGGAAATCAGCATTTCACAAAATAAATAAGGATAGATATCCGTGGGGAAACAGGTCAGGTAAATGGATGGCGAGAAGGGTGAAGGAACATAAGAACAGGACATTCAACCCGATGGTAAGGGATAGAAGGGGGGAGATGTGATTCTCCACCCCGGAAATCACAGAAAATGTTGACGCTTATTTTAGCGCTCTTTACAATATAAGCCTGAGAGGTGAAGACAAGAGAAAACAGAATGAAGTAATAAGGGAGTACCTACGGAACCTGGACTTCCCAAAGGGGGAAAGGGAAGAGATGGAGGCATTGGAGGCCCCCATAACGACAGAGGAAGTCGAGAGAGTAGTAAAGTACGGCCCTGGGGGGAGGCCTAGGCCCCGACGGATACTCCATCCTGCATTATAAGAAGTTTCAGACGCATCTAGTCCTCAAATTGTGTGATTATTTTAACGCAGTGGGAGCAGGGGAGAATTTCGGTGAGGAGGCACTTCTAGCTCATATCACTTTAATATTGAAAGAGGGTAAAGATCTAGCAGCTCAGGAAAGCTATTGACCAATTTCATTATTAAATGCTGATATAAAGATCTTCGCAAAAATAATACAGACAGATTAAAAGCATTTCTCCCGAAATGGCTACATACGGATCAGGTGGGGTTTGTCCAAGGGCGGGAAGGGAGAGATAATTCTTTGAAGTCTATATTGCTGATCCGGGAAGCCACCAGGAGGGGTACCCCCATAGTACTCATGTCAGTAGATGCTGAAAAGACGTTCGACAGAGTCGACAGGGGGTTTATATTTGAGACGTTGAAATATCTGGGGTTGGGCGAGAGGATGATGGGATGGATTAAGTCTCTTTATTTCCATCCGACGGCTAGAATTAGAGTTAATGGCTCCCTGTCCCTTGAATTGTTCAATGGGACGAGACAGGGATGCCCACTCTCACCACTCCTATTTATAATTACGTTGGAACCCCTCCTGGTGGCAATCCGGAAAAATCAAGATATCCAAGAAATTCAGGTTGGCGGGAGACAATATAAAGCGTCCGCGTTTGCAGACGACTTATTATTATACATATCTAATCCTAGAATAACCATCCTGTCAATTCTGAAGGTTTCAGAGCAGTACAGGAGATTATCTAATTTTAAAATAAATATGACTAAGTCTGAGATCTTGAACTTGATCATGCCAGAAGGGGAGCAGTGAGCAATCTCAGCTCATCTTCCATTTAAGTGGTGTAAAAGGGAACTGAGTTACTATTGACAGCCCAAATAGCAGATCTATATGAAGCTAACGATATACCCCTACTTAATAAAATCAAAGACCAACTGAATAGTATGCAGTATAAAATACTCACATGGATGGGAAAGATAAATGTTATCAAAATGTTTATACTGCCTATGTTAATCTACATGTTTCAAATGGTTCCAGTCCCTCTCCCCCAGACTTATTTCAGTAAATTAAAATCCATGGTGGTGAAGTTTATTTGGGCTCGTAAAAGCCCCCGCATGACTATAACATATTGGTGAAAGATAAAGACAGAGGCGGATTAGCATTGCCAGAGTTTAAAAAATCATCTCTAGATTAATAGATTGACTTCATAATAAGAAGGAGAAGAGCTGGGCGTAGTTAGAAATTATGTTAAGTAGGACGGATATGGGTAAGATGATATGGATACCACCTCAGCATCGAGAGTTAGGAGTAAGCACCTTAACAATTAATACATTAACAATTTGGGATAGAATAAACACGAGACACAAATGGGATCATAACTCTCCACTAATGTCACTTTTGGACACACATTATTTTCCACCCAGGAAGGAGGAGCATTTATATTTCAGTAGGTGGGCTAATAGGGAGGAAATGGCACTACAGGATGTGATGAAAGGGAATAGAATATACACTTACAGTGAAATTACACGGGAATGGAGACACAAATCACTAGATAATTGGAGATATATTCAAACTTTACACAAGCTCTACCACAGCCACTTTGAGATTGGACACACCTGTGACCACTAGAGAAACGGCTGAAATCACCTCGTAGCCTAGAGGCGATTCAGTTCGCATTGTGCGCTATATAAGTATTTCATTCATTCATTCATTCAGAGAAAAATATTAAAAGTATATGTTAGCGGCGGCTCCTGAAGAGCATGTGCTATGCGTTTTTCAAAGATAAGGTTATGCCTAAATGCAGTTTGGTTTGGGTACAATTGTCTAAATGTGGACTTCAGCATCAGTCTGAACGGACTATGAGATGTTCCGCCTGACCACAGGGGGCACTGTCTCTTCTTGCAGGTATGGAACTGTGGTCTGGTTGGGTGACGGGTGAAGGACTGTCTTTAATGAACATCCAGTTGCGAATGGCTATTCTCTGGATGCAGTAAGCAAGTTCTTCAACTTTTGACTTTGACAGTAAGAGTACCTGAACTTCTTTTCCAACCCTCTGATCCCAATTTAAGAGATTGTTCATTGTCTACGTTTTTCAAATAAAATCCATTCAAGTGGATCGGTTGTCAGTCTCTCGAGTTACTGGGCCATCTACCACTTGACACCCCTAGATGTGAAGTGAGGAAAAAAAAGTGAGGAAAAAAGGTGGTAACGGTGAGTCCAAATCTAACCAGCAGGTCCTTCGGTGGTTAGTGCTACATATATAAAATATTAAGGCGGAAGGCGGATTATGAATACTCTGCCTATCTGGAAAAATGGGAAAAGGAGATAGGCCCCCTAAGAAATGACAAGCATAGGAACAAAATGATTAAAATGACCCACTCAGTACCAAAAGATATACAAATGATCGAAATGTCTTACAAGCTACTAGCTAGGTGCTACATGACCCCCCAGAGGGTACAAAGGATTAGAAGAGATGCTAAGTCAACATGCTGGAGGGGTTGTACCACACCGGGGACTTTTGTACATCTGTGGTGGAAAAATACTTCCTTATTGGGATAAAATAATAGAAAAAATATTTCTAATAACAGGGGAAAGGATCTAAAAACACCCATGGGTATGCTTGTTCCATCATTCAGAGAAGGGAGCGGCACAGTACAAATTGACATTAATTCCATACTTATTAAATGCAGCAAAGGCTTTGATCCCACCCCTTTGGAAAACCCAGCAGGTCCCGACAATAAAAGAGTGGACTGAGAGGGCATGGCAACAATGGATGGTATTTTTGAAAACGGAGAGATACCTTCAAATATTAGAGGGTACTATTGACAGAGAGGGAAGCGAGTGAGATAAGGGGAGTGTGGGGTATAATTTCTTTCTTTCTTTCTTTTTTGGTTTTCCTTGGGTTACAGGGGGGGGAGGGTAAAGAAAAGATGTGCCAAATGAAATTGTAAACACGAGTGTTTAAGATGTATAAAAGAAAGGCATTTGTATAACTGAATGATATACTAAAATAAAGAATATATAAAAAAGGAAATGTTCTTTGTTCAATAAGTGAACTACGTGAAAGATATGGGGAATCACCATGGGACATGCAGAGATATATGCAACTCCAACACTTCGTATACTCTCCAAAACCCCTATTAAGGAGCTAACCCCATGGGAAAATTTCTTGGATCAAGGGGGGATAAGGGGCAAGGGAATATCAAATATATATATGGGATGTTGATCTCCTCCCAGGGCCTGGGGTCATTACGCCTTCTAGAGAGTTGGGAATCAGAATTAGATCAAACTATATCAGAGCAAATGAGACATAAAATCATAGATTATGTACACTCCACAGCAATAGATACGAGAATAAAAGAAATTAGGGGTGCACCGAATGGGTTTTTTGGTGCCGAAACCGATACCGAAAATGAAAAATACACTAGGCCGAAAACCGAAACCGATACCGAAACAGCACCGATACCGAAAATGACTGTTTTTAAAAAATATTTTCATACATCAGATGGTCAGAGACTGAGGACATATTACAGGAGATGGTCAGAGACTGCAGGCATGGTACAGAAGATGGTCAGAGACTGCAGGCATGGTACAGGAGATGGTCAGAGACTGCAGGCATGGTACAGGAGATGGTCAGAGACTGCAGGCATGGTACAGGAGATGGTCAGAGACTGCAGACATGGTACAGGAGATGGTCAGAGACTGCAGACATGGTACATGAGATGGTCAGAGACTGCAGACATGATACAGGAGATGGTCAGAGACTGCAGACATGATACAGGAGATGGTCAGAGACTGCAGACATGGTACAGGAGATGGTCAGAGACTGCAGACATGGTACAGGAGATGGTCAGAGACTGCAGACATGGTACAGGAGCTGGTCAGAGACTGCAGGCATGGTACAGGAGATGGTCAGAGACTGCAGGCGTGGTACAGGAGATGGTCAGAGACTGCAGGCATGGTACAGGAGATGGTCAGAGACTGCAGGCATGGTACAGGAGATGGTCAGAGACTGCAGGCATGGTACAGGAGATGGTCAGACTGCAGGCATGGTACAGGAGATGGTCAGACTGCAGACATGGTACAGGAGATGGTCAGAGACTGCAGGCATGATACAGGAGCTGGTCAGAGACTGCAGGCATGGTACAGGAGATGGTCAGAGACTGTGGACATGGTACAGGAGATGGTCAGAGACTGCAGACATGGTACAGGAGCTGGTCAGAGACTGCAGACATGGTACAGGAGATGGTCAGAGACTGCAGGCATGCTACAGGAGCTGGTCAGAGATTGCGGACATGCTACAGGAGATCAATGCAGCCTCACTGTGCCAGCAGCCTACCAGTGCCCGCCATGTAGCCTGCCTGTGCCTCACAAGTGCATATAAACATACACATATAAAAACGCGTGCACACACACACACACACGTATAAAACATACAACACACATATAACACATACATGCGCACATACACACTTAACACACATACATATAAACATGCACACATAACATACATACATATAAACATGCACATACATACATACATACATATAAACATGCACATACATACATATATATACATACATACATACATGCACACATATAACACACATACATACAACACACACAACACACAGGCATACAAACATATATAGACGGTCTTTTTTTTTTAATTGGCAGCTGCAGCTCTTCATTAATCTCCATGCTGGGTACTGCACTCTAGGGGGAGGCAGAGAGCACAGCACACACTGCTAGACGCCTCTGCTTTGGTTTCACTTTCACAGTGAACATCGAGCCCAGCTCCTGCACAGCCGATTTACACATCGGCTGAGGAGACATATACAGCCACCGCTGTGGAGAGGGGGACTTTAGAGCGAGACCCCACAGGCTGACTGCAGCATAGGTGAGGAGGGAGGGGAGCAAGAGAGCTAAGGATAGAAGGACACCCCCCCGTGATGGGCGGCACCGGGGGCGGGGCCAAGCCCCGCCCCATTTTCGGCACCAGTATCGGCGGAAATTCTCTTTCGGCTTTTTGCCGAAAGGGCCATTTTCGGCCGATATGTTTCGGCGGCCGAAATTTCGGTGCATCCCTAAAAGAAATGAACTATAAAAATTGTTAACAAAATGGTATTACGTTCCAACAAAACGTGACAAAATGGATCCAGAGATATTGCCGTTATGCTGGAGAGAGTGTGGGTTGGAGGGTACGCTTGCTCATATATGGTGGCAGTGTACTGAGATCCAACCTTTCTGGAGAGTGATATTGAAGATGATTAAAAAGATTAGTGGGGTTGAGATTGTGCAGGATACCGGGCTGTGTTTGTTCCATGCTACGGGGGAGACAAGAAAGAAATATAGAGCAACAGTTGTACCATATTTATTAAATGCAGAAAAAGCTCTAATAACAAGACAATGGAAATTAACCACTGAAGGACCAGGCCTCTTTTTCAGATTTGGTGTTTACATGTTTAAAACAGTTTTTTTTTGCTAGAAAATTACTTAGAACCCCCAAACATTATATTTTGTTTTTTTTCTAACACCCTAGAGAATAATATGACGGTCATTGCAATACTTTTTGGGGAAAAAAAAAAAAATCACTTTTTTGAATAAAAATAAGACATCCGTAAAATGAAACAACCAAAGGGGAAGAAAAACAAAATTGCGCTACTCTATTCCTCCCACCTCAGCGCTAAAGGCTCAAGAATCACACTCAACATACAGTGATTGTTGGTTTGCACCTAAAACAGCAGCTACTTCAAGGACAGTATCTTAATAAGAACATGTAAAAGATTATAAAAACTTTTTTATCTTATGAAAAAGTAATACAATTCAAATAATCTAAGCAGCGCTCTAGTCAACTTAGCACATTGACATATACATAATTAAGCTGTATATATTCCCATATAATCCAAATAGTGCTGCTGCAAAATTTATGTGTTTAAAAATTCATATGTTTAAAACACAAGTGCTGAAAGACCAAACAAGTCCGTAAGAAGGCTGTAGAAGGTGAAATTCATGGATATAGGTAGAAAACAAGTGCACTTAACACCAAAATCCTCCACAAGTCCCCCCAATGGGTTAAACTCACCAGAAAGCCGAGATTAATGTGCCTTACTCCAACTCTCAGATCAGCACCTCCACCTCTAATTCGCACTTCCGTCATTAAGCAGTAGCAGCAGCACATAAAAAGAAACAGACTCCACATCGAGTAGATCCTTTTTGTTTCGTTTTATTTAGACTAAAAACAGCTTCTATCTTAGCCAGTGTAGTAGACACTTAACACTGCCAATAGTTCTTTAAACAATCCAATGTACACAAAACACAGCTGATCCCACAGCAAACCGCACAGTCACATGAAAAAATGCAATGTCCACTAGCCCTGTTCCAATTGTGTGATCTATTATACCAATCCAACTAACAGGCATGTACCTGGGTCAGTTCTCCGTTCACACATGGGCTCCTCCTATTCCCCTGCTGTGTTGTTTGAGTTTCAGCATGTAAGACGTCACTTCCGGTCGCCGCAAAGCCACTCCCTGACCGGTTTTGTCACTCAGACTTTGTCAAAGGGGCGTCACACAGTAAAATTAGCCGCATTTTTTTAATATTGTGAAAGATAATGTTACGCCGAGTAAATTGATACCAAACATGTCATGCTTCAAAACTGCACCCGCTCGTGGAATAGCGTCAAACTTTTACCCTCAAAAATCTCCATAAGCGACATTTAAAAAATTCTACAGGTTGCATATTTTGGGTTACAGAGGAGGTCTAGGGCTAGAATTATTGCTCTCGCTCTACCGATCGAGGTGATACCTCACATGTGTGATTTGACCGCCGTTTTCGTATACGATACTCACGTATGTGATCGCTTCTGTGAGCGAGCTCGTCAGGACGGGGTGTTTTTAAAAAAAAAAATTTTTGTTTTTTCTTATTTATTTTACTTGATTTTATTTATTTTTACAGATCTCATATTTGGACTTAAATGCAAATTAAAAAAAAAAATAATAATTTGAAAAAATGACATTGAAAAAAAATGTACCTTTAAGAGGTATGGGTGGAAGTGACGTTTTGACGTTGCTTCCACCCTCCTATGGTATAGAGACGAGTAGGGGCCATCTTAGCCTCACTCGCCTCTATACCCAGGCACAGACAGGACCCGATCGCCTCCGCCGCTACCGACGGCTCCAGTAAGGGATGGAGGGCACGGGAGAGTGGCAGGAGGGGGGTGGCACCTCTCCCGCCGCTGATAACGGTGATCTCGCGGTGAACCCGCCACGGAGACCACCTTTATCGCACACAGGACCGCCTCCTGTAAAGAGGGATATCTCGGTTGTGGCAGCAGCTGCTGCCGTTACCGAGATATGCCTCTTCAAAGTACGGACATAGATCTACATGAGGTAGTGGCTAAAAAAACGTCGCTAATAAAGGATTGGTTTAGAGAGGTGGATAAAATTAGATTGATAGAAGAAATGATAGTCTCATAAAATGACTGTAGACAAAAATTCCATAGAATTTGGAGAGGATGGCTGGAGTTTAAACAAACAGAAGTATACTGGAACCATTTGAGAGATTGAGGCATCCCCCCACCCTTTTTTTGTTGTTGTTGTTCGAGCACTTTCCCAACATTTTGTAAGTAATTCTCACCCTTTGATGGATTAGGGTTATTGGGACTTGGGTATTAGGGAAAGACTTCAATAAACTATAGAAAGTCACATTTAAACAACACTTTTTGGGTCATTTTATTAAAGGTAGGTTACGTTAAGATTTGAAGTACTTGGGTAAGATAGAAACACGGAAATAGGGTGGAATGGGAGGGTAGGTGCAATGTTTAAGCCCCCATAGACCCACCCCTTAAAGTGGGGTTCCACCCTAAAGTGGAACTTACGCTGATCGGAACCCCCCCTCCGGTGTCACAATTGGCACCTTTCAGGGGGCAGGGGGGTGGAGATACCGGTCAAAGACAGGTATTTACACCCACTTCCGGGCATGGACTCCCGTGGGAGTCTATGCCTCTTCCTGTCCTGCCGCGCTGTCTGCTGGGACACACACGGGTCCTAGAGACAGCGCGGACAATTCCTATTGCGCTGCGCGACTTGCGCATGCGCAGTAGGGAACCGGGAAGTGAAGCCGATTCGCTTCACTTCCTGATTCCCTCACCTAGAATGGTGGCGGCAGCAGCCGAGAGCCGAGCGATCGATCGGCCTTGGCATCGCTGGACCCCGAGACAGGTGAGTGTCCATTTATTAAAAGTCAGCAGCTGTAGTATTTATAGCTGCTGGCTTTTAATATTTTTTTCCCCAGTACAGTCCCGCTTTAATATTTGATTCATTTTAAAACCTATTTTAGAAGCACTGGGATAAGATTGGGAATTTATAGACAAGGATTTTTTTGCCTCCCCCTCCTTTACTTCTATTTTCCCTCCCTCCCCCTTTCCTTTTGTTTCTCTCTCCATGCCCCTCAGTGTAATGATGGTATAAATTGTAAAAGTTGGATGTGGGAGTGCAAAACCCCAGAGTAAAAAGTATAAGACCTAGCTTGGTACAAGTTTTCGCTTGTCTAGTTACTATAATGCAGGAATGTTAATTGTTAAATGTAATGTGTTATGTAGATATGTAATGTATTATGGTTGTATTTTTTATATGTGAGTCTTTTGAAACAATAAACAGAATTAAAACAAGACCTTACTATCTGAGCCAAGTTTCTACTATTTGCCTCTCCCTCTGCCCAACTAAGTCTCTTCTGAAAGAAAAGTTTATACTTCACCCTGGATTGCAACAGTTCATTCGGCCTTTTTTGAGATGAAATCCATTCCTGTTGGGCATCAGGAGAGGGATCTTGGATATATAGGTCTTCCGCTGCAGAGGTATCGACCTTTGCAAGTTTGAGCTCTCTACGGAAAGCAGTATTTTTGGATCAACAGTCCCCAAAGGTAGGCCTTGAGAGCATCCCATACAACCCATATGGGAGAAGAGCCTAAATTAAGAGACCAAAAATCCATAACGCGAGCAGCAGTAACATCCTCTTTGGGAAATAGTTCAACCCAAAAGGGGTTCAACCGCCATGGCATATTGGACATCCGATGCCCTGATGTTAAGGTGACTATCAAAGGGGAGTGATCTGAAATTCCTCGAGGTTCTATACTAACATCTTCAATGCATAATACAAGATCAGCCGAACATAGAGCTAAATCAATTCTTGATAGTGAATTGTATGTTTTAGAATAGCATGCATTCTGGTCAAAGGCATGATTGAAGGCGTGCAAAACTCAGTGGTCGAACGCCGACAGGGGAGCTAACCCAAAACCCACGCCGTATCATGGAGACATTTCAGAAGTTTTATACTTCACTGTACAAAGCAGACAATGCAGACTCCCCAGAAGAATAAGGTAATTAAACAACTCAAACAAAACTCAGCCCCAGGCCCCGACGGCTTCTCCGTTGCATACTATAAAAAATTCACACCTCTGCTGATCCCATATTTGGTCAGGTTCTTCAACTATATCAGGTCCGGCTCTCCCTTGGATGAGGCCCTGAACCTGGCCTATATATCAGTAATACCCAAACCAGGCAAGGACACGACTCTAGTATCTAATTAGCGTTCAATCTCTCTAATCAATGACCTCAAAATCCTGGCCAACAGACTCTCTTCTTACATCGCACTTTGCATTCACAAAGACCAGGCGGGCTTCATCCCGGGGAGACAGGGACCTGACCAGATTAGGAGAGCAGTCGACATCATCTCCCTCCTCAACTCCCAATGGGACGGAGGCCCTCCACAAGAGGGTTACCTACTGTCAATTGACCTGCAAAAGGCATTTGACACAGTGACCTGCCCCTACCTCTTCAAGGTTCTCAAAATCTGGGGTTTTGGTCCACGCTTCCTAGGGATCCTACGTGCCCTGTACTCTGGCCCCAGTGCGCAGGTTCGACTGCAGGGCTGCTACTCTGACCCCTTCCCCACAGAAAAAGGTACCTGGCAAGGCTGCCCACTTCCCCCCTCCTTTTCGCTATAGCTATTGAGACTTTGGCCATAGCGATAAGACACAACCCTGACATCAAAGGAGTGCTCCGTGGGAAGCAAGAACATAAATGCGCGCTATTCGCGAATACATACTATTGTTCGTCACACCCCCACTGATATCAACACCTAATATTTTATCCCTGCTAGACAAGTTTGGTAAAGTCTCAGGGTTCCTCGTAAATATCTCCAAATCAACAGCCCTAAACGTCACTGTCCCCCCCAAACTACTGTGCAATATTCAGAGCCACTTCCCGATTCACTGGTAAACGAAACACATCCCATACCTAGGGGTTAATCTCACCCCCAAAATGGATGCCCTATTCCCCGCAAACTACCCCGCTGCATTTCACAAGCTGTCCTCCGACCTCGCTTCCTGGGCCAAGCATGATCTTTCTTGGCTGGGTCGTATTAACTCAATCAAGATGACCTTCCTACCACGCATTTTATATATATTCCGGCCTCTCCCTATCCCAATACGGAGGTCATAACTGCATAAAGTTCAATCTAGCATATTGCAATTCATATGGGGTGCCAAAGGAAGAAGATGCCCTAAACACATCCTGCATCGACTCAAATCCCAAGGGGGACTAGCCCTACCTTACATTTGGTGGTACTACCAAGCAGCACATTTGGCCCAGATTTCCATTGTCTATTCTTGAGGCGCAAAACCTGACGGTCTCCATGGAGAGACAGGCAGTCCCCAGACACACTATTGACTACCTCATTTGGGCACCCCCTAAACTTAGACCCCCCCCCAATCGTATCCCCCACTCTCTCCCACTCTTTGTCTCTCATAAAGGCCTGGCCCTGATCTCACCACTACGCCTGCTGACGCATATGTTCCATAACCCTAAATTCCCTCCTGGAATGAATATATTGGCCTTCAATTGGTGGCTCAATAAAGGATTACTCAGAATAGGGAATTTCTTCACCACCTCAGGCCCCCTATCCCTCATGCATTGCATCAACAAGCTAGAAATGCCAAACACTGAAAGGTTCCACTTCTCTCAAATCTCACATTTTCTCCACTCTATCTGGCCGGATAAGCCAGTGCCCCCGAGAGTCACAAACTACGAATCATGGTGCTCGGATGTCAGTGATCAGAGGGGTGGGATCTCTATCACCTATTCCTCCCTTGCCTCCTTATGCCCTCTCGTGGGAAAAGGATCTAGAACTGCATTGGGAGCGGGACAAATGGTTTTCCTATTTCCAACGTTCTTACAAAGGCATAATGAATGTTTCCTTAATTGAAGCTAGTCTCAAAGTCCTTCTCCGATGGTATAGGGTTCCCTCCCTCCTCGCCAAAATCTACCCCGACGCATCCCCACTGTGCTTCCGAAAGTACAACCATAACGGTACCTTATTCCACATATGGTGGTCATGTCCATGCATAAGGGGTCTCTGGAACAAAGTTTTCGCCTTACTACGCAAAGTAACGTCTGCCCAAATCCCTCAAACGCCGGACATAGCACTACTTAACCTCAAAATCGAGGGTATGAGCAAGCACACACAAGCTTTGATTTTCTTCATCCTGTTGGGCACGAAAATTATGATAGCGGCCCATTGGAAAAAGGTGATGGTCCCAATCACAGCGGAAAAACAAAATATCCTGGATCATGCCGCAGGAGAAAATAGTTAGTATCATTCAGGACAAAAAACGCAGCTTCGAACTCATATGGGAACCATGGGCCAAACATTGCCACATTCCCTTATACCCGGGCTATAAACCATCTAACTGACCATGGCACTGGGTGTCCCCCCCCCACCGTAACTCTCCCCTCTTTCTCCACCTCTCCTTTTCTTTCTCTCCCTTTTCGGTATTCCACCCTCCCACTGTCACTATTATCTGTTAGTCCAGGCCAAATCCTTTCTTTGTTTGTGATTGCTCCAAGCACCTGCTGGGTGGGAGCGCGGGGGGGGGGGGGGGGGTGTGCGCCCTCCTGGTCTCCCCCTCTACTGTTTACTCGTGCTGAGGCCTACACATGCCCTTTGCTACTGTGCCTTGAGTGGGGAGGCTGAAGCGGGGCACCCATCCACCCCGGTCCCATGGGCGTGCTGGAGCGTCTCTGCATTCCACTTCGCTTGCTATGGTGGAGGTCTGGGTTTCCCGTGGGGGGGGGGATCGGGGGGTCCCCCAGCCACACCAAGATCCCTTTAGGGGTGGCTGGGGAGGTCCCCCATTGTTTCCCCTGTCGGGAGGGGTGGGAGACTGGCGGAGAGTGCGACTTTCCCCGTGGCTAACCTTCCTTTGTGTCCCCCTTCTACCTCTCAGTTTTGCTGTACTGTCTGCTAGTTAGCCCTAGGGGCATGTTGAGTACTGAATTATCTGTTCAAGCATTGTCCTCATGCCACCACTCAGGTATAACCTTTCTGCAAACTGCATGATGTACCACCAAGCCTTGGGCCTTGTGGCCCACCTTCTCTATTTCTGTAAACACCTTGTTTCTTAAGTTCGCTCTGTTCATCGTTGCATTGGAAAATGCTTTGTACTTATATGAATACAAAATAAAACATTTTTGAAAGAGAAAAAAAAAATATCCATAGGCAATGTTAAAAAATTCTACAGGTTGCATGTTTTGAGTTACAGGGGAGGTCTAGGGCTAGAATTATTGCTCTCACTCCAACAATCGCGACAATAGCTCACATATGTGGTTTGACCACCGTTTCCTATGCAGGTGCTACTCACATACGTGTTCGCTTCTGCGCGCAAGCTCATCGGGACTGGTCACTTTAATAAAAATGTTTTTTCTTATTTATTTTGTTTTTTCACAATTTTTTTTTTTTATTCCTATTACAAGGAATGTAAACATCCATCGTAATAGAAAAAAGCATGACAGGTCCTCTTAAATATGAGATCTGGGGTCAAAAAGTCCTCAGATCTCATATTTGGACTTAAATGCAATAATAATAAAAAAAAAAGTAATTTGAAAAAATTACAACAAAAAAATGGCGTATAGGCGGAAGTGACGTTATGACATTACTTCCGCCCTGCTATACTCGTCTTCATACCGAGCACAGACAGGTCCTGATCGCCTCCACCGACAGCTCCGGTAAGCGGTGGAGGGTGGCCCCTCTCCCGTCGCCAATAATGGTGATCTCGCGGGGAATCTGCCACAGAGACCACCATTATCATAAACAGGACCACCGGCTCAAAAGATGGATACCACGTTGTGGCAGCTGCTGCTGCCGTTACTGAGATATCCATCTTTAAACTGCCAACGCATATGTACAGGAGCCGTTCGGGAAGTGGTTAATACGTGAGAAAGCCACCGAAAAGAAAAAAAAACATCTAGTGGCTATCACTGATTAAGCCTCCGACAACCTGGCTTATAGTTAAATGTGCACTGTTGTCCCCACAACCAGCTTTCTATGAATTTCCTAAAAGAGTGGGCCCATCGCCCCAAGCTCTCATTTTTAAATTGACCTTCAAGCTAGTCCTGTGCACCCTAGGGTGTTTCAAATACTTGTACGTTGCCTTCACTGATCACCCGCAAACGAGCAGTATAGAATATAGAATATTTTAACCCTTGTAGTAACAGCTGTTTCTTAACTTCTTGAAAATTTGCCCTTAGTTTCTGAACCTCTAGTTAAAAGTCAGAAAATAATTTTAGATCCATTATATCTAATGTCACTTAAAACTCGTGCTCTTTGCAAAATATTCTCCTTGTCTCGATAATATAAGAAGCATATTAGAAAAGACTCTGGTGTATTTCCCGGTTTCTGAAGCCGGGTATAGACCTGATGAGCCCGTTCTACTATAAGTAATGAAGAAAGATAGTCCTTGCCAAGGATTTCAATGAGCCACTGTTCAGCAAATTTAATTGGGTCATTATCCGCGTCCTTCTCTGGTATACCCAGTACCTGAACGTTATTACAACGTAAACAGTTCTCCATGTCTTCAACTTTAGAAATAGTAGTATTAAAGAGGGAGTCCACCCGAAAAAAAATTATTAAAAGCCAGCAGCTATAAATACTACAGCTGCTGACTTTTAATAAATGGACACTTACCTTTCCTGGGGTCCTGCGATGTTAGCAGCGGAGGCCGATCGATCGGCTCTCGGCTGCTGCCACCACCGCCATTCTCGGTGAGGGAATCAGGAAGTGAAGCGTTGCGGCTTCACTTCCCCGTTCCCTACTGCACATGCGCGAGTCACGCAGCACAATGGGAATGATCTGCGCTGTCTCTGGGACCCATTTGTGTCCCAGCAGACAGTGCGCTGGGACAGGAAGAGGCATAGACTCCTGTGTGAGTCTATGCCTGGAAGTGGGTGCAAATACCTTAGACAGGTATCTGCACCCCCTCCCCCCTGAAAGGTGCCAAATGTGACACCGGAGGGGGGAGGTTTCCGATGAGCGGGAGTTCCACTTAAGGGTGGAACTCCGCTTTAAGCTTGCGTGTAGCGGACTTCATCTGTTACCAATGGAGGAAAAGTATCCTCTATGCCACTAACCCAGCTTTCTAATGCCTTAGTATGTTCCTGTACATTTTGAAGATTCCCACGTATATAAACAACCTCATCCTGTAAGGGGAGGAGGAACAATGTTGTATCAAAGAATAAACATCTCTTAGTGTGTGTTCAAAGACCTCCTCAACTGTACTCTACCCTTCATTTTCTGAGGGATATTCTGAATAGAGACAGTTTGAACAGTAGACATATTTTCATTCATACAGCAAGTGAGATAGGGTGAAGACAAAGGGGGTCATTCGGCATCTGTTTTGATCAGCTGCGGGCAGGGTCACTCAATGCGGGGGACTGCCCACATTCCTCTAATTGTCCATTATGGTCTTTGCACCTGGTTAGTACCCTCTCATTGGGCAGCATTCCCTCTTGCTCTGTCAGCTCTGGTTTGTGAGGGAGGAGGGAGAGCACTACATTAGCTCTTCCCAATCCTCCAGGATCCAGCAAAGCTTTCGTGATGTTTACAGCGCCTTTCCCCTAAATTTTAAACATGACAGCTTCTGATACCGGCTCAGCAGCAGGATACCCAGCACCCCCCCAAAATGTCCCATCAATGGCCTCTCAATGAAGGGAGAGGGGAGCAGAGTGGAGTGAGAGAGGAAGGAGTAAGCTAGCTAGCCTAGGGGAAAATTTGTCCGCAAATAGCAGCAGGAATCAAAAACCAGATCCAGAGAGCCAGGGATCTCAGCGGCAGGGTGGGTCTTCCGATAATTTCCACAGCAATAAGGCACACTGAGCACGCCACAGATCACGTCGATATGCCGCTTGTTTTGTCTCCCGTGCGCATGCATGGGAGTGACGTCATCGTGGCTCCGGTGAATCACAGCGCCGGAGCAGCGAGACCCAGAAGTCACTCCGGGATACATGGCAGCGGCGAAGATAAAAGGAGGAAGACCGCTTCGGGGGCTTCGTTCTCAGGTAAGTTATTCATAATGAGCTAGTATGCTATGCATACTAGCTCATTATGCCATTGCCTTGCAGGTTGCATTTAAAAAATAATAATAGCCTTTACTTCCTCTTTAAAAGTAATATAAAACTACATCATTACCCAACCATATACTTAGCAATTAAGGCAATTTGACATCTCTAATATCTATGAATAAATCACATAGTCCTCTTTGTAAAATATGTATACAATTTGGCACCTATGAGCTTCTTATCCCAGACTGGAATCTTAACAGTTGGCAAACTAGGGATACATCTTTTGTGCCTTATGGCTTTGGGCTTCTTAGTCAAACATCCACATTCAAAATAGGGACTTTGAAGGTACCAAAAAAACATTTAAATACTAAAATGTATAAAATTAGAAAAGCTTTATTGATAAATTACATTAAACACACTGAGTGAATGCTGGTACTGTGATAATGTGGTGAAGAAAGCCTTCAGGGAGGCAACAGAGAGCAATAGACAGGAATTACTAAAATAATCGGTATCGGCACAGTGGTGTAGGGGGTAGCACTCTCACCTAGCAGTAAGAAGGGTCACTGGTTCAAATCCCAACCATGACACTACCTGCCTGGAGTTTGCATGTTCTCCCTGTGCCTGCGTGGGTTTCCTCCGGGTACTCCGGTTTCCTCCCACAATCCAAAGACATGCAGGTAGGTTAATTGGCTTCTGTCCAAAATTGGCCATAGTATATGAATGGGGAACTTGGATTGTGGGGACCAATGTGAGTATGCAATGTACAGGGATAGGGACAATTGTGGACACTCACTCAGGTTGAACTGGATGGACTGGTGTCTTTATTCAACCTTACAAACTATGAAACTATGAAATGGGAGAAAAGGGAACAAGCCATAGACGACAATGTAGAATTTATTACAGGCTATTGAAAAATTATTTAGGATATAAATAAAATAATCCAAAAAATAGCATCTTTTACAAGGAGATGAAGTTCTGAATAAAGTGTTAAACCAAAATCCATCTATAGAAAAAAAAGAACAATTAGACAACGGGTTAGCAGTGGTTTATTTTTATTTTGTGCTGCCCTAGGCAAAACTAAAATTGGGCACAGTGAACAGCTACAGCTTCCTCATCAGACCCCAAGACATGATTAGTCCACATGCCATATATAAAATTACTGCCCATGATCTGATGCTTGTGGTGATGCCTCACATATGTGGAACGATCGCTGTTTGCATGCATGCAGGACCGACAAGTGCGTTCACTTCTGCTCGCGAAGACGGGAGAACAGGAGAACTGTAAAGCATGCAGGAGTAGTTATAGACCAGGAAGGTCCATAATAAATTTCTAATCCATCAACAATAGGAAAGAACACCAGATAGAACAATGTCTAAAATGCCGTAAAAAATGGCAGTGCATGTGTTAGAATGCAGCTGCCCTATGCAATATGTTGGGAGAACTAATAGGGAGCTGCATATAAGGATAAAAGAACACACAGCAAACATTAAGAAAGGTTTTCAAACACAATAAATCTGCCCATTGCTGTGTGCCACAGAACAAATTAAGGGACGCTACTGGAGAGGGAGTAACAGTACGAACATTATCACAAAAAGAAGGTCAATAGATCTATAAAATGTAAGTTGTGAAACCAAAAGGATTAACTGTAGATTTTGACCTGAACTGGGGTTTTTATAAATGGGTGATAAAGGAGGAAGACAACAATTGTAAAGCATAGATTACTTGTTACCTGAGGAAAGACACAGGTGTTGTCTGAAAAGTGTCAAATAAGTACAGTATATATGCTTCTTGAAAAGGGTGAACACAATAGTATTTGTGTTCATGATTTTAATAAGAAGTCTAATCAGACTAGGTGTTTTTAGCTATTTTTATGTTTTTTTTTGTGTTTTATTAAACTCCCTGGATGGACTTTTTGAAAACCATATTACTCCTGGGAACAAACGTTGGGTCCGAGGTGACATCGTGGTCGCCGGGAACAGTGGATAGTTCGCACCCAGTGTGGCAGGTTAATATGTGAATGAAAGAAAAAGCATACTATAAGTGCAATTTTAAATAAGGATTGATGTGTTTTTTTTAACATATTATACAAGAAGTGTCATATTTTTTTTTCTTTTCTTCTGAGCCTACAGAGAGAGTCTGGAGGAGTGTTGGAGACCCGGATATACATAAGCAGACAAAAAACTGATCTGGAGAGGAAAGAGTGGATGCACTAAATGTGAATGAAAGATAAAAACATTCTGTACGTGAATTTACATAGGTTAATGGTGTTTTCTTATATATATATTACACAAGGAGAATTCCCTTTTTTCCTGCCTTTGAACTTATAGAAAGCGTGGAGTGTTGCGAACCCCAAGTAGACAAAAAAGTATCTGGACAGGTAAGGGTATTTCTACCTTCACTGAAAAACAATCTAGAAGGAATTGGGAGACAGATTGAGAAGAGAGACAGGCATAATGGAACACAGATCTGCAGACTACGAACGGAAACTGAGATAAACGCTCTTTTTTCTGGTTTCAAGATTGAATGATGACTTTATTTCTTCAACTGAATAACAGCAGCCACTAATATTGAAAAAATACTGCATATACAACAACTAGAAAAAAAGGTATTTTTT